>NC_092499.1:61530000-62177500 GCF_047511675.1 Marmota flaviventris | reverse complement strand
TACAAGAACATGGATGAGTCCCAAGGCGTAATATTAATTTTTAAAAGTGGCAGGATATGGTCTGATTCTATTTACATAAAGTTCAAATACAGGTAAATCTGAACAATATATATTTATAAATAAATTAATATGAAAGGTAAAAATCTTAAAGAAAATCTAGGTGACTAGATTACCTTATATATATTACTATATTACCTTATAAGGAAAACAATTTTCTCTGAAAGAAGAAGGTCCTGACAAAGACTTCAGACATGATAATAAACTATTTTTCTTCAGTCAGGTAGATGGTATTATTATTCATTTTACTTGGCATGTGTTTTATATATCTATTTTGGATCTTTCATTTTGAAAATACTTTCAAATACCATGTACTCCCCAAATAGTGCATTTCTACTGGGGAGCTATAAGCTGTTATAAGAATTCAGGACAGAGATAAGAGGGAACCCAGGAACCCTCCTGCCCCCTCCCTAGGGATAGAAGGGCCTAAGGCTTGGCCACGAATGGTCCCTGGACTCCTGGTTCTCTTGCCTCTCTTGAGACTCCGTGTTTATATTGCTTCCTGACTTGCCTCCTGTCGTGTGCAGATATTCTCTTCAAAACCATAGCAGCCCATTTCCATCCCAGCCTTTTTAAAAGAACACTATTTATCCACACAAATGTCTGCCAAGGTTTTATAAAAAACCTTCAAGGGTAGCACTATCCAGTCTTGGCTGAAACTACCCAGACCTAGATCCACAGGCCCCAGGCTTTCCTGGTTACCCCAACTCCCTCATTTCTGGCCCGGTTGTTTGGCTTGGGCCGTTGGTGCAGCTCTTGTGGCTGGGTGGCATGGATGAGCTAAGGGATTCTGCTTTGTTTTCAGCACTTTCTTTAGAGCCTGTTTCCAGTGTCCACTCTCAAGCCCTGAAGGAACACCGTGGGGATGAAGAAATCCAGCTCTCTCAGACACCCACCTCCTCATCTCAAATATCAGGGGAGGAGGTCAGAGAAGAGCAATGACAGCAAATTCATCATAGTTTCATATTAGTTTAAGTCATATACTTCTGCCACTATCCTCATGCAAACCCTGTTAACATTAGCCAAGCTGAATCCTCCCACTGGGAAGTTTGGAACAACGGAAAAACTGCAGGGAAACATGACTGTTTCACTTTTGGCTTGAGCTTGGGGTAGGATGGGCATTCCAGAGAACCTATCCAAGGCACCACCTGATCTGATTATTTTCCTCTCAGAGTTCAACATGTTCCTCACAGAGGGACCTTGCATTTTACAGACTGATGCCTGAGGAACTTGTTGCTACAACAAAAACTCCCAAACCATAGAAACTGTACTGGCCAAACCCAAAGCTGGACTATATACACAGCATGGAAATCAAGTTGCCTTAATCTTGCATTTTTGGCTCATTTTTCCTAGCCACATCCTAAAACCAAATGGATTGAATTACTAGATGAAAAATAAATTCCATCCGTGGGAACTGTTGCTATTGTCACAGAAAACAAAAGGAAGGTGTTTTTATGCCACGTCTTAGAAGAGGTGAAGTCATTGTTTTAGAAATAAAAGACTTAAATTCCTACCACATGCAGGAAAATGCAATTGTTGCTTAATTAGACTGCCTATTAAGAGGTCTTTTAATATTTTAAATTGTGTTATAAAACATCAAATCCAGGGAAACATTTCTAGAGAACAGTTTGAAAATATGTATTTAAAGCTTTTGAAAATGCATATAATTTCACTCAGCAGCTCCAATTCTGTTAATAATTATGAAGGGGCCCAAAGATTTTTCTGTGTAAGTATTTAATGCTGCATTACTTTTAACAATAAAGGCAGGAAAAAAAATGCTTAGATGTCTAACATAGGAAATTGGTTAAATAAATTACTGTATAGTAGAAATGCTCTTTAGAACCTAAAGAACCTTCTGGATTAACCATAACTCTCCTTTCTCTACATAAACTTGCTGTCTAATGCCCCAGCATGCTGAGCACTCACCTCTAGGCTGCTTTTAAATAACCCACGCACTTGCTCCCACTAGCTGAGTTGCATACACCCACGCCTGTTTATGCTGCTATAGTTTTTGTTGTAATTATGTGATTTAATTAAGTAACATGTATGCCAGTGAAATTATAAAAGAGATTTTAATTTCTTTTAAAACAAGATTGAAAATTTTAGAAAGACTGAATAGAATTGCAAAAAATAAAATAAAATAAACTATCAAAGGAGGTGACAGTAGACAAGTGGGAAAGAAGACAAGAATAATGTCTAAGCCCTTTGTCTAGTTGGGTAAATAAATGTAGATTTATATGTTTGAATCAAAAATAAATTGTGTGGACTCGTTTCAAGATGGCAGAACAGAGCAGTTTGCTTTCCTGGCTGCTCCCTGGCGTGAAACCAAGAAAGCAGACCGGAAGCTTCTCATCAAGATGGGTGAACAAAAAAAAAAAAGGGGGGGTGGGGGCTTTACTAGCATTTAATACTGGACACACAAAGCAAATTGGGGACTCAGGAGGTTGGATAAGAAAACAAATCTCTAACACTACAGCTGCTGCTATGGCCAGAGGCACCAGCCAGAGTGGACCCTCGGCAAGCACAGTGGAGTGACAAGGGAATTAACATTTTTAGGAGGACTGAGGCGGGTCTGGGTACAGAGAGTTAAGACATCAAAGACACTGCCCAACTAAACTGAAAGGCCTGCTGCAAAATACCTTGTACAGGAAAGAAACCACATCTCCCCGGGTGTCATGTGGAGGACAGAGGAAGGAACCATTTTGCAGCCATAGCAGGGAGACCTGCAGCTGGGGGAGCCGAGTCCAGGAAAACCCTCGTCTGGCCTGAAATACAGGCCAGGCAAGCCCACATTGCATGACATAGTGTGTGCCTAAGTGACCAGAAGAAAATTAAATGTAGAGAGAGATTTACACAGGGGACTACAGGAAACTCACCCAGCTCTTGCCCTTCCCCCTTCATTCCAGCTGGTTGCAGGAGTGCTGGGAAAAGATATGCCAGGCCAGGAATTTGAAAGGGCAGGGGCAGGAGAGGTTGAGTTTGGAGACTGAACCCAAGACTAGGAAACCTGTGGTCCACAGGTGACATGGTGGACTAAGGACTGACTCCTCCACCACATGAGTGGAACCCAGGGGAAACCCTGGATTACAGTCTTCCAACATGGACCTGCAATTGCTGAGCCTTGGAGGTCACCAATTTAGAATCTCCAAGCCAATTGGCATCCAACGAAGTGCCTGGAGCCTACCTAAGCCTAAAGCCTTGCCTGTATTTGATTTTCCATGTCTTTACCCCTCCTACCCCAGCAACCCCAACCTGAGGGTGGAGCAAGGATCATACTTCAGACAACCCAACCTACCCAGCAAAAAGAGAAGCTGAGAATCTTTTGAATTACAACAGAAACAATTTTTAACTTTTCTTTGCAATCTTTTTTTTTCCTTTTCTCTTTTCTCTGCTTAATTGTGACCTTAATGGTTCATGGACTTTTATACATGTTCATATTTGTTTTTTGGGTTTTTTTTTCTCATTTCTAGCATTTTTGAAACCAGTTATTTTTCATGGATCAGTTTTTTGTTGTTGTTGTTGTTGTTTTTTTTTGAGGACTAGGAAATTTGATTAGTATATGTCAGTTTTGTTTTATTTTGTATTCTTATTTTATTTTAAATTTTTTAAAATTTTACTTTATATATTTTTTCTCTTTCATTTATCTGTTTCCCTTGAATCTCTTTCTTTCTTATGCTAACAGCCAATCTCTATTGTTCTCTCTGTCGCTCTTCCTTTAATTTTTTACTTCTATTTTTTCTCCTCCTCCTTCATAATCATCACATCCTACACCACTTTTGTTCTCTCCCTGTCCACCATTCAAAATTATAAACCATTTTGCAATACTGTTTTTATTGTTGGAAATAACTGATCATATCACTTCTGTTTATTGTGACAACTTTGTAGATGTCATAGCAGGAAATATTTGGTTTAATGCTGTATATTGTTTGTGTTGTTGTTGTTATTATTAGTCTTCCCCTAAACAATGAGGTACTAGAAACCTTCAGGAACACTGTAAGTGTACAGGGAAGAAACTCTGCTGCCTCAGATCCATACTGTTAAATGGGTAGACACACAGAGAACATGAAAAAACAAGGAAACAAATCAACCCAAGCAAACTAAGATACTTCAATAACAGAATCCATCAGCACCACAGTGAAAGAAATGTCAGAGAAGGCATTTAGAATGTACATAGTCAAATTAACCTGCAAGGTAAAGGATGATGTAAAGAGTGATATCAGAGCGAAAATACAGAAAAAGAAAGATCACTCTGATAAAAAGAGAATTTGAAAAAAAAAAATCAAGCAGGAATCCTTGAAATGAAGGAACCAATAAGCCAAATGAAAATTTTAATGGAAAGCATCACCAACAGACTAGATCACTTGGAAGACAGAGTTTCAGGCAGTAAAGACAAAATATATGATCTTGAAAATAAAGTTGATCATGGAGAAAACATGTTGAGGATCCATGAAGAGAACTTCCAAAAAATATGGGATAACCTGAAACGACCAAATTTAAGATTTATCAGCAGAGATGAAGGCTCATAGAGGCACACCAAAGGAATGCCCAATCTTTTCAATGAAATAATATCAAAAAATTTCCAAAACCTAACAAAAGAAATGGAAAATCAAATACAGGAGGCTTATAGAACCTCAAATATACAAAATCACAATACAGGACACCAAAGCACATTATTATGAAAATACCCAACATACAGATTAAGAATAGAATTTTAAAGCTTGCCAGAGAAAAATGATAGGTAACATTTAGAGGGAGACCAATCCAGATCTCAACTGATCTCTCAACCTAGTCCCTCAAAGCTAGGAGGTCCAGGTCTCTATATCAAGTTCTGAGAGAAAATGGATACCAGCCAAGGATAACACATCCAGCAAAATTAAGCTTCAGAATTGACACAGAAATAAAAACCTTCCACGCTAAATAAAGTTTAAAGAATTCAAAACTAGAAAGCCTGCACTACAAAACATACACAATAAAATATTTCATGAAGAAGAAATAAAAAATAAAAGTGAAAACCAGCAAAGGGAGGAAGAATAGTTAATCAAAGGAGAAACTAATTCATGTTAAAAACCAGAAATAAATCAAGATGACAGGGAATAAAAATCATTCCTCAATAACAACATGGAATGTAAATGGCCTAAACTCATCAATCAAAAGACACAGACTGGCAGATTGGATTTAAAAACGAGACTCAACAATATGCTTTCTCCAAGAGACTTACCTCATAGGCAAAGACTTCCACAGATCAGAGGTAAAAAGATGGGGAAAAAACATATCATTCATAAGGGATCTTGTAAACAAGCAGAGGTTTCTCTTCTCATATCAGATAAAGTAGAGTTTAAGCCAAAATCAGTCAGAAGGGACAAAGAAGGACATTTCATACTGCTTAAGGTGATTATACATCAAAAAGACATATTGTCAGTATTACTGCTCCAAACAATGGAGCAGCTATGCACATCAAACAAACCCCTCTCAACTTCAAGAATCAAATAGACTACAAAGCCATAGTACTTGGTAACTTTTTAACCCACCTTTCTCACCACTGGATAGATCTTCCAAACAAAAGCTAAATAAAAAAGCTATAGAATTAAAAAATACAATTAATAATTTAGACTTAACAGACATATATAAAATATTTCATCTTTCAAAGACTGAATACACTTTCTTCTTTGTAGCACATAGAACCTTCTCTAAAAGATACCATATCTTGGGCCACAAAGCAACTCTTAGCAAATACAAAAAAAAAAAAAAATTACAGATAATAGTTTGCACTCTATCAGATCATAATAAAATGAAATTAGAAATTAATGATTAATGATAAAAAATAGAAGCTACTCTAACACCTGGAGACTAAATAATATATTTTGAAAGACCAATGGATAACAGAAGAAATCAGGGATGAAATTTAAAAAATACTTAGAGGTAAATGAGAATAGTGATACAATATATCAAAATCTCTGGGACACCATGTAGATAGTGCTAAGAAGAAAGTTCATTGTATTGAGCTCATTCACTAAAAGATTAGAAAGTCATCAAATAAATAACCTAACATTACATCTCAAAGCCCTAGAAAAAGAAGAACAAATCAACACCAAATGTAGAAGACAGGGGATAATTAAACCAGAGTTGACATCAATAAAACTGAAACAAAAGAAAAGTCCAAAAATTAAAAAAAAATTAAAAGTTAGTTCTTTGAAAAAGAATAAATAAAATTGATAAACCCTTAGCCAAGCTAACAAACAGAAAGAGAAAAAAAATCAAATTACTAAAATTTGCAATGAAAAAGGAAATATCACCATGGACTAATGAAATACAGAAGATAATTATAAATTATTTTGAAAATTTATACTCTAATAAAATAGAAAACCTTGAAAACATTGACAAATTTATAGAGACATATGACCTGCAGAAATTGAATCAGAAGGGCATAGAAAATTTAAACAGATCAATTTCAAGCCATGAATTTGAAGACACCATCAAAAGCTTACCAACAAAGAAGCCCAGGACCAGATGAGTTCTCAGCTGAGTTCTACCATTCCTTCAAAGAAGAACTAACACCAATCCTCCTCAAACTATTCCAAGAAACAGAAAAGGAGGGAACCCTTCCAAACTCATTCTGTGAAGCTAGTATCAACCTGATACCAAAATCAGACAAAGACACATTAAGGAAAGAAAATTTCAGAGCAATAACCCTGATGCACATAGAAGCAAAAATTCTTAGTAAAATACTGAAAAACTGCGTACAAAAACATACTTAAAAAATAGGCACCATGATCAGGAGGGGTTTCAGGCAGGGATGCAAGTTTGGTTCAACATACAGAAATCAATAAACATGACTGATCACATCAATAGACTTAAAGACAAGAATCACATGATTATTTCAATAGATGCCAAAAAAAGCATTTGACAAAATACAGCATCCATTCATGTTCAAAACACTATTAGGAACAGTAAGAACATACCTCAACAGTGTAAAAGCTATATATGCTAAACCCAAGGCCAACATCATCCTAAATGAAGAAAAATTGGAAGCATTTCCTTAAAATATGAAACAAGACAGGAATGACCTCTTTCACCATTTTTATTCAACATAGTCCTAAAAACTCTAGCCCAAAAAATTAGACAAAAGAAAGAAATTAAAGGAATACAAATAGGAAAAGAAAAAAAATCAAACTATTACTATTTGCCGATGACATGATTTGATATTTAAAAGACCCCAAATCTCCACTGAAACAGAAATTAGGAAAACTATCCCATTCACAATAGCCTAAAAAATAAAATAAAATATTTGAAAATCAATCTAACAGAGAGGTGAAAGACCTCTACAATGAAAACTACAAAACTCTAAAGAAAAAAATTGAAGAAGATCTTAGATGATGGACGGATCTCCCATGTTCTTGGATAGGCAGAATTAATATGGTCAAAATGGCCATACTACCAAGAGTGCTATACAGATTTAATACAATTTCTATTAAGGTTCCAATGACATTCTTCAAAGAAATAGAAAAAGCAGTCACAGAGACAAACCCACATAAATACAGTTATATCATTCTAGACAAAGGAACCATAAACATACATTGGAGAAAAGATAGCCTCTTCAACTAATGATGTTGGGAAAACTGAAATCTATATGTAATAAAATGAAATTAGACCCCTATCTCTCACCCTGCACAAAATTCAACTCAAAATGGACCAACGACCTAGGCATTAAACCAGCTACCCTTCACCTTCTAGAAGAAAATGTAGGCCCAACTCTCAATCATATTGGCTTAGGAACCAAGTTTGCCAACAAGATTCCTGAAGCTCAAAAAGTAAAATTATGAATGAATAATTGAGATGTTATTGAACTAAAAAACTTCACAGCAAAGGAAATAATTAAGAACATGAATACAGAGCCTACAGAATGGGTAAAAGTCTTTTGCCACCTGTACCTCAGATAGAGCAATAATCTCCAGGATATATAAAGAACACAAAAAACTTTACACCACAAACAAACAAACAAACAAAAATATAACTCAATGAATAAAGGAATGAAGAAACTAAACAGATATTTCACAGATGAAGAAATACAATCAGTTAACATATATGAAAAAATATTCAACATCACTAGCAGTTAGAGAAATGCAAATTAAAACTACACTGAGCCAGGCACAGTGGCACACACCTGTAATCCCAGCAGCTTGGGAGGCTGAGGCAGGAGGACCATGAATTCAAAGCCAGCCTCAGCAAAAGCGAGGCACTAAGCAACTCAGTGAGACCCTATCTTTAAATAAAATATAAAATAGGGCTGGGGATGTGGCTCAATGGTTGAGTGCCCCTGAGTTCAATGCCCTGTACCCCGCAAAATAAAAAATGAATAAAATCCTCTTGTACTTTGTCTCTTTCACCCCTTGGAATTCTGTGTGTGTGTGTTGCATTTCTTTTTTAGATTGTGGCATTATTGAGGCATGGATTGTTTTCTGTGTTTTCCTCTCATAGTGCTTCACTCAATCCCTCCCTGTTTGACAGTACTATCTTAGTATCTTGGCTCCACCACCTACCAGCTGTGTGGCCTCTGGCAGGTTGCTCAATGTTTCTATGTCTGTTACTTCATCTCTAAAATAAAATGATCATTCTATAATGTCTCCAAAATTCTGCAGGAATTAAATTACTTCATATAATTAAATGATTTAATAAATGTACATACTTAGAAGAGTGTCTGGCACATAGGAAACATTCATTAAGTGTTAGTTTCTATTAGTTATAATTGTACCAGCATAAAAAATACAGACATCTGTGTTATACATTTCATATAAACTGGCTTCTATAAATGCAATTACCAGAGGGTGAAAAAGATAAATAATAAAGTAGCTGTTTACATATAACCTAAAATGTCATACTTTTTAATTTTACTTACTTACTAGATACATCACTATTATCTGAAACTAGCTTAATTGTTCCCATCTTGCAAACATTTGTGAAATCTGATCAAATTACTAATAGTCTGGAATCATGGAATAATTTCTAACTAAACAAACAAAATCTTCCTGGACATAAAAACATAAAAAGAAACAAAAAGAAAATACAAATTTTAAAAATACTCACTTCCATATTCCCCTATATCTTTGCCTTATACAATAAAACCTCTCCTTTCTATTTAAGTCAATTCAACAATATACTAATTTTGAACAGAGCTGGGTGAAGCTTATTCTGTGAGAGTCAATCAATAATATGAATATAATTGGAATAAAAATAGGGAGAGAGAGAGAGAGAGAGCATGCAGCTGTCTTAGATAAAGACTTTGGAAGCATCTACTTAATGTTCCCAGAATCTGGCTGAATTTGAAACAGCAGAGACCCTACTAAGACTCTGGTGATAGAATGATCTCAAAATCATTCATCAGGATCAATTAGAGGAGGCCCCAAACTTTGACAGCCTAACTCAGGTAATGGCAGGCACTCAAAAGTAATATTGTTATAATTTGGAAATAATATTCTAATAAGCAGATATTTCTCTAATTCAAACCAGTATCTCAAATTTAATATAGATTAGTGAGGGTTCATTGGCATTCATGTGCCTCCTGAAAGGTTTAACACATTCAAATTGTGGCTTATACCTACTACCGAAGAAAGTAATAGATTTAAGCACTTGGTACAGGTTGAGCATCCCTAATCTAAAATTCTCATATCCAAAATGCTCCCAAATCTGAAACTTTTTGAACTTTGATATGATGCCAGAAATGAAAAATTCCATACCTGACCTCATGTGACAGGTCAAAACCAAAACACAGATATGCTAAAAATGTATAATATTACCTTCAGGATATATATATATATATGAAACAAATGAATTTTGAGTTTAGACTTGGGTCCCATTCCCCAAGACACCTCATTATATATCTGAAAATGTTCCAAAGTCTGGAAAAAATGTAAAATTCAGAGCATTCTGGTCCCAAACATTTCAGATAAGGGATACTGAACCTGTGTTTTCAAGTAACTGCAAGGAATGAAAGATTAACAACCAAGAGTCTTTATTAAAAAGTTTTAAATTTTGTTTTAATTAGTTACACATGACAGTAGAATGCATTTATGCACTTTGATATATCATACATAGATGGGATATAATTTCTCATTTTTCTGAGTGTACATGATGTAGAATCATATTGGTCATGCAGTCACATATATACATAAATAATGTCTGTTTTGTTCTACTATCTTTCCTATTCCCACATCCTCCTGCTAATTCACAATAAGGGAGCCAGGGCGCACTGGAGAACAATCAAGAGTCTTGATGGGTAGCCTTCAGACTAGTGCAGGAAATGCATTTGATATAGGACTAATACAAAGGAGGAGGAGGAGGATCTGCTGTGATGATGTTGGATGAACGCAGGAGAGGGAGTGGCAATGCCTGACTCAGGGAATGAAGAAAGGGTAAAGTTTCCAAAAGCAGAGCGGATATCAATGGGAGAAAGCAGATGTGCAATAGCAGACACAGAGGAAAAGGGCGTGGCTCCAGGGCAGTGAGCATTTTGTGTGAGTCTAGGGTGTGTGTACTCAGGGTGGGGACAAGTAAATGTGTGGGAAACAGAGCTGGAGAATCGGGCTGGGGCCAGATCAGACAGAGACTCAGAGGCCATTTTGGGAGCTTGGGCTTGGGGGTCTCCTGGCATTTCCTGAGCCAAGGAGTGAGCCAATCTAGGTTTGGGACATTCTCTCTGGCAGCAGTAGGTGGGTGGTTTGGACTCAGGGAAAACCAGGATACCAGTGAGAAGATTATGGGATCCACTGTCCCTAGTTGAGACTTATTTCCAAAATGTTTTCCAGTTTACCTGCTGATTTCAGATGACTATAACAGAGTGCAATTATTTGAATTTGGAAAAGTAATAAATTGGGTTTATCATTATTTCTTTGTCCCAAAAGACTAGTTGTTAGAGATTTTTGTTTTTAGTGCCCTTGCATAATCTAAGAGTCTCTAGTGAGATAGTTAAATAAGAAATAGAGTCTGCTCAGCTTATAAACACTGGTCATTTTAATTGACATTGTTTGTGACATTAATGTTTTTCTTATACAGATGATGAGAGAATGTTCTTTGAAAAACTGCCATTAATGCATATTTATCATTCTTGAATGAATTATTAAGCACATTTCACCACCAAAAATAGAAGTAAAGAAAATTAGCTCTTCTTGCCTAAAGACCATGACTTCTATCCTGGGACATGCACAAGGAAGTATATATCTACCTGCCCAGGGTGTTCAGGGGATGGGGGCATGGACAGAAAGGCACAGTTAGCTTGTTCTCATCTCAGGATGGCTTCAGTAATTTAAACATATACCAACATCTTCGCAAGCAAGGAACTAGAGCAAAGCTTTAAATAACTAATTTTAAGATATGTATCTAATCAGTTCCAAAACTGAGGGAGAAATCTTCACAGAAAGTTTTGTGGTATATCCACGCATAAACACAAAACAAGTTTCTCCTAAGGACATTTCCATTTTTATCTTAGGAAAAAAAAATATTGTGCCCTATTGATTCTAAACTTTCTCACAGGACTTCACACTTTTAAATACATCAAACATAACCAATTTATTCACAAAACAAGTACAGAGTACATTTTCATGCCCCTAACATTTAAAGCAAAATATATATATCTGAGGTAAAAGTTGTTCTCTCCAAAAATCATCCTTGCAACTCACACAGAATATACTTTGCAAGAATTTTAAAACTTCCGGAAACTTCCCATCTCTTGTCTCGAGCTTGTTTCTTGCTTATGATATTGTAGGGCCAAAGGGAAGGCATCTGGGCTACCTTGTTGATCTTGACATTTCCTTCCCACCTGTGCAATGAGCTAAAGGCACCCTATAAGAAGGGGCTGCAGCGGTCCCTGTGAAGGCAACTCTGCAGGCCAATGTGTACCCCATCCTCTGCTTGGGGCTCCCTCTTTCACCAAAGTTTCCTGCCTGACTTACACATGTACAGCCTGACCCTCTGCCCTGGGATATTGGGATGTCACCTCCCCGAGCAGCCTGCATGGATCCATATTCCAGCTTCCTCTTGCAGATGAAATTCTACCTCTCAGATCCTTCTCTGTTCCTCACTAACCAAGGCCAGATCCCTGACTAGGTCACCAGGCTCCCAATCTAACCTCTGTGCAAATTCATACAGGGTGAGTTCAGAGCAGTCATGGTGAGGCCAAGGGCTCCCAGCTCCTCACACAATGTACCGTTACTCAGAGCCCTCTCTAAAGGGACAAAAACAACCACCACTGGACCATCAGATCTGCAATCATAAAAGGAGCCTGCTCATACTAACTGATTAGTAAGGTCCCCGTGGCATGCCAAGTTACATACTGGTGTCCAACTTGTCACACTGGCTGGCTGACTAATTTGGCCAACAGACTCTCTGAATACAGACTCTAGTGACTCATCTGAAGTTTTAATGCTCAGAAGACTGGACTTTCTACCTGGAAAGTTGCTCTGTCAAGCAGGATGTTAATTTGCAAGTGCGAACGTTGCCTTGGCCTCTGCACATGTCTGTGTGATGAACGCCAGAGACAAATCTGCACAGGTGGTGGCTCCAAGTCGTTAACCCCCGGCAGCTGGGTTCCCTAACCCACAGCTCGGTGGTAACATGGACACCACAAGCCCACAGATTGTAATGAAAAAGAGTACAGGACCTCTCGCAGGTCACAGGCCATGCAGCACATGTTCAACTTCTTCAGGAAAAAAAAAAAAAAAGAATCCTCAAGCCAAAAAAAAGAAATTTGCCAAACATCTCATTTCCTGCTATTTAACCAGATGGTGGTGAATCATGAGAAAAATCCCTTCCACCTCCATGAACAAATATTCTGAGTTATTTACTAACTAGCAGTTCATCTATGACTGCATTATAAGAAATTTGTAGGTCATAGAATATATTCTTTAAATACATGGGAATGTAGGGAACATCAGGCTTTACCTTCCCAGCTTTCTGGATTGTGTGTATTGAACAGTTCTTCATGACACACCAAAGGTTACTGGATCTTCCCCACACTAGGGAACAGATACTCTATGAAGCAAGAACAGAACTTCTTCCCTCTGGTTTTATCCTCTTATTTAGAAATGACAACAAATATTTTTGTTATGGCTTTGAAAGGAGAAAATGAATGCTGTTTTGCAAGAGAGGAAGAGAAGAGGAAGGATGGATGGGAAAGAAGAAGGAAAGGGTTGGATGAGTTCTTTGCTAGCCAAGGTGCCACAGAGTAGGAAATAGGGAACCTCTCTGCACCACATCTGCCTCTCCTTGAAGCAGGAAGCAGGCCTTTGGCCTTCCCAGCCTCAGAGGGGAAGCATCACCCTTCGGCTCAACCTAGTGCTGAAGGTTCTGGCACTGTCCTCTGGCCTCCTGACAAGAATGTTCACTTACGGATCCCAAGTTATCCTAAGTCCATCTGGCGTGCTCTGAGGATCAAAAACAAATATGTGGAGCCTCCCTCTCTGGCCCCCGCCCTCTTGCTCAGGCTCTGACCTGCTTTCACCAGCACTGGGGTGAAGCCCAGACTTGTTCCCAAGAGGGCTCCACGTAGCAGCTGGCATGTGGCACCTGCCCCCTCACCCAGCCCGAGAGGCAGAACCAGTCAACCCAGCGGTTCCTCACACAGTGGGGAGGACAGTCTGGCTGGGTGTCACAGGCCCTCAGCTTGGTGATCAGCTGCAGACTGCTGGGTTTAGTTCCTATAAGAGATAATGAAGAGTCGGCATTAGATCCCAAGGATGGGGACCTCACTTTTAATGTTTGACCATCCTATGCTATGATTAGCCTAAATGAAAGTTAATAAACTTTTTTTTTTTTTTTTTTTTTTTGGTTATCGGGGATTGGACTCAGGGGCACTAGACCACTGAGCCACCTCCCCAGCCCTATTTTATATTTTATTTAGAGACAGGGTCTCCCTGAATTGCTTAGTGCCGAGTTGCTGAGGCTGGCTTTGAACTCATGATCCTCCTGCCTCAGCCTCCAGAGCCTCTGAAATTACAGGTGTGCACCCAACTTAATTTGATTATTCTTCAAAGGAAAATAATGGCAGGGCTTTAAGGGTGGTAAGGAGTAGTTGGGAAAAGAAAAACATCAGGCACCATTTATGTTACTAAACCCACACCTGTTTGACACAGGGACATGTTAAATATAATAATATACCATTTGCACCAACTTGCTTGACCTGAACTGCAAGTTCAAATGCCAAGATGGCTGGAGAAGGGGGCAGGGACAGGAAGAGAAGAGATGGGGAGCGGTTTCTTGGTTTCTTCTTCTCAGGACGGGAGTTTGGCATCTCGTTCCTTTTTGAACAATGGAGCCACTGTGTAAACCCCACAACACTCAGGAGGCCCCCAACTTTGTGCTTCTTCCTCATTTCCTCAAGGATTCCTGATGCTAGAGGTTCCAGTTGGGCGGGCATTAGAAGTCCACTTACATGCGCTGTCCCTACTCCCATCCTTGATTTTACTTCATGACAGGAAGTAACCAGAGTGCAACTGGAGACTCTTTGGGTCCCGAGTTTATGACAAAAGAGGATTTATAAACAGAACCTAAGGGTTTTCCTGAGAAAGAGGAATTGGCTGCTCTTCAGTCAGGAGCCAGGGAATTATTTGCACACCAAGCAAATAACTCTCAAACTAACAGTAAATGATTCTGGAGCTGTGTCGTTCACTGACCCTGGGAATTCACCCAATGAGGCTCTGGAATTTCAAAATTGCTGTTAATCACATTAAACTGTGAGAATTACAGATTCTTCCAGAAGGGATGAGCATTAGAAATGTGAGGTGTCCGTGAAGTTCCAGTGAACAGGCATGACCCGTTTAAATTGTTTTTTTCTTTTCTTTTTTTTTTTTTCCTCTTAAGTAACTGGCAATGATCTGAGAATTCATACATACCAGCTGAGATTCAATATTGGCCAGTATTGTTGGAAGTGAAGTTGAAACCCTATATTCAACCTGTGTTCCTCCCACCTGCCCTTAAACGGAGTACATATTACCTTCATCTTGTACATGAAGTAACACCATGGTTCTTCTTTTAGGCGTTAGCTTTTTTTTTTTTTAATCTAAGTCACTTCTTTCAAAATGAGAGCATTCTTGGAAGAGTGTAACAGGCTATTGATGGGCTGAATTCTTTCCCCACAAAATTCTTTGTTAAAGTCTTAACCCCCAGTACCTTAGAATGTGATGGGATTAGGAGATAGGCCTTAATTAACTAGTGAGGTAGTTATGTTAAAACAAGTCATTAGGGTGGGCCCTAATCCAATATGAATGACATCCTTAGAAGAAGAGGCAATTAGGACACAGACTTGTACAGAGGGGGATGCCTAGATGAGGACCCAGGAAAGAGTGAGTCATCTACAAAGCAGGGACAGAGGCCTCAGAAGAAAATGATCCTGGGGATATCTTGATTTCAGACTTCTAGCTCTAGAATCATGTGAAAATAAATTTCTGTTATTCGAATCTCCTACTCTGTGGTACTCAAGCTACTACATAGAGAATTTCACTTGGAATTATTGAAAATAGAAGCAAATCTCCATAGTGCTGAAGAAGGGAGACCATGAACAAATCTGGGCCCTTGTGAAGATGCTGGGGCACTGTGTTTAAGAGCATGGGCTTTGGAATCAGCGCAAGCTACAGAACCTCAGGTCAGCTTTTCAACTCATCTGAACTTCATTGGCTCATCCATGATGTAACAATTAAAATTGTTACAGTTTGGATGCGAGGTATCCCCAAAAGCTCATGTGGAAGACAATGCAAGAAGGTTTAGAGGAGAAATGATTGGGTTATGAGAGCCTTAATCCCATTGGTGATTAACTGAGTGGACACTGAAGGTGGGTAGGGTGTGGCTGGAGGAAGTGGGTCATTAGGGGTGTGCCTTTGGGGTTTATATTTTGTATCTGGGGAGTGGAGTCTCTCTGCTGTCTGATCATCATGTGAGCTGCTTCCTCTGCCACTCTCTTCCACTGTGATGTTCGGCCTCACCTAGAGCCCCGAGGAATGGAGCTCATCTTCTGTGGTCTGAGACCACTGAAACAGCGATCCCACAAATAAACATTTCCTCCTTAAAATTGTTCTTGTCAGGTCTTTTGGTTACAGCAGCAAAAAATGTTAAAACAATTGCATTGACCTTGTAAAGCTGTTAGGATAAAATAAAAATACATGGAAAATGCCGGTTGTCTGGGACATAAAGAATGGTCCATAAATTACAAAAATAATGGTGGAGGGCAAGGGGCTCTAAGAAAGAAGACTAGTAGAAGACAGAGTGGAAATTAGTAGAAACAATAGTCATCTAGAGAGTCCAGAGCAGTGGGTTTTAGTTCTCATGTACAAAATTAAATAACTGGGTAGTCACTTTGCCACCCTGACCCTTAGTTCCCTCACCTATACAATGATAAGGTTAAACTATATACAAAAGAAAAAAGGGCGGGCGGGGGGTGGGGTGGGGGAGACAGGCTCCAACCTTCTATGTTTGTTTGTTTTCTCCCTCAAGGTAGTACTGGAAGGAATGAGAAGGTTCTTTGCTTTTCTTTTCCACAGATGTTTTGGAAAAACTTTGGAGTTATACAAAAGATGTAAGTGCAAGTTTCTTCACTCACTTTCCTTCCTTCCACCAAATATCCTTCCCTGTGGAAGGCACCATGATTGGAGAAGAAGAATTTCCAAGGTCAGCCTTGGAACCCTGAGGCAGCTCTGCCAACCTTCTCCTCTGAGCTTTACTGGCACCTCTCCTCCAAACTTGCCTGTGTCTTGGAAACCTAGGTTCCCACATCCCAGGGTAGCATTCCACTGGGCCCTAAGAGAGCAGAGAAGCATGGATGGGTTGGACCTTAAACTACTCCAAAGGGACACACATGTATTTTACACATGACATTGTGTTTTCTGCTAACATCAGAACTGAGGAGTCTTAAAGATAGAAACAATTACATTTATTAGATGTAATTGACAAACTTTGAACAGAGTATGCGTTCATTCAGGCAATCAGCTCTGTGCTTCTTGCTGACAACACTGTGCTAAGTACTGGGCTAGACACAGGGAGGAATAAGACAGTCCTTTCTTGGGGAAAAATTCACAGGATATTAGATAGTGAAACAACCCATCATTTTACCATGCTCTCTGTATCATAGTGTTGTTAAGTACTGCTAAAAACCATCATGGAAATACTTTAACTTTTCTACTTTCCAGAATCATCAGTCGACCATTTCTCATCCATTCACTGAAGGCATCTAGTGCTTTTCCAGATCCTAAGACTCAGGTTCATTGCTAATAACAGGATGCCTCTCAGGTCTGGGAACCAGAGAGACCCAGGACCCTCTGACTTCTTGAGCCTGGCCCTCTGAGCAGACCTGTGAAGAGACAGAGGATTTGTGTTCTTTAGGCCTGTCTGGTCAAAAGAAGCATTTGAAATTTTGATTCTGTTATTATATGGCCACTTTTTAATAGGATTAGAATACATCAAGATCAGGGAACTAACAGGCAAATATCCACCAAGTGGGTACTGGGCATGGGGATAACTAGTTAAAATTGACAATAAATGGGAACATGGTTTTCTAATTGTGAAGTCCTTGGATCTTGTGTGTATGTGTGCATGTGTGTGTGTACACTACTAAAGCATGTCTCACGTCCAGCTTCCAGAATGATTCCAGGTTCTGAGGTAAATCTGTGTTTGACACCTGTTGGGTGGGGAGAAATAGCTGGGTATCACTTTTTCTGAATTCATTTTTAACATCTCCAAGAAAGAAGTGGGACACAACCAGCTATACTTAGGACCAACTTATTCTAAAGCTTCATAGGTGTTGAGAAGTAGACACCTGTGTCCCTTCCACTTCCTCATTTGATTGAGTGGGCCCAATCATTTCTGCCATACCTTGTGCGACTCTTAGGAATGCTCAAGAATACCAACTTTAACTGCTGGGCTTCTAAGAACAATATACTCACCTTTAAAATGAAGATAATAATACTACCTTCATATGTTTGTTGTGTGAATGATACAGGTAAGTGTTCATTCTATGTCATCTGTTAACAAATAAACATTAGTGTCAACTTTTGGGAAAACATTATAAAACTTGGGTACTAGTATCATAGTATTTTCCTACCCAGTGAGAAACAAATTAAACACGCCTTCCAAACATTTTGTTTATTGTATGTTATCTTTAAACACTTTTTTAATCATGGTAAAATACCCAACATACAATATACCATTAGAAGCATTCTTTTTCCTCTGCAGTGCTGGGGATTAAACCCAGGGTCTCATGCATGTTGGGGAAGTGCTCTACCCCAGTCCCCATCTTATCCATTTTTATTTGTGCAGTTCAATTCAGTTATATCACCACCATCCATTTCCAGAACTTTCATTTTCTCAAAGTGAAACTGTCCACCTATTAAACACTAACTCACCATTTCCCTCCCATCATCCCCTGGCTTTCTATTTCTATAAAGTTGACTACTCAACATACTTCATATGAGTAGAATTATACAATACTTGTTCCTTTGGGACTGGCTTATTTCACTGAGCATGTCTTTAAGGTCCATACATATTGTAGGGTGTGTCAGAATTATCTTCCTTTTTGGATCAAATAATATTCTATTGTATATATGTGCCATATTTTCTTTATCCATTCATCCATCCATGGACACTTGGGCTGCTTCTACCTTTTGGGCTGTCATGAATTCACATGCTTCTATGAACATGAGTATACAAATGTCTCATTGAGATTCTGCTTTTTATTCTTCTGGGTATTTTCTCAGAAGCAGAATTTCTGGACCATATAGAAATTCTATTTTTAATATTTTGAGAAACTGCCTTACTGTTTTCCATAGAAGTTGCACCATTTTACTATACCACCAATGCTGCACAAACATTTCAATTTAACTACACTTCACCAACACTTGTTATTGTTTGTTTTTAGGGTAGTAGTCATCCTAATGGATGTGAAGCCTTCCAGTTTTGAGATTGATTGTTAACTAAGTAGATCAACTCTATGAGCCTTGACATCAAGATTGAGTACATTCAGGAAGTTTCACTCTAGGATTGGGTATATAGCTCCAATCATGCCCAAGACCATGGGTTCAATCCCCAGTACAAGAAAAAAAAGAATAAAAATTTCCATCCCAGAATTTACAACATGGTGCAAAAGAGTAAAAGGAGCAAGTTCCCATTGCACCAAGTAGGTTTTCTAAATTATATGGATAACTTTGATTGTTATTTCTTCTATGACCACAACAGGAAAATCTAAGAGCCCAAGTATATTAGGAGGGAAACTCAATGAGAGGGAGGGAAAGAGCAGAAGGAAGTGGAAAGAGGGAATGAGGGAGAGAGAAAGAGAAAGAGAAACAAAAGAAAGGAATGAGAAAGGGAGGGAGTAGAAAAGGAAATCAAACTTCTGCATGGAAAAGTCATCAACTAACTGAGTCAATACACTGATAGATGTAATATTTACAAATTACATCTGATAAAGGATTACAATCTAAGTAAAAATAGACAGAAAACTTGAATAGACATTTCTCCAAAACATAAAAATGGTCAACAGGTATATTATAGGAAAAGATGCTCAATGTTAGTAATCATCAGGAAAATGTAAATAATGCAAATCAAAACCATGAGATATTACCTTGTGCCTGTCAAGATGATCATAAGACAGATGGTTAGACAGTAGATAGCAGATAGATATAGACAGACAGATGACAAATTTTGGAAAAGATTTGAAGAAGCTAGAATCCTGTACATTATTGGTAGGAATGTTAAATGGTGATGCTTCTATAGAAAGTAGTATAGATTCCTAAAAATTTAAAAATAGAACCACCATATGATACAAAAATCTGGGTATGCACTCAAAAACTTGAAATCAGGACTCCAAAGAGATATCTGCATTCCCATGTTCGTTGCATTATTCAGTCATGTCAGATGGATTAAAATATATATATATATATATATATATATATATATACACACACACACACACACATACACAATGGAACATCATCCAAACATGTATGAACCCTGAGGACATTCTGCTAAGTAAAATCAGTCAGTCACAGAAAAACAAATGCAATATGAACCCACCCATTTAAGGTATCTAAAATAGGCAAACTCACAGAAGTACAGAGTAGAATGGTGGCTGCCAGTGATTGGGAGAAGGGGAGTTTCTATTCCATGGGTACAAGTTTCTTTAATGTAAGATAAGTTCTAGAGATCTGCAGTACAATATTATGACCTACAGTTAACAATATTGTATTATACCCTTAAAGCTGTTAGAAAGCCATATCTTATGTTAGACATTTTTATTACAAAGTTAAGAAGGAAAGGTCAGGACAGGGATATGCAATATTTGTCAGGCTCTGCTGGAAAACTCATTTGCATTAATATGGATGAATTTTGCTGGCTTCCCAGTGAAGCTCCTAACACAGCACTTTGAAGACTGCAAGTATATAATAGTGATCCTAGTGCTCCCTTAGTGAATAGTCTTTTGCAAACCTTGATCAAAAATCTTCCACAGGCAGAGATGACTAAAATTTGGCCCTGAAAACCCTATTTACATACTGTAACTAGTTGTGAGGGATATGCATTACTTTAACATCTCCACTACACAGATCATTTAAATGCTTACAAATGAAAAAGCTCATGAAATATGGCTTTATAATGTATTATTAGATTTAAAAAAAAAAAAAAAGGTTTTCTGAAGCTGGAAGTTTCCAGATTTGCAGCTAAGTTTCTTATGAGAAAATCTAAATGGGGCCCATTAGAAGTTTATCTGTAGAATAGTTAAAATGATCCTTCCTGTCTTGCAGTTAAGAACATGTTCAATCAATCAATGGATGGAAAATGCAAAAGTGCTCGAGGAGAGAATTAATAGCCAGTACTAATAGATGATATTTATTGAATATTTACAAAGCACATTTGCTCTTTCCAGCAACTCATGAGGTAGGTACTATTATTACTTTCCTCATCTTCGATTTTAGAAATTGAGATAATTGGCAGAAGATAATTAAGAACCCAAGAAGTCTGACCCCAGTTCTTATAACTATTACATTGTACAGTCAGTCTCTCTACAGATTTCAAAGGAAAATCCTTTATTTTTTAGTTATCTGATGAAATAATCAGCAATTTCTCTGCTTTGGAGTAAACAAAGTACAAATGCCCCCAACAGGTTGTTATCAGATGACTGGGATCTGCAGCCTACTCCCCCTGGCCAGCATTTCTGTTGAGTAGGGAACTTCATATCGTTAGCCCAGGCAAAGATCAAAATTCAAGCTTTGAAATACAGTTTCTGTTGAATGTATATTGTTTTTGCATCATTATAATGTCAAAAATGGTCATTAAAACCATCATTAAGTCAGAGACTGTATTTATAGTGCAACACAAACCCTCTTCCACCCTTTCCATCTTTTCCAAGATTCCAAAGCTTATCCTCTCGGCAGCTGCTGATCATAAAGACACCACTCTTCTTTTCAGCTGGAAGGTAAGAGCTGCCTCACCCCTTCAGACTTGTGTTCAGATTCTAAAATCCACAATCTCACACACTGAGGAGTTTCTCCACAATCGAATCATGTATGTATGGAAAAGTGGACCTGTTAAGTATGAATGTGGCACATGTAAGACATCATATCTATCATCTGTGTCAGCCATTCTCATGGAAGTTGGGCTCATGTCCCAGTTGCTGCTCCTCCTTGGCCCACCATTGCTCACTATTCTCAACAATTCAGCACTGTATAAGGCATAAGAAAGTCAGTCAGACTTCAATCTATCAAAGGTTATGACATCTGGTAAGAAATTAAAGTAGTAGGAAAGTAAGCTAACTCCATCAGAGATTGCCGTCTCCTTTGTTGACTATGAGTGCCTCATGGATACATGTCAAAAAAGAAAGAGGAGAAAGAGAACAGATGATCTGTTGCCTCCACTAGAAAAATGATTCTCCTTTAAGCCTCAGGACCCTCCTTATTCTCAATATCTAGTTATGCCTTAGGCGGGGGACAGATTTGCATTCATCTAGCATCAACACTGTTGTATTAAAGTCAATTTGTTGATAGTTTTCTCTTGATTTTGCATTTATGGTCAGGAGTGAAAGTGATTGTTTCAATTATCTATTGCAACATGCAAACCATCCCCAAATCCAGTGGCTTAAAATAAGAACAATCACTTATTTGCATACAGTTTTGCAATTTGGTCAGGGTTCAGCAGGGACAGTTTGTCTCAGCTCTATATATGTCATTTGGCACAGGTAACCTGGGGCTAGAAGATCCACCTTCAATATGGTTCTTTGTAAAGTTAGCAGTCTCCTGCTGGCTATCAGCTGGGACTTCAACTGGGACTGTTCATCAGGGGTCTCAGTCTCCTTTCACATAGACCTGTCTGTGTGTCTACTTGGGTTTTTCTCACAGTATGGCAGTTAGTTCCTAAGAGCAAATGTCCCCCCCAAAACTTGCTCTGATATGCAAGTACTACCAGGCTTCCCCTTGCATCATACAGCTGATGTCTCCTTGGCCAAAAAATATCTCCATTACAAGAGCAGAGTCTGTGTGGGAAAGGATTCTGTTTATCACAGAATGTGGAAAGTTTTGTTACCATTGAGAATTGGTAAATTTGTCCACTTCTATGCTTCATATTAGTCAGAAACTTAATACCAATGTTTCCCAAGTTTTCACTTCACTTATGAAAATGGTAGGGGAGAGAAAAAAAGTGCTA
Organism: Marmota flaviventris; assembly: GCF_047511675.1. Taxonomy (NCBI): domain Eukaryota; kingdom Metazoa; phylum Chordata; class Mammalia; order Rodentia; family Sciuridae; genus Marmota; species Marmota flaviventris. Next base: position 62,154,781 of record NC_092499.1, on the reverse strand, counting down.
TGGGTAAATAAAATTGGGAAAATAAATATTCTTATTAAAATAACAATTATCATAGAACTACAAGGAAACAAGGAATGCACATGTCCCAGATGAAAATCACTGCAAAATGTATGAAAAAAAAAAAAAGACGTAAAGCACACATAAATGTCCTAAAGAATGGAAGTGTCACACATTAATAAGATTCATGAAGAAATGGTAGAATTTTTCAGATAAAGTGAAAAAACAAAAGCAAGAGATATATTGACTTTGATAACATTTCAACTTGAATTTCAAAGGTTTATTTAATTTGAATGGTATTTTATGTTTTTCCCAAAGACAAGTTTGTTAAAACGGTGAGACTACAGATACTTTGAAGAACTTGATTAGAATTCAAATTAACTAAACAAATAGAAGAAGTTGGCAAAGATGTAAGGGCTGCTAATGTTTGTTGAGCTGTTACCATGTTTCAACCCATGTTAAGAACTGCAAGTACAATCACTTTTACAAAACACTTAAGACAGAATTAAGTCATTTTCTCAAGGTCACGCTGCTTGTCAAATGTGGGAGACCAGATTTGTAGCCAGATCTGCCTGCTTGTTTTGATCAATTTATTAAATAAGAACTTTCTGTAAATTGAAGCATTCATGTTTTCATTGACTCTTTGAAACTGAAAAATATAGTCCCAAAGGGAACAAAAAAACTGATCAGAGATGCAAAAGAAAAAAAAAAAAATCACATGTAAGAATTTTGAAAGCTCTTCTAATCTCCAAGCTGAATTAAATTTTAAATGCAATGATGATTCTGGAAAAAAAAAAAAAAAAAAACCTAACCAAATCAAATACTGAAACTTCAAATAACAAATTTTGAACATGTTTCCCTCTGGCTGGGTGTATGTGAGAGAGTATTTTTTAATGCAATAAGCAACGTTCTTTTTTTTGTTGTTGTTCCAAATAATCCATTTAACTGCCCACCCCCAAGTTATAAATAAAAACCAAATGTTATTACTTTAAAATTTTTGAAAGAATGCATGCTATAAAGTCTTTATCTTAGCTCATTTGCTTTTCTCCTACAGGTCCCTCCCCAATTGTTTATTAACTAAGGAATTTACTCTTTCGGTGCCAGGAACATTAATAAAGTGCATTTAATTGATCCATTTGCTTGGCATCTTTTGTTAGTTCTTGAGACTAGTAGAAAATGTTCATTTTTAGGTATGTTCCTTCTTGGAACTATGTGTGGGAATTGTCCTTAACAATAGTAGTAGCAGGAGCTCTATTAGATACTGTTAGAAGCCCTGGCTTTCTCATTTTGGGGGTATTTTTTTCCAAAGTTGGCATTTCTTGAGGAAAATGACTCAATGCTTTAATGCTGCAGCATAAACATGGAGCACACCTTTGGGACGCAGAAGCAGGAGGTGAGAATATAGAATTATAAGGCCGTCCGGGTTTTCTTAGAGCTTCATTAGGTTTAAATGCCCGATTTTGGACTCAGTAACTTTGGCAAGTTGTGGAAAGTCTGAAAAAATGTCCAGAAAAGAGTTGTGAAATTTATTAAAAGGCCAAAAAAATGGGCCTTATGGGAAATCTAAAGGAGCTAGGGCTATTTTTTTTTTTTTTATAGAAGTGTACTGCGGGATTCAAAATCTGTCTTCATGTCTGGGTAGAGCTATGTTAGGAGTGGCAGCATCGCTGTGAAGGGGACTGATACTTAAGATGAGGACTTCTACAAGGATTGGAGACTCCAGAGCTGATTGGCAGGAAGGAGTTGATTTTTGAAATAGACTACAAAAATCTGTCTAGTGTTGCCCAAGGATAGATTTATACTCAACCATCAACTGGACTGGCCCCATTTCTGGGACATAAATTATTCAGAGTCCAGTGAGACTCAGCCAGAAATGTAAAATCCCCTGCCTGCTAGTCCCCTGGTTGTTATTTTCAGGGCAATATTTGGGCACAACACTGAATATTTGCAAATAGTGATGCTGTTGGTAGACCACCCAGGGTCCTGGGAGGAATTCAGGCCTGGGATTCAAGCAGACCTAGATTGGCATCTACTTCTACCATTTCATCAGTTACTAAATTCTTAATTTTTAGTTTTTCAGAACTTTGTTTTCTCAATCATTGGATGAACATAGGTATATTTAAAATTTTTGTGAGGATCTAATGAGACAATACATATCTATATAATGCCTCAACAGTAGTAGGTGCTTAATAAATCTTGATTCCTCTCCCTTTCTGTATTTGGGCAGCATTGTAGGAATGGGAAGAGTATTAGTGTCTAGTTGAAGCACAAGTAGAGACTATATATATATATATATATATATATGTATATATATATATATATATATATATATATATATATATATATAATTTTATAGCTAAATTTTTAAATGTTTTTTTAACACCAACAATATGTAAAAACTTCCCTCAAGTGAAACAATCAACAAGTGATAGTTCCAGGAGACTCAAATTCCTGTTTATTACATGCCAACATCCATGACATTTCTCATGTGCTTCCTGAATGCCATATCCTTTTTAGGGTACTTTATAACAAGTACCTGTTATTGTCCCTATTTTATAAATGAGGAAACTGAGGTCCTGAAAGATCTGGTACTTGCTAGTTAGGACCCATGGTTACTGAGTTCTGAAGCTAGAATTGGAGCCCAGAATCTTTCTGGTTCCAACATCTGAGACAGTGAAGGGGAAGAGAGAAACAAGGTGAGTCAAGTATACAAACAGCTGCTCAGAGACAAAGCCAGAGGGAGAATTTAAAGCTACCAAGTTCAGAGCAACCGCAGAGACACATCACCAAGCCCTGGCACCTGGAATATGTTACCATTTCTAAGTGCCACTATTACAAAGATGTTTCCCAGAGTCAGTTCTGAGCAACCTGCTTGAAACTCACTGTAATGGGAGTGTTAGAAGCATAATGGAGAGTGGTTTACTTCCTCAGAACTAATCTCTATCTTCAGTGGATTTCTGAGGGTACAGTAAAAGCTCTCTCTGCTCCCGACACCAGCAAGTCTTGAGTGTCATTTGATTTATGTTTCTTCCCTACTTGCACCAGCATGCCTCTATACACCTACAAATAGCTTTTCACTTATTTAAAACATGCAGGTAAGAACAGAGCTATTCTGACTCACTGATTCAGCAGTTGCAACCTGGTGCTACTTGCCTTTCTTCACCCAGTCACCAAGCTAATGGCTCTCATTAACAGTGATATTTATAAACAGCAAATGGAATACCAAATCAGTGGCCACGCCCACCCACTTACGAGGGGCCTGTCCATCATGGCTCCACACATGCAGTACTGCTAGTTCCTCATGGCCTTTCTCCCAAAGTGCTCACCAGAGAGCCTGTATGTTTCTTTTCCTTTCATATAACAATTTTTTGGTATAGCAATTGAGAGAAGAGTCACCAACAGAATATAGAGGATGTAGCTGCTGATATTTTATGTTCCGGTTATTATATCCCATCCCAAAATAAAACAAAAAAAAATGATTCCTATAGTCTACAAGACCCTTCACAATCTGAGGGGCTGCACACACACTTCCTCCCCACTGCAGCTCTGACTCCTCCCCCGTCTCTCTTCCCATTGCTCACCTGGTTCCATTGTTCACCATTAGGTGACCGAGCACCCCACTCACTACCCAGTGTAAAATACCAGAGTGCACATTTTATGCTTCTGAGACAACAATTGTGTTTTTCATGATGTTTTCATTTATGAAATGCTCTGCCTCAGAATTTCACACACTCTTAGGAGTGTGCTTCTATGTAAGTGTAAGAGACAAACATCGTTCAGCAAAATCAGTACGTCTACAGGGAGAGCCTGTTGCTCCCCAAACACATCCAGCAGATGGGCACCCCAAGCCTTGTTCTTACTCTTCTAGACTCCTGGAACTCTCTTCTCTGGCAGAGCTTTGGGTTTTACTCCCCCAGGTAGTCCAGGTGAACTCTCTGGTGTTACTGAACACAGAGACCTTCCCTGATCATCCCTCCCTAAAATGTCATCTCAGTCACTCTTCATCTGCTAAGGCTGACTTACATTTCTTGTTAGCACATGCATATTTGACATTATATATTTGTTCACTTTACTCGGTTTATTCTCTCTCTCTCTCTCTCTCTCTCTCTCTCTCTCTCTCTCTCTCTCTCTCCTAGCTGCACACAGACATTCAAATGGAAGCCACTGTCCTTGAACCTAAAACAGCAACTGGCCCATAACAGATTGTGGTTTAAATGAAAGACCAACTCTCCTAAGGTGTCATCAAGATAACGAAAAATTTTATATAGCCATTGTCCCTTGCCTTGCAGGATATTAAAAACAAAGGCTTTAATTTGTAAAGTGGTAATTTGGTAATTTATCACTAAGAGAGAAGGCCGAGGTCAGGGGACTGGTTTTCTGGATGTAGAAGAAAAGACTTTAATGCAGAGAAGGAAGAGATGTGGAGGTTGAAACATCCAGTTACCAATTAGTTAAAAGGACATGATAATTTCAGTTGAAGAGGCTGGTTATAAACCTACTGCTGTTGCTTACTGATGTTTGCTCCTAAACTTACATAGAAACACACTCCCAAGAGTTTGTGAAATTCTGAGATAAAGTATTTCATAAATAAACACAAACACCATGAAAAATATAGTTGGTGTCCCTAAAATATAAAATGTGCATTCTGGTGTTTCACACTGGGTAGTGGGGTGTTTGCTCACCTGAGGGCTTTACCTGCCAATGGGAAACTAGGCTGCATCCCACTGTTTCCCCTTGCTAATTTTCTCCCTGAGGTACACATTCCCTCCAGTTCTTTTCTCTCTTTGGTTTTTATATTAACAAATTTCATCTCTTTGGTACACAACACCTTTTTCCTCCATTTTTCATTTCTTTAAACATGAGCCAGCATTTCCAAAATTGCATTCTATATGATATCCAAGATGTTTCTAGATATTTGTCAAATTTAAATACACACACACACACACACACACACACACGCATATGTGTATTTCAATAAGTTTAGGAAACTAATTCTCTTTCCCCAACTCCATTATACATATGCAGAACATGTTAGCACACTAAAGACCCTGAATTAATAAAAAACTGTGTATCTTTGTTTAGCTCAGTGTTTCTAGAACTTATTTGAACAAAAAACATTATTTTGTTTTTCTAGACATTTTTCATAGAAGTATTTCTTTAATTGTGCTTTTCTATTTCTATACACACAGGAGATAAATACATAGGTATTTATAAGACATTACTTGAACATAGACACAAGACACAAATATACAAAATACATAGGTATTTATAAGACATTACTTGAACATAGACACGAGACACAAATATACAAAAAGTGTCCCATTGCATAGTACACCAGAGGAATGGAAGAATACATCAAGAGTTCCTGAAAAGCTGAAGTTGCAGTTGGCTGGCACAAAGGGAAACAAGATAGCAGATATAGATGACACACTATTTAATTTTTTGCGCTGTGTACTTTTTTTGCTGAGAACAGCTTCTATCCACTCATCTACTACCCAAATAGTTGTAGTAGGAAATGCCATGTCTTCATACTATGGAATCTCTGCCCACACAGCTATAGGAGACCCACATATAGGTAGCTTCCTATAAGCTCAGCCAATTGGTTCTTTCCCCAAAATTTTGGATTCATGACTGAAAAACCTTAAGTAAAAGAACAAACTTGGCATTGAGAGAAGAAGAAACAGAGATTAAGAGAAAGGAGGTATCCCCCAAAAGCTCCCTCCCTGACTCTTCCTATAGCCCAGCTACACCCCCCCCCAACCCCACACACACTTGGATTCCTTGAGATATTCTTATAACCCACCCATAAATTTTCTCCTTTCTTTTTCCTGCTTGCTTTTTTTGGGGTGGGGGTCTGGAATTGATTTTTTCTTCTTGCCAATTGATCAATACAGCAGGACAAAAAGGACACGCGTTATGTGTCAAACACATCAAATGCTAGAACTTGTAACCCACACACTGGTCATTTTCCATTTCCCAGGCTTTTCATTTTTCTTTTCTGTGTTTTTAACAGAAAGTACAGTTTTCATGGAAAGAAAGAAATTGATTCTGTAGGTACAAGATGTTAAGGAATCTTGCATTTAGGTTTTCAATCAATCTATGAAAAAAACTGATTACTTTTTAAAAAATGCTTTCAAATTGCCCCACCATTTTAAGTACTTGTATATTATATTGAGCTTTACTTCTTAAAGATCTTTTTTCTTTTTAAAGACTTCTGAATTTTGTTTGTCTGTTTTCCCCTGAGGGAAGTATTTCAGCTGGTTTATTCTGTTTGAGTACAAACAGGATTTGGCCATTTTAAAACTCATATGCATCAAACCTTGACATGGTGATTGCATTTCAAAAGCATAGCTCTAGACTCAAGACTATATTTTGGTGGGGGTAAGTATCAGAAAGTAAAAAATAATCTAACTTTATTATCACCATCCATCTTAGGTTAATTTAAGAATCGTTTTCTTAGAAATAAGCCAACACAAAAAGCTGAACCAGCAAATGATATTAGAGGAATGAAATTAGAAAGTATTGAAACTTAGAAATAATCAGAGAAATAGAAACTAAAGCAAGGCATATTTTTCTATTAGCACATACACATGCATATGCACATACAAGTGTCCTCTTGGGGAATAATCTGGCATAACCTGTTGGTTCTCTGAATCTACAGATTCTAAATCTTCAGGAATTCAATAAGCTATGAATTGAGAATGTTAAAAACAATAAAAATAGCCAGGCACCGTGGTACACGTCTGTAATCCCAGCAGCTCAGGAGGCTGAGGCAGGAGGATTGTGAGTTCAAAGCCAGTATCAGTAACTTAGAGAGGCTCTAAGCAATTCAATGAGACCTTGTCTCAAAATAAAATGTAAAAAGTGTTGGGGACATGGCTCAGTGGTTAAGCCATATCCCTGGTTTCAATCCCAAGTACCAAAAGAAAATAAAAATTTTCCAAATTAAAAAACAAAATAGTATACCAACTATTTGCACAGCACTTACTTTATATTAAGTATTTTAAAGAGAGAGAGAGAGAGAGAGAGAGAATTTTTTTAATATTTATTTTTTAGTTTTTGGTGGACACAACATCTTTATTTTTTTATGTGACGCTGAGGATTGAACCCAGCGCCCTGCGCATGCCAGGCAAATGTGCTACCGCTTGAGCCACATCCCCAGCCCTAAATATTTTAAATCAGATACCAAATTCTAGGAAGCATAAGTCGCCATATATCATGGAATAGTATTTGCATATAGCCTATGAACATCCTTCTGTGTATTTTAAATCATCTAGTTGGTATCCCTGGGGGATTTGCTCCAGGACACCCCTCCAAACTCTATAGATGCTTAAGTCCCTCAAATAAAATGGCTTTGCATTTGCATATAAATTACTACACATCTTCCGATATATTTTAAATTATCTTTACATTACTTATAATACATAATACAATGTAAATGCTCTGTAAATAGTTGTCATGCTGTACTGTTCAGGGAATAAGGATAAGAAAACAAGTTGGTATGGTTCAGTACAGATGCAACTTTTTTCAAAAAAAAACAATTTTTTTTTTTGTACTGGGGATTGAAGTCAGGGGCACTCAACTACTGAGCCACATCAGGTCTCACTGAGTTGCTTAGTGCCTTGGTGTGGCTGATCTAGCTTTGAATTTGTGATGCTTCTGTCTCAGCCTCCTGGGATTATAGACATGCGCCACACCAAGCTCAAATATTTTTGATCTATAGTTGGTTGAATCTGCAATTGCAAAACCCACCGAAATGGAGAGCCAACAATATGAACACCCTTTCTTTTAACATGTTGTTACTTTTTGGGCTTTATTCATGTGCAAGAAGAAGAGTAAAAATAAAATCCTCTCAATGTATTACAATTCTATCAGAAAACCACTGTGAAAGAAATAATTATATATATATTTTTGTTATTGCTATTACTATTACTCTAACAAACACAATAAATGAAATACAATATCCCTGAGGTAAGCTTTGCCTTCCCCCACCATAGATCTAAGCAAATTCTCCTGCATAATGTCATTATGCAGCTCCCTTTGCCAAACACAATGACCTTGTTTCCTCCCCATTGTCACAAGGGCCTCACAGCATTTGACATCACTGATCACGTCATTGCAACTTTCTCTGATTTAACTCCCATGATACCACTACTAACAGCTCTTGAGGTATTGCTGTGTGTGTTTGGGGTTTGTTTTTAGCACTCACAAGCATGGACTCACTTAATCCTCATGAGCAGCTACATTTATTAGCTCAGTTTTACAAATGGGAAAATTGATGAACACACAGGTTAAGTTGCCCAAGATAACTCATCTGGTTAAGTAGCAGAGTCCAAATCTGAACTTGGCCAATTCCACTTGAAGACCATGTTCCTGTACCAAAGCTCATCATGTCCAAGCTGCCATGCCATGCCGAGTGACTATTTATGGGCCCTTTGCTCTTTTGTCATTGCTTTCTCTCATTTAGCCCACCTGGAAAAGAAGCCTAGGATCTATTCTGCACAAAGTTCCTTCCTCCTAGACGTAAAAATCATTTTAATGTAGGGAAGGCGCAGCCTTTTTCTGAGAAAGTACAGAAATACTTGCCCCATGTTTAATAAATGCTATTATTTTATTACATGGGAATAGTACTTTTTACTTTTCAAGGGGCTTCCAGTACATATTTTTATTTGATCTTCACAATCAAGTTTATTCTATTTCTTCTGAACTTTTGATCTCCCTATTTTTTCAGGACACTAGCACTCTCCTGTACTCAAAATCAGAGTCATCTTTAATTCTTCTTTCTTCCCTAGTTCCCACAGTTTGATTGGCTGCCTGGTCCTATCGATTCCACTTCCATGGAGATTTTGAGCCTTTCTCCTTCTATTCATTTCCCCTGCTGTTAAAGTACCACTGTAAGAACGTCATCCCACTTACTCCAAACCTTCAATGTTCCCTGCTCCCACAAAATTGCGTGCAATCTCTAGAAGCAAACATTAAGGTTTTTTCATAACCTGTCTTCACCTTAGTTTTCAGCATTAACCTGAAACAGTGCACCATGTGTCCTACGGTCATTCACATTAGAACAAATCAGACCCAATCTTTAAACAAAAGAGAGCACTGTAGAGTTGCAGATTAAATAACACGTATTTTGTCTCCTAAGTGTCAGACTTCTCTTAACAAATGACTTCAGAATAATTTGACCCAAAAAGCCCTTAAAACATCTTGCAGCCATCCGCCGAAATGACTTCATTTATTTAAAAAAAAAAAAAAAGAGCCTAATTCATGTGACTATCCTCCTCAGTCAAGTCTATAACGCACCCCCACGTGCTGGCAGCAACGCTCCTCCTGTTCCACACTGTAGAAAAGGAAGCAGGGAGAGTGACGGGAAGTGGTAGGCCACTGAAATTGTGAGAATCCTGTTTAAAAGTTCTTCTTTAAAAGAGATGGTTCTCAAAGAAGAGATCAGTGGGAGTCAGAAGGAACCAGTCATTACATCTTGGCTATAAACAATGTCTCTAGCCTTGAAAGATGAAAACAGTGAGGGCAGGTAGAAAGATTTTTCTCAGGCTTTGATTTTCTAGAGACTTTACTTATCTGAATCATCTTGAAACCTAATTTTGGCAATAGTACTTAAAGTCTACATTTTAAAAAAAGTAAAAGTAACCTTATTCTCTGATTCTATTTAGCCTGGGAGTTTGGCAACACGGCCAAGGCCCTGAAGTGCCCCAAGTGGCAGCGTACCATAATTGCAGGCTTGTACTTGACCCCTTGAAGGTTCTCCAACTTAATCCTTGCCAAAAGGTCACACTATTGCCTACATGGTGGTATTTCAGGATTCCATTAGGTCTAATTTAATAATCACCTTTAAGAAATCCCCACTATCTGGCTGATGCCTTATATTCTTCTGGTAGAGCTTTATTCCTTTTCACAAAAATTTTGGGATAGAGACAACCAATTATGTGTCATTTGAACCTTGAAGTAAAAGATTATAGTTTGGTGTGGGTAAGATCATGGCTCTGCTGAGGGGGATTCTGACATAGAGATACACTCCAGGGCCTTCAGAAGAGAAGAGGTCTTATGCTTCTCTCACTGGGAAGGGCTCAAAATGGAGCGGGTAGATGAACCAAAGGCAATTTTTGTTTATCTCAGTGTTTTCTTTTTATAAACCATGGTCAGCTTCAGGAAGAAGTAGCTTTGATGGAAGCTAAGACATGTTGATGATAAATGAAAAGCATAGGGAGTTGGATGGTTGGAGAGGATGCAGGGACAGGAGTAACTGGGGGCCAACCCTCCCAAGTCTCTACTTTTGACTGCTAGTGCTAGCAAGCCATTCTGCAATCGTCCTGAGAAATTAGTTTAGCCTAGTTCTCAGCACATGCCACTAAGGCTTTCTGCTTCTTTGCCTCAGGTTCTGAAGACCTCCATGACCTGGTTATAGTTTAACATATGCCAGTGGCTGATTTCTCTAACTTTTTTTAGGGAAAAAAAACAGGGTAAAAATTAAAACCTAGGAAATCAATCTAATGTCAATACTAAGGTCTTTTTTATTCTTCACAGCTGATCTAGGAGAAGATCCATGAATGATGCTTCTTTTTTTAAGAGGAGGAAGGAGATTGGAACAATGCCAAAACACAGAATTTTATCCTCTCCCATCCCTGATTCCAACATTAACTCAGTTATGCAGATACCAAAACCCCCAAAGATGCCTGCACTTCATAGTGGCTCATTCCAAGGCAGAAAAGAGCATACACACACACACACACACACACACACACATTTACTTTCCCTACATCAAAACCAGATGAATAGGATTATTTGCCCACACCTTAGGCTGTGAACCCAGCACTGTACTCATCTGTGTGCCTTCACAGTAGAGCATGGCAAAGGATGTGCCTAGGTCAGTGAAATCTCAGACAACACTTTCCTTTTAGGAAGAAAATCTGGGAACTTTCTAAATCCTACCTCTTCGTAGAACTTCCACAGTGATTTTTAAGGGGCTATTTGCAATTGTCCTGAGGAAATAATTCAAGAAATGCTGAATTACCGCTCATTATCTTCCGATGTTCCTCTTCTGCTTTAAATGGGCAATTGTTGCGTTTCCAGAGGTAGAAACTATTGTTCAAGTCAGCTTTCTCATTGCTGTAACTAAAAGACCTGACAGGAACAATTTTAGTGGAGGAAAAATTTATTTAGAATCTCACAGTTTAAGAGGTCTCAGTCCATAGAAGACAGGCTCTGGAAAAGGCAGAACATCATGGCAGAAGTGTGTGGCAGAGGGAAGCAGCTCACAGGATGATCAGAAAGCAGAGAAAGACTAAGCTCAGCTCACCAAAGGCATGCCCTCAAAGACCCAACTCCTCCAGCCACACCCCACCTGCCTTCAGTTACCACTCAGTTAATGAGTGGTATAGGGAATTAATTCACTGATAGGGTTAAGGCTCTGGTAACCCAATCATTTCTCCTCTAAACCTTCTTGCATTGTCTCACACAAGAGATTTTGGGGGACACCTCACATTCAAACTGTAACACCTATCTTCCACAGCCTGGCTCTGCAGTTAGTACTTGAAGCTGCACTCTCCGCCACAACCATCAGCTGCACGTGGCTCTCACAGTCTTGAAACAGGTATGCTTCGAGCCCAAAATAAATGCCAGATTTTGAAGCCTCACTAAGAAACAAAGAAAATATCTCATTATCATTTTTCACATGTTCAGTGGTAATATTTTTGAATATATTAAATAAAATACATGATTAAAATCAATTTCATTTGTTTCTCCATTTTTAATTTGGCTCCTAGATAACTTAAAGTGCCTTGCATTTTATTTCTACCTAGGTGTCTCATTCCTTGCTGCATATTAGAATCACTCAGAGAGTTTTTGAAAAATCATCTGATGCCAGGGTCTCACCCCAGATGACTTAAGTCTGAATAACTGGAGTTGGGACTCAACATTGGTATTCTTTCCTGTTTTGAAAGTTCCCCAGGTGACTCTAATGAGCAGCCAACATCCAACAAGGAAAAAGACTGCTGCGAACTCTGGAATTCTCTAAGACTCTAATGACAACTCATGCAGGTTAAAAGTTCAGGGTTGTTTTCTCCCTTATTCTGTATAATCAACTTTGTTCTGATCTATTTCTCCCTAAAGAAACAGTGAAATGTTTTTCAAGTCATGCAAGTTAGAACTTTGTTTGTTTTATTTTTTAATGAAGTTCACATGAATCCAGGATGCTGCCAGGGCTGGAAAAAAACTGCATTGAATTTGGGATTTGAAGGTTGATGAGTAACATGTAATCCTTCCTCAGGCTTCTTCTTAGACTTGCTGTTTTTCTTCTTGGAGGCACCTGCTTTGTTCCTACTAATATTATGGAACGCATCACAGTGCTTCTCAGACTTTAAAGTGCCTGAGAATCACCTGGGGATACTGATTCAGTAAGTGGCCAAGATCCTGCCTTCCTAAGGAGCCCTGCTGATACCCATGCTGCTGGCCCATGGACTGCTCAGTGAGAAGCAAAGCATCAGGGCTAAGGGAATTAGCTAAGGCTCACCTGGTAGGTGGAACTTGTGCACAGCCACCCAGTCATGCAAAGAATGCCAAGAGCACAGACGCGGCTTTCTATAATGAACACAGAGCAAACTTTTAAATGAAGACTGCATATTATAATAGGCATATTATATGTAGAGGTATGCTTTTCCTCCATGGATAAACTGAGCTTCCTGAGAATGTGACACCGTCTTAATCCCAACTATTAGACCTGACGCCTAGCAGGCATTCTTTCTTGTATCCACAGGAGCTAAAAAGGAGCCTGAGTTCAAGAAGAACCCTGGAGCAGGACAAATGCCATTCACGCTTACCCAGACCTCCCTGTCTCCACCATCAGGAGTCGAGACAGTCCCATGCACACACCACTCCCTGCCCCTCATTACCACCCTCTGCCCTCGGTTCCTGAGGACTAACTGCATCTTGCTTTTTTATCCCTGTCTGTGTCTGTGGCCATAGGAAGTCCAGACTCTCAGATCACCCTTCTCCTCCCACTCTCTGCCCCCCATTAGGCTTCACACATCCCTCATTCTGTCTCCATCTTCCCATTTCAAGACTCCTCCATGTGCCCTTTGGCTTCACAATCCTCTAGCTAAGTCCCTTCTCTCCGTCCTGAACCTTCCCTTCCCCTGGATCCCTGAGACATCACAGCCTAGGCAACCCCATTCTGCACCAGTGATGCTTTTCCCTCATTCTTCCAACCCTTGGGCCTGGAGGCTGAATGATTTTGCCCTTGCCCCCAAACACTGTTTCCATACCATTTACCCTCCTCCCTGGTTAACAGTCCTCTGCACTTCCTTCCACCCATTACCTCTCCTTGTTGCTATTCTCTACTCCCAGCTCATTGTTTGATTATTTCAGTTCCTGGCTCATTTGTTCTCCCCTATACTACTTTCTCTATTCTTGTTGATTTCAATACATTTCAATACAGGGCTCCAACAACCTGTCCTCTTGGTCACACGAACTTCTCTCCTCCAACAATCTTGGAGGAGATTCTCACCCAGTAGTTCATGGGCCAGCAGCATGGGTATCACCAGGACTCCTTAAGAAAACAGGGTCATGGCCACTTACTAAATCAACATCTGCATTTTAACCAGATCCCCAGGTGACTCTCAGGGACTTTCAAGTTTGAGGAGCACTGTGATGCATTCCATATTATTTAGTGACAAAGCAACCACCCACTACCAAGGACATACCCTCCCAGACCAATAATTTCAGCATCTCCAATTTGGTAGAGGGAGAATAATTTTTTAAAAATATTATAAATCTGACTAAATAAGCACATTCTAAATGTATTTCATTGTTTTGTGCTACATCACACTGTTGGGTTGGGTGGAGAGATTCCATGCAGGGGGACAGGCTCCTTCTGGCCCGAGGTGTGGCCATTCCCTGGTCTCACAGTTCTTGGCTGGATTCTCTGCACTCCACTGGAAGACAGAAAGGAGGGAGGAGATATGATTGCATGAGGGGACTTCTTATGTGCCAGGCCTAGAAACTGGGCACATCTCTTCCACCACATCCCTTTTGCCAGAATCAGTCATTGAACACATCTAACTGCAAAGAGAGATTTTTTAAAATGTAGCTCAGCCATGCTTAGTGGAGAACAACCACACCATCCTTATTCTCATTTTTATTCAGTCTCTGGCCACTTTCCTCCCACTGGGACTTCCCCTATATTAATCTGACCACCTTTCTATGCCCCTTGCCCTCTTCGCTCTACAGCCTGCTTAAATGGTCAATTGCCACAATGACCCCTGAGCATCTGATCTCTATTTCCTCACCCCTCTCCAGTTCTGTCACCTGCAACATCTCAATCCTTAAACCAGCAAACTGAGATTGCCTCTGAGCAGCTACATGTGACTGGGGACAAACTCATAATGACACTCACTGATCCCACTTTGTGTTCAAGGTGAACATTGACAAGCTCCTCCTGCTGCCAGGCAACCATGACCACGCCCCAATGGGTAGATCTCCGGCTGTCCTGGCAGTCCACACAGTGCCTTATCCCTCCCTGGGCTTTTGATGTCATCTCCCCTTCCTTCCTTCCTGAACATGAGCTGGCTTATCATTTCACAGAGAAAACTAGAGCCAGCATCAGCAACCATATGTGCTGCCTCAATCTGATCCTACAGCTTCCTGTCAATGTGCCCAGCTAATGCCAAGCCTCCACTGCACGCAGACTTCATCCCCTCCCACCTACTGAAGGTTGTTGCTCCAGCAACTCTGCTCGCTTGTTCTCTCGTTCTCTGTCTCTCTGTCTCTCTGTCTCTCTCTCTCTCTCTCATCAAGAATTACTCATCGCATGCATTAGTCTCATCATCACACAAAAATGCTATTATCACTCCCACTAAAAACAAAAATATAAAAACCTCTTGACCCAGTTCCCTGTAAGCTACTTTCTATTTCTCTATTCTGTCTTCAATTCCTCCCCACATTGGCTTTAACTCCTCTGCTTTTGTTAGGGTAACTAGTGGCCTCCCCAGTACTAAATCTGATGGTCACCTCTCAGTTCTCTTACTCAACCACCAGCAGCTTTGGCGACATTCCTCTGACCCCTTCCCTCACCTTTCCACCATACCAGCTTCCCTCGGATTCTAGGACACCACACTCTCTTGACTTCTCCCTCATTGCTCTGCTCTGCTGGCTCCTCCTTGTGGCCCCCACCTCCTGGGGAGGGCTGAAGCTCAGTCCTCGTACTTTTCCCCCATCTGCACCACAGCTCCTTGGTGACTTCATACAGACTCTGGCATAAAGCCATCTATATGCTTATGGTCCCACATATGCACCTCCTGCTTCTCCTAACTCCAGACCCTTGGTCCAGTGTGTCCTAAGTCTCCACTTGGGAATCAAACTCTGATAACCAAAAGCAAACTTTAATATCACTCCCCAAACTGGATCCACCTATGATCTTCCCACCTTGAAAGTAATTCAGTCCTTTAAGTCACTCTGGGAAAAGGAGAAGGAGAAGGAGGAGGAGGAGGAGGAGGAGGAGGAGGAGGAGGAGGAGGAGGAGGAGAGGGAGAAGAAGAAGAAGAAGAAGAAGAAGAAGAAGAAGAAGAAGAAGAAGAAGAAGAAGAAGAAGAAGAAGAAGAAGAAGAAGAAGAAGAAACAATAGCAACAACAATAACAAAAGAAACTTGGAGTTCTTTTCTAATTCCACTCTATTTCTTATGCCCCACTTCAAACTGTCAGGCAATCCTGCAGAATTTCCACCTACACTGGCTCCACCTCAGTCCATCCCTGAGACTCTCCCTGGATCCCTGCAGGCTCCTCCTCATGTGTCTCCTCCTTGCATCCTTGCCTTCCTAAAATATATGCTCAAAGCTGCAGGCAGAGTGATCCTGTTATACTACAAATCTTATCCCTTCAGTTTCTCACCACCCTTCCACCCGTAGGCTTTCTGTCCTACTCAATGTAAAAGCCAAAGTCTCAGACTGACCTATAAAACCTGACATCATCTAATCATTTTCTCTTTAGCTTCATTCTCTAGTCCTCAACTGCTCTTCACTGAGACCAACCTGGCCTTGGCTGCTCCTCAGACATACTCAGTATGCCTGAGGGCCCTTGCACTGGCTGCAAAAAAAAAAAAAAAACCAAAACAAAACAAAAAACCCTTTAAATAGCATTTCATCTTATTCTAACATTTTATGATTTACTTATTATGTTTATTCTTTTATGCCCTGTCTTTTCTCACTAGAATGTAAACTCCAAGAGGGTAGGGATTTTTTTGCCACTGTTATATTCCAACACCTATTTAAAAGTGCTTCATAAACACTTTGAATAAATAAATGAATGTAAATGTCTCAGTAGTGTTTACCCAGGAGCCACTTTGTAAATTTCCATTACACTAGAAAATTACATTATTCTACAACTCTTATTCTGTGTGGTTATACTT
The DNA here is from genome assembly GCF_047511675.1 of Marmota flaviventris. NCBI lineage: Eukaryota > Metazoa > Chordata > Mammalia > Rodentia > Sciuridae > Marmota > Marmota flaviventris. Next base: position 62,138,373 of record NC_092499.1, on the reverse strand, counting down.
TGTTTAAGAGTGCTTCCAGCTTTAGTAAAAAGTGATTTTTTTAAGCACAGAGTGAATTTTTAAAATACAGAAAAACTGGAAAGGTGTATATGTGTCATTTCATGCAAAGCTTGCTTTGGCAGGGCTGTCTCTCTCACCTACACATTTGCTGTTCCAGATATCTGAGGCTGACTAATTAGCACCAAGACCTCAGCTCCTGCAGCCTTCGTCTGGCCTTTGACTGGATTCAATATTCAACATGTCTGCTGTTAGCCTTTACTTGTTTTTCAAGGCTCTGCTTCTCGAGTCCACTTATGTTGCACCTAATAACAAAGAAACACACACACTCAGACACACATGCACGCAGGACCTGAAAAAAGATGAGGTGGTGGCAGCGGAGGAAGAGGTAGATGAAAAAGCTACCATTTTCTGTGGCTTTGCATATATGACATTGCTCAGGGAAGGCCTGAGCTTTGTCATCTTTTAGCTTTCCTAAACCTGATTTTTGGAAAAACCCAGTTTTGCTTCATTGGAATCTTCAGCAATTGGGCCCAGGTGTGTGAGCACAGTTTAAATTCCCTAAAGATTTTTCTGACTACAGTCAGGTTTGAGCAATATGAGATGAGGCACTTCACATTATCTTGATTCATCTTCAGAATAACAAAAGAAGGTAGAAAATTGTCAATTTATAGACAATGAAGCCAAATCTCAGAAAAGTTAAGAACTTGCCCCAGGTCACACAGGAAGTGGCAAAACCAAGACTCAAAGGCAAGCCTTTCTAAGCTATACTATCTACAGGTACAGATCACACCAAGTCCTAATGAACCCTGTCAGGGATGGGCCATGCTGAGTCCTTGGTGGAACCGAGGCATCAGTCACTCTCAGAAACCTCAGAAATGCCCAAGGGGATCAGCATTTCAAGGATTGCCCATTGAACACCAGTGAGGCCCAGGAATCCTGCTCACCATCCTGAAGCCCTCATCCTTGTCTACAGGTTCAGTCCTGATCCTAAGTCCTGCCTTTCAGTAAAGTCAGGGAGTGGTCTCTTTCACTGTAGGCACATCTTTCAGGTAATAAAAAGCTTATTTCCTTAAGTCTGATGAGCTTCCCTGCCCTGGATTCCCTGTCTCCTTGGTGTCCCTTCTCAATGAGAAGGTCATTCTTAAGGCTTCACATTGTATCCATTTGTTTATTCATTCATTTGCAAAGTACTTATGGAAAGTATTTATGGAACCCCACTAAGGAGCAGCAGCTATTAAGCTCAGCAGTCATGGCACCTTCATGAAAGTCAAGATGGAGACAATGGATAAGTCTGCTCACACTCACGCCTCCACTCTGGCAGTTTGCAGCTAGGCATTTGTGGCCAAGTACTGCTCCATGTATTCATCACATTTGTTCACAGGAAGAGACATAGGAAGTACTTTGAAGGAAGACAGGAGGGTTCAACAAGCAAGGTATAGGGACACATACCAATGAGAGGCTGGTCCAGAAAGGCTTTGCTCCAAAGGATACTGATACTATAGTATCCACCCTGATACTACAGGATGGGAAGGAGCCAGGTGTGGGGCAAGGATTTGAAGGGCACTGGAGGAAGAGGGACTGGCTGGGCAGGAGGAGCTCCTGAGGAAAGTGACAAGCAGGGTGATAGGCATGGGTGGGGGTCAATGTCTGGCTTTCTGGAGGAAGGATGAGTGCAATACATACATTTTGTCCAGGGGATACATAGACACGAATTGACTCATGAACACGGAAATGGGGCAGCAAGGAAGAGAAACAGCTGGGCTGGAGGGAAGCAAAACCAAAGCCATGGACCACAGAAATCCTGGAGCAGAGCTTTCTAAATCATGTTCTGTAAGTTCTTTCACTCCTCCTTTCAGCAATGTCCATCACCTCTGTCAGGCGCTGTTTAAGGAACTGGGAATCCAGTAGCAAATAAAAAAAGTCCCTTTCCTTCCTTGCTGGCCACTAAGCAGGTTGAATCTGCCCAGTTGGGATCTTTCCTGATCCATCCTGTCAGATTCCTCTTTTAGTGTCTTTAAATGCAAAATAGAAAGAATAGGATGAGACGGACCCAGTTGAGGACTAGCGGAGGACCTGCCCCCAAGTCCCTGGCCAGGACTTTTAAGGCAGAGATAGTGCTGCCGTGTGAGAGGAAAATAACAGGAAACCAAACAAGAAGAAAGAATATGTGCCTATCACATATTGAGCCCTTACTAAGCATGCCTACAGTATTCTAGAAGTTCACATGCATCATCTCACTTAAACCTCATGAAGACACTCTGAAGTAGGAACTGTAACAACCTCCATGTCATAGAAGAGAAAACTGCAAGACAACAGAGAGGCTGAGTAACCTGCCCAGGTTTACACAGTCTGAAAATGTTCAAGCTGTGATTTGATGGGGTGGTTCCAAAGCTCATGCTCTTTATCATCCCATTATATTGTATCTGGACCCAAAGTGTTCTTGACTATCTAAGCGTTTTATTGCATTGGTAAAAATGTAAATTTAAAACTGCTATTCTTATATTCTTCTTCTCTTTTAATCTTTCCATTATTAAATAAAACACGGGTTCCAGAAACCACACAAAGTGTCTGAGGAACTTGTAAGGTATTCCAAGGTGAACTCCTGAGCAACCACCAACCAGGCCAAGAGAGAACTTTCCACTCACAATCAAAGTCTGGTCCAAGTGGCTTCCATGTGTCCTATTCTGGCCCATGTGGCTTCCTCCTGTCAAAGCTAATCACTACCCTGACTTCTAAAGTAACCTGATTTAGTTATGCTTTTATATTCTGTGTTGTTGGTGTTTTCTCCCTGGTTAAAACCTCAGTGTTGCGGGGTGTGGTGGCGCACACCTATAATCCCAGTGGCTCAGGAGGCCAAAGCAGGAGGACGGAAAGTTCAAAGCCAGCCTCACAGCAACTTAGCCAGGCCCTAAGCAACTCAGTGAGACCCTGTCTCTAAATAGAATATAAAAAAGGGTTGGGGATGTGGCTCATTAGTAAAGCACCTCTAGGTTCAATTCCATACCAAAAAAAAAAAAAAAAATCTGAGTGTTCATCCCTAAACACCACAACAGAATATTAACCATTTGTAAATTTCAACATGACTTGTGTTATACCAGTTCCCTACTTCTTCAGTTTCTTTTTCTTACTACTTATCTGAGTATTTCACCTATAGACCTCCTGCCATCTGGCCTTTGCTGATTGTACATTTGTGGTATAAGACAACGTGTTCCTCTGTCTTCTAGATTTCCTGCAAATAGGAGTTGGATGCAGATAACTGGTCAGTCTCCCGTTTGATCTTTGGCAAGATTCTAGGTGGTGATTTGTTCTTTCATCCTGAGCCATGTACTAACGTCTGGTTGTCTCTCTTGTTGTGATGATAACAGCTGTGGATGCTCAATGCCAGGATCTGTTCCTTCAAAGAGGGTTGCTAGATGGTGAGACTTTAGTTCTTTCACTTCTTTTCCATTTATTTATTCTTCCATTGGAATGCTTTTATGGGAAACAGGGTTCCCTCGTCTACTATTTGATTGCTCAGTGGCACCTTCACATAGAAAAGTAGAATATTTGATTCTCCCTTCATCTAGCAATTTTCACAAAAATGAATTGGCTTCTCACCATCCTCTGAAGGAGGCCAATTTTTAACCTACAGTCATCCCATGGTACCTGGAGGGGATTGATTCCAGGAACCCCCATGGATACCAAAATCCACAGATGCTTAAGTCCCTTATTCAAAATGCATAGCAGTTGCACATAACCCGTGTACATATGTTCTCCTGGATACTTTGCCATCTCTAGATTACTTATGATACCTAACAATGTAAATGCTATATAAACACCTGTTACACTGAATTGTTTAAGGAATAAGAACAAGAAAAAAAAGTTCAGTACAGATGCAGTTTTGTTTTGATTATGGTTCTGGGGACTGAACCCAAGGCCTTGAGCATGCTAGACACTCTACCACTGAGTGACAGCCCCAGCCCTTTTAAAATTTTATTTTCAGATGGGGGTCTCACTAAGTTGCATAAGATGGCCTCAAACTTGTGATCCTCCTGACTTAGCCTCCCCGGTAGCTGGGATTACAGGTATATGCCACCATACCCAGCTCCAAATATTTTTGATCTACAGTTGATTGAATCCACAGATACAGAACTGCAGATAGAGAGCTGATTCCATCATTATTAAGTCATGGATTTCAACTTATTTGATGGATTTCAAATAATTACAATTATGATCCTTTTTGCTCAAATTTCCCCCTTTGGTACTTGGAAGCCTCTTCAAGTTGACTTCTGAGTGTTTGTGACATGGTTGTGTTGGCTTGGACAGCTTCCTCATTAACTGGTATGACAAGGTGTTCCAAAACACATCTTGTACATTTCCCACCTCAAGCCTAGAAATGTCCATTTCTCTAGTTTCCTTTAGTGAGAAATGGTACTTTGAGACCATATCTAGGCCTTAAGGATGTCCATCACTATTGGATTGATCATTGTTTCTAGGTGTTGTCAGTAAACAGAGCTAGGAAATCTATGTGTGCCCACAAATACACACGTGTAACATACCTTTTGTGTAAAGTACTCAGTGAAAAGGGTGTTTTTGTTATTGTTATTGAAAAGATACATTTAGTCCCTCTTCACTGGCCTAGACTCCTGACAGTGGAGCCCACTGAGGGGTAACATGCAGCCCATCTCAGTATTTTGAAAGATTAGGAGGAAAAGAAAGTCATTTTTTCAGTTCAAGATCAGGGATACACCTTCCCCTTCAATATTGCTTATTTTCTGTCTCGTTTATTAGTTCAGAAAGATCTCTGCTGGTCCATACCATTTTGCAAAGTTGAATTATGTTTCCCAAATGCCAAAACTTTATCACACAGCTTCTTGTGAGACTGTTGAGGTATAAGCTGTTGCAGAAAAGAGAAAATAACATCCTGTAAGCCAGCCCACCTATGCTTTGCTTTCACTCTAAGAATCTGTGCATTGCAAGCCCAAACTAAAGGATCATCGGCACAGATTGATAACAACACACCTTGTTATAAAGGGAATTAACAAGTCTATGACTGTGAATCCTAATTTTAGCTTAAATGATAGGTTATAAAAGATGTACAGGTGTTTAAAGGAGCACTAGATTAAGGTGGGATTTAGTCTGTGCTGAAAAGCATGGGAATAGGATGGCTTATACAAAAGACTCAATGGCAAATATTTTATTCCTGCCACACTTTCAATGGAGACAGAGGAAAACATCTACTTTAATAGTTGTGCAACCACAAAGATGGCTCAGTGTTTCAAGTACATGTGAAAGTCCTTTGCATGTTGCAATATGCAGTGCAATTGAGCTAACTTTATTATTATTAAATAGTATTTCATTAAATCCCAAAATTCTTCTTTTCAAATTATCTTGACCAAGCCTATATGCCCCTACATGTTGTTTCCAAATGAAAAGCAAAGGAACGTGAGAGCATCAGGCTGGCTGTTTCCAAGTGCCCTCAGGAAAGCCAATAATATGACTCTGTGATCATCATTATCTTCATAAAAAGAAAGAGCTGGAGGTTGAACTAGGGCCAGCCTCCCCAGCTTCCCACCAAGAAGCAGAAGGGCAAAATCTTCATATGCCCACAAGTCCACACACGCCTTTCATTGTTTACCAGAACTCTGACCACAGGGCATTTAGATAGAGGCACCATGTCTCCAGAAAGTTCTAGAAAATGTGCTGTCCTGCAGCTGGGCTCTGAGCAGCTTGAAGGGAAGGAAGAGCATGTAGGATGTGTCAGGGAAAATGAAAATGAATGAGAGTTCTAAAGAGACAAAATGGGGAAGGAATGTGGATCTCCTTTAGGTCTCTAATTATGTAGGTTTATAGGTAGGAATTGCTGCTACACTGGAGGATGAGAGCTACCCAACCAAAGAGATGTGTCTTCTCTGGATGGGACAGAATAATGAAAAACCTGCAAAGTAAGTGGGGAATGCTATAATTATGCATGGATTGAGTCGGGGTAATATCTTTTGTGTGTGTGTAGTACTAAGGATTGAACCCGGGGTACTCTACTACTGAGCTACCTCCCCAACCCTTTTTATTTTATTTTTTAATTTTAAGACAGTGTCTTTCTAAATTGTCAGTCTACTCTTAAACATATCTCAGACTTAGCCTCAGCCTCCCAAGTCTCTGGGATTATAGGTATGTGCCACTGTGCCCAGCTGGAATAACATCTTTTATAAGTCTTAAACGTCATTTTCTCTAGATAGGTATCCCTCTAATCTGTGGACCAGTGTGGCTTCTTTCCACAGTGCCTAGGAAGGTGAGTTTAACTTCTGCTAACATCTACTACCTTTTGTGCTTATTCAGGGGTTTTCACGAAATCTGTTCTAAGGCTGTTAAGAAAGACTTGAAAATGGCCCTGCTACCAAAAGCAATATGCATATTCAGCGCAAGCCCCATCAAAATAGCAATGACATTCTTCACAGAATTAGAAAAAAATAGTCTTAAAATTCCTTTGGAAGAATAAAATACCCAGGATACCAAAGCAATTCTATGCCCAAAATGCAATGTTGGAAGTGTCACCATATCTGACTTCAAAGTACACCACAGAGCTATAGTAACAAAAACTTCATGGTATTGGCATAGAAACAGACACATAGACCGGTGGTACAGAACAGAAGACATAGAGACAAACCCACACATCTACAGTCATCTGGACCTTGACAAAGGTGCCAAAGACGACCTTTTAAACAAATGGTGCAAGAAAACTGGTTATCCTTATAGAAGCAAGTGAGACTAGATCCTTATCTCTTACTGCACAAAAGTCAACTCAAAATGGATCAAAGGCCTAGGAATTAGACCAGAAACTATGCAATTCCTAGAAAAAATATAGGGTCAACACTCCCGACCTGTCAGGCAATGACTTTTTCAACAGGACTTAATAAATAATGCTAAGAGTTAATAAATGAGATGGTATCAAATTAAAAAGCTTCTGCCGAGCAAAGGAAATAAGAGTGTCAAGAGAGCACTTACAGAATGAGAAAAAAATTTTGATAGGTAATCTCTGACAGAGAATTAATATCCAGAATATATAAAGAATTAAGCTGGGTGTGGTGGTACACACCTGTCTATAATCTCAGCAGCTCAGGAGGCTGAGGCAGGATAACTGTGAGTTCAAAGCCAGCCTCAGCAATTTAGGGAGGCCCTAAGCAACTCAGAGAGACCCTGTCTCTAAATAAAATATTAAAAAGGGCTGGGTTTATGGGTCAGTGGTTAGATTTCCTTGGTTTCAATTCCTGGGACAAATAAACTAACAAAAAAAACACAATTAACAAATGGACAAATGAACTAAAAAGACATTTCTCAAAAAAAGAAATAAAAATGGCCAACAAATATATGAAAAATAATGTTCAAAATAAAAAAAAATGCTCAAGGACACTTAAAAAATGTTCCACATCATTAGCAATTAGGGAAATGCAAATCAAAACTACACAGATTTTTATCTTATTATAATTATAATGGCAACCATCAAGAATACAAACATCATAATAATAAATACTGGACAGAATGTGGATAAAAAATGGAACACTTTTACACTATTGGTGGGATAGTAAATTAATATAACCACTATGGAAATTAATATGAAGGTTCCTCAAAAATCTAGGCATAGGGTGGCTACTGTGACATACAGCACAGCAGAACATAAACCCAGGGAGGACAAAGACCTTTGTTTAAATACTGATGTATTTGAACCTTCTAAAATAGTGCCTGCATTTGAATGTGATAGGTGCTCAATAAATCACTGTTAAACAGTTACATTCTAAGGGTTCTTACATGTGAATTATAAGAGACTGCTACTTTCTTCTTTATGTACCCCTGTTCCATTTTGATTTTTTAAGAAGCATATAATTTAAGCATGAAGAAAAAATAAAGACATCTGACATGCACGCCACCCCTGTAAAGAAAAAAAAAAACTGTAGCAACCGAAATTTCATAATACGTTCATAAAAACACATATGTAAATCAATAAAACAAAACAGAAATCTCAGAAATAAATGCACATATTTATAACTCAAAAAATGTAGGCTTGAAATCATCATATGACCCAGTTATATCCCTCCTCAGTATTTTCCTAAAGAATTAAAGTCATCATACTATAGTGGCCCATGCTATACTAGCACAATTCACAATAGCCAAACTATGGAACCAGCCTAGTTGTCCATCAATAGATAAATGGATATATGGTATACTCTATGTGGTTTACATACACAACAAAGTTTTACTCCATCATGAGAAAGAATGAAATTATGTCATTGGCAGGAAAATGGATGGAACTTGAAACCATTATATTAAGTGAAATAAGCCAAACTCTGAAGGTCAAGGGCTATATAGTTTCTCTCAAATGTGAAAGCCAGAGAGGAAAAAGACAAAGAAAGGTTGAGGAGTGGATTTGAAGGAAGATCAGTAGAGAGGAGGAAGGGAAGAGGGAGGGGGACAGGGAGGAGAGGAGGGCAAAAAAAAACTATTGAGGAATGATATTGGCCAAATTATATAGTTCAATTGTGTGCATGTACAGATATATAACTACAAATCCCGCCACTCTGGACATCTGTAATTCACCAAAAAAAAAAAAAAAAAAAAAAAAAAAAACCTGGAAGAAAAGGAAAAGAACTGGCAAATACATCACTCAAGAACATGAAATATAATTATTTCATTCATGTAGTTCACTTTGCTTTCCTGTAGCATGAGAGAATAACAAATGAGATTTTAAAAATATCTGAATCATAAATTAGATTCATGTTCCTCTCTTAAATGGAATGTTATATTTAGAGACAGATACACAACTAAATATTAAAATATGCATTTCAGAGAAAGTTTGCCTCAGCTGCAGCTCATTCACTGGTATGCACCTCCCCTTCTTCCCTTTCTTGTCCTCCTCTTCTCCCTTCTTTTCTTTCTCACATAGTTCAATTCAGTGTTCCAAGAATATCTAGGATGTAAGGGTAATCTGGCTGGAACATCTGTCACACCATTGATGGCCAGGGTTGATCCGGCTGATCTGGCTGGCTAGGCGGTATCCCCTTCCCCCCTCACAGCCCCATGTGCATCCCTCCTGACGCTGCACTCTTGGTTGAAGAGGACTGTTCTTCCATCAAGGGTAGACTAGTAGCTGTGCTCCCCTGCTAAAACCTCCAAACAAGCTCTTAAGATCCAAGAACATCTAAATTTCTTGTACAGAAAAGAACACGAGTATGCTACCAGGAGTAACACTCACAACATGAAGAGCTCCCACACCCTGGCTCCAGTACTATGGGAGCTGTCAATCCTCAGAGAACGGGAATCTACCTATCACTTCAGAAAAGTCACTGCTTTCTGAGGCAAGAATAACTGTGATGTCTCTAAGTCTCAATTCTGAGTCTTTTCAGCCTAGTCCCAAACCCACGTCCAACATTTTCCTGGCTATCCACTTATGGCCCTATTCCTCTCTTGGTTACAACCTGGCCATTATTTCATCAGTGTCTGCACCAGTGGGCATCAGGAGCCACCACCTCTGTTTCTAACTCTATGGCCCTGTCCTCAGGTCTCAGATCTCTTAGTCTGCAGTTCCTTCTCACCTACTCCTGCCTCGTGACAGTGACAGCTCTGTCTGCCCATGTCTAGCAGCACTCAGACCTTGCAGTTCTAGCAAGAATTGATTCTTTGGGTTATAATGGCTGCCTTTTTTCTGGAGGGCAATATTTTTTTAAAATTACCTGGGTAGTCATCTTACCATGGAGTATAATGGGCTCCATGGACTCCTGTTATGTCAGGGAGACAAGGACACACAGCAAAGAAGTGAACCTCCACTTGAAGGGAGGGAACATGTTACAGGGCACTGGAAGATTCTCCAGAGAGATGTGTGGAAAGGGCTCCTTTAATCCAAGAAGAGTTCTCCAGTGTATTCTGGCAAGAGAAGACTGTTCTCTCCCAGTTAAGAATTTAATAACAGTCACTGAGAACTTATAACTCTATAAATTCATACATGTGTTGAAGCCATACTTACAAGAAATAAGCAACATGGAACTTTGGTTTAAAAAAAAAAAACAGCTGTCTTCTCTGGTGGGAAGCAAAGCCACATCTGCTCTGTTCTAAAGGGTGGTGTCCTCGAAGGCAGGCTTAGGATGCGGGTGCTGTGTGCACCTGTGGATGGAGGCAGGGAGGGAAACCCCAAGACCAACAGTGGAACACACTAGGAAGCCCTTTAATAAGTACAGCTGAACAACCTCTGGGGTCATTTGCTATTTTTAGTGCTATTGGATGTGTGGTCCAGTTTCCTTGCATTTAAAATCAGGATAATAATAGCGCTATGTTATTTAAGGTTCGTGTGAGCATTAAAGGGTTTGGTTATCTATAAAACAGTGCTGCCACATAGTAAGCATCTTCTATATATGAATATTATAATTATAATAATTAGCATTACCAACATTCAGAGTTAGATCATCTACATGTAATATTGTATCTATTCAGGTGACTCTGTGAGTTTGTCTTACAGTTCCTCTTTCTGGGATAGGGTCAGGGGAAACCATGAGCAGAAATGCACCAAAATTATAGAAAATGGCACTATAATAGAACAGGGCCAGCTCTATGTGACTTGAATGGGGAGAGTATAGCAAAACACTAAACCTTAAACAAGTAATTGGCCCACCTGTATGATATTGGCACTCAGACATGCTGTTTAAATTCTGAATAGATCCTTGAGTTGTGCCAGACTAGGAGTGTGCCATGTGTAATCTTAGCTGGAGAGAAAATGCCAAGGGGCTTCAGCTCAGCTCTGTGTAAGAGAACCTAGTTTTCCCCCAAGAGGCATAGTTCTGAGGGTCAGTTGCAGGGTTTTCAGGGAGCCCCCCAGCAGCTAAAGTCCAGGCAGATTTAGATACCAAGCCATATGGCCAAAAGTCTTCCTTGCCATCCCAGATTGTTTTAATAAAGGAACTCATACATTTGGCCCTAAGACATATTAAAGATCACCCATGGATTAGTCAGGACTTTTCTAGGGAAACAGAAGCAATAGGAGATATGGAGAAAGATTTAAAGAAATTGGCTCAAATAGGCTGGGGTTGTGGCTGAGTGGTGGAGCGCTTGCCTTGGATATGTGAAGCACTGGATTTGATTCTCAGCATGGCATAGAGATAAATGAATAAAATAAAGGTCTTTCAACAACTTAAAAAATATATTTAAAATAAAATAAATAAACAAATAGAAATTGGCTCACATGATTTTGGAGGCTGTCAAGTCCAAAATCTGCAGGGTAGGCTGCCAGGATGGAGACCTAGGGAAAAGTTGATGTTACAGTTAAGTCCAAAAGCTGTCTGCTAGAAGAATTTCCCCTTCTTTCAGGAAAGCCAGGCTTTTTTTTGTTAATAAATATCTTCAGCTGATTAGACAAGGACCACTCATATCATGGAAGGTCATCTGCTTTAGTTGAGGTCTGCTGATTTAAATATTAATCTCATCTAAAAAATATTTTCACAGAAACATCTAGAATATTGTTCAACCAAATATCTGGGGATCATGGCTTAGCTGATTGACACATGAAATTAACAATCATATGCTGCCACAAATAAAAGATAGCCCTTGCACCCCAACACCCAGAGTTGAGTCTCTAGAAATGATCTCAGGCAAAAAGCTGAAGAAGCTCCTGTCTTTGTCCTATTGATAGGGTGGCAATGTTCTATAACAATCTGACTTCCTAAACCATATGTGCATTTCAAAGTGGGGACTTTGGTGTTTCAACTCAAGACACTACACTAAAAAAGGCAGAAAGAGGGGCTGGGGATATAACTCAGTAGAGTTCTTGCCTTGCACACACACATAGGCCTGGGTTCAATCCTCAGCAGCACAAACAAAACAAAAATAAGGCAGAAAGAGCTTGGCAAAAATGTCAGTTCAGAATATTAATAAGGGAAAATTTTCATTTAATCAGTAAACTAATTTCTGAGTAGATGTAGCTCTTTACTATTTTAAATTTCCTGTGAACTGGGCCTAGTTTGGTGCTATATGCTGCTCACTTACTAACCTGGTTAGTTCTATGTTTAAGAAAAAAGGACAGTTTGGCTCTGGCACATGTTCAGTCTGCTAATACCAATCAAATAGGCCCTTGAATGAGTGGAAATTATACTGGAAGAATGAGGATATCATGCATTGGCTTCTTGCTTACAGAGGACATAGACAGGCAAAGTGCATAGCAAAATATCTTGTATATATATTCAAAAGTTGAGTGTACCAAATCAAAGTAGTTTCTAGTGAGTTCTTTCATTGCTTTATCTTAATAAATAGGTAATTTATTGATAAAAGGCTTATCTAGGAGTTGCCAAGATTTCAATTTCTCTAATAGAGAAGTCCCCCAGAGGAAGATTATGGTTTTATTCAAAATCTAAAATATTAATGCATTCAACTATACAGCACTTTGCTTCTCACTGCAGCAATAAAGGTTTCCTATGCCTGAGCAGTTGTCAGTTAAGCTTCAAGGAGAGCATATACAGACTGTGGCCTGGCTTCCTGACAAAAAAATGTCAAAGTTTCCTAATGAAGATAAAACCGTTTTCATCTTTTAGAGTAAGCACTCTCCAAATGCCCAACCATACATTCTTAAGATGTTGAAATATATTCCCTTTCATTCCTTATGAAGTAAACAGAGACGTGTATAAGCTGATAAGGAGTTGTCTCTGGTCCTCAGAGGTAGGCACACACAAGGATAATGCTGCAAATCATGTTGTCAAGTCCAAGGATGCTGAAGGCAGCAGAGAGTCATGGCTTCCATCCCTGTGTTATGGGATCATTTTGCAGGAAATTGACCACCTTTTACTGCTGAGCAGGATCTCTCGACCTATGTGAAAGGGGATAGCAAAGCAGTGACTGCCTGAAGCCAAACCTGGCTTTATCACTACATAACACCCAAAGAAAGAACCATGATCCTGGAAGGAAGCAAGAAGGATATTCGGTAACTGCCATAATTCTCCATGTTCTTTACATTCTAGTTTGTGGGTTTTTTTATATTTCTTTGACTTTTTATTTAATTGTATTCATAGCAAATTGTATATGTTTATCTTTTTTTCAAACCAAAGTCAATTTTATTTAAAGAATTGCAATATTCTTGAAATTTTGGGAAACAACTTGGAGGTGTCCTACAGTGTTGACTGGGAACCATTGTTTTAGTCCAGGAATGAGTTGCTTATTGACATTTGTACATATCTACTGAAATAGGTTTCCTATTGCTATTTTATATATATAGTTATTATAGTTTGAGTATGAAGTGACTCCCAAAGACTTTTGTGTTAAAGGCTTTGTCCCCAATGCATCCATGTTCAGAGATGGGTTTTTAGGAAATGATTAGATCATGAGAGTTCCAGCCTCATTAGTGGATTAATCCATTTGATGTATTCATGATTTGAATGGACTATTGAGAATTAGTGAAAACTGTAGGAGGTACAATGTAATTGAGACGGTAGGGTATGTCCTGTGGGTTGATTTAATGGTGGTATGTATCAAGTACTGATGAGCTTTGGGGTACCTCCTACTTACCCTATGCAACACTTAATTCTCACAAAGTATATTCCAGGAAACATTAAGTCCTCAAGAGTCAGAGTGGCCTGGGTCACACAGTGGAGGGTATTCTGAGATTAATGTAATTTGAAGAGCCAATGATTAAACAAAGTTTAATTGGTCTCTATTGCAGGACTTCCTGGCATTCTTAATATGCTCATAAAGGAGGCCATTTGTGTGTATGAGCTATGTGTTTTGTGTGTATTATGGGTCTGTATGTGAGTGTAAGTTATGTTATGTGACTGTGTATGTTGTGAATGTGTTTTATTGAAGAACGGGTGTTTTTCAGGGTATATACAGAATGTAAAAGGCAAGTCTTATTTAACTTTTCCAATGTAATTCTTAAGCTATGTTTTTGTTTTCTGCATTAAAAAAATCAGTGTATTAAGACCAGATGAAACAGTTCCTTACAGCTATTTTTCTTAGAATTTTAGCTAAGCTTGCATAAGAGAAACCTCTACTACATAAATACAAATTCCTATCAAGAATGTAATCAACTTGAAAAGTGTTCAGCTAGAAACCAAATATATTATGCCTCAATGCAAATAATACAACAAAACACTAGTTTCCAGAAAATATTCAGAGAAAATAAAGCACTAATGAAAGAATAGCAATCATACTTCAAATATTAGTGCCATACACAAAATAAATTGCAAAAGAATAACATTACAATATAAATGCAGAGCATCAACTCAGATATTTGCTCGCTTCACCACAGTTCAAACACTGACATTGCACAACCATTCCTAAAATCTCAAGGATTCGTGAGAAAATTTCCAGCCTTTAAGTATGTAAATGATGTTAACATTGAATCGAAAATCTTTCTTTTCCTTTTCTGGCACCTCTTTATTTCATGTGAACTTACAATTTTCTTTCCAGCCATTCTCATGCTCTAACAATACCTGAGCAGGGAGCAGCATTTAGGGGCAAACCATAACCACCTTATTTACCTACAGAAGTCACCCCATGTCTATTTACCATCAGTTAACTAATGTAATTCCAAATCTGACAGTCTAACAAGATTCAGCAATCCATTTCTAATATTTCAAAGCTAATGGAAATTACATTAACTATAACACTAAATGGCTTTGCTTTTAACCAAATTACATTAACTATAATTATCCAATTATTAAGAATATCTCAAGTGAATCAGAAGCTCTATGTAGCTGATGATCTAGAAATGATGAAAAAATGAATTATACTTGATAAATCCAAATAATATGATGGGCAAAAATCTTCAAAACCTGGGATACATGGAGAAAAAATACAATGAAATGTTTAGAATTTGGGAGCTAAAAATGTCCAGTTTCTGACAGCAATGGAAGACATTTACTGAGAACTGACTATGGGTTGGATCACATCCCATGCTAAATGACTTACACATGTTATTTCATTCAATCCTCCTCACCCTAAAACAGTATCACTTTTATTCCTATTTTACAGTTGAGGTAAAAGGCTCAGGGAGGTTAAGTAATTTGTCATGGTTAAATAGTTAATAAGTAGCAAACCTGAGATTTATACCCACCCTCCCACATTCCACCCTGATAAGGAAATTATACTAAATTTCTGTCACTATATAACAAATTACCAAGAATTTAATGATTTAAAACAACATCCATTTATCATGTCACAGTTTCTGTAGTCAGCAGACAAGGTATGGCTTGACTGGATCTTCTGCAAGGTCTTGTAAAGGTCAATCCAGGTGTTGGCCCAGCTGTTTTACCTTCTGGAACACACCACGTGCACACAGGTTTAGTAGAATTCACTTCCTTGCGGCTATAGAACTAAGGTTCCCATTTTCTCACTGGGTATCAGAGACTTTGCTATGTGATAGCTTATCATTTCAAGTCCAGAAGGAGAAGCCTCCTCTCTAGTCTCCTACAATGGAGTCTTATATAACAATAACCTGACAATGGGGGTAACTATCTATATTCTATTTGCTAAGAACGACTCACAGGCTCCACCAACATTCAATAGGAGGTGACTTGTTACAAGGGTGTGACTCACTGGAGATCAAAATTGTGCCTTCTACAAGTACTAAAGACCTGTTCAAGATTTTCTTACATAATATATGACTATTATCTTTTGTACAGGGGTCAATACTACACAGGGAACATCAAAACATTCAGGTGGGCCATAACATGTGTGTCCTGCAACGACAGAAGTTAAATGATAAATTAAAGTAACACGGGTCCCCAAATTCTGTAAATCTCAGGAATTTTGTGCCTACAATAAACCTGCAATATTAGTGTTGAATAACTTGATATCAATGTTAGATGCCCAGTAAATAAAGAGTGTTACTTAGCACTTGACATTAAAGATCAATTTGCTAGAGGCCAAGTCTCTATTCATGAACTTGGCTTAAAATAAGGAAGGAGCATTGAAGTACTGAGTTTTTCTAACTGGAATCAAATAAATCACTGAGCACCATTTTATGATGGTACCCCACATTGAAATGAACTCCAAAAAAAGGTTTTATGACAACTGCTTTAACACAAATAATCCAATTGAAAAATGGGGGAAGAGCCTGAACAGACATTTCTTAAAAGAGGATATACAAATGACCAACAGGCATATGAAAAATTGTTCAATATTACTAATCATTCAGGAAATGAAAATCAAACTGAGATATCATCTCATTCTATTTAGAATGGCTATTATCAAAAAGTGTATGAAAAATTGTGCTCTATATGTGTAATAAGAAATGTAATGAATTCTGCTGACATTTATTTTAAAAAATCAATAAAACATTTTTTTAAAAGTGAAATAACAAATGCTGGAAAGGATATGGAGAGAGGGGAACTCTCGCACACTGTTAGAAGGAAGGTAAATTAGTACAGCCATTATGGAAAACAGTATGGCATTTCCTCAAAAGCACTAGATAACAGAACTCTCATATGATCCAGCTCTCTAACTACTGGATATATATATATTCAAAGGAAATGAAGTCAGGATGTTGAAGAGATATCTGCACTCCCATGTTTATTGCAGTATATTTATAACAGCTAAGTAGATATGGAATCCACCTAGAGGTCCATTGACAGATGGAAGAAAATGCAGAATATTATTCAGCCATAAAAAAGAATAAAATTTTGTCATTTACAGCAACATGGATGGAAGTGAAGAACATTTTGTTAAGTAAAATTAACCAGGCAAAGACAGACAAATATTGCAGGTTCTTACTTGTATGAGGAAGCTAAAAGTTGATCTCAAAGAAGTCAAAAATAGAAGAGAGATTAACAGAGCCTGGGAAGTATGTGGGAGAGGGCAAATGGAGTGCAGGGGTGCAGTCCAACAGGAGGAATAACTTCTGCTGTTCAATAGAATAGTAGCATAACTATGGTTGACAATTAATTGAATATTTCAAAATAGGTAGTAGAGATTTTTTTTAATGCTATTAACAAAAAGAAATGATAAATGCCCGAGGACATAGATATGCCTATTATCCTGACCCAATTTTAGTGCACATTATATATGTGTATTAAAATATCACATAGTAACCCATAAAAATGTACAATCGCTATGTGTCAATTAAAAAGCAAACATTTCTTTAAAAAGTGGCCAATGGAAGGAGACCAGAGATCAGGAGAAGACACTGTGTCATGAAAGAGATTTATTACATTTAAGAAATTTTTATTTATATTCTGAGAAAGGCCCAATGAAGGGGAATGTTCAAAGATACCAAAAAGAGGAGGCCAAGTTGAAGTCATGAATTCCTTGACAAGGAAGTCAGGGAGATAGCCCCGGATAGGAATGGCTAGGCCTTGGTAAGGAGGAGAAATGTTTCACTTCACTATAGGAAGGGAGCAAAATGTGTGAAAATGGAAAAAGGTAGGTATGTTTGTAGATACAGCATCAGGAAACTGAACAATTACCTGTTCTGTGGCTTCTATTTTCTCTATGAGGAAGGAGATGTGAGGTGATGGATGTGTTAATTACCTTCACTTAAGCATTCTACGATGTATGCATATATCAAAGCACCACACTGTATACTGTAAATATATATAATTTTTGTTTGTCAATTAAAAATAATAATGCATTGAAATCTTAATATTCCACAAATAGGGTAATGCGGTATTAGTGGGAAAAATTAGGTCTCTAGAGTGTACATGGCAAAACTTTAATTTTGTTAAGTAATATATGTAGGCATTCAGTAAAAAAAAAAAGACTAAGAAATATAGAATGTAAATAGTTATTTCTGAATTTTTATTGTAGGATAGCATTTGCTTTCTATTTTTATAGTGATTTCTAAGTTTACCACTATGAGTTTATTTTTCAATAATGTGTAAAGTTTTAGAAATCATAACTGCAAAGACTTTTGAATACAAAAATATAAATCTGTAGCATATGCAAAGACTTTAAAGCAAAACAGTAGAAACTGTTGAAATATCATGTAGTTAAGTATTTTTGGTTGGCATCATTTTGTTCTCTTCCCCTCCAAAACGAAAAGCGGGAAACTATTAATATTTTTTTTTCTTTTTCTTTTTCACTTGCATTATAATGATCTCTCTCAGAAAGGATCACTGTAATAAAAACAGTATCCGACTGCTTGTATTCATTTAAACAATCATGTCTATAGAAATGGAGAAGCTGGCTTTCCATTTTAAAATGCTAGGAATTCGATGTAACCCTGGGCAGGCCATGTATTAAGTCTTGTGTCCTGGTTCTCATGTGTTAAAGGAGATCGATGGCCTCTTCACAGCTCTTGGTGCAGTTGTGAGACCATCGCACTAAGTTAAATTAGACACAGGGTCTTTGTGAGACTGAAGAGAGGCTGCAGGAGAACTTCCCCAGTGGCCTCTAGATTCTGGATTCCCTGCCAACAGCCAACGCTGGCAGCAAAAGATAGTTTAAACCAGTTGGCTTGCTTTTAATGCCCATAAGTAGCCACACCACCCCTGCAGATGGTCCCTGAGGGCACAGCTCCTGCTTGGCAGCCCAGGGTTGGTGGTTTATAGCCAGGCCCCAGAAATGTAGGCTGAATTTCTGGAGCTTGTAGTGAGGAGGAGCCACGTTACCCTGTGATTAGCCTGGTGGAGCCAGTAGCCAAGCTGAGCTCTGCCCACCCTGAGGCCCTGCCTGGGCATGTGCTGGGAGCCTCTTCGAACAGACTCAAATAACAACATTTTATATCTCAAAAATACCAAAGGAACTTGAGGGTGGTTTGGACTCAGCAGGCTACACATTTCTCCAAATAAATGGTTAATCACCATTTTTTGAAAAAGCAAAAACAGGAGGGAAGAGAGACGAGGTTCAATAATATATGTTACAAATGCAGCTAACAAACGTTAAAAACAACTCCTTAGTTATGAAGTCAGCTCTTCAACATGCACACACTCCAAGAACAAACCAGCACACAGAGCTGTCTCTACTCTAGGGATTAGGAATTAAGTTAGACTGATGTCCCACACACAAGAAGGTAACTGGCTTTCACCAGCGAACAGGGTAATCAGCAGAGAGAGAACTCCTTTCTCTTAAGTAGAAGGTTCCCTAAGGGCACATTCTCACTACCAGGGAAAAGAGAATGGGATTTGGGACCTATTACTGTGATCAGCCACTTGTAGACCTGGAGGAGTTAGTTAACCATTCTGAGACCCAAGTCACTTCCTACTTCTGTACAGATTGTGCTGATCATCACTCCTAGGGTGGCTGTGAAGACGACATGCTGAAAGCACAGCTGGTCATTTGGGTTAACATTGAATGTATGTCTACTTCACGTCAGCACAGCCAGGTTTTAAGTGTCCCCATTGCCCACAAGCTTCCCAAGACCCCACATCATCTTTCCCATACTGAGCATTGCTCTATAAATATCAGCTTCCTTCCTTCCAATGCCCCCTATTTGAGTAGCTCACAACCTCCAACTTCAATTTTGCATCTTTAATTCTGTAAAAGTAGTGACAATCTACTCCTGCCTCACTCATGCTATCTTCCCTCATTAATCCTCCTCCCCACACTTTGTCAGCTCTTGCCATCCCCCTATGTAGTTACATTTTCCAGCACCTGGGAATTCTCAATCAATCTGCCATTCCTCTTCCTAGAATCCAACCCCAAGAGTCCTCACCACATGTGAAACAAGTTTAGCCATTGTGCAAATTAGTTCTGTGGCCAAGTTCCTAATGCAAAATCTAACAGAAGCCAAGGGCGGGACTGGGAAAATGAAGTCAGTGCGACAGCCCCATGGTGAGTGGGAGGGTAGGAAGGTTGCAAGATCCAAAGGAAAAAACACTGGACCCGGAGTCAGGAGACCTCAGCTCCAGCCCTAGATGGCCTCTTGAGTTCTGTGGGCTTGAGTAACACAATATCTATGGGCTTCAGTTTCCTCCCATATGAGGCCAGGAGGTTGGAACTGAATCAGACATGGCAAATAAGTAGTGCTGGTGCCACTGTTCACTCACCCCTCCCATGTCATGGCACACACCATTAATCAATCAGGACATTCTTTCCTGAGGAACCCAGTTTGGACCCAGCACTCCAAGAAACTAACCATCAAATAATTGGAATTGGCCCAGGAGACAATCTCTTTAACATCCCTGTGTTCTGACCTAAAACCTCCCCTTATTATCTGAACATTCTCTCCTTCATGACATGGATTTCCCCAACATACAGATTTGCTGATTGATGAGCAATCACCAGAAAGAAAAGCATCATGACATCCTAGAAGTTGACAGTAACACACCTAGAGCCTACTGTCTTTTCCACGGCAGCTCTAAGCAGACTGTGGAATGACCCTGCCAGCACACCATGTGAAAGAAAGCTATAGTCAATTCTGACTCTAACCCCCCTGATGGGTGGAATGTATTTCCAGTCCTTGTTGTACAAAGAGAGATGGCCCTTTAAGGCCCAGCACTGGCTTTTTGTTGGAATTTCCAAAGAGCATATCCCATGAGCCTCGTTTCACCATGGATAATCAGACTAATTCCACAGACTCTGCAGTGCCAAGACTTCTTTACTTGCTAACTTCAATGTCTTCTTTGGCCTCTTGCCCTGCTTGTGAAGTCCTGGCCCTCTCCACCATGGATGACCTCGACTCAACTCCATATCTGGCTCAAGCCATCATGGACTGAATTTGGTGCCCAATTTCCCTGCTAGCCAGGGCTTCACAGACCTGGGACTGTCTGTCCTCTATTTTCCCATCTCCCCCCATCTCTCTAGGCTGCAGATTCTATGCTGAATCTCTGCAGATTATCTGATTTCTCACTGCTTTCTCTGCTTAGCATGTAAATGGCACTTAGCTCTGGGTGCCCAAAGATTTAATCACCATTCTGGTCTTGCTGGGACCATGCAATAATGTGGTTCCTGATTTCAACAGCTTTCAACAACTTCAGTTGTTCCCTTTTCTTGTTTAAATTCCTTTACATAGCTTCTAAAATTCTTCATGATCCAGCCCATCCTACCCACCTCCAGTGCACCCCTTTGCTCTAGCCACCGTGGTGTTCTTACTGTGCTATGAGGCTCCAAGCCCCACTCTACCTCTAGACCTCCAGACATCATGATCCCCTTGCTGAGAACATCTTTTCTTTCTTAAGACCCCCAATCCACCTGCCCTTCACAATCCGTCTTATATCCCATCTCCTCCAGGAAGCTTCCCTGCCTGTTCCAGGCCTTAGTTTTTTACCTAATATTTAACTTTCACCTTAGGTAATTCAGTACTTAATTATAAGTTACCTCACAGGATTCAGAAATTGGCATAGAGTGAAAGTCCTTTGAGACCAAGTACCTGCCACATGGCCTGAGCATTTCTTACTTGTGGCATCACAAGTTAACATGCACAACCAGCATTACTGAGCTTCTCTTCTCTGACAGAGGTGCTTGGTAAGCACTTGTTAATTCATTTTTGGAACCCGTGCATAAGTCTGTCTGTATACGTCGAATTCTTGCCCATCTACATCCAATCTGGATCATAATAGATCCTTCTATTACTGAAAGAAACATTTAGATTATGCTAGAGCCCAGGAAAGTATTTGCCTATTAGGCTACAGCAGTGGATTTCAACATTTAATACAAAGAGATAGGAGTATTTTCTAGAAGAACAGATTTCCCAGATGTACTGATAAGTTTCTGATTTAGTGGTCTGGGGTAGAACTTTAAATGTGCATTTTAATAAGTGTTCTAAGTAATTTGGAAGTAGATAATAATTCATCAATTCTACTGACCAAAAACTAGGCTATGGGAACCGCATTTCCCAGAAACAATCTGTAATAGGTGGGTTGAAGGGTGGCACAGAAAGGGCCACCACCCCCAGAAAGTATCCAGGAAACTGATGGTTAAGATTTTCCTCAGCCTCTTCCTTGGTTATAGTCCAATCCTGGTTACCAAATCTCTGACAGCTCCAGCCAAAAGACCATTTGGCCTTGAAGAGTCAGTGTTATCTGCAGGGATCTCCCTCCCCAAGGTCTCCACTTGGCCTGCCCTCATTGGAGGAAATAAACAAACACACCAGTGCTCTCCCTTAACCAGCTGCGGTCCTGGGCTTGCAAGCTATTTTAACTTCTGCTATGAATCAGAATGGAATTATGAATAATTTGTAGGAGGCTTGTCATGTCTTGTTGCAGTCTTTCTTCAGCTCAGTTTTCCTTGTTTGGCCTTTCAAGTACTTATATGTCTGATTATTTTAAAGGCTTCAGGTCTGGAAGACAAGGCAGGCAGCACTACACAGTGTCTGGCTTCACATTTGGCTGACATCTCAGCAAGCTCTTGAATTTATAGCCCTACATGTCAAAAGGAAGAAAACAGGGAGACCTTTCTAAGAGGCCAAACAGAACCCAGTAGGGAACGTCAGCGGGCAAGCAAGTAAAATGATCCTGTGTCTTAGCATATTGTACAGAGGCCTGAGGCCAGATGGTTCCCACAATAATTTCTGCAGCCTTATTAACAGCTATCCTTCTTCTACATGAGAACTTTGTAGGGTAAACAACTACTAATTAAAAAAGAAAAGTTTCTTTCTGTCTTCCAAATACACTTTCCCCCAGAGATATTAAAAACAGGCTCCAAAGAGAGAGAACCTTATAACCACCATCTTCTGAGCATGGTTTAGAATCTCTACTTCCAGAAGCACTTGAATCAAATGAGGGAAATTTTCTCTGGAGATTTCCCCTGAGGCAGTGAATGCTCTAGGGAGCTTCCTGGCCCCAAGATACCCTAGAGCACTGTTGGTGTTTCCTCTGAGACTAGCCAGTGGAGTTCAAGGTGTTTGAAGAAAAATAAAATCACTGTTTTCTCTTTCCCTCTGTGGAGCTTGATTCTACCCTGGAATTACAAGAAGCATGTGCAATGTGTTTATGGTAAAATTGGTTCTTGCTTTCTTGCAGGTGTGCAGGGATTTTGAGCCAGGGGCTGGGTGGAAGATGGGAAGAGTCTCTGGAAAGACTGGGAGTAAGGACACCCATTGGCAGAAGGAAGGAAATGCATGCCTTCCTTGCACCTTGGACCTTTCATCTTTTTCATACTGAACCCTTGTAGGCCCTAAGCAATGACACTGCATCAAGCGGATTGGCATGTGTTGAATTCTCTTTCAACTCACCCCAAGCTTAGAGGAGTCATCTTTCTGAATTGTGAAACTTCACTAAACCTCTTTTAAATCATGATCCCCTCTTTGAAACAGGAAGAAATAGGGATTCAAGTCCAAA
The DNA here is from genome assembly GCF_047511675.1 of Marmota flaviventris. Taxonomy (NCBI): domain Eukaryota; kingdom Metazoa; phylum Chordata; class Mammalia; order Rodentia; family Sciuridae; genus Marmota; species Marmota flaviventris. Next base: position 62,115,217 of record NC_092499.1, on the reverse strand, counting down.
ACTCCATTAACTTTTATCACCATCCAATATACTTGAAGGAGCTCCCCAATGGGAAGGGCCAACCTTTAGGAGAGCATGGACTCAGGGTCGTACTGTACCACTGGGGCACAGACATCATGAGTGGAGGAGTCAGCAGGTTGGCAGCGAAGCCTAGGGTTTGTAATGAGACTTGTCTCCATCCAGATCCATTTCCTCATTGCCCATCTGACTGAGGCACAAAATGGTGACTTGCCCAAAGTCATCAGCTAGTCAGGATTTGAACTCAGAGCACCTCACTCACTGTACAGGTCTATGACTCACTGCACCAACCCTCTCTCCTTCTGACTCACTGAAGTATTTTTTATCTTTCTACTGACATTTGCTAAGAAGGCCAAATGGATGACGAAAATGTTGGGGAAACATTCATTTTAGCAAGTTGTACCCAGCACTTAAACCTTGTTACCAGTCTCCTAGGATGGGGAAATGAAGAGGGAAGGGAAAGACATGCAGCTTGGGTCTCCAATGAGCATTCAGTCTCTCCAGCGTGAATGGGAGAGAGGGAGAGGCCATGAGAAATAAACAGAGCAGAATATATGGAAGGGTCTGAGTAACAGAAAAGAGGCAGATAGCTGGAAGTGTTCAGAGAAGAGATGAAATGATGGGAACACACCAAGATGGTATATCTTCATCGCTTTTCTAGTGAACTGAAAAAACTAAAGCTCAGAGATCTAAAATAGCAAATCCTGACTTGCTCAGCTGGTCAGCAGGGAAAGTAAGTCTTTTCCCCGACTCTAAAACTCACTTTCTCCTCTCTGCACCATCCATCTCCCTGAGACCAAGAGAGCAGTTTAAGAACAGGTCCTTACGAGCCTGAATATTGCTCTAAGGAGTTTGGGCTTTATTCTCGAATGAATGAAAATACCCACAATGCCCCTCTGCTCTAAATTTAAAAGCCTCATCTAGGAATTTCTGGGTAGGAGGTAAATCCTGCTAGTGTCCCTTGGTGCATACATATATACCACAGGGGTGTCCAGTGAGTCAATCAACCTTTTTTTTCCCCATTCTTTTATGCAAACAAAGCAGCTGGATTAGCTGCACCTGCAGCCCCTGCTGTGTCCCACACAGAAAAGGATCAAAGCCTAGAACATGACTTCAGACTATAATTTAAGATAATTAAGATTTTTTAACCTAAATTACATTTTAACATTTCATAACAGAGCTGTCAAGATTCTATCTATCAAAACTCTATCAAGCAAACAAAAGAGGATAATTATATTTTCAGACACATGCAGTCATCACTCTGCTTAGTTTCTCACAAAAAGACTTCTGTCTTCCTTCACATTCTCATTTTCAAATGCTCTTCCTCTACCCCATCCACCCTTTCAGTCTGAGACGATATACTCTTAAACAAGTTGAAAATATACTAAAGAAGTCTTTAACTCAGGCCACACAAGTGTTTCTCAGAGGCAGAGATTCTAATTAGAACTGCATCTCAAAGGAAATCTGTTACTTGGTAGGGGCATCCTGCCTCACTAAATAGACTCTGATTGGGGATGGGGAGACAGCAGCATATTAAACTCCTCAAATCAAAGAGAACAATGAAATGCCAAAAAAAAAAAAAAACTTACTACCAGGGGCTGAATTTGCCTTCATCTTGTCCCATTAAGATAAGGAGTTTGTTCTAAGCTCGTCCCTTGGTGAAGAATACTTGGGTGTTGTGAGCTGGTTCCCCATCATTCATTTCACCCCTCCCTGACTTATGAAACAGCCATTTTGTTTTGGGTAAGACTTTTCCTAGTCCCAGTGGTGGGTCTTGAGTGACCTAAGGCCCATTATAGTCTTACCCTCTTTAATATTATAGGTTTTCAAATGAGAGCAAGGGTTTCAGAATTAGGTACAAGAATCTTGTCTCCCTTACTGACTTGCTGAGCAAGCCAGGATTAGTTATTGGGATCTCTGAGCTTTAGTTTCTTCATTTTTGAAAGTAATGGAGACATAGTCTTGATGTGCTCACAGCATTCCACCCACACTGTATTCTTCCAGCTGTCTGCCTCCTAATAAATGCATGGCATCCCTCAGCCCCATGGACTGGTCAGGATAGCGCACTTGACCTTAGTTAGTCCAGTCAGAAGGTAGCCTACAGGTTCTGTTGGCAGAACCTGTCAAATCCTCACTCAGAGAGAAACATCCTCCTTCTGAACATGTGGCAAGCAGACATCGAACTAGAACTGTTGCAAGCATGGTCCTATCAGTGAGGGAAACCTGAGGACAAAAAGCAGTATCAAAGGAGGGCAAAGCCAGGAGTGTTACAGAGCAAGGAAGCAGGAATCCTGATTGAACTCAATAAGAGCAATGACAAGTGGCCAATCTGAGTTGGGTATTGTTAGTTTGTAACCAAAAGCAACCCCACTGATGCACTGACTCTAATGGTTTAGTGCAGTATTTCTAACCTATGAGGGATCACAACCCTTCAAAAGTCCAACAGAGACCATGATCCCACTTGCTAGAAAAGTACACACACAAACACACACACACACACACACAATTCACATAGAACATGGCAGTGACAAGGGTATGAACTCCAGACCGAATCCCTTGCAGACTGTTTAGACACATGGGTTTTGAGATAGGACAGACCTGGGTTCAAATCCTCACTTGGCCACTTACCAACTTTATGATTCTGGGTTATCTTACCTAATTTTTGTGAAGCTCCTTGTATTCCTCCAGCAACCACCACCACCAACAACAATAATAATACCTACTTCTCAGGGTTGTCAAAATTAAATAAAATCATGGTTGTCTGGAAATTAACACAATACCAACAACATAGTCACTGCCACAGACTATGGCATTGAGCAATTAAGGACAGTCCCTAAAGAGCTCCACAAAGAAAGTCCTTAAGATAAACACCCACATCAAGTGTTAGACCATGTACAAAAGTGAAGCCATTGCTTATTTGAAAACATAAATCTGGTCAGAGATTGGTCATAAGATTTAAGGAATCCTGTCACAAGGACAGAATTTGGAGCAAAACAGAGCTTCCCCGCCCAGAGAGTTCTCAAGAAAATTGTGGAGTCCAAAGACAGAAAAAGAATTTGATCCACCTGGAGCAGAATGAGGAAGTTTTGCTAATTGTTGAGCTGTTGAAAGGCAGAGTGCAAAGGGAATAAATAAGATCTATGGTGGCACACCTACAGACTTTTTTGAAATCATAAGGGAACAAAAACTAGCAATTTTCCACTCCAGCTCAGCAGAAGTGACTCATTGAACCATCCTTCACAAGCCAAAACCCCAAAGTTTCTTTTAAAATGGAGAAATTCTGAAATTCACAAGCAGTGGCCACCCTCTCCAATATCATCTTTCCTTGCTGTTCAACTCACATCCTGCCCACCTCTAGCACCTGCAAGTCCTCCTTCACCCAGAGGGGCTCCCAGCTGCTCATGTTTGAACAAAAGCCTCTTCAAATACACCCCCTTGATTCATGAGTTGGAAATGTCAGCAAGAATGGAAAACCCAGGGCAGAGCCAGGAGTGCAGTCCAGGGACACTGGAGAGCTGAGGCAACCCATTTGCTTGGTCTTTCGCTATGGTTCTCTACTACCTTCCACCACCTTTCTTTCTGCATCAAAATGTTCCTTCCTTTTTTCACACTATTTTCCAATCTATTTTTTAAAATAAGCACTTTTTGGAGAGTTAATGTAATCCCATCATTGCTTTTCCTGCATTCATCATCGTACATGGATGCCAAAGCAAGTCCCAATGACATGGCACAGTTAATGGACCCCTCCACACCTCCAAATGGTCAGCGAGATCAGACATGGAGGAATTAAGTCCATCCCAACCTCCTGCTAGATCAATCTCTTCCTATGGATTTTCTCCCTGAAGATACCATCAGGTTTCTGAAGGGTAAAGGAGAAGTCACAAATTGGCAGGGAAAGGCTAAGAGTTGTTCTGACTTCCTGCATCTCAGCCAGTGATGATTAAGTGACAAGTTCTGCTCCTTCTAGAAACAACTGAGACCAAGAAGGCAAAAGGAAAGAACTGCTGACAGAAGCCCACAAAGCCTGCTGCAATCTGGTGAAGCCCCAAGCCAGCCGGCGTGTCTATGGAAAAGGAGGGCAGATTCCAGCACAGCTGGCACCGAAAACAGCCAAGCCACAGCGCTGCTAATGACAGACACCACTCTGCAGAGGTGGTGGGTAGCTAGCTCACCAAGGAAAATAAACGTCATGGCTGAGGGGAGACGAGGTGGGGCTACTCAAGGGGAGTGACTACTATCTGCAACACACCCCAGATGCAGACCTCAACCAGAAGAGAGAGGTGCTGGGCATCACGGGCAAGAGCATGAAGGAACGAGGCTCAAAGGCTCATAGGGATGTTGAAATATTTGCCATAATAGGCTCTCCAGTGGCTTTTGAATCTAAAATTTTTAGACAAAATTTCCCAATCCCCAAAGATCTTTTGAATTCCTGAGCATTTAATATTTCTGGTTTTTTTTTTTAATGTAGGATAATAGTTATTAAAGGCTGGTTATTCTCAATTTTCAAAAGAGGAAATTGAAATTGAGAGGCCCCCATGCCTCAGCTCAGAGCCACTAAATTTTCTTCCAGATAGCGAGTATCTAGGAAATAACCGACCCACAAGTAATTATTGGTATGCTCAGCCCTGGGAACGACTCCCTTGCCAAGACCTCAGTCTGGAAAATTCCTCCTTCTGATCTAACCCTTCCTTACTTCTCACCCTAGAGCTTTCTCATTCTTACTAAATCTTTCCTCACCTTGACTGGGCCTCCCTTTTCTTACCCCATTCATTAATGATTGTCTTTCTAGCTTCTTTTGACCCCTACCCAGCCTGGATTACATCAGAAATGATTTAAACAGGCTTTTAAAAGAATCCTTGAATTGCTCATTCTCAAAGTGCCTCCTGTGGCTGTGATACTGGTGATGAGAATCAGGGCCGAGTTCCATTTCCCCAATGTGAAGATTGAACACCTGAGGAATGCCAGGCAAGCATAGAAAGCAAGCTTCATTTAAAGGACAGAAGAGATATAGACTTCTCCAAAGAGAAGGAGTCCCAGAGCTGGGTGTCTGAGGAAGTGGAGGTGTCCTGGCCCTTACATACATTTTAGATTTCCTTTGTTCTCATGCTCTCTCCTCCCCCATCCTGCCTTTGTCTCCAGTGACCAGGAAGGGAATGGCCCAGGGGGTCATTCATTCATTAACAACTCCTTCTAGGGAGGAACAATTCCCTGAAGACAGGTAACCTTGGCAACAGGAGAGGAGGCGAAGGGCTCTGAAGGTATTAGCGTTTTATTTCTTTTCCCTTCAAACTTCAAAAAGAAGTTCCCATCTTCCCCAATCTGACCCAATCATACCTTACCTACACTGAATGTCCTTTTTGCCCCCCTGGCCTCAATATCCCCTCTGAGAATGGAACCCTTACTGCTATAAGGGAAATTGGATGATGACTGCCCTGGCTGCTTTGAGCTGAGAGCGAGCAACCTGGGGCAAGCATTTTGGGTTTCCCATTTAGGAATGTTTTGAGTCAGTCAAGGGGTCTGTGGCAAAAGTCTGGTTGAGAAAGAACAGGCTGTAAAGTCATCTGAGAGGTGGGTGCTTCTATGAGAGAAAAAAAAGACATGAGCACTAGAATGAGATTAATACAAAATAAATGTTGTACTATCTGGAACATCACGATACTCTCTCACCAGGAGGTGCAAGAGCTAAGAAGCTGTTCCCATAACAAGGCCAGTGAGAATAAGGCATTTATTTGGGAATGTAAATCTTTTACATTGTCAGAGTTGTCAGGAATGTAAGCATAGAACTTAGTTTTTGTAATGTCATAGATGCCCTTATAAGATGTAGTTAAGATATATAATGCTATCTGATTTTTATAAAATATCTTTTTATTGGCATAACCTCTGTGTTTAGTAGAGATCCTATTTTTAGCACTTAGGGCTAGATAATCATATTAGCAAACACAGATCAAGCCTACCTGTGTAGGAGGTTAGGATTTGTAGGCCTTAAATTGACTATTGACTAAAAACCTGCTGACTCTGATAGTCTCTTTTGATAGTTATCTGGCACTCCTGTCTAAGAATTTCTCTTTTGTAGCCTCCACTCTTATTTATTCTTGGTGAGGCTAACAAGTATAAGTATACATCTTAAGTTAGATTATTCTCCTTCTTTTAAATTCCCAGGTATGGTTGTGCTTTGGTTATAACTTGTTTTCTAGGTGTGTAACACCAAGCTGGTCAAATTGACCTTGTTTTTATCTATTGTTAAGCATCAGCTGAGTTTCCTCAGAGGGTCACTCTTAGGAACTTGAAAGCAGCTTCTTAGCTCCTTTAGTGCCATCTCCCAGAATGGATCAGGGTCTCCTTGGTCTTGTGGCTTCCTTGACCTTGGAAGCATCAGGGATGCTTCTTCAATGACCCTCCTTTTTGCAGCATGTGCATGGATCAGCTTTCTGTTCTCCAGGGTCTCATTAATCCCAGAGTTGCAAAGCCCTCAGAGAAGTTCCGTTGTTCTCTTGGTTCAAGCTGACTCAGAGGGCAATAGCCAAAAATTGGTTATTTTCTTTTTTGGCCCTTTTATTTTTTAATTTAATTTTATTTTTAGCTATTTTATTTTAAAGATAAAATCATTTTTATTAGTTTTTTTATTTGTTCTAATTAGTTATGCATGGCAGCAGAATGCACTTTGATGCATCATATATAGATGGAGTATAATTTCTCATTCTTCTGGTTGTACATGATGTAGAATCCCACCAGTTGTATAGCTATATATGTACATAGGGTAATAATGTCTGATTCATTCTACTCTCCTTCCTACCCCCAAGCCCCCTCCCCTCACTTCACTACTCTCTACCCAATCAAAAATAACTCTATTCTTCCCTAGTCCATGCCTCTATTGTAAATTAGCATCTGCATATCAGAGAAAACATTTGGCATTTGTTTTTTTTTTTTGGAGATTGGTTTATTTCAATTAGCATGATATTCTCCAGCTCCACCATTTACCAGCAAATGCCATAATTTCATTCTTCTTTAAGGCTGAGTAATATTCCATTGTGTGTGTGTGTGTGTATATATATATATCACATTTTTTTATCCATTCATCTGTTGAAAGGCACCTATGTTGGTTCCAACATTTAGCAATTGTGAGTTGGGCTGCTACAGAAAAACAATTGATCAATAAATACATTAAAAAGTGTTCAACGTATTTAGCAATTAGAGAAATGTAAATCAAAATTACTCTAAGATATCATCTCACTCCAGTCAGCATGGCAATTATCAAGATTACAAACAATAATAAATGTTGGCGAGGAGTGGAGGAAAAGACACACTCAAACATTACTGGTGGAAATGCAAATTGGTGCAACCATTATGGAAAGCAATATGGAGATTCCTCGGAAAACTTGTAATGGAAACACCATTTTACCCAGCTATCCATCCTCAGTTCTTATCCAAATGACTTAAAATCAGCATATTACAGTAATGCAGACACATCAATGTTTATTTCCTTAACTTTAATTTCCAAGTTTTGGTCTTAAACATTCAACAAGACAGTTTCACCAGTCTTAAAGTAAGAGTACTAGATTTTAACCTTAATATATATAACTTTACAGTTGTTTATTCCTTCTATTTAATTGAAGTCTGTATTAGTACTGGAAGTTAGCCTTACATCCTGTCTGTCCTATAGATGATGATCTATTATTGCAAGTTAACTCAGGTTGTTATACTTCTGTAAGGTACTAACAGATAACAGTTAAAGTTACAAGGAAAATACAAAATGAAATTAACAATAGTAAAAACATTTTCAGTTTGCATAATAGCTGTTAACTAAGAAATATAATTTTATAATCTCAAACCTTTACTTTAAACATTAATTTTAAGAACAACTTGGTAAAATATCCTTTTAAATCTTATACCTTAAAGACTTGAATACCTGAAAGATACAAATACATTTAGTATAAAAAGAGGCCAGTAACAGCACCATAATTACACTGATGTTCACATATTAACCATGCTTAGCTTTCAAAGAAAAGTTTGTAATCTATAACATAGTGAAATACTCTTAAAATAACAGTTGTTGTTTAACCAGAAAAGTGTAAACCCTAATTCCTTTAAGACCAGTTTATCCAAAGAATAAAATTTAACAGACACAAGAAGTTATCTTGATATACAAGAGAAGATTAATGTTTTTAGAAATCTGTTACTGCACCCCACAGAGGATTAAACTTTGGATTATATCAGTACATTAATATTTGACCTTAGGGGAAAACCTTGAATGATTTAACTGATTATGCTAATTATATGTAACCAATTTAATTATACACAAACTTTTTGAAATTTACCCTCTATAAGCCTTCTGCAACTTACTTAGACATTCTACAACTTTTTATTTTACCACAGAAAGATTATCTCATCTAGAAACATTTCTTTTTCCTTCAACCTTCCATATTAAAATATATTTCCACATCTTGAATCTTCTTATATCTCTTTTCTAGCCATTAACCCTTTTTAAAAATTCACATTCTGAAACAACCCTTATAAAATTTCTGAATTTAGACAAATTACTCCACTTTAATAAGATGAAATACTTTCATGTTTTTATGGTACTATGGTACTATATTGAAACCCAACTGAAACTTCTTATACTCTTTGTATATAAATTACACCTGATAGAATCTTAACTCTTAGTAACCTTGTTTCAGCAAAGACACAGACACAAAGCAATATTAAACTTTTTTTCCATTTACCAATTTATGAAAACACACATAATGTTTAAATATATTACCTTATGGAACTTAATAAGTAAAGAGTACTTGATTTTATATTTAGTGGTTGATGTTTCAGAACTTTAGCTTTGTAAATTAATCAGATGTCTGTAAAAACCAAGATCTTAGACAAGTATAGTAAACAGAACTAGCCATCTCTTTCTTGTTGAAGAAAAATCCTAGAAGCAATGGATATTATATTTTAGACATTTTATAGACACTAACACTTTGTTAACTGACTACCTAGAAAAACTTGTGAATTAAGAAACATAATCAGAAAACTTATAATGGAACCACCATTTAACCCAGCTATCCCACTCCTCAGTTTATACACAAAGGACTTAAAGACATCTTTACTCTCATCTGTTTATCTAAATTTAAAATGAACTTTTTAAGTCTCACGAATTAAAAGGTATTTGGATCCATTTCTCATTTAAATTTTAATTTATGAGCACTCATTTATCTAAATGCCAACTTTGATACCATGTACATGATACATGGACATAAGCACATATGTAGACATAACAACACAATACATAGTTGTGCACACATACATAAAACAGTCAAGAAACAGAGATATTGTATTTGTTTCTGGGTAGATCTACATAGATAGGAAACAACGCTACAGATGTTTATTAAAGCCTCTATTAAATGTGTTAGAAATTAAAATATAGCTTATCAGACTTTCAAATCATTAGTTAAATATAGGGCAGGCCTGTACAGTTGGAAATGCTATGTGTAAAGCCTAACAGCCATGGTGGACACTGAGATCAAAGGTTCAGGTGGCCACTTGTACTCAATGGCTATCAGATTTATTCCCAACATCACCATGTCTATACACTACTTAGGATTTTGTAACAGGAAAATTTCCCAAAGTATTTGAGAGTTAACCCTTGAAAATTTGGCCTCTGAACAAATACATGGTAGAAAAAGCTCTATAGTTAGATAAAATAAGATTGATCAGAAAAATATATTAATTTAGGTGTGCAGGATCAAATATGAATTCACCATAAAACCATGAACTCAAAAATACAGGATTTTAAAAAACAGGAGCATGCAGAACATCTTTATCAGATCACAGTGCACTTTTGGCTAAGATTAGAGTTAGTTTAGATATTGAAAGAATGAGAGAGCCTTGAATTCCTTAGGTAAGAATTCTCAAGGTAAAGAAGACTTGACCATTCCATTTTCCTCCCTGTGCTGTAGTGTTTAGGCAGGAACTTGTTAAGAAAGCAGCTTGGTAGACTGCAAGAGGGAGATAAGATAGACAGTCATTTGGGTCCCACAAGCAGCTTGTATTTAAAACTGATACTTTTCTTTTTTGGACCCAAATCAGTTCTCTGCAAGCCTTGCCAGCCTTGCAGGCCTCCACAGTTTGCACTTCAAACGCAAGCCTTGTGAGATAGAGATCTGGCAGAAGCTAAGTAAGGGAAACTATTGTTTTGAGCTTGAGAGGCAAAAACTCATATATAGGACATTTAATCATTTTTTCTTTTGTCAAATCAGTCTGTTATATGTGGTCCTATAAGTTATGTTTCCTCCAGAGACCAGTTTTATTCACCAACTGGTAATCAGCCAGACTGGATGCAGAAAATTTGTCTGTGGGTCAAACTTATCCCAATTTTTTCAGTATGCAGGCTAGAAGTAGTGAACCTGGAAAAACTGTTGAGAACAAAGCTCTCTTCTGAATATAAGAAAGCAGAACTCAGGTGCCCATGCTGGAAAAAACTGTCCATTTCACTGGAGACATCTCTCTTAAAAGTCCAGCACTCTGTCTCTTACTACATGGTTTTGCCAATTCTAATGCTGCCTCAACTGGCAGATGCTAGGGTCCCTGATTTACTCCATGCCAAAGACCCAGGAGAATTCAGACTTAGAGGGCATGACTGACCTTCTCCTGTCACAATAAACATCCAAATGCAATGACCCATGAAAAAAACCTATAATGGGGCACATTGCTCTGTGGGCTAAAGGAATCTACAGAGGGTAAGAAGGACATCTAGTTGTCTAAAACGCTTAATGCCCTTTTCCCAGAGGCGTTTATGGAAGGGGTGAATTGCAAATGGCTCTCTTTTGCAGTCAAAAAAACTTGCAGAGCACATTGGAGCACAGAAGAAACAATGGGGAGGATTTCTACAGGCTTATAAAGGCTGTTAACAACTGGGATTTCCTTAAAAACCATTCCAAATAAAATGTTCCTCTCTCAATGGCTAGTGTCTGATGAGTGAGGGAAGAGGGGTGCTCAGAAGCAGCAAGCATGGGAGAGTGCAGAATGGCTCATCCAGAGACCATTGGGTTAACTGAGGCTTTCATTCAATGCAGCTTAATTGACTGGTCACAACAGGATACTTCATAGGAGCTGTCAGGAGGAGAGTCAAGGAAGAAACCTTTGAGATTTACCAGGGAGTGGCACCGGCCACAATCTCACAGTTGTTCCAACTCTTTGTCTGTCTCCTCACATCCAAAGGCAGACTAGGATTAGAGACATTGTATACTCACACCACAAGCACTTTAGACTGGATAGGATAGCAAGAAACAGCTTTGGCAGAACCCCACATACCTGACCCATAGGACAGGTGATTTGGAACCACCTAGTCAGGAATCCTGTCACCTGGGTCTTGTAGAATGGCAGCTTGCACTAATTGCATTTAATTAGTCAACAGGTGCCGATTATTGTCCTCCGGAAAGAAAGAGACAGAGGCACCTCAGAGAGATGTGGGGTACGTGTGAAGGAGGTTACCTTGGTGACAATCTCAGAGATACCTCCAAATATGATCCATCAATCATATTTGGAATCAATATGAATCGGGGCTGAATCCTGTTTCCCCATGTGAAGACTGAACACCTGAGAAATGCTGAGCAAGCATAGACAGCAAGTTTTATTTAACAGACTTCTCCAAAAAGAAGAGGCCCCAGAGTTGAGTGTCTGAGGGAAATGGGAAGTGGAGGTGTCCTGCCCCTCTTACACATTTTAGATTTCCTTTGTTCTCTTGCTGTCTTCTCCCCCCATCCTGCTTATGTGACTACTGACCAAAAGGAGAAGTCAGCCCAGGGCAGGAAGGAAGCCACCCAGGGGTACAGAAAGGAAGGAAAGTGGCCCAGGGGTCATTCATTCAGTAATAGCTCCTTGTAGGGAGGAACAACTCCCTCCATGGAGGAAAGTAACCTTGGCAACAGGTGGAGAAAGGGGAAGGCTCTGAAGGTATTAGCATTTTATTTCCTTTTCTTTCAAACTAGCTCCCATCTTCCCCAATCTGACCCAATCATTCATTACCTACACTGACTGCCCTTTTGTCCTTCCCCTACTTCATCTGGATTGCTAATCATTAAATCCAAGACATCCTTAACTCTCTTCCCCTATTTCATTATTGTCATGAAATGTGAGACAAGTCACCAAAGCACATAGATTGCATCCTGCCTGTTTTCCATAATCCCTCACTTGGCCCTCACTCCTAACAATTTTTCTGGTTAAGTTTTCCTGCTGCTCAATGTCATGTCTAACAGTACTGGTCTCCTCAGACAGGTGTCTGTCTGATCACCTTACCTATACAGATAAGCACGTCTCTTGCCATGGGGAAAAAAAGAGTAGATGGCCTCTTGGGGACTTTATCTCTACTTCTTTATTCAAAATGTCTCTGTGTTTTTCACCAGTTTACCATCCACTCAGCTTGAACCTGCTTGATTAAGTTATACCTGAGATCCTCATCTTCCAGTTTCTCATCTTCTACAGAATCTTACTCCATCAATTTTATCATCTCTTATTTGAAATTTGTTTCTTGCTTGCTGCTAGCTCTTCTCTCGTTGTTGCAACCAGAACTCCTATAGCAAGAAATATTAAAATTTCCCGAAATCATGCTTTAGCTATTTCATGTAGGGACACTTAAACCCACAAAGTGAGGGGGTGGGGGTACACAGAAATCCCACAAAGGGGCGGGGGTGTGGAACCTACTGATAACGAACTCAAACTAAAGTATTATCAACCACAAAAGAAAGGGATAAACTACCAAGAAAGAATGTCAACAGACACATATATAGGGAAAATGTCATTCATAGTAATAGGAGAGAATAGAACTGACACAGATTAAAAAATTAGTATATTTTATATGATAAAGTTTTTTTTAATCAAGTAATAAAAGTATGAAAAAGGGATATTTTAAAAATAGAATTTTTAGGAACAACAAGTAGTGTTTAAAATTAGAAGCTCAAAGTTGTAAAGGATTACAGTTAAAGAGGAACTACATCTAAATAAATTATGCAAAATATAGCCAAGAAAGATTTTTTAAAAAAAGATGGTTTTGAATGTCCTCCAAAGACCTGTGTTTTGAAGGCGTGGTCCTCAGCCTATGTACCACAGGGAGATGGTGGAACCTCTAGGAGGTGAGACCTAGGGGAAGGAAGTTAGTCACTGGGAACGAGACTTTGAAGGGGATATTGGGTTCCTGGTCCCTTCCTGTCTCTCTTTTTCATTCCCAGCTGCCATGAAGTAAGCAGTTTCTTTTACCATGCACTTCCACCATGATGTGCTACCTTGCCACAGGTCACAAAGCAACAGGGTCAACCAACCATAGAACTGGGAGCCAAAACTTGCCTTTGAAACTGTGAGCCAGAATAAACATTTCCTCTTTTTAAGACAATTTATCTCAGGCATTTGTTACAGCAACAGAAAACTGACTAACACAGATGAGATGGGAAATTACTTAAGAGATATGAAGGTTGGAGTATGAAGTTGCAAAAATAAGTGACCAGAAGGAGAGAAATAAAGAGAATGAGGGTGAAGTAAGATAATGGTTAAGGTTGTTCCAGAATCGAATGATATATAATTTCTCAAAATGAAAATGTAACAAATACTGAATAGGATAAATAAAAATAAATCTTTTCCTATACACATTTTGGGAAAATTGCCACATATCAGAAACAATAGAAAATCTCTCAAGCAAACATTGGGAGACAAATTATAACAAAATGACAGCTAGATTGGCAGCAGACTTCCCATTAGCAACAATATATTCCACAGGAAAACAAAACAGTATTTTCATACTATTGTGAGAAATTAACTATCAATTTAGAATCCTATACTTAACTATACTAAAATTCAAGAGCGAACGGAATAAAGACATTGATAGAAGAACACAGGGAGAATTTATTATTCACAGATACTCACTGAATTACCTACTGAAAAATACACCTCATTAAGAAGGAAATTTTATCCAGAACAAAGGAGTAAGATGTAATGCCAAACACAAATACCAATGTGAGGGTAATAAAAATTGTTTACATCAATTTTTACTGATATAAACAAAGCAAAATAATATGAACGCCTAATGGGGAAGTTAAAAAAAATAGATGAAAATAGTAGTCACAACAACATGAAAATGGAAGAAGATGTGAGTCTGAAAAGTGAAAGTGCTCGTGAAAGGATGAAGAAAATGTGAGTGTTATGGCTGGGAGGTTGAATGCTCCCCAAAGTCCCATATATCAAAGACTTAGTCTCCTGTGTGGCCCTACTGGATGGTGGTGGAAACTTCAGGAGGTGAGCCCAGTGTGAGGTATATGGGGGGGCGGTGACCAGCACCCCAAAAGAGCAGGTTCCTGCTCAGGAGGTTGAGCCACCTGGGAAAATAAAAAGTCTGAAACAATTAGTAAGAAATAAGACAAAGCCAAAGATACATTTAAAAAGCAGACTTGATGGGTCTTCCATTCCAGATGGGAACTGGAATAGAAAACTGAAAAAGGTCTGATTCTTTATTTAAGGGGGAGTACAACAAGGGAAGAGATAAGGTTTCAGCAGGAGGAGTCTTGTTTTGGTGCTTGCTTCTCAGTGTGGCAGGGGTCTTGCAGGAAACAGGTTGGTTGGCATTTGGCAAGCTACATCCATTTCCGAGAGGCTGTGCTTGAATTTGAGTGGTGAGCTACAACAGGGCACTGACATGAATTAGGCATTCTCTAACCAGTGGATTCCACCTGGGAGTTCCTGAGACTGGGCTTCCCTGCCTAGTGGCTTGAAAGTCACTCAGTTCATACACACAGATCACAGATGGCTCCCAGAAAAGGTCCTTAGGTCATAGTGAGCACATGGTCAAAAGGTAGTTCTCCTGAGGTTCCTTTTGTAGTTCTTGTAAGGGGGCTGTTACAAAAGCTTGAATACGGCCTCACCCTGCAACCCCCAATCCTGGTTTGAGATGTAATCATTGGTTCACACAGGCTCAGCCACCACTGCCATCCCCACCATGAGGTAGCATAGCCCAGTATGACTGCTGAGCCTGTAATAGGTCATTTGGACTTTCAGCCTCCAAATCTGTGAAATAAGTAAACCTATTCATGGGTTCTATGTAGAAACTAGAGAGAAAAAATGGAAAGGAAAAGTGGGGCGTTCTCATAAAAATTGAAGGAGGATCAGTAGGATAGAGGAAAGGGACCAGGAGGAGGGAGGAGAGGAGAGAAAGGGGAAATACTCAGGATTTACATTGGCCAAATTACATTGTTAGATTGTTTGCATGTATGAATATGTTAGAAGGAATCCCACCTATGTACAAAAATAATGCACCAATAAAAATGGAAAAAAAAACTTCTCTCTTTACAAATTCCACATGTAAATATACATATAGGCATAAATAATAATAACATTCAACTTTAAAAAGAAAAAAAATCCGGCCTTTTGTGACAACATGAATGAACCTGAGGGACATCATGCTAAGTGATATAGGCCAGACACAAAATCAGTATCACAAGATAGTACTTTATAAAGAAAAGATATCTACTCAGCTCGCAGTTCTGTAAGTTCAGGAGCACCTGTTGGCATCGTGAAGAGGGACTCCTGACTGCAACATAACAACACAATGGAGAAATGGAAAGGGAAATGACCACATGCAGAAGAGGTCACATGGCAAGATGGTAAACCAGAGAGATTCGAGGACTGGGCTTGCTCTTTGTATAACAACCCACTCTTGAGAAAATCTACCTGGGGTTGCTTGAGAACATTAATTCCTTCCAAAGACAGAATGTCAACTAACCACCTTCCACTAGGCCCCACCCACCTCCTCCAGCTTCCACCACTTCCCACCAGCACACCAGAGACCAAGCCTTTACCACACTGGAGCCATATGCAAACCACAGCCATGAGCTAAGCATTCAATTCAAGAAGTTAGAAAGGAAAAACCAGAACTTAAAGAAACTAAGGGGAAGAAACAAGGAAATGATAGAAAGAAATAATAAAACCAAGTTTTTTTTTCCTGAAATGGTGAATCAAATGGATGATTTTCTGGTTAAGACTCATCAAGAAAAAGAGATGGTATACATTTTTTTTAATGGTTAGAAAAGAGATCATCATTTGAAATCAGATGAAATAAAGGTTTTTAAAATCTTAAGTGAATGCTATGAACCCAAATTTTGAGAACTACATTTGTAAATTTTAGATAAACTTGCCAGTATTGACACTAGAAGTAATCAAGAATCTAACATTCTTTAAGAATAGCAAGAAAAAATCCATATAGATTCCAATAGGCTAGATGATTTTTATTAATGAGTTCTACTACAGTTTCAGTGAATATAAAATCCTAGTTTTATATAAACTATGTAAGAAAATTAAAGAGAACTATTTCAATCTCCTTTTAGTTACTATTATAATCTTGATACCAAGAATCTAAAAAACAATAGTATTAGAAGAGTAGCTGCTGATATAAACTAAATGTTCAACAAGGCACTGTGAACTGTTCTAAGAGGTTATTTGGATTATTTTAGTTAATTTCTTCTAGAAAACCACTATGTGGTGGATACAATTAGTAACTAGTAATTAGTTGGAGGTGAGGAATCTGAGGCCTAGGGAGTGTGACATGCCCAATATAATAATTGAAATGGCAGAACAATAGTCTAATTTCAGAGCCTGTGTTCTTAACCATTTCACCATTTCCCTTCTGCACTGCATCTGCAAACATATGTAAATAATGAAGAATAAATAATGCCAAGAATACTAATAAATTATTAGCACACCTAATTAAGAAAACTTTTTAAAGAATTTAGTCAGATTTAAAACCCACTCATGATTTTTTAAAAAGCACTTAGAACACTAGTCATAGAAGGGAACTTTTTCAATCTGATAATGGGCATCTATTAAAAGCAGACATATTATTATAGTGACTTAAATTTTCTATTAAATTCAGGAGAAGAAATGGTTAGCCCTATCATTGTGTCTATTCAACAAGGTATTGGAGATTATTCCAAGTAAAATAAGTTAATAAAGAAAATTAAATGCGTAAGAATTGGAAAGAAGAAAAAAAAACTCTAATTTTCAGACAATGTTGTTATCTATACAGAATTCATATTAGAATTGAAAAATATGTCAGAAAGATTCCTAGACAAAAGATCATTATTAAAAAAATTTGCTGCACTTTTATTCCATTCACATTAGCACAAAATGTATTCATTTAATAGGAATTTACTGAATATCTACAATGTGCCAAGCACTGAATTATACACTATAATAGTATGCATAAGACTTTTATGGAGAAAATTATGAAAATTTCTGGAAAGATATGAAAGAAAAACCAAATTAATAGAAAACAACATCATGTAATGGAGGATTCAATATTCTGCAGAGGATGACTCTCTAAATTAACCAAAAAATTCAGTAAAAGTGAAACCCAACCAAAAATAATTTTGATTGGAATTTGACAATATAATTTTAAATCCATTATGTAAAAGCAAAGGAACAGAATATTTGAAATAATTTTAAAGAAGAATAGGTCACAGACATTTATTTCCATTTATATAAAAAATTATTTTAAAATTATACTAATTTAAGAGAGTGAATTTGGGTACTAAAGTTCACTTTGGAGTAAGAGGGTGGGAGTCAACAGAGACAGATTTTTTTTGGCCCTACACTGGCTGAGAGTACTGATAACACATCTACTGTTGGCTTGGTTTTGTCAAATCATAAAAGCAAATTCTCTGCCACGCTTTATGAAGAATCCCTTCATAAAGGGACAAGTCAGCCTGTGTCTGGACCATACAAGTAGCTTCTTGGCAATAGTCTAGAAAACTGAATATCAAAGAGAAGAATCTTTCAAAATCCCCTGCAGAAAAGGCGGCCTAATCAGGAAACAAAATAGAAACTGAGCTTTACCCAAGGGGGTAGGGAGAGACACTTCAGAGAGGACAGCCAGTCATAGTGACCTTGAATGGCCTGTGTTAACTGGAGATAGATGCTTCAGAAACCCAGGATGAGCCATTTGCCACAAAGTGATTCAAGGCAGTGGCATTAATTAATCTCCTTGGAAAGCAGAATCAGCCTTTTCATTTTCTCCATCTCTATTCCCTTTTCTCCAAATATTTGGAAGAAATTCCATTGGAATGATCCTTTCCCTGGGGCTGAGAAGTTAACAGTCAACAAGCCAGATTAAGGAAAGAGCTCAGTTTATTTCGGGCATGAATATTAAATGGGATTTATAACCAATGAAGTACTTGTTAATTCTTTCTATTAGTAGAGCAATTCATAACAGCAAAGAAAAGGGCTTCCCAGTACAGACAGTGATGTCCTTAGTCTTTTCCCTTGGAGAAGGCCAATTCATTCATTCTTGTTTTCTCTCTCTCTCTCTCTCTCTCTCTCTCTCTCACACACACACACACACACACACACACACACACACACACACTACTTCATCCAAGGAAACCAGACTGCCCTCAGCTTGTGAACCCACAGCTCCCACTAATTCAAGCAGGAGTTGTGGGCATGGCACTGGGAGACAGAATGTGACCTGTGTCCTATTAATAAGTCCTACACCATAGGAATGGAATTTGCAGTTAACAGAAAAAGTCCTGTGTTCCAGCCATTTTCTCAAGGACGGAGAGCAGCCAGAGCCCTCACAGGGCCAAATGTTTGTTAGCAAGGCCCCTACTTCTAGCCCAGTCACCCATCATTTTGTGCTGCCACATAAGAAAGAATAGCCTCTCTCCCCAACATATTTTACTATATAGCTGTTCTGTTATTATTGGGCTTTTGAGGTCAGAGGACTCAGCAACTTTGTCCAAACCACCCTAAAAAGGTGGCTCAATGTTTAGAAGTGGATCAGCTCTACCAGAGCTCAGGATCAAATAATGCAGGAATACAAAGCAGGCTACCTCCTTTCTGCTTAACAGTTCTCATTTAGAAAGTGTGAAGGTTGGCCAGCAGAGGTGACACACACCTGTAATCCCAGCAGCTCAGGAGGCTGAGGCAGGAGGATCTAGAATTCAAAGCCAGCCTTAGCAAAAGTGAAGCTCTAAGCAACCCAGTGAGATCCTGTCTCTAAATAAAATATAATATAGGGCTGGGGATATGTATCAGTGGTCGAGTGCTCTTGAGTTCAATCCCCACAAAAAAAGAGAGTGTGAAGGTTGATATAGGTGATATACAAGCTAACCAGGGAGAAGAAGATAGGGACAATACATCAATAACACTCATGGAAATTGTAATGACACATTCCATCCCACATTCTGACTTGAGTGGCTCCTCTCTTAAGCTATCACTCCATCAAGTCCAACTTACCAGCTTTGATATGTTTTCCTTCATTAACAACTCTCCAAAAAATAAAAACAAATGAAAAATTTAAAAAAGAACACTTGAATATTAGGGGTTTCAGAAGGTGACTAAATAATACTGGCTTTTAATTTTTCATTCTGAATTCATGCATTCAATACTTTTCTGAGTGCTATAAATCAGGTACTGTGCTTGGCCCAGGAGGGGAAAAAAATGGATAACAGGTGACAAGAGTCTACGCGGGATTTGTGGTGGGTGTGCAAGGGCAGAGTACAGACAAAATTTTGTTTTAGTTTTGTTTTAGGCTGAAGAACAAGTGTGTAAGGTATATTGGTGATGCTTCCCCTAGTTTCTTGACATGTTGTCCTTCATTAACAACACTCCAAAAAAAATTTAAAAAATTAAAAAAGAAAAAGAAAAAGAACACTCCAAAATCAAAGGTCAAATAAATGTTCTCTCTGATATGTGGATGCTAAAATACAACAAGGGGTGGAGGGAGGAAGAACAGAAGTTCAGTGGATTAGAAAAGGGGAATGAAGGGAAGGGAGGGGTTGGAAATAGGAAAGAAAATAGAATGAATCACAAATAGCTTTCCTGCATTCATTTGTGTACACACCACAGTGAATCTCCATGTCATGTACAATCCCAAGAATGGGATCCTAATTAGAATAAGATATATTCCATGTATGTTTAGTATGTCAAAATATACTTTACTATATCTAAAAAGAATTTTTTAAAAAACAACAACACTCCAAAAAATTTTTTGGCATCTCCACAATGTTGTGGCATCAATCTATATCTGAAGCATCTCATTTTAACAAAATAAAATAATGATTCCAATAAAAGGTGCTCCATTTTTTGAAATGAATAAGATATTTTGAATAATTTAACTGCTCAAAACATTTTTAATCACAAAAGTAATGCATATTTTCCATAGATAATTTGTAATATACAGGAAGAAATAAAGAAGTGAGCAGGAATCAAGCTAGTAGAGGAAACAAATTATATTTTGGTATTTTCTTTTATTTCCTATGCAAAGAATTATGATTTATTTTGTACATATGTTAGATCTCATCTTGTACACATAATTTTGTAGCCTAATTTTTTCACTTAACATTCTATTGCAAGCAATTCCCACATTCTTAAATACTCTTAGAGAATAACATTTTTAATGGCTGAAAAACATTTCACCATTATAGATAGGCCACAATTATTTCAACTATTTCCCTACTGCTGTAAATTTAGGTCACATCCATTCTTTTGCTCTCCACATGGCAATGCACATTCAAGTACATAAATCTATCTGCTATTATTACTTCTTTATGATAAATTTCTAAACTATAAAAATTGGAATCAAGATCATCCATTATTTTAGTATTCTTGCCACATATTGCTTAATTTCTCTAAAAATACAAAAACTACTTATTACACACTAAATAATAAATATTTATCAATCAATCAAATGAATAAACAAATTATTTTTAGATTCCTCATAAAACCCTTGCTAAAAGTTGCCATACTTGAACCATAAGAAGCTAAATAGTCTTTGTGGAAGTAGACAAACACTTGGATTGGAGGAACCAGTAATATCACTGAAAATGCAGATCATGAATTATGTCAAGAGTTGAGTTATATATGTCATCTGATGGAAAGCTGTATAGCCAAAATAATGTTGCAGAAGTGAAGTTATAGTACTCTCCCCTTATCTGCAGGGGACACATCTCAAGACCCCAAGTGGGTGCCTGAAACTGCATATAGAACTAAACCTGATATTCACTATGCTTTACCCTATACATGCATAGGTATGATAAAATTTAATTCATAAATTAGGCACAGTAAGAAATTAATAACAACAGCTAATAATAAAATAGAGCAATCATAATAATGTTCTGCAATAAAAGTTATGTGAATGTGCTCTCTCTTTCCCCTCTTGCTCTCAAAATATCTTATCGTACTATATTCACCCTTATTCTTGTGAGGTCTATGTGATTAAATGAAACAATGTCTATGTGATAAAATGATACAATGTCTATGTGAGGAAATGAAATGATGCAGCATTAGGCTAGTAATTAACGGTTACCTATACAACAGTAGTTCTGATAACTGAGACAGCTACTAAGTGACTAACAGGTGGGTAGTATATACAGCATGGATGCACTGGACAAAGGAATAATTTGAATCCTGGGTGGGCTGGAGAGGGAACACACAAGATTTCATCATGCTATTTATAATCATAGATAATTTAAAATTTATGAATTATTTATTTCTGGAATTTCTCATTTACCATTTTCACACTTTGACACTGATCTCAGGAACTGAAAGCAAACTACAGGTATGTGAGGACTACCCTAAAGTCAAGACAGTTTTTAAAATCACCCAAAAAACTAAAAAATCCTTTTGTAGACCCAATATCAATTTGTTTGAAGATAAATGTATCCCAGAGTTACATTTGTAATTACAAATACATAGACAGCATGCTAATTATTCCCTTAATGATTTGGCTATTAAGAGTCTAGGAGTGATAACAAAATCAATATACCATAATCCCAGTTTACAACACAAAATCATTTTAGGATATAAATGGTGAAAGGATGGCATATCAGAGTGGTTTGGCTTTATGTTAAGGAATTATATCAGCTCATTGCCTTCCAAACAATTCTAGTGAAAAATCAATCTCTTCCCAATGCTGTATTTTTTTCTTTAAGATTCTTTCTCTCTGAATCAAATAGGTCGGGAATTAAACCTTGCTGTCTCTGCAGTGCCTTGTGTATAATGACAAACACAAATGAGATGAGCTGCCTGTCATAGTTGTGCTGATGGCCTCAGACATTACAACTAACTTTCTACTTTAGGAGTCCAAGAGAAAACAAGACCCTGAACTGATTTTGTGGGTACAGTGGAGAGTTAGATGGAGCATGCATTTGTTTTATGCCTGAGGATTACGTAGGAAAGACAGACAAAACTCTTAAATAAAAAGGTGTGCTGGTGTTAGCAATTTATTTCAGTTATTTGTTGGATGTCATGAGAAAAAAAGTTATAAAACAAACAGTAATTTGTTGACTGTTTCTCCTACCATAATTAATTCATAACTGTAAATTATACACATTATTATTTTATAAAGCCTTTCGAAAGCAAGTAGAGTAAAGGAAAAACAGCTTGGCTGCCCCTAGGATAATTTTGCTTTGATGCCAGTTGAATAAAAGGAGAACCATCTGAGAGATTCATAACATGATCAATTGAGGCCTGGATGAAGGCATGGATAGTATCAGGGAGGGTGGCTATGTACAGCGTCACACTAACAGGGCAGCCAAGAGAACCGAGCATATGTGGACAGCAGTTGAACAGCAAGATAGAGTACATGAGCTCAGGAATGCCCTGGGTAAACACTGAGAAAGAAGAATTTCCTGAAGGGTAGTATAAATCCAATCAGTAACATTCAGATTTTGATAGTTTCATAAATTTAAAACACTATTTGCTGAAAAGGACAGTCACAGTCATTGTGAGATCACATCACATCCAGTACAGGACAGCACAGCAAAAGCTACAGTGTATAGACAGGAACAACTCCTAGCAGGGCCATGAGACCAGCTGTCTCAGGAGCCAACCCCCACTGTCCTGCCACAGAGCTTCTCTTGAAATCTTAACACTGTTGAGTCCTTTATGCACATCATCCTCACCGTACTGAGTTTTTTTGTTTTGTTTTGTTTTGTTTGTGGTGCTGGAGATTGAACCCAGGGCTTCGTGCATGCAAGACAAGCACTCTACCAACTGAGCTATATCCCCAGTCCCTATACTGAGTTTTTAGATCCAACACTAATAAGTCTCTTTATATTATTTTTTACCATGTTTCAGTCAACTTTTTTTGCTGTTATGACTAAAAGATCTGACCAGAACAATTTCAGGGGAGGAAAAGTTTATTTGGGGGCTCACAGTTTCAGAGGTCTAAATCCACAGACATCTGGTTCTATTCCTTGGGGCTCCAGGTGAGGCTGAACATCATGGCACAAGAGTGTGGCAGAGGGAAGCAGTTCACATGATGATGAGAAAACAAAGAGAGAGAGATTCCATTCACCAGATACAAAATATTTACCCCAAAGCCATACCCCCCAATGCCCACCTTTTCAGCCATACCCTACCAACCTTCAGTTACCACTCAGTTAATCACATCAGGGGATCAATTCACTGATTGGGTTAAAGTTCTCATAACCCAATCATTTTACCTCTAAATCTTCTTGCATTGTCTCACACATGAGATTTGGGGGAGACAGCTCACATCCAAAATATAAATATCCCCACAAGCAAATTATTTCTTAATACTCTTTTCCAATTTCTCTCTTGAGGATAGCGTTCCTTCTACAACCAAGTGTCATCTTCATCCTAATTATGGGAAATAATAGGGGGATGTTAATTTTTACCTCGATATGAATAGTATAAGAAAAGCATTAGATCCAGGAGAAATGAGTACCAAGAGAGAAGATGTAAGCAATCACTTGACAGCACTGGGGGTATCCACTTTTATCCCTTTAAACAACTTCAAATACAAACCTGGAAAAGGGCAGGCACATTCCCATGAGTGTTTAAACATGGCTGGAATATTGCAAAATAAAATAAAGCTGATTATCATTGATGAGCACACATGCTATTTACCTTTGGCAAGCCTTTTTCTGAACTTGAACAATGGATTTCCAATATTCCACCACGGGGTTGATTCATAAAAATTTCAGAGATTCTGGATCACAAGTGCAGTGTCCACTCAAAAATTTTAGTCCTTTCTTCACAAATCAATGTGAAAGGCTGTTAAGGTGAGCACAGAGACACATGCTCAGTTTCATATTCCAGAATGGCATTTGTTGAACTTAACAGGTTGGAGAGAATATGAGGGGGATTGCATATTCTAGTAACAAATGTACATCTTCTCTATCACTGTCCTTCTAAATTGTATTATTATGTTCCCAACTAGAGTTTCTTAGTCTACCATAGTCACAGAATGCACAGTGATACAACCAGGGAATAAGACAACTGTATGCCTCTCCTATATGGATATTAAAGGAGCATACAATTAAAGACTACTAAGACTGTATCCATTATGAATTTTATTTATCATGAACTACAAGATTTCTTTTCCTGGTCGTATAGTAAGTCTGTTACCAACAACTTAAGTGGACAGCACAAGTCCAAGAACAGAGAGTGATGTTTATTTGAGTGCAAAGAGAAGAATCAGGTGTATGATCCAAAGAAAACTCCCAGAATGTGTGATTCCAAACGGAAAGGAAGGAGCATGTACGGCAGGGGTCTGAATGAGCAACTGGTTTCCTGCTACTCTCTTCTGGGCTAGAACTTTTTTATTGCCACTTCCCTTCAGTCCCATCAGAGCCTCTCTAGAATTCGGTCATCTCCATGTATTTCTTCTGTTGGGACTGGATGTAAGGACAGACAGAAACTTGAAAGGACACCCTCTCCTCCATAAATCACCAACTAGACAAAAATACAATCTATTCACCAGTTACTTCTCTTCTCAAAGGACTCTATTTACATGTTTTTATCAAGTATTACAAGGGGAAAGGCTTCAGGAAGTTGGCAAGCCTCAGTTACTATCTCGTGGTTTTACTTTGGTTGAACAATGAGAATGAAAAGGTGACATATCCCCAAGAAGAATGCCAGGAGAAAACTACAAAACCTCTTTGTGAGGGTATTGTTCCTAAAAACACAAACATTGATCCGAAACTGCAAGATTGCAGTTTGATTTAATAAGTTTACCACAGAATCACAAATACAACAAGTAATAAAAGAAAAGAACAAAGTTTCTACAAGAATGTGCTGAACATAAACAGCTCTTTCATTGTGCATAACCACAGTGAAATTTCATTATGATGGAATTTTTAAACTGCCTGTACTGCTGCTGTTCATCTCCTTCATGCTTTATCTAAGAATTACAGCAATTTGAACAATAAAAAAAATTATCCATTGTGATTTCTTAAGAAAGGTGCAGCTCTTTATTTCCAAAATGCTCGTTTATATAATGAATGACTTTGGGCTTGCAGGGATATGTTCACCTGATTATGTGACACAATTATAGGGCATGAATCTACCAGCAATGATTAAATCTTAGACACAGATCTGGAACAATTGCTCAAGCAGCATGCAAAAAATACTATGTGATTAAATTAGTATGGGATTGGTAACCAAAAATACTGTGTAAAAATCATTGTTTTGCCTTACATTTTTCTGAGAAAAACCAACATATCTTTCTTAGAAATCACAGAATCTCTTTAGAGAAAGAGATTAAAGACAATCTTTAATAGGATACTAATTTATATGGACTTGCCTAGGATTTTCCTGGCTTTATCACTAAAAATCCCAAATCTTACAAAATCCCTAAATCTTAGCTAAACTGGGATAGCTTGTCCCTGTACTCATTGGATTCACAAATCCCTTCACTGACATAACCTACATGAGACTTAGCTTTCTCAGGATTCTTTTCTACACCATGAGTCAAAATCAGTGTCCCTATAACCTATTCCTGTCCTGTCTTCTGTGACAAGATAAAAGTTTATTCCCTCTTCTATTTGGAAGCTCTGGGTTTCCAAAGATTGCCTTCCCATCTCACATTTCCCCAGTCCATTCTATATTCTCTAGGTTAAGTTGATTCTGTTCCTTCATTTGCTCCTTGAGTGTTCTTGTTGCACTCATAATCTCGGTACTCTCCACTGAGCAGACTCATCTGTCCAGATCCCTCCAAGAATGACATCCCAAACTGAACTCAAGCCTCTGCACATTGCCTGAGCAGTCTATGTAGCCCTGTCCTCTCTTGGGTGTCAAGTTCCCAGGTGGACAAACTGACATTCCTCCAGCTCATTTGGCCACTACATCCCCTTATTCAATAATAGCACTGTTCATGGAGAGCCACAGAGATTTTTTCACATGGTGTTATTCAAAGCCCATCCCATAGTTGTGCAACTGCTCTTTAGATTCAAATATTACACATTGACCCTTTAGAGTGAACTCATAATTCCAGCCCATGGTTCCAGCTTTGGATCATAATTCTATCACCCAAATTACTCACTCCAGTAACTTGCTTCCAGGTTCATGTAGCTCACAAGTGTTTTCTACATGTCAACATCCGCAGTCATTCAAATCGTTGGCAGAAATGTTGACTAGGTCAGGGTGGAAAACCAAATGATTAATCAGTGCATTTCCTGCATAAAGGCAAGTATTCACATGGGTCCTTCATTTTGAAATATTCTCTAGGGTGTTCCCTTACAGATTTTAAAAGTTTAAATCAGGAAAGAAAGTAGAAATACACTGTAATTAATATGCCCTTCATTTTCAACCAGCAACTTTCTTCTCCCTTAGGGTTAGCCTACACCTTTAGTGAAAAAAAAAACATACAGAACTCTCACCAGGAGCCTGGAACCAAGCAGACAACGGAGTGTGAATCATTGCTGCAGTGTATCCTGTGTCCCTGGCTCCTCTCTCTCAGCACTTGTTAAGGTTGCCCTTGCCCAACCCTTTTGAAGTCAGGCCTGTCGCTTGGACCTGTACTAGTGAGTGACACACATGTGGAATGATGTGCTTTCTTCTTTTATTTGTTCTAATTAGTTATACACGACAATAAAACGCATTTTGACACATCATACATAAATGGAGTACAACTTCTCATTCTTCTGGTTGTGTGAATGATACGCTTTTACACACTGACAGAAACTTCAAAAGCTGGCAGCAGAGTTCCTCATGCTTCCTCAGGGAAGCAGGTGTCAGGATGAAGCTTTCATCACCTTGGGTGCCTGAGAGAACACAATGATCAGAGTACCTTTGCTGACCCACATAGATAGGTAGGTGGAGAAGGAAATAAAGCCCCTGAGACTTGGGGTGCTTAATTACTGCTGTATGACTTTGCCTACCCTGAATGTCACACTTAGGATACAGAAGTAGAAAAAGACCTGGTTTCTTGTTTATAAGAAGCTTATAGTGGGAGCTGAGGATATAGCTCAGTTGGTACAGTGTTTGCCTACCATGCACAAGGCCCTGGGTTCAATTCCCAGCACCACCAAAAAAAAAAAAAAGAAGCTTAAAGTGTAGATGAGGAGAAAAATCATATTCATAAAATAAAAGTAAGGACTAAATTAACATAAAGCAAAAATCTAAATTACAAAGTAGAGATAAGTAGCAAATAGGATGTGATGCCAAGAGTGAGCCACTAAGACAAAACATTAAAAAAGAGTAAAGGGCTTATGGTTCTCAGAAGCATCTCATTTCCACTAAATAAAAGAAAGCTTAAAATTATAGAATTTATTAAAAAGTATTATAGGAAATGGTTCCACAAATATAGTGACTCCTCTTTTAAAACTGCAATAAAGGTGTGGGTTTAATTTATGGGGCCATTTTCCATGTATTTGATTTTAGCCTTTTCAACAGCCAGTATTAATAAGACCCTTAGTGTTTTTTAATCAACATATTATAGGTCCCTGTCCTTCAGAAATGGACAGATTTAACACTTCACTAAGACAGGGTAATCACTCTTTCCAGCAGTTTTACAGGAACCTCAACAATTTGGGTAATACAGATAAAATGGAGCTGATTTTAGTACTCACTCAAAATATGATTTACTTTATTTCACAGACATGTCCATCATTATAAGTACAAAGGTAAATATTGGCCTGAATACTCAATATCAATTAGGGTGGTATAACAAAAGTATGACTTGTTTATTTTTTAAATATATTCAGCCTCTCCTCTCCATGGATGGAGGAAGTTTTATATTAATTGGAATAGTCATTCACTCATTCAACAGAGATTAACCAAGGGATTGTACCAGATGTTGGCCATTCATCAGTGGGCAGAATAGTTCAACCAGTCCTCAGAGAACTTACCATCTAGAGGAATGTGTTAGTTAGCTTCCTGTCACTTGATCAAAATACCTGCAATAGTCAACTGATAAAGTTTATTTTGTCTCACAGTTTTGAAGTTGCCAGCCTTGTTCCTTTGGGCCTGTGATGACATAGCACATCATAGTGGGAGTGCATGGCAGAGCAAAATCACTTACCTCATGGCCAGGAAATGAAAGAGAAAAAGAAGAAGAGATTGAGAACTCAATGTGCCCTCCAGCAGCATGCCCTCAAAGACCCAAGGGCCTCCCACAAGTCCCTACCTCTCAAAGGCTCCACCACCTCCCAAAAGCCCCACCCTGGGGACCAATCCTTTAACAACACATGGACTCTGGGAACATTCAAGCTCCAAACTGTAGCATTCTGCCCCCATTTCCCAAAGAGCCATGTCCATCTCACAATATAAAAATGCCTTCATTCCATCCACCAAGGTTCCCAAAGTCTTAATTGTTCAGCTACTCAAAAATTCAAGACCAAAGCCTATTCTAAGACTCTATGCAAATACAGCTAGAAGCCCCTATAAAAATCAAAAAGAAAGTAACACACTCCCAAGGTACATTGGTGGACGGGCACAGAGTATACATTCCCATTTCAAGAGACAGGAACAGGGGAACTAGTCTACCACCTTTAACAGATCAGCCCAAAGTACCACCAAAACCTAACAACTAAATATTAAATCCTAAATCTCCTTTTCCAGCACCTGCAGCACACTATAGTGGAATGTGGGTTCTCACGCTTAGGCATCCTTGCCTCTTTGGTCTTTCTGGTTGTATCCCAAATGGCCATTTTTTCAGACTGACTTTGCACACTGCCTGTAACTTTACCTGATGGTCAATGCACATTGCCACTACGTCTACCCTTCTGGGTTTTTCACTGAAGCTTTGGCTTCATTCTCATAGCCCCATACTTTGCCCTGTCAGGGGCTGCTTGCAGGTATGCTCACCTCACAACACACTGCCTGGCCTTCCAAGTTTTCCTTTGAAATCTTGGTGGAAGCCTCCATGACTCCATAAGTCTTACATTCTACATGTCTGCAAAACCATCATCTGGTAGACAATGCCAAGGCCTGTGACCAGCATAAGCTATAACTGGGCTGCTTGAACCACCCCTGTAGTGGCTTCTGAGTGCCTTGCCAGATGACCTTAGGGAAAAAATCCAGGGTGAATAATTCCCTTAGGTGGTCCTAGGCAGGCAGTCCCAAGGTTCCTTGCTAAAGAAATAGAAAGTCTTTCAAACAAATCTGCATTTTTACACCTTCGAACCTAAGATTCCAGAGGTAGCCTTGCAGATTCCTGAGATGCCCCTGAGGCATCTTTCTTATTGTACCTTGGAAGGCACTTGGGTTTTTGGTTTCTTTTTCTGAAGACTAGAAATTGGACCCTCATGATGACACCTTTACATATGCTGCTTTTGGCCAAACTGCAACCTTTTCAGAAACCTTCTGCTCTGTTCCTGTTTGGTTCTGATTCCAACTATAAATTTACCTAACAGCAACCATACCCACACTGCTGCCTGAATGCTTTTACCTTGAAATTTCCTCCTTCAGATAAACTAGTCTACCACCTTTAAGCTCAGCCTCCCACAAAGTATAAGAACCTGGACAAAAATGCAATAAAAATCTTTGCAAAAGTGTTAACAAAGGGTGCCCCTAATAAGATGTCCAGTGAAGTTCTCATTTCTATTTGCAACCTCATCAGTATAGCCTTTATAGTCACATATATATCAGAGACAGGAACTTCTGGCCTAGTAACAATAGAAATAAAAACTAGTCAAGGTTTTCACATAGACAAGGCTTTAGTTGGGGTGGGTGGGAGGGGTTATCTCAAGAAGAGGGGAGACAGCACTGAGAGACAGATTAGATGATTCCCTAAATAAGGTAAGGGACAAGCCCTTTATTGGGTGTCATGGTTTAGATGTGAGATGTCCCCCAAAAGCTCATGTATAGACAATGAAAAAGTATTTAGAGATGAAATTATTGGGTTCTAGAGGTTCAACCTAACCAGTACATTAATCCCCTGATAGGAAATAACTTGGTGGTAACTATAAGCAAGTAGAGCCTGGTTGAAAGAGGTGGGTGTTGAGAGCCACAGCCGAAGGGGCCCCAGCAAACTTCCAGCTGTAGTGTGAGACTCTTCACTGCATTCCATACTATTCCAATAAATTCTTTCATTCTTTCTTCAGGACTTCTACAGCCCTCAGATATATTAAACATGGCTTTCACAGGAACCGATAAGGGTCGGGAGTCTGTTATTGTTTTTGTTTTTATAGGGCTGCTGGCATATTCAGAGGCCTGATATGACTGCTGTTTTGCCATGGGTGCACTTCCAACAGACAGTTCATCCTCCTTCCTTCTGCTAATTGGCATAACAAGAGGAACAGCTACCACGGGTTGCTGTGGCATATGTCTACTTGTTCGCTTCTGAGGTTGATAGATGAGCCATGTATATAAGATTGGGTCAATATTCACAGCAAGTCCTTGTATACTACAAAGAAGTACAGCACCTTCTTCCAGAATAGGTCGTGGGATAACAAATGGAATTTCCTGAAGAGGTTCCATATATTTGTGACCAGCACTGATAATCTTAATTTGAGGCAAACAGAGGACAAGTGTTCCTGGCATGCTGGTTTGTCCATGGTACCAACTTCTTACAGTTCCAGGAATATCACCAGATACAACTGTACTTGGGGAAGGCAGGCTATCATTTGGAATGAAGACACAACAAGACTGAACTTCATGATATGGCAAAGGGCAATAATAAAATAGATATTGAAAAAAGCATCCTGGTTCTGTTGCAGATGTAAGAATAGCCAAACTGGAGTTTTGGATATCAGTTGTTATGGATTTGAGCCAAATCATCTTCTTTTTGGTCTGTAGAAATCGCTTTAGTTAATCTTTCTGGAATCCAAATCGGCTGCTGTTCTCCCTGTGGAAACACATAAACAGACCCCCGACTCCAGACAATCACTGGGTCAGGACCTTTCCATTGTCCTGTTAGAATATCCTTCCAAAGTACCTTGGGCTTATGCACATTTTTTGGACATATATGCCTTTCCGCAGCACTAAGTCCTGATGAATCCAAATTTAAAAAGTTTAGAGTAAAAAGGGTTATTTTAAGTTTATCTTTGGGGAATATATACCCCTTCCCAATTCCTTCTTTTTGCTTTAATAAGTACATTTTAATAGTTTGATGAGCTCTTTCAACTATGCCTTGTCCCTGTGGATTGTATGGGATTCCTGTTATATGAGTAATGCCAAATGTTGAGCAGAATTGTTTAAAAGAGGTGGGTCCCTCCCTGGGGGCATGCCTTTGGGGCTAATATTTTGTCCTGGTGAGGAGTGCTCTCTCTCATTCGGGCTTTCCCTATCTGCACTTTTAGGTATATATTTACTCTGCTATAACCTTCTGCCATGATGTTCAGCCTCACTTCGAGCCCTGAGAAATGGAGCCAACCATCTATGGATTGAGCCCTCTGAAACTATGAGACCCAAATAAACTTTTCCTTCTCTATGTTGTTCTTATGAGGTCTTTTCTTTTGGTCACAATAGCAAAAAAGCTGACTAAAACACTGGGTTACTGATTCATCATTATCTCAGTTCTGGTTTTGCTAGGTGGCTCTGGAGAAGTCCTTATCACTGGAGGAGACAATCTTCATTTTGTTTTATAGGATATTTCTGTGTCAAACCTATAATCCTGGAAGGAGGGCCAATTTGGTTGTCCTGAGGTGATTGTTCCTATTTAGGGGGACAGTCTCATCATGGGACAATCTGCCTGCTGCATTCTATTCCTAGAAGGCATAGGGCAATGACATAAGACTTATAAGCATCACTTCAGGGGGCCTGAGTCAGGACACTATAAAAGCTGGCAGTTGAGTGTCCCTTGAAGGTATCTTAGTTGCTCTTATCTTAGTGTCTTTAGCCTTGAAGGTAAATGAGATAGGTTAGATAAGTTCTGGGCTAATAAACCTTGTGTTAGCAGGTTTTAGACAGATAAACTTAAGTGATTAACATACCTGCATGCAGAACTGAGCAGGAATTTGACTCAATGTTTAAGGTAGTAAAGGAAACAGATAAAATGAAGGCAGATACCAATCTTTTATCCTTCCTTTAGTTACTCATCAACTGAAGTCATTGCTTTTTAGTAAAAGCAATCTCTCAATAAGTTCCTGTTACAATTAGGGCCCCAGCTTGTTCAGTACTTCAAATGGGTATGAGTTAAAGCCTCAGGAGTATATCTGTCTTTTTTGTCCCTGTGGTGGTCCTAACTATTTCAACAATCCCATCAGCATTCTGGTCCTCTGAGCCCCAACCAGAGTTGTTCTGGAATGTTGTCAGTTCTGCTTATAGCATTCTAGGCTTTTTCTAGTCACTCCTCCAAACTCTTCCAAATGCCTCCTATAAACCATATTCCAAATGCTTCTCCATATTGTCAGGTATACAGTAATAGCAAAGACAGCTCCACTCGTTGGTACCAATTTTCTATGTTTCTAGTAATTTTCATCACTATAACATCTGAGGTAATCAGCTTAGAAAGAAAGAAGTTTGATTTGGAGTCACAGTTTTGGAGGTTTCAGTTCATGATTGATTGGCTCTATTACTTTGAACTTGTGGGAAAGTAGAATATCATGGCTGGAGGACATGGCAAAACAAAATCACTCACCTTTTAGCCAGGAAGTGAAAGGGAGGAAGAAGAGGAGACCAGGGTCCCACAGTTCCCTTCAGGAGCATGCCATCAATGACCAAAGACCTCCTCCAATGCCCCTCCCCTCAGTTTTCACCACCTCTCAATAGCACCACTTTGGAGGTCATTCAATACCCAAAATATAAGAAGGAGGAACAAGCAGAATATGGGGAGGCAATGAAGAAGGACCTTCTCAGTAAAGGGTATACTATGAGTTCCCTACCCTAAGCCAGGAAAGGGATGAATGTTCAAGGAAGTCAAATTCCAGTGTGTGTCAATCAAGCATGGTAAGTGGGAAAGAAAGTAGCTTGAGACAAAGTTACCATTGGGTAGACCACATGGGCCTTATAGCACCTGTTAGAGATTTTTTTTTTCATTTTGTCTCAAATCCCTTTAGAGTTTTGAACAGTGGATGTGACATAATTTCCATGTTAAGAAGCCATCTGACTACTGTGTGAAGAATGGATTAGAAGGGGTTATGAAAGAGATGGGGGATTAAGATGAATTGTAGCAATAGTCTAGGCAAGAGTTAAAGTGTCCTAGACTTGGGTGACAGCAGTAGTAATGGCATGAAGTAAACAAATTGGAAATACATTTGGAAGTAAACTCTTCAGGAATAGGTGGTGGCATGAATAAGAGGGATGATGGATGTGTTCATTTTCTAGCATGAGCAACTTCCCCATTTTGTCCAGTGGGGAAAAGAGGAGGAGCCAGGTTGAAGAAGCAGAGAAAGAGTTCTTTTTTGAGAGACTCAAGTGAACTTGTTGAGTGGCAATTGGACATATTGGTCTGAAGCTCAGTAAAGCAGAGTGGGTGAGATTTTAAATGGGGGACTAATTTACTTAGCATTGGTGCTAAGCTATGAAAGAAGGCTTGAGGGTGTATAAAATTGTTGTGGTCTCATATAAGGGATGATGGGAATGGAGTACATGACAAGGATGGGAATGTGGGTTTGAAAAAAGTAAGCAAGATCAACAAAAGTTCTCAGGAGCCAAGGGGAAGTTGTGTGAGAAGTCTAATAAACTTAAGAAAATAATTCTTTTTTTAAAAAAATAATTTTAGTTGTAGATGGACACAATACCTTTATTTTTTATTTATTTATTTTTATATGGTACTGAGGATCAAAACCAGAGCCTCACATGTGTTAGGCAAGCACTCTATCACTGAGCTACAACCCCAGCCCCAAGAAATAATTCTTGATATCCCTTGATTCAACTTCAGACTTATATAAGAATACGGAACTGTTTATACCTGCTCTACTCCCCCAAACCACAGTTCAAAACAGTAACATCTCAATGCCTATCTCAACATCCTAAGTTTTCATTTTCAGCTCTTACTAGAAGTTTCATCTCCTACTTGACAACTTTTTTTTTTTTTACTTGACAACTATTTTCAAAAAAGGATGACATTTTGATCACTCTACAACCTTTACTCTCCAAGCAATCTTGGAAAATGCTTCCCAAATACCAAACTGTAACAAAGTGCTCACTAGCCTATGGCAAAAAGAGAAAATTAGAACCACGGAGCATATATATGTCATCAGAAGGTGACCACCTATCATTCCTGGGAAAGATGCTTCTTTATTCTGAAATGTCAGTCCTGTCTTTCAGTATATAAATGTCCCTTCTCTTATGAAATAATAGTGTATTTCCCATTTTGTTTTTTGATACACAAAATACCTGAGGTTGAGAATTTTGTAAAGAAAAGAGGTTTACTTAGCTTTCAGGTTTGGAGGCTGAAGGTCCAAACAGCACAGTACTGGTGCCGGCTCCCCTGGCTGCATTACTTCATGACCAAGGCATCACCATGGCCAAAGTATGCATGAGAGGGAGAGGTCACATGTTGAGACAGGAAGTCAGACATCCCAGAGGGCCAGTTATGACTCCTTAAAGCTCCCATTTCTACACTGACACACCAGGGACATGCTTTCAACACTAACTTTTGGTGGACAAACACACCCAAACCTTAGCAAATGGTGATAGGAAATATTTTTTATGTTCTTACTAAGCAAAATTTAAAAATCAATAATCCTATCCTAATTTTGTTTTAATTGTCCCTGCCTAGGAAATTCAAAATCAGAGAAGAACAAGAAGAGAGAACAAAAAAGTGTCATTGAGAAGCTAAGCGCCAACTCTTGGTTACATTCATCCTCTAGTGCGACAAATACCTCCCAGTCTCGGATGTGCCTAGGAGTCACATTCGTGCCTTAATAGACATTGCTAAATGCCATGGCCATTTGGAGTTGTTTCCAGACAGCCCAAAACCACAAATGTCAGGGTGCACTTTATCAGCAAAGCTGAGTCACTGTGCACAAAGCAAAAGAATTCCTGAACTCTAAGAACTGTAAATAGGGCCCATGTAGTTGGTGTCTCTCTCACACTCTTCACCATGTTTAGATCCTGATTTCAACAAATCAACTATAAAAAGACCGTTGGCATATATTTGAATATGATTTGGGTTTTACTTGCCTATGTGAGTTATTATTCATTTTGTGTATTAATGGCATTGTATGAAGAAAACATTATGTTACAGAAATACATACTGATACATTTGAGGTGATATTTATATTAGAGATTGTTTTAAAGTGCTTCAGCAAAAATAAAATAGATCGACCAAATATAGCATGTTGAGCATTATTATATCTTAATGATGGCAATGATGAAGGTATATTTTAAAATCATCTCTTTTTATGTATGTTGGAAATTTTTCATAGTAAGGAGATGGAAAGTAAGGGATAGAAGGAGAAAGATAGATTGCCCTCCAATATCCTTAGTATCATTTCATAAATAATTTTAAATGGAAGGAAGGAAGGTAGAAAAGAGGAGAATGCAATTTCCACTAATATTTGTGAACACCTACTTTGAATTAGTCTCTGTGATGTGGATGCACATGAAGATACACACACGTCAGGTGGGTGTTACCACCACCATGGTAAAGCTGAGGAAAATTAGATTCAAGTTACATCTATATCTCCACATGGAAAACAGAAAGAGAACAAATTCATTTTTGATCAACTAAAAACAAAAACAATGATAGTAATCCCACTGTCTGTGGTTTCAGTTACCTGTGGTTAACTTTGTTCTAAAAACATTAAATGGAAAATACCAGAAATAAACAATTCATAAGTTTTAAATACTTTCAATTATGTTTTATTGTTAAATTGTATTGTCAATATCTTATTGTGCCTAATTTATAAATTAAACTATATGTATAGTAATATATACAGGGGTGAAAACTAGCAGTGGTTTCAGAAATTCCCTGGGGGTCTTGTAAGGATCTTGAAATTCATTCCCTGTGGATAAGAGAACCAATGCATATTAATACCTAATGGGCTGTGGAGGAAGGACTTCCTCCAGTCCTTCTGCTAATTGGAACTAACTAGTTGCCAGCAACCCTGACTCAGGTTCTTTCCTTTTCCCTGATACTGTGATAAAAGAACATGAGTTCTGACCTGGGATATATGAAAAGGAAAGAGATTTTGCATCCTCATACCTAGCAAATGGCAGGATAAAAAATATGAACCCAGTGATTGACTCCCACATTGGCCACACATGGCTGAAAGCCACTTTTTCTCATGCATTCTGAGAAGTTGACTACATTCAACTGCATACTTTGCAGAGAGGGCAGCAAACTGCCAGGAGGGTTCTTCCCACATACCTTCTATTCTGCATATCCAGCTCCTCTCTCTTATATATCACTTTCTTCAGAGCCCATCCCTATTCCAAAAGAGCCAAAGCTTCTGGAAGTCTATGCTTCAGCACAGCATGGAAGGTCAAGGGAAGACAGTGTGGTTTCTCCTGCCTGGGACTAGGATGCACAGCCAACTCCAAGCTGACACCTCAAGCTGACATTCTGAAACTGTGGTCTGTCAGACCCTATTCTATGCTCTGACAGCTCTGTACTCTGAATAACTTCTTCTGATGGTAATCTTATTTGACCACCTGCAATGACTCTTGCATGTCTATCTGTCTTTGCTCTCAGTTCATTCTTTTGAGCCCACCTTAAACCATTTCTGTAACCCATACATATCATGGTTTGAAGTATGTGATTTGTTACAGATATTCTCTGTGAATAGCAGTCAATGAAAGTGGTATAACTTGTAAATTTATTGTTATTCAATAAATTCTGACATTGTGGAAAGACATAAATGTGTTTGGTCTACACCAATTGCATGGCTCACTTCCAGACAGCAAACAAAAAGACTATTTACAGAGTTGTGGGCAGGGTTAAGGGAACTAAAAAGGATGGTAAGGCACCCAGGGGCTAGCTACAGGTAAGGAGTTACAATCAGCACTGAATGGCCAAGGGTGGGGAACAGTCACTGGAAACCAGTGGGAACTATCTGAGAAGCCATGTGAATTGTAGCCTTAAAGTACACAGCAACTGCCAGTAGGGAACATGGGTAAATAAATTAACCTCTATCTTTTCAATAAGCCACAGTATTTTATGGTTGATTCCCATTTGCCAGACCCAATGGAATCAGAGCCCAGGTAGGGGTAAGAGGCAAAGAATATAGAAAGGCAAATGGAGACTAACCAACACAAAAAAAGTTTACAATATGATAAGGATGGTGAAAGGGAATAACAAAGGGAACCTGGTCCTGGATGATATCATTCAGCTAGGCTCAATAGAGGCAGCAACTTCCTACATTCATGTTTTAGATTTCATGTTTTATTATGTACATAAGTAACTCAATCAATCAATCAATCATTGGGTTAGGCACTACTGGTCAAGTTTTCTGTTATGTGCTGCCAAATCCACCCCATATTTACGTCACACCTCTAGCAAGCATCTAAACCAACACTAGATCTCAGGGCCAAGAGATTTTTTTCTATATTCCTCCTTCATTAAATCAGAGAAATCTGAATTAAATTTTTATCAACATACAGAATTCAGGAGAAGTGTGAAAGTGACAGGAAGAGGAAGAGAGGTACTTGATAAACTCTTGCAAAGCTAAAAACTATGTGACAATTTTATATATAAATATTGAACCACCTGGGGCACTCTACCACTAAGCTACATCCCCAGTCCTTTTTTATTCTGAAACAGGGTCTCTGGCCTTAAGCTTGTGATTCTCCTGCATTTGCCTCCTGAGTATCTGGGATTTTAAGCATGCACCATGGTGCCTGGCTGAAAATAATATCTTGAGGGCAGTTAGCAGGCTCAGTCTAAAAATTATGCTTCAGCGTGTTTACCCAACTTTTAGAAAGGGAGACAATGAAGAGAAGAGACGGTAAAGAGCACACAGATTTCCATTTTATTAAAGAATCTCCACTGGTCATTTGTAAACCACATAAAACTGATGCAAAAATTTTAAATTAAAGATAAAATTTCTGTTTTGTGATGCTACCACAAAATGTCATGTTGATTCATCGTTGCCTACAGATTCTATTAATATGGATTTACTGAGTTAGAAAAAATGCATGTATATGTAAACAAGGGTTGCTGATTCCAACATACTTCTAAAAATATCAACGAAATAAATGGTCTAGAATTCATTAAGTCAGAGAAGGCACAGAAGTATATGAAAACACACCCAGAAACTAGAATGTCCTTCCCAGGCCTGCTGGAGGACACAGCCTAGCTGAGCTCACAGAATACTCTGAACAGAATGGTTCAGGATCGGGGCTGGTGTGATAGGATAGCTATACTTCCTTCCCCTGCACAGAAGCCTTCTGAGATGCTGAGGAGTGTCTCATCTGGGTTCCTGCCAAAATCATCCTATCATTCTCAAGAGAGTAAAACAAAAGTCATCAGTGACTAATCACTAATGATAATCTGGTTTTTATAAAGCCACATTTTGCAAAGCAACTTTGAATTCTTGATGCAGCCTTGTCAAGTTGGCTCTATCCCCCATTTTACAGATGAGGAAATTAAGAAAACTTACTCAAGATCACCTATCAGTAGGTTGAAGGGAAAGACAGTAAGCCCTATAAGATCTTATCAGACCTAACCTCATTGTGACACTCTCCTTTAGATTTCCCCAGCTTCAGCCACCCTGGCCAGGTCCCAACACACCGCTTATCCACACCCTTTATAACCTCTTATTCTGAGCTCAGTTTAGTACTTGCTTAAGAAATCTTTGCCTTCATGCCCTACCCCAGACCAGCCGTTCTTTCATGAGCTCCCACAATGCTGTGTACCTCTTAGCACTTAGGACTGTCACTAACTAATCAACTGACTGAAAGAGTACTTAAAAGGATTAGATAATGAGTTATTCACCCTCTGATACTAGCACCAAGGGGATTGGGGTTGCGTTGGGTGGGTTGGTATCTTTGACTACTCAACAATTTCCATTAGCTTTTCCTTACTGTCTACCCCAAATAAAACAGATGATGGGAATCATTTTGCCATATAAAATCATCTTCAAGACAAGTCTTTATGCCACTCCATCTCTTAAACCCAGATTGCAGCCCCAATCCCCTCTCCTGTAGAAACTTTGGAACTATGTTTTTAATTTCTTTCACTCTGATGAGCATGAAGGGTTTGTGGTAGCAAGGACTATATCTTATCCACCCTAGAGCCCTAGAACCTAATACAATGCTTAGACTATGGTAAGCAACAGGGTAATGATGAGTAAATGAATGGATAAATGAATGAATAAAAGATTCAGGACTCCCAAGTTAGTGCTCTTCTACTATACCACTCTATTTCCTCCCAGACAGAAGTCTACAGATACTGCTGCTTTGGACTTTTTCTTGGAAAAGGGTTTGCACAAGCTCAGGCCCTGACAGAAAATTCTTGGTTATGGATTTAGCCCAGATACTGCATCCCACTCTCAATGATGTTTCAAGAAATGCGCTCCCTTGGCTGGAAGGAAATGGTGATGTGGAGGTGACAGAACTGAGCAGGAGCCTTCCAGCTTCTGATATTGAGGAACCAGGGTACCAGGACCTAGGTCAGTGTTAGTCTAGCTCCCACAGCACATCTCTGAGGAAGGAGAAGTAGGCCTAGGGCTTCTCTCTCAAGTCGGTCTCAAAAGATAAGGACAGGATCCAGATCATTTAATGATCCAGATCATTAAAACAAAAATAATCAGTAAGTAATCACTAATGATAATCTGGTTTTTATAAAGCCATATTTTGCAAAGCATCTTTGAATTCTTGATGCAGCCTTGTCAAGTTGGCTCTGTCCCCCATTTTACAGATGAGAAAATTAAGAAAATATGAAGGACAGAATGATCAAGGGTCCAGGTGTCCTTTTTATCCAATTTCTCAACATTTGAAATACCAAAACCCTTGGCAGCCTGTTTCTCAAAATCACCTGAGATGTGTTGATAGAAAAGCCAATTCTAGGACTCCGCCCCAAATCTACTGAATCGGAACCTCTGGGTGTGATCCAAGGAATCTGTTTTGAACAAGCTGTCCAACTAATTCCGATGCTTGCTAAATTTGGAGACATTCTTAACTTCCAAGTCATCTCTTAACAAACATTCAGAGGATAAGCATCAATTTAGGCTAGGCCAGGACTATGGAGTAGAGGAATCCTAAGGAACTAATAAAGAATCCATTGGAACTGGACATTTTGCATTTTCAAATTATAGTATAACAGTCACCACCAGTGGCAAGTGGCTTAGGTAGCTGCGGCTGCAGCCCTCCCTTCATCTTATTCTTATCACAGTCACAGTATATCTGACCCTGCCAGAGGGAGAGGAACACTAAAGGACTGGGACCTGGGTTTTGTCACTTAAAAAACAAAGTTCAAAGTGCCAGATTAAACCTGGATGACACAAGAATGCTGTGGTTTTTCTTTGTTTATTCTGAGGAACAGCAAGGACATTTTGGCAGCTAAATCCCCAAATGAAGACAAAATCACTAAGCCATTTCTGAGGTGTCTTGTCACTCACAAGTCTCTTTGTTGCCAATGGGTCTAACCCCAGCCTCTTATTACAGCAAAATGTTCACCCTAAGTGCCCATTTTCTGGGAGGGGCCAAGGGCCTAGTCACAACAAATCCAAATGCTCACCCTGATCACACAGATACAAATGCATAGACCCTTTCTTTCTTTAAAACATGGACACTTTTCACTGGGCACAGGGGTGTA
The DNA here is from genome assembly GCF_047511675.1 of Marmota flaviventris. Classification (NCBI taxonomy): domain Eukaryota; kingdom Metazoa; phylum Chordata; class Mammalia; order Rodentia; family Sciuridae; genus Marmota; species Marmota flaviventris. Next base: position 62,074,344 of record NC_092499.1, on the reverse strand, counting down.
CACCTGTAATCCCAGCCACCTGGGAGGGTGAGGCAGGAGGATCACAAGTTCAAGGACCCCCTTAGCAACTTAGCCAGATCCTGTCTCAAAATTAAAAACGGCTGGGGATATAGCTCAGTGGTGGAGTACCCTGGGTTTGATCTTTAGTGCTGGGGGGGAAAAAAATCTTGACATTTTAAATAAATATATTTGATAAACAAAATCCTCCCCTCTCCCTAATATTACCAAATAACACATACTACTCAAGACTTTTTATATTATTTCAGCGGTACAGGATTTCCTGAAGCCCAATATATGGAACTGTGCCCCCATGAGTCCTAATTAAGTACTACCATAAACACAATAGAAAATTAAAAACCTGAAATGTCTAGAATTTTTTTACCCAATCCTGAAGAAAGTCAAGGTGGGAACAGGTATGATGGATAAGGAAAAAAGTTTGTAAATATTCCTTTTACTCATGATCTGTTTGTTCATAGAAATTTGGTAGACATGTAGATATATGCAATAATTTTCTGATGCTTTTATTAATCTGAAGTAATTTTGTTATTTTAGGGACATTAATAATTAATTTATATAGAATTTAATATGCTCATGAAATAATCATGCTTGGTAAATTTAAAGGTATAATCTTGAAGACAATTAAATATTTACTGAATTTACTTTAAAACATTTTTTATGGAATGCTGAAACTACTAGACTTTTTAAAAATCTAGTTGTTTTTTAGTTTTATAACATTTATTTTATAACGCCCAAACTGAGCACTCTTTATTTAAGTAAAATTATATAGTAATTTTTTAAAAAAATCCTTTGTCTCAAGTTCATATGTCTAAGAGAACAGACTCTTTCCCCTTCATACTCTTAGACTGGTTCATCTCCTGTTTGTTTGGCCGCAGGGGCAAGTAGGAGTATAGGCATACGGGATACTCCTACTCTCAGTGCCTGGACAACTACATGCCAACTCTGCACTGACTAAATCTCAAAAGAGGAGGCCCCCCACAAAGGAGGGGGGCTTCCACCTTTGCCTAACAGCGAAAACAGCAGTGCCTCCCTGAATGTTGTAAGACTGCATCTGCACCATTTTCCATTGATTCTAAGATATACCTTTTGCAAACAATGTCTTTAAGTATAGAACATGATGCCCTAACCGTGGACCTCCACCATCAGCCTCTGGTTGCTTTCAGGTTTCTTTAATTCACCAAGATGAATTAAATGACACCAGTTTCTGCTGTCATTGGCTGGGCTTGGGATGGCTAACATCATTATGGATCTCAATAACAGTTTCTTCTACCTGAGGGATAGCTTTTATTCTCCTGATTTCCAGAAAGTACTTTGGTTGTCAATTTGCAAAAATATGTACTGTCATGTTCACCCTTCTGATCATGTATATCTACTTCACTAATATCAAATTCAAGTCCTGCTGCTCTGTTTCTGGGCCTTTTTTGCACATATTTTTTTTTTCATTGTGCTTTGAAATCATAGCATAATCTTTTGGAGGACTGTTTAAATGGTAATTGAACTCCATTCCTACAGTCCTAACAATGCACTTAATTCAACTTAAGTGATGACAGTAGGAACTGCTATGATTAACTTTCAACATTAACAACTGCACCTCCACCAAGTGTAGCCAACACCACATCAAATGATCCCCAGAGATGTTGGGATATAGAAAATGAACATTCTAGAATCACTTAAATATGGTTCCAACTCCCTACCCCATCCTGCTTTCTCAATGTCCTAACAGACTACTGTTCATAAGTAAGATGAAAAGGAAAATGGTTTCAACTAAGAAGAGGATAATGTAAAATGAATAGTCCTCTCTCTTTTATAATATTCTGGCTCATTTCCATCATTCTGTCTTTAAGTGAGGAACTCAAAGTTACTCTCTTACCTACTCTATAGTATATCAGGTTTCTTTACTGTGACCTCAATGTCAATATCCCACTCTCTTTTTTCTCCACTAGTAACCTGGAAATAAAAGCAAGTGACTGACTCTTATTTTATCTATCAAAGCTAGTACAATTTTTGAGTCAGGCCAATTTTTGCCCCTTACCGCCCCACCTTGGGCTCTACTTGCCTTTTTTATAGCCCTTGAGCAAGACCACTAGAGGCTCTTTTTACCACCTGACCCCTTGGGAAGGAGGGCTCCTCTTAAAGAGCTCAGGAGACCTCACCCTAGGGAAATCTCTGACCAGGGCTAAGGATGTAAGGAGTTTCTGGTATTTGAGAGTTGGCTGGTGGTCAGGATTTTCCAGTCTATTCTGAAAAAGCAACAGACTTTTTAAGTCAGGATGAGAAAGTGTCACTGAAGCACGGGAGACTGACAAATGGAATCACAGCCCTGACTTGGTGGAGCTAGATTCTCTGTATCACATAAGGACACAGACACCCTGGCTTCTTCCCCATATTAACTGAAGAAATGTGAATATGGAGCTTTTTATTCTATTCACCACATCCTCTCTTGGGAAAGGGAACAGTTCTGCTCTTGACTTTTCTTTCTGACCCTCAGGCCTAGGGCTGCAGAGGGTCTGTTGAAGCTGTGAAGTTGTAGCCATTTCTTGTTTGCTATCCTCTCCTTTGGATGTTAACAAAGGGATGCTGCTAGGGAGGCTCAGGCATTTGAAATACAACTATCCAAAGTAATAGTAATAATATAGAGTGCTTTTTAGTTAAAAGTGCTTTCACCTTTGCTTTTATTTTAATTTGATCTTCATTTGATTCCTCCCATCCCAATAATCCCGTAAGTATTTATCAGGGTCCCCGTAGGAATCAGATGAATAAAAAGACACAAAGTGTTTAATTGAAATTTATTTAAAAATAGGACTAGTCACAGAGATAAATCAGTTAGAGTCTAATTAGGAAAACAGAAACTACATGATTATTTTAATAAAGTAAATTAAATATAAAGAATTAACTCAAAAGGGTTGGAGATCTTTATATGAGGTAACTAAAGTAATCACAGTAGCAACAGAAAATAGAATGGTGGGTACCAGGGGCTGGAAGAGGGGAGGAGGGGAGTTGCTGTCTCATGGGTAGATTTCCATTTTGCAAGATGAAAAAGCTGCAGATTGGTTACACAACAATGTGAATATGCTTTACTAGTGAATGGTGCACTTAAAAATGGTTTCAACAGTACATTTTAGTTATGTTTTTCAACACAATAAAAAGGGAAAAAAGGAGTGGGGGTTAGAGATTCAAATATGTAAAAGAGTTCATTCAAGTAACAAGTAACCCAGCAAAGAAAAGGGGATAAAACAACTGACACTACAGGCCAGGAACAAATGGAAGACCTCGGGGGACTGCAGATCTGGGACTCAGGTCTCCAAATAGGCACTGCTGACTACTATAGTGCTTGAGAACAAGCACCCTAGGGACAGTTCTGGATGCTAAAAACAAAACAGAACAACAGGAGGCTAGAATCTACTATGCTGTAGGGGAAGGGGCTGTTGCTTAGGGGACAATTACAGAAAGAACAAGCAAAGAGAAGAACTGAGCCTTCCTCCTGCCTCCAGCCTTGCATGCTCTTTGTAGCACCCTGCACTGGCAGATCTGAGAGCAGCTGCTGACAAAGAGAGAGGCCATTTGCAAAGTCCCTTGCACTAGTACTAAACAGCAGGCAGAGAGGGAGCTGAGCAAAATTATCTTAACAATGAACACACACACACACACACACACACACAAATGTGGGCAGAATTAAGGGAATGGTCAAACAACCCACCACTAGGAATAGCAGGGTAGTTAGCACCCTTATGTCTAAGGGGCAAGAGGAAGAAATGATGTTACAAGAACCTTGTGAGGATCATCAAGACCTTGGCTGTCTGAGTGGATGGCCTAGCAGGAAAAGCAATGGCCGTCTGCCTAAATTATGGCCAAGCAAAGTAAGAATTGGGCAAGGGTACAGGGAAAATTCCCTAACCACTCTCTTCTCCTACATGTTGATCTAAAACTGCCACAGCTTGGCTAAGCCAGACTGGAAGCCAGAGAACAATATGTTTAATATTTATTTTTTTTAAAATAGAATGTACTATATAGCTTTATCTGCACCTTGATTTTCCTGCCTAAGGACAACAATAACATCAACAACAACAACAACAAAAATGAAATCCCTCTGTGTTAATAGGCATCAGCTCATTCCTTCTCAAAAGTTGAGCAATAACTGATACTGCCACTGATGCAAATCAACCAGGGCCGAGTTCTGTTTGCCAAGATGTGAAGTTTGAACACCTAAGCCCTAACCCTTCATAACTTGGCATGAAGAAAATCTGCTTTTATGTTAAGCATAAAAAATTTGTGATTTTTGTTAAATGTTTAACTGAAGAAATGCCCATAACCGATTTTCATAAATACCTGAAAGTTTAAACAGATTAGATTTTTATCATTGGTTTCTTTTGCAAATTGTTGAGAAACTACTTCGTTTTCAGACTCCTCTAAAATGGGAATGATGGCAATACACATCTCAAAAGATTGTAGGAGGACAAAATGAGGGGAGAAAAAAAAAACAGGTAATAGCACGGCAGAAAGATGGGATTCATTTTCTATTACCTTCAGCTCTCCCTGGATCTGAGACTTCTTTAAAGTACTACCATCCCTGTTATCACTATCACACCATCACTATTATCATCCCCATCATCACCAAGATAACTGTCATCACCTATGTCCTCACTGTCATCATCACCAGCAACAAAATCATTGTCACCTCAGTATAACTAAGATCATTATCTCTTCATAGCCCTAAAGATCCTTGCCCTTGGGACCTTCAAAATTTTATGGAGCAATAAAACCTCTTGGAACAAAGTGAGTAATGGGATTCAAAGTCAGAGACAAGGTTGGAATGCTGGCTTTGCCACTGTCTAATTGTGGGATCCTCCTGAGTTTCCAAGTTTTCTATTCAAAAGGAATATCTAGTTGCTTTCTTCTCTGATATGACGTATCCTCTCTGAGGATGTTTTTCTTTTGCCTTGAATAAACTTTGCTATACTTAAAAAAATAATTAAAAAAAAACTATTATTCTCCTTTTCCCTCTCCAAATTCATCCTCTGCCTTTTGCTGTCCTATTTTGTGTACTGCAAGGATGAGCTTTATAGACAGAATCACCTACTCTCCCTTATGTGTGTACATATTTGTATGAATATTGATAGAAGAGATGGAAACATGCACACCAAGCTTAAATTATGTGATTTAAGAGAGCAAGGGTGGTGACAATAGTGGAAACATTAGTTAAGGGGGAAAAAAAGTAGAATAAAATGAAAAAAATTTATATCTGAAAATATTATGCTAAGTAACAGAAATTATCAACAAAATCATACCTCTGTATGAAATTCTAAAACATATGAACTTATTTGTTGTGATAGATAGCAGATGAGCAGTTGCCTGGAGCCAAAAGTGGAAGGACAGACTGACCACATTAGGGTGTGAAGAAATTTTCAGGGATGATGGAAATATGTTATTCTGATTGTGGTAGTGGTTATAAGGTGAATACATATGTAAAAACTCAACTACTTGTACAATCAATTACCTGTACCTAAATGAGGATAATTCAGTATACGTAAATTATACCTCAATAATATTATATAAAAATATTCATGGCACAATATAAATGGAAGACATATATCACTGAATTCTAACTATGATATTACAACCTGAAAGTGCATGACATGGACCAGTGAGCACACAGTTTGCTATTTTACAAGCAACCATCAGAAAAGAAATGATTTGGTGAAATCTTCTGAAGACAGGACTTTCTCAGCAATACCAAAGACTTGATAAACTTGCTTTCTATAGAAATCATATATAAGAGTCTTAAGAGAAACAAGAGGAAATCATCCAAAACTGTCTATAGAATCCTGATGGGGGGTCTCATTTTAAAGTCAAAAAATCTCCCTGCAATGGATTGTTGAGTTATAATAAGGCTTAAAGGGAAAAAGAGAGCACTCTCAATGACCTGTGGTCAAATAAGTTCACCATCCTTTCCAACTTTAATTTTTTTCTTTATAAACTAAAACTAATATGAATTTTCAAATGTCAAGTTTTCAAGACCTCAATTGTTGCTGAGAAATACTTTCAAAGACTTGAGAGGAAGCATTTATTAATTCAAACTTAAAATGTGCTTGTCTCATCTGCCTTGTACTAATCATTCAGGAAATTTAAGACAACATAATTAGCTCCCCAGATTCAAAGAGCCCATCCTCTTTAGGCCAGTCCAGTGGCTATCACCCTGGCTGCACTCCTGATGCATCCAACCCTTGGATGCAGTCTGGAGAACTGTGCAAGTTCTATAATGACTTGGGCACTCAGCTCATGCTGGGAACCATTCTGCAAGTGATATTTATATGCAGTCCAAGCAATCCAACACACACAGACCTCTCAGAGCACACTTTCTATTTTCTGGCATAAATGAAGTTTTGTGATATTCTTTTAGCATCATTCCAACTCCATTACCTCATATTTTAAAGAAATGCAAAGCAGCTTCTATTCCCAGCTGAGATTAAACACATCTGAAAAGGGAAAGAAGGAGAGATTGGATAGCATGGTACACCTTTCCATGTTTCCATCAAAAAGGCTTAATCTGGAACACTGTTATTTTGTATCTTCTTTCTACTTCCTAAGCACTATTGGTTGAGTTACATAACAAACAGTACCTGAAAAGTAGTGTTCAGTAAATTAATGCAATAAAGGTGCAAAGAAATAAATGAACTCCTCACCTACTGGTGACAGACCCACTTATACCTGCCCTGAGATCTAGGCTTCTCAGGAGCTCCTCATTCATTTCTTCAAAAACAAACTGATTGCCTGCCAACCATGTACAAGTTCTGGTCTAGGTGATGGGGACACAGCAAGGAGTGAAACAGATGAGGCACTTTCCATTCTTGACTTACAGGCCAGTTAGAAGACACAAATAAAACACAATCAAAAGACAGTGCCAAGGAGGCCCAAGTCCATCCTGCCACCTGCAAACACCTACCAGAGATCATGCTAAGTCCAGACCCACCTCACTGACCTGCATGGGAGCCAGGGTCCACGGAAAGACTGGATCCATCCAGCTACCGGCAGAGCCCCGCCAGACATAGCCCATACCCACCTTGCTGACCTTCACAGGAGCCAGGGCCCAGGGTAAGCTTGGGTCCAACCTCCCCCCCAGGACCACCATCTAGTAGCCCAGTCTAACCCACTTTCATCTGGAGACACTGCAGCCATCCCCATACCTTTCCCCATGTAGTAGCCTCTACCTTAGGACAACAGACAGGGCCTAGAAGCAGCTGCATCTTGGAACAGATATCCCAAAGCCAGTGTAAAGCTCACCCTTTCAGCCCCATCTCTGAAAGACATCGCATCCATTTTGGGGCACCTCCACTGCTATCTCGAGTTACCTCCTATTGCCACCACCACCTATAGTTGCAGGAGCATCCATCCTGGGACACCAGCAGGGTCTGGAAGCCCAACACCAAGGGGAGATACAGATAATCTACACAGATACTATAAGATTATATGGTAGAAACTATAATACCTCAAATCCACATTGCAAGTAAGGAAATCACATAGACAACATGAAAAAGCAAGGGAAGAGTTTCCCAAACCATCCAGGATACTACAATAACAGAACCCATGGATAGCGCAGTTGATGAAATGTCAGAGAAGGAGTTCAGAATGTTCATAATTAAAATGACCTGTGAAATAAAGAATGACCTAAATGAGCAAACACAGGCAAAAATTGATCACTCCAACAAAGAGATAAGAGAGCAAATTCAGGCAACCAGTGAGGACACCAATAAACAGATAAGGGAGCAAATACAGGCATCCATTAATCACACCAACAAAGAGATAAGGGAGCAAATACAGACAGAAAAAAAAAAATACTTCAAGAAAGAGATAGAGATTCTGAGGAAAAAACAATTCAAAATCCCTGAAATGATGAAACAATAAGCTTAAATAAAAAACTCAATAGAAAGCACCACCAACAGACTAGATAACTTGGAAGACAGAATGCCAGAAAATAAAGACAAAGTATACAATCTGGAAAATAAAGTTGACCACACAGTGGAGATGGTAAGGAACCATAAGCAGAACATCTGAGAATTATGGGATAGCATCAAAAGACCAAATCTAAGATTTATTGGGATAGAGGAAGGCACAAAGATACAAACCAAAGGAATGCATAATCTCTTCAATGAGATAATATCAGAAAATTTCCCCAAAATGAAGAATGAATTGGAAAATCAAATACAAGAGGCTTACAGGACACCAAATATACAAAATTACAACAGATCTACACCAAGGCACATTATAATGAAAAGGCCTAGCACACAGAATAAGGATAGAATCTTAAATGCTACAAGAGAGAGAAATCAGATCACATACAGGGGGAGACCAATTTGCATCTCAGTAGATTTTTCAACCCAGATCCTCAAAGCCAGGAGATCCTGGAACAGCATACACCAAGCTCTGAAAGAAAATGGATGCCAACTAAGAATCTTATATCCAGCAAAAATAAGCTTTAGATCTGATGATAAAATGAAAACCTTCCATGATAAACAAAAGTTACAAGAATTTACAACTAGAAAGCATGCACTACAGAATATCCTCAGCAAAATATTCCATGAAGAGGAATTGAAAAACAACAAAGAAAATCAGCAAATGGAAGTATTACATAAAAGGAAAAACTAATCAAAGGAGAAACCAAGTCAAGTTAACAACCAAAAATAAACAAAAATGGCTGGGAATACAAGTCATGTCTCAATAATAACCCTGAATGTTAATGGCCTAAACTCACCAATCAAAAGACATAGACTAGCAGATTGGATTAAAAAAAAAAAAAGAGGGAGACCCAACAATATGCTGCCTCCACATCTTGCTAAATTGTCAAGGCTACCCTCAAATTTGTAATCCTCCTGCCTTAACCTCCTGAGTAGTTGGAATTACAGTCATGCCTCACCTTGCTTGGTTCACTGAATATGGCCTAGAGTAGTAGCTTCTTATGCTTCAATGATCTTTTTGTGGAATTGATGTTACTGGCTCCAAGTGGCTGGAGAGGCAGGCAAGAGAAACCTTCACACACTAAAAGGATTAGTATAGTACTTCCCAAGCCAAAAAAAAAATCAGACTCATTCAGGTTGAAAGAAGCAAAAGTGATTTTTGCTTTTATAAACATATTTTCCCTAATAAAGCATGGTATCAAAAAAAAATGCTGCCTCCAAGAGACTCATCTCATAGGAAAAGATATCCACAAACTGAAGGTGAAAGGTTGAGAAAAATCATACCACTCACATGGACTGCGAAAGCAAGAAGGAATTTCCATCCTTGTATCAAATAAAGTAGACTTTAAGCCAAAGTTAATCAAAAGGGATTAAGATTAACATTTCATACTGCTTAAGGGAACCACTAATCAATAAGACATAACAATAATAAATATATATGCCCCAAACAATGGAGTGTCTATGTTCATTAAACAAACTCTTCTCAAGTTCAAGAGTCAAATAGACCACAACACAATAATTCTGGGTGACTTGAACACAACTCTTTCACCACTGGATAAATCTTCCAAATAAAAGCTGAACAAAGAAACCATAGAACTCAATAATATAATCAATAACTTAGATTTAACTGATATATATGGAATATTTCATCCTTCAATAAGCGAATATACTTTCTTCTCAGCAGCACATGGATCCTTCTCTAAAATAGACCATATATTATGCTACAAAGCAACTCTTAGCAAATATAAAAATATAAAAAGGTAGAGATACCACCCTGCATTCTATCTGACAGTAATGGAATGAAATTAGAAATCAATGATAAAATAAAAAACAAAAGCTACTCCAATACCTGGAGACTAAATAATATGCTACTGAATAAACAATGTGTTGCAAAAGACATCAAGGAGGAGATTAAACAATTCTTAGAAGTGAAAGAGAACACACATACAACATATCGAAATCTCTGGGACACTATGAAGGCAGTACTAAGAGGAAAGCTCATTGCATGGAGTTCATTCCTTAAAAGAAGAAAAAGTCAACAAATAAATGACCTATCATTACATCTCAAAGACCTAGAAAAAGAAGAATAAATCAACACCAAAAGCAGTCGAAGGCAGGAAATAATTAAAGTCAGAGCTGAAATCAATGTAATTGAAACAAAAGAAACAATTGCATAAATTGACAAAACAAAAAGTTGGTTCTTTGAAAAAAATAAATAAAATTGACAGACCCTTAGCCATGCTAACGAAGATGAGAGAGAAAATTCAAATTACTAACATACATGATGATAAAGAAAATATTGCAACAGACACTACAGAAATACAGAAGATAATTAGAAATTATTTTGAAAACTTGTACTCCAATAAAATAGAAAACATCAAAGGCATCAACAAATTTCTAGAGTCATAGGATTTGCCCAAATTGAATCAGGAAAATATACACAATTTAAACATAGATTTTATAATAGAAGACACCATCATAAGCCTGCCAACCAAGAAAAGCCCAGAACTGGATGGATACACAGCAGAATTCTACAAGACCTTTAAAGAAAAACTAATACCAATATTCTTCAATTTTTATAAGGAAATAGAAACAGAGGGAGCACATCCAAATTCATTCTATCAGGCCAATATCATCCTGATTCCAAAACTAAGCAAAGACATATCAAAGAAAGAAAACTTCAGACCAATATCTCTAATGAATATAGATGCCAAAATTCTCAATAAAATTTTGGCAAATCAAATACAAAAACATATAAAAAAGATTGTGTAGCATGATCAAGAGGGGTTCATCTCAGGGATGCCAGGTTGGTTCAATATACGGAAATCAATAAACATAATTCATCACATCAATAAACTTAAAGATAAGAAACGTGATCATCTCAATAGATGCAGAAAAAGCATTTGACAAAATACAGCACCCCTTCATGTTCAAAACACTAGAAAAACTAGGTATAATAGGAACTTATCTCAACATCATAAAAGCTATCTATGCTAAGTCCCAGGCCAACATCATTCTAAATGGAGAAAAATTGAAAGCATTCGCTCTAAAAACTGGAACAAGACATGGATGCCCTCTCTCACTACTTCTATTTAACATAGTTCTTAAAACACTGGCCAGAGCAATTAGAGAGATGAGAGAAATTAAAGGGATACACATAAGAAAAAAAGAACTCAAATTAGCACTATTTGCTGACAATGATTCTATACCTAGAAGACCCAAAACATTCCACCAGAAATCTCCTAGAACTAATAAATAAATTCAGCAAAGTAGCAGGATACAAAATCAACACCATAAATCAAAGGCATTTCTATATATCAGTGACAAATCCTATGAAAGGGAAATGAGGAAAACTATCCCCATTTACAATAGACTAAAAAATAAAATAAAATATTTGGGAATCAACTTAGTGAAAGAGGCGAAAGACCTCTACAACAAAAACTACAGAATACTAAAGAAAGAAATTAAAGACCTTAGAAGATGGAAAGATCTCCCTTGTTCTTGGATAGGAAGAATTAATATCGTCAAAATGACCATACTACCAAAACCACTATACAGATTCAATGCAATCCCAATCAAAATCCCAATGACATTCTTCATAGAAATAGAAAAAGCAGTCATAAAATTCATCTGGATTAATAAGTGACCCAGAATAGCTAAAGCAATCCTTAGCAAGAAGAGTGAAGCAGGTGACATCACTATTCCAGACCTTCAACTATACTACAGAGCAATAGTAACAAAAACATCATAGTATTGGCACCAAAATAGACTGGTAGACCAATGGTACAGAGTAGAAGACACATAGACTAACCCACAAAATTACAATTATATTAGACAAAGGTGCCAAAACATATACTGGAGAAAAGATAGCCTCTTCAACAAATGGTACTGGAAAAACTGGAAATCCATATGCAACAAAATGAAATTAAACCTCTATCTCTCATCATTCTCAAAACTCAACTCAAAGTGGCTCAAGGACCTAGGAATTAAACCAGAGACACTGCATCTATTAGAAGAAAAAGTAGGCCCAATATCCATCATGTTGGATTAGACTCTTATAGAGTCTAATTTCCTTAATAAGACTCTTATAGTGCAAGAATTAATATCAAGAATCAATAAATGGGATGGATTCAAACTAAAAAGCTTCTTATCAGCAAAAGAAACAATCAGTGAGGTGAATAGAGAGCCTACAATTTAGGAACAAATTTTTACCACATGCATGTCAGATAGAGCACTAATCCCTACAATATATAAAGAACTCAAAAAGCTAAACACCAAAAAAAGAAATAGTCCAATCAATAAATGGGCCAAGGAACTGAACAGACATTTCTCAGAAGATGATATACAATTATTTAACAAATATATGAAAAAATGTTCAACATCTCTAGCAATTATAGAAATGCAAATCAAAACTACTCTAAGATTTCACCTCACTCCAGTCAGAATGGCAGCTATTAAGAATACAAACAACAATAAATGTTGGCAAGGATGTGGGGGAAAAGGCACACTCATACATTTTTGGTGGGACTGCAAATTGGTGCAGCCAATATGGAAAGCAGTATGGAGAATCCTTAGAAAACTGGGAATGGAATCACCATTTGACCCAGCTATCCCTCTCCTCAGTCTATACCCACAGGACTTAAAAACAGCATACTACAGGGACACAGCCACATCAATGTTTATAGCAGCACAATTCCCAATAGCTAAACTGTGGAAACAACCTAGATGCTCTTCAGTAGATGAATGGATAAAGAAAATGTGGTACATATACACAATGGAATATTATTCAGCATTTTGAATAAAATCATGGTATTTGCAGGTAAATGGATGGAGTTGGAGAATATAATGCTAAGTTAGCCAATCCCAAAAAACAAAATGCCAAATGTTTTCTCTGATTTAAGGATGCTGATTCATAAAGTGATGGTAGAGGGAGGCTGGGAGTACTGGATGAATTCTAGATAGGGCAAAGGGGAAAAGGGAAGGGAGGGGAAAGAAGCAGGCATGGGGATAGGAAAGACAATGGAATGAGACAGATATCATTATCCCAAGTACATGTATGAAGACAAAAAAAAAAAAAAAAAAGTGCCAAGGGGCTGGGATATAGCTCAGTTGGTAGAGTGCTCTCCTCGAATGCACAAGGCCCTGGTTTAAATCCTCAGTACCACACACACACACACACAAAAAAAAAAAAAAGAGAAAGAAAGAAAAGAAAAGACAGTGCCAGATTATCCCAATTGTAATGCAAAACATTCCAAATACATTGTTAAAAAATAAGTGCTGGCAAGGATGCTGGAAAAGAGGAACTCATACACTGTCAGTGGGAATGTAAATTAGTATAGCCACTAGAGAAATCAGTATACAGGTTCCTCAAAAAACTAAAAATAGAACTACATATGATTCAGCTATACCACTCCTTAGTATTTATCATAAAAAATTAAAGTCAGCATACCTTATAGATAGACGCATACCTACGTTTATTGTGGCACAATTCAAAATCATCAAGTTATAGACCCAGTCTAGGTGTTCATCAATAGATGAATCGATAAAAATGGATAAAGAAATGTGGTATATATACACAATTAAGTATTTATTCAACCATAAAGAAGAATGAAATTATGACATTTGCAGGAAAAGTAGATGAAACTGTGAAGTTAAATAAGCTAGACACAGCAAGACAAGTATCTTATGTTTCTTCTTATATGTGAAAGCTATAAGGAAAAAGATATCTAAAAGATAGGAGATGATTAGGGTAGAGGAAGGAGATTATGGGCTACAAAGGGGAGACATTGGGGGAATGAAACTGATCAAATTATATTGTATGCATGCACACGTATGCCACTAATGGAAGTCAGTATTCTGAATAATTAATATGTACCAATAAAAAAAGGTCTTCAAGAAAAAAATTGTTATAAAGAATAAAATGCAGACTCACAGAAAGACAAGTACTGCATAAATTCACTATTTATGAGACATCAAGAATAGCAAATACACAGAAATAGATAATAGAATGGTACTTACCAGGAGCTGGGGAGGGGGAAATAGGGAGATGCTATAAAACAGGTATAGAGTTTCAGTTATGCAAGGTGAGTACATACTAGAAATATGCTGTACAAGTGTGCCTACTATAAACAATACTGTATTGTACACTTAAAAATGTGTTAAGAGCATTGTTCTTACCACAATTAAAACAATTTTAATTAAATAAATAAAAAGTGAAGGGCAGAAAGCAGGAGTCAGGATATAGGAGTGGACAGTGAGTTGGTGAGTAGTCAGGCAAGGCCTCCCTGAGGAGTTGACATTGGAGCTGACACTCACGGAGATGAAGGAAACAGCAATGCAGAGAAGCCAAGAGGGGCCTGCGAAGGAGTAATGTGAGAGCAGAGGTCTGTCAGGAAGCAGAAGACTCTCAAAGGGACTATGTACAAAAGTACAGAGAGCTTAAGCTAGCTACAGAGGTCCCTGGTGAAAGCTGTGGTCATTGGTAAAGGGATGCAGACAACCCCAGGTAACTAGCCAGGAAGAACGGGGAAGTTGACACCCTGAGTAAACATCTCCTCCCCTGTCTGTCTCTCTCTCCATCTCTTCCTCTCTCTCTCTCTCTCTCTGATCTACCAGTGCTTCCCCTTAGCCAATTCCAACAGGAGGCCAGGAGGCAAGAGTAAGCATCTATTGATGCAGTTCTTATCATCATCCTACTGACACACAGAACAAGATGAGAAAGAGAAGTGTCTGAAGAGCAAATAGAAGGATCAGCATAAACACCAAGTACAAAGGTACACGATGGGAAATAGCTCAGCTTGCTCCAGGAAGAGAAGGGCCATTGTGCTTCAAGGAGCTTCATAGACAAGGTACATGATGAGGGCAGAGAAGACACTGAACACTGATCACTTGTGGCCTTGTATGACAGGGCAAGGTGCTAGTATATCATTCTGTGTACAGTGGAAAGTCTTTAGAATGTTGGGGTGGGAAATCTCAGATTCTCACACTTTAAAAGACCACTGTGCCTGCTGTGTGGAGGGTGTACCAGAGGAGCAGTAAAGGTGTAGCAGGAAGCAACCAGTATAGCGGAGGTATAGTGAACTCACCCTGGAATTCAAATGCACAAAGAAATGAGACGTCTGCTTTGTCTACAAAAGATCTGCTCTTATTCATTAGTTCCTATCCAATATAGGGAGATGTTTTAATCAGCTTTTCGCTGCTGTAACCAAAAGATCTGACAAGAACAACTTAGAGGAGGAAAAGTTTATTTTGGCTCACTGTTTCAGAGATTCAGTCCATGGTCACTGACTCCATAGCTTTGGGCCCAAGATGAAGCAGAACACTAAGGCAGAAGGGCATGGTGGAGTAAAGCATTTCAGGAAGCAGAGAGAGGTCTGCTCTTGAGTTTCAAAATATAAACCCCAAAGGCATGTCCCTTTCTTCAGCCACTACTACCCTACCACAATTACCACCCATTTAATCCATATCAGTGGATTAGTTCACTGATTAATTTACCTCATATCTAAACCATAAGAGAAAACAAAAGGGACAGGGGAAATCTTTAGAACAAAGCAATTTAAATCTGCCTCCGGTTAATTGTGCTTCATCACTAGATTTTGGCATCTTCCCTGCTCTGACAGCAGGACAGGGGCAAAAGAAATATGGATGACCTGATGTTAAAACATGGGGAAAGAGTCCTCAAAACTAGGCAGGGTCCTCTGGTTGTCCAGCAGCATCCATGTCCCCCTTGTTGTTTGTCCTTGGTGGTATCAGTAGGATGACAGCTGAAGCTGTGGCTAGTGTACATCTTGGTTTGTCCTCCCTCTCAGCTCAGTGGGTCCCTGGAGCTGCCTCATTCACCTCAGCTCTCACTGACTTTATGGGCCTAACTCAGCGCTTCTAGTCCCCCATCTCAACAGGCCCAGGTAGGCCCTGCTGGCTCTCAATTCTGCATCCATGTCTTGGGAAAAGAGAGGAAGACCTGGGGATAGACTGTTATTCTCCCAAACCACATCACTGAATTTATTTCATATGGTCACCCTCCAGCTTGGCCAAGAAAATTCCTCAGGGAACTTCCTGGTGTCCACTTCCCAGTACACAGACTGAAAAGCTAAGAAGCCCCTCTGCCCTATTTTCCTCCATGTACTTATCAGAGTCCACCCTCTCTCTAGGTAACCCAGAGGGAAGATCAGAATACCTAAATGACTTTCTATCTTCCCTGTCTGTCTCCCTCTGTCTTCTGTCTCCAAAAACCTATCCAGGTTGGAGAGTAGGTTTCATTATCACAGCACTTATCTCCTGAACTCCAACCTTATTATTGAGCATTGATGGTTGTTATGGGAAAATTTTATAACCTTTCAGGTTAATCCTTGCCATATAAATGGAAACTAAAAACATTTATGAAATCCTTTCTCTCCCTATAAAGACTAGCTTTCAAGCCTTTTGTCTTTTTGCAGAACCCATGTTTTAATATCTGGAGAAAAGTTTAACTTTTTGCCTTGTATTCTTTATCCACTCTTGGAGACAGATATATTCAGGAAAAAGAGAAAAGCATATTAAATTTTTCCAAAGATGGCCATCATTTCACCTGTCAAGACGCTATCTGAAAGTTCTGGGAGAAAAAACAACCAAAGCTTGCTATCTGGTAGAAGTGGAGTGGAGAGCAAGAGATGGGAGAGAAGGCACATTTAGGAAATATTTCAGAGGTAGAACTTCAGAATTGGCTGATGGACTGATCAGATGGTAGGGAGTAAAGAAAACAGGGGAGCCAAGAATGACTCATAAGTAAGCAGTAGATTAGCCAGAGGGTGGTCTACTTTACTGGAATAAGAACTCCTAAGGAAGAAACAGGTTTGATGTGGGAAACAATGATTCCCTTCTATCTAGTAAATTTGAGATTCCAATGAGACATCTAAGTACAAATGTCAAATAGGTCACTCAGAAGAGAGGTCATGGATGAAGATAAAAGTCTGGAATTCATCACCAAATAGATGGGTTCCTTGAGGCCCAACACACAGCACAAAGAGTGTTATCTGTGCAGAAAAAGCACCAGGCAGGAAGCCTCTGTAAGCCAGCCCATGGCAGGACAGGGAGGAAAAAACCCAACCAATCCCAACCTACCTCAAGACATGCTCCCTCCAATATAGCAGAGCATTTAAGATCCAGCCACTACAAACCCATCTCAAATTAGCAATATCCAAAAAGAAGAAATTGCATTTGGAAATGGGTCATCATCATTGTTTAAGCTTTTTTTTCCAGGGGAAGTTGTAAGTACTTATTTGATACCAGTATCATATAGAAAATACCCTGTGAAACAAGAACCCAATAAGAAACAGGGCTTTCTCTACCAGCCTTGACTCTGCTATCTACAAGGGGGCTTGTAACACAGACATATCAGCCCAGAAGTAACCTGGAGGGTAAGCTCTCCAGCTGTTCAAAATCACCTGTGGTGTGGGTTTTCTCCATGCACTCTAGCACATTTGTTGGGTAGGAAAAGGTAAAAAAGAACCCATAAGCTTCTCTACCTTAAGGAAGGTAAAGAGACAACCTAGAGAGGCGGACAGAAGAACAGGTCTGAGAACTGTAAGGACGAATACTATTCCCAATGAAACAGCCCCACCTGCTGAACCAAATTTCCATTTGGAGGGAGGAGAAGGAAATAAGATTTGAGTCCTTTTTCAGGAATTGTTTTTACATAACAACTATAACCTTCTTACTCCCTCTAGAGGTCAACTGGATAAATAACATGTCTGTAAAAGAAATAGAAACCACAGCTTCATATTTTTCAAGGCACCTTTCTTTATCACTTTAAAATAAATATTAGAGCAGAAGGGCAAAATGAGAGCAAGACATTAAAAGTTATCTGTCACTTTCCACATACCCTGAAATTTGAAGCCAAGAAATTGGGAGGTGGGGAGGGTGCTCTGCAGGCAAGGCCAAACCCATAACATGAATGAAATGCTTAAGATTGACCTCATAAGATGGGAAAAGATGCTATACTGCATTAGTCTCCACTAATATATTTTTCCAAAAAGCTAATTGCTTATTCTGAAAATGAGAAGATGGTGTTGCTCTTCAGATCAATGTGGTCTTTCCAAAAGGACAATGTCTGGACTGTTTCAGGTTTTCTGAATTTGAATGAGGACACCATTGTTGCCAGGCAACTTTGTTCTCTAGATGTAGGTGCACATGAAAAATAAATAATTTTTATTAAAAAACCTCATAATTTCAATGAATCTATTCTGGCAGTAATCATGATATCACAATTTGTCTACCTAGATCCAGCATCTGAATAAAGGAAACAAGTCCAGGAGCCAAGGACAATAAACTAATTAAGCCAGTGCTCATGAGGCCATTCTTCAGTGGTTCAAAGTAGCACTGAGACTAATTTTAGAAAGCTTCACTTCAGCCTAACAATTTTACAATAGAACAGACACTGATAACATTTGGACAGAAGGAGTAATATCTCATAGCTGTGGGTTCAATTTGGGTAACAGCCTTTTATAAATACATAGCCAGAAGGTAAATTTCTCTAGCATTCAAGATTATTGCTGCAACAATTAACTATTCTTTCAGAAGAACAAATACCAACCCAGAACATTATTTGTGGCCATAGGCAATGAACAGATAACATAAATTCCTCTGGTATTTTCCACATACTCTTAAAAAGTACACTATGACAAAGTACAAAATGAGCAAAAAGGAAATTTTAAAGGTGATTCAGTGCAATTTATTATATGATAAAAATGGCATCTCAAGTCACTGGGGCAAAAATGGACTTTCAACAAAGGATATTAGGACAAGCAAAAGGCCATTTAGAGAAAAAGATAAAATTAGATCTGTATTTCAACTGCACAAAAGAGTGAATTCCAAATGCATCAGAGGTCTAAGTGCAAAAATAAATAAAACTTTACAAGTGCTAGGAGAAAACATGAAAAAATGCCTCTTCAATCTCAGTATACAGACTAAGACTTAAACTACAGAGGCTTTCATTAAAGTCCTATAGGATATAAAATATTGATAAAATTATCAATAAAAGACTGACAATTTGACCACATAGAAATAAAATACAATTCAGAAGAAAAAAAAAAAACCTGACATAAACAAAAGCAAAAAGGACAACTGACAAAGCAGGAGTAAAATATATTTGCATTAGACATATCCCTTATATGTAAAAGCTCTTGAATACCAAGGGAGAAATTACCAAGAACCCCAATACAAACAGATAATTTCCCCAAATTATATCAGTATCCCTAAAAATAGACAGATTGGGGCTGGGGGGAGACAGAGAGAGAAACGTTTTAGGTTTAAATTTATAAAAGAAAACAACACTGAGATACCATTTCTTATCTATTAGATTAGCAAAAATCGAAAATGATAATATATTCTTTTGACAAAGCTGTTGAGGAAATGTTTTTATTCATTGCTAGTAGGAATGAAGATTGGTACAATGCTTTCTGAAAGAAAATTTGACAGCATTTAATTAAACTAAACTAATGAGATGGTTGCTTACAGAAAATAAATGGGTACAGGACAGAAAAAAACTAGGAAAGAGAAACAGGATAGTAGTGACAATGGGAAAAAAAGAAACTTCCATACAACATTTCACATAGCCACCAAAATAAATAAACTTCAATAAAGCAGGTTTGGGGTAGTTGGATCTAACACATGGATTTAACTGTAGTACAGATGAATAATGGCCTCCTAAAAGATGGGCAGGAGAATAAGCAACTCAGTATTATGACTACTATGAAAGGAAGTGAAAACCCAAGGAACTGTGTGTGAGTATGTTTGGGGCTAAGATACACACATAGACTTCCAAGCTCTATCTTATGAAAAGACTAGCTCTAAGATCTTAGTTTCTAAATATCCTTCTCAGTAAATAGAACCAAAGCTTATAAGAAAAATGGTTGATTCCAGGCCTAAGACAAGAAAACTGATGCCAGAAAGGAAATGCTCAGAATGCACAAAGGAATAGACACTAACCAGCAGAAGTTCCCTGTGGCTAAGCTAAAACCACTTTGAACAATACGGTGGAATGACAGCAAAGGACTATGCCCATAAGTGCAAACTGATAAAAATAAATTCACTTTCCAGTTAATAAATAAGGAAGGAATGATGAAAAGAGAAAATCATCATTAGGAAAATATATTGAATAACTGTTGCAAAGAACCATCAATGGAAAAATGAGCAAAAGTAAGATGATAAGCAGGATATTTTTAAGCATCTCCCTACAAGATACTTACTAATTACTAAATGAAATGTAATCACCTTACAGTATAGAAATATGGCATACAATATCTCAATAAAGTGATCAAAGTATATATCACCAATAACAAGACAAACTGAAACCAGGTACTCCTTGACATCATCACACACTGAGAAGGGCAAAAGATGCATGATCTCATTCTACTCATGAGAAAACATCAGACAAACCCCAATAGAGGAATAATCTATAAAATAACTGACTAGTACTGTCCAAACATGTCAAGGTCACAAAAGACAAAGATTAAAGAGAGTACAGAGATGTGACAATGAATGTACTGTTGGATTCTGCTACAAGAAGGACATTGTTGAGAAAACTGTTGAAATCTGAATAATTTATAGACTAGTTAACAGTATAGCATCAATGTTAATTTCCTTATTATTCTGTTGAATAAATATAAGAAAATGTTGGGTTACAGGTATGTGGGAACTCTGTAAGATTTCTGCAAGTCTTTTCTGTAAGTCTATAAACATTTCAAAATAAACTGGTTCCATAAGGTGAAAATATCTCCATGTAGCTCACTTCTGAAGGGGGTGATCATGTGGCATACCTTTTAATTATTATTGGACTTAAGTTCTGCAGATATTGATGTGTTAATTATGCAGGAAGATTATTAAACAAAAAAATCAAAATAATATATTTTTTAAATATCATAAAATAAAATATAGAGAACTGGAGTAGAGCACTTACCTCACATGCACAAGGCTCTGGGTTTGATTCCAAGAACCACAAAAACAATAATAAAATAAAATATAATCCATTTGTATAGCAGTCTAGGAAAAAAATAAGAATAATATTGTGCTACTTATGATATTTCTACTTTCAGAGATATTATTCTAACTTTCAAGTCCATAAATAGTCACTGAATGTATAATATGTGCTCTAAACTGAGTTGGGTCCTATTAAGTTCAGAAAACTTTAATGGACATCTCGGATGCACCACAAATAAGAGGTATAAATCCTTTTGCTCCCACCTCTTGGAATTAATGCTTGTATGGCCAGCCTTAACCAAAAGAAGGCAAATACCAATGAATAAATATTTCCCTTTTCTGTTCCCCAGGCAAAGCAGTCTGAGACAATATTTAAAATAACACCCCCTCAAGAATGGACAACACTCATCCATAGGGACAACTCAATTCTACATCACACTACTTCCCCCCACTTGCTGTTCCATTGCCCTGATGGCTTAGTCTAGCTTAATGGGATTACTTTCAGAGAAACTATGTGCTCACCAGCCTCAGAATACTGATAACAGAAATCTATAAATCTGCAAATGTGAACAATGTATCCCAGAGTAGATTGACTGTGAGGTAATCCTTGGGGGAATAATAGAATAAACCAAGAGAGCATTTCGTATTCATGGAGAAAGAACACCAGGAAATAAGTCAAGTTGGGTTGTCTTACTGCCACATGGAAAAAGACTGAAATGACTACATCTGCCCTGCCCAAGGACTTCTTATGTACGTGCACCCTCAAAGTAGTCAATTAGCAACAAAGATGAAAAATAAAAGCATTTTGATGAGAGGAAAATGGAGAGGTATCTCAAGTTTGTTTATATCAAAGCCAAGTCCTACTTTTTTTTCTTTTAAAGAAAGAGTTCCCATGAGAAATGCTGGAAAGGCAGTATTTATAAAAAGAAAAAGAAAAGAAAGAGAAATCTAATAGAAGTCTAATGAGCACCAATCATCCACAGGAACAGAAGAGGGAAAAAAAAGAGAAGTCTAACAGAAACAAAATCAAAGCAAAACTTCAATTTGTCATTAAAAATAAATTCAACCCTATTGCTAATTTTTAACAAAATAGCTACCTACCTAATAATTTATACCAAGTCACATTATTTTATATTTTGCACACAAAACTTTTTTTTGCTGTTTTTTTCTTCTCATACGTTTCCCCCCACTGCCTGTGTGTGTGTGTGTGTGTGTGTGTGTGTGTGTGTGTGTGTGTGTTGACCCAAGAGCTCATGCATATCTCTACCAATGAGCTATACATGTCCACAGGACCCCCATACTTCCTTTCTTTATGATGATGTTTGTTTGTTTAAAAGATCTAATAGCTATTTCCCTTAAGAAGGAAAGAGAGGAATTATGAAGTAAGGCTGTTAACCAGTCTCCAAGTTCCTTGTTGCTGTGAAAAATCATCTGGAGATAGCCAAGCACTGAGCATAGTATGTCTTCAATCTGGTCTTCAAGAAATAAAGCAAGGTTTTGAGGCTAACTGGACAAGAGGGCCCCTTCTAAGATGAATGACCCCTCCCAAGTATTGTAAACACACACAATTTTAGTGTAAATGGAAAGAATAAAAGTACTGTTTGACTCAAATGAGTTCAAGTTAATCACCTTCACATTTAATACTACTGAGAAGGATGATGTTTAAGTTTCTAAATGCCAATCTCTTAAGGCATGTTTCCTCAATATGTCAAACCATGTTGCTTCAATTTATCTTTTCAGTTTTTAAACTATGGGATGCAAGCTGTTAAGAAATGTAAGTCTCCTAAAATATTTTCTAAAATAGTAAATCCCACTTCAATAAGGCCAAGATCATCACATCCAGTTACACAGCTTGTGCACTGCACAAACATATGCAGTCAAAGGAAACCTAAGGGCCAAGAAGGGTTGGGCCCCCAAAAATGCATGAAAGAAATTATATATATATGTAAATCTGTACATAATTTCAGGGGATTCAAGCCCTATGAATCCCAGATCCTGGGATAAGAAACACCTGCTGTTTCATTCTATCCAAATAACTGGGGTTTGCATTTTACCATATTGACTGAGAATTTCTTAGAGTCAATCATGCCTCAGGCATAAAACTAATTACAAAAAGACCTTCTTCAAGGTAAAAAGAAAATTTATTGTACCAACTTAATTAACTATATTGTACTCTGATACAAAACAAACTTTTATTTTCTCTACAATTTCTCTTCTCAGAAATGACTGAAAAGGTCACTCTAACATTGCCTTATAAATTTAAAGACAAACATTACAGAAAGCATATCCAGAAGCAAAGTCCTAACATTTGTAACTTTAAAATATTTGTATCATTTTAAATTTTCACTAAAATGAGAATTTATCCATTGTGACTACAAGTTATAACAGTTTAAATGAGTGAAATGACATAGGAACACATATACTCAGCTGCAAAATCTAACAGATTTAACAGTAATATTTGACATTAAAAGAGGAAAACAAAATTGCCACACGATTTCAGGATACAGCTATAAATTTAAATTTCAATTCTGTATTTGTGACATCATCACTTCTATGCTTCAGTGTAAAGAGGGCCCCAAAGTAACAACTGAATCATCTTTTATAATAAATAAATTGTTACTCTTTAACTTTCTCAAAATATCACTAAAGTAATAGTAAAGAGATTTTTTTTTTAAATTAAGTATAAATCCATAATATCAAAAGAATACTTCTGTTTCAGGCAATTTAGTGGAGTGGATAACTTGAGAAAAACTCTTTTGACAAATGCCTAAAAGTTTTGGGTAAATGTATATATTTTAATGACTAAATTCACAGCTAGGGCCAGTTACCATGGAGCACACCTGTAATCCCAGCAACTGTGGAGGCAAAAAGACAATCCCAAGTTCAAAGCCAGGCTCAGCAACCTTGCAAGGGCCTAAGATATTTAGTGAGACCCGTTCTTAAAATAAAAAATAAAAGGGGATGGGGAGGTAGCTCAGTAGTAAAGCATACCTGGGTTGAATCCCCAGTCTGGAAAAACAAACAAATAAAAAATCATTGAATTTTGAAACCCAATGAAGAGATTAAATAGAAGATTAGGCATGGTTAAAGAATAAATTTGAAAACAGTTCTGAAGAAATTATCCAGAATTAAGGAAACAATAATAAGGAAAAATTCTTTATAAAAGGGAATTTAGTGGAATTCATTAGGCCAAAAGGAGAATGTTTAATGTAACTAATTAAAGAATACAAGATAACAGAAAATATAGGAAAGAGGCAATAGTCAAAGATAAAATAGTTAAAAATTTCCCCAAATTAGTGAAAGGTAAAAATCCACAGATTCAAAAATCTTGAATAATCCTAAAAAGCTTAAATAAAGAGATTTACTTCTAGACACTTTAGAAAACAAAGGACAGATCCTAACAGCATCTGAAGGAAAGAAGGCAGATCACATAGGAAGAAGTTAGTTCATAATTGGCTTCTAAACTTCAGAGGATCTGCTCTAGGAAAATATTAAATGGGGCCAAAGAGGCCCATGGTACAAGAAACATAGGTGAGCAAAATAAATGAAAAATACATAGGAAAACCTAAACTAATATTAGCTGCATAAGGCAACAACAATAATATCTATATTGTGGGGTTAAAATATAATAAACTAAAAAAAATTAATAGCATATGATTTGAAAGATAGTTAAAAAGTTAATAACTTTAGAATTTGTTAAGTTAAACATGCTTGTTAGAACTTTTATGACAGGAGAGGCGGGGCGGAGCCTCTCGCAGCCAGAGGGCAACATTTTGGACTTCTTACCAGCTCTCCAGGCAAACAGCAGATCCTCGGAGGTAAGGACACGGGCACAGCAGCAGGACTCACCACAGTAGGGCTTGGAAAATTCACATGCAGCTTAAAAAAATAAAAGAGATCCCATGGAAACTTCCTCAGTTTTCCCAATGGTAATATCTTGCAAAACTATTGTAGAATATTGTAGCCCAGACATCAAGAGCCAGAACATTTCTGTTACTGGATTCCTAGGACAGATTCATGACTGGCGATCCAACACATCAGATCTGGCCACTCTTCCAAAAAATTAAACAAAACAAAACAAAAAAAAGAATTCATCTATGCCCTTATCAACTGAAGGGAGTCTCCTGGCTAGCCCAGCGCTTTCCCTGTTAGAAAGGCTGCATCCTAGCAGATGAGTTGGGCCTCAGTAAAACCTGCAAGACCTCAGGACAGCTGGTGCCAAAGATGAGCAAGGAGTTTAACCAAACTGGAAAAAGAAAATGGGCCAAGAAAGAAAAGGAACAGGGGAAGAAAAAAGAAAGTAAAGATTTCAGGGAAGGAATGTGGAAGCTGGAGGGAACACTGTGGTAGGCCACCACTCATCAGCATGTGCCCCCTGGAATGATGATGAATGGAGGGCGGATGCTCTGGGGCTAGATGCAGCTGTTCAAAGCAATAAAAACACATGCAATGTCAGCTGGACTGTCAGGGAGAGCAGGGGCTATTTTTCTCCACCTCAGGGACCAGACAATTAACTTCTCCATGCATTACATACCCAGAAAGAGATCAACTTACCAATGTTGCCTAAGAACCGACTGGCCCACCTGAGCCCCATGAGCCTTCTCAAGGTGACCCAGGGACTGATCACACACCAAGCTGACCCACCACATTTGCCTCCCCCACCTTCCTTGCAGTGACACTACCAATCTGACATGGGCAGGAGGATTCCAATTGAGGATATCTGTCCTTGTGCTCCCACAGATCCCCAACATGAGAGAGGAATGAGGCCAAAGGCCACCTGCTAAGAAGCATCCAGACTTCACTTCCTTACCTCTTGCACGGCCTCCTTAAGCCTGGGCAGAGTGTCCACCTGCTGCCCACTCCAAAGAGACTAAAAACAAGGGGGAACACACTATCTTTTTAGTATTTCTTTTAATATTTTTAAAGTTATAGACACAATACCTTTATTTATTTTTATGCGGTGCTGAGGATTGAACCCAGAACCTCACATGTGCAGGACAAGCACTCTACTGCTGAGCCACAACCCCAGCCCTTTTTAATAGATTTTTGTATGTGATTTGCCAGTATTTTGTTCAGAATTTTTGCATCTATGTTCATCAGGGATATTAGTCAGAAGTTTTCTTTCCTTGATGTGTCTTTGTTTGGTTTTGGTATCAGGGTGATATTAGCGTCATAGAATGAGTTTGGAAGGGTTCCCCCTTTCCTATTTCATGGAATAATTTGAGGAGGATTGGTATTAGTTCTTCTTTGAAGGCCTGGTAGAATTCAGTTGAGATTCCATCTGGCCCTGGGCTTTTCTTTGTTGTTAGGCTTTTGATAGCATCTTCAATTTTATTGCTTGAAATTGATGTTTAAATTTTCTATGTCCTCCTGATTCAATTTGTACAGGTCATACATCTTTAGAAATTTAAGAACATCTTCAAGATTTTCTATTTTATTAGAGTATAAATTTTGAAAATAGTTTATCGTCTGTATTCATTAGTGTCTGTTGTGATATTTGTTTTTTCATCTAGAGTTTTAGTAGTTTGAGTTTTCTTTTTCTCAAAGAACCAAAATTTTTAAATTGTTTCAATTTAATTGATTTTTCTTTTTCTCTTGGTTAGCTTGGCTAAGGGTTTATCAATTTTACTTGATTTCTCAAAGAACCAAAAATTTTTAAAATTGTTTCAATTTAATTGATTTCAGCTCTGATTTTAATTATTTCCTGTCTTCTATTGCTTTTGGAGTTGAATTGTTCTTTTTCTAGGGTTTCAAAATGTAATGTTATTTATTTCCTATTCTTTTAATGAATGAGCTCAATGCAATGAACTTTCCTCTGAGCACTGCCTTTATAGTGTTCAAGAGATCAATATGTTGTGTCACTATTCTCATTTATAGATTTTTATTTCATCCCTATTTTCTTCTGCTATCCATTGTTCATTCAATAGCAAATTATTTAGTCTCTAGGTGTTTCTTTCTACTTTTTATTTTATTGTTGATTTCTAATTTCATTCCATTATTATCTGACAGAACGCAAGGTATTATCTCCATTTTTTTTTTTTTATTTGCTAAGAGTTGTTTTGTGGCCTAAGTTATGGTCTATTTTAGAAGAGGATCCTTATGCTGCAAAGGTGTATTTAGACATTGATGGATGAAATATTCCATGTCTTTTAAGTCTAAATTATCAATTGTACTTTTTAGTTCTATAGCTTCTTTAGTTTTTGTTTGGAGGATATATCCAGTGGTGAGGGAGGCATGTTAAAAGTCACCAAGTATTAATTGTGTTGTGGTCTATTTGATTCTTGAAATTGAGAAGGGATTATTTGATATACAGAGATGCTCTATTGTTTAGGGAATAAATATTTACGATTGTTATCTTATTGATGTAAAATGCCCTTAAGCAGGATGAAAGGTCCTTCTTTGTCCCTTCTGATTAACTTTGACTTGAAATCCACTTTTTCTGATTTTAGAATAGAAACCCCTGCTTATGAGATCCACATGAATGTTTTTCCTCACCTTTTTAACTTCTATCTGTGGATATCTTTACCTATGAGCTGAGTCTCTTGGAAAAAGTATATTGTTGGGTATTGGATTTTAACCCAATTTGTTATGTCTTTTGATTAATGAGTTTCAGCCATTTACATTCTATATAATTATTGAGAAATGATTTTTATTCCCTGTCACTTTTTCATTTTAAATTTGAATTAGTTTCTCCTTTGATTGACTATTATTCTAGTGTATTTACTCCTTTTGCTGGTTTTCATGTTTCTTTTTCATTCTTCTTCATGAAATATCTTATTGAGTATGTTTTTAGTGCAGGCTTTCTACTTGTAAATTCTTTTATCATGAAAGATTTTTATTTCATCAATTCTGAAGCTTAGTTCAGAATTAAGCAGGATAAATATTCTTGGCTGGAATCCATTTCATTTCAGAGTTTGATATATATTATTCCAAGACCTCCTAGCTTTGAGGGTCTTGATTGAGAAATCTGCGATAAGAACTGGTTTCCTTCTAAATTGTGACCTGTCATTTTTCTCTGGCAGCCTTTAAAATTTATCCTTATTCTGTACATTAGGCACTTTCATAATAATGTGCCATGGTGTGGGTCTTCTATAACTGTATATTTGGGGTCCTATATGTCTCCTGTATATGATTTTCCATTTCATTCTTTAGGTTTGGAGAATTCTCTGATATTATTTCATTGAAGAGACTGCATTCCTTTGGTTTGTAACTCCGAGCCGGGAACCTTTGGGAACACAGTAAGTCCACAAGGTAGAAACTCTACAGCCTCAGACCAATACTGTTAGATGGGTAGGCACACAAACAACATGAAGAAAAAAAAAATCACCCCAAGCAAATCAAGACACTTCAATAACAGAATCCATGGATGCCACAGTGGAAGAAATGTCAGAGAAGGACATTTGAATGTACATAGTTAAACTGATCTGCAAGGCACAGGGGGATTTAAGGAGTGAAATCATGGAGAAACTACAAGAAGTATTTTCAATAGAGATTCTAGGGGCAAGGGGAGTCAAGTAGAAAACCTCAAAATGAAGGAGACAATAAACCAAATTAAAAATTCCATGGAAGGTATCACCAACCGTCTAGACCACGTGGAAGACATGAGTTTCAGGCGAAGACGACAAAATATAATCTTGAAAATAAAGCTGACCATGGAGAAAGTTATCGAGTTTTTTTAATGAAGGTTCCATTATACAGGTAGAATGGATTAAATCACTGGCATGGGTGACTGAACTCAATCTCCAGCTTCTGTTTTCTTCCAAAGAAGTGAAACTTTAAGTCTCCACCTTCTAAACACACAGTTGGTTCCTTTGGCAACCAGCCCTCATCCTAGCTGGGATTTTTCAGCCACCACTCATCTCACTAATAAACAAAAAAGACATTCACTACTCATTACAGGGATGCCACATGTCTAAGAAGCTCTTGTATTAGGTACCAAGAAAGATATTATAACAAAAGATGGTTAATCCATTCTACCTGATAACGGAACCTCCATAATAAAAGATGGCCCTATCATCCTATCACTAAGGAAATTACATGATTTAGGAATTATCTCAAGAACCAGGGTCAGAAACCAAATATATATATATTTCATATTATGCCACAAAGGGGATAATCAAGAATGAAACCATCTGTACCCACGTGGCTTATTGTCCCTGTTACTAGCAACTTTATCATTCAGCCATCTTCATTCACAAGGCATTAGTATTCTAGGAAAGTTGCCCATGAAGCTAAAGGTGCAAATAATTTTATTATTCCAGAACTTTCTCATTTATCTGAACACTACTGAACTTACCCTAATCAAAGTAAATATTCCGTTCTCAGAACTATAGCTTTGAATGACTAGTTTCAAGATTCACATTAAAACCCTAACCCCAAATTTTTCCTGTCATAAACAAGGATCCAAATCAATGCACCTTAAGCCAGGCTCCAAATAATATTACCTTTGTACCTGGATTTCCTAAATTTACTTGAATATAATATATATTTATTATATTCAAGTAAATATTTATATCACCATAAGTAATATTAGCAACCAATACCAGTCAGTCATCCTTATCCACTTAAAGTTAAGGATCAAAGGTAAAATACTCTTGTATCCATAAAGCAGGAGTATAGTGTTTTCACAATACTTCACATTAAAAATAAGGCAAATTCATAGGAAGCATGCAGAATGTTATTAATAAAATAACACGGTACAACCAGCAGAATCAAGATCAGTGGTAAACATAGCTAAATGAAAAAGTACATTCAACATATATTTATTAAGTGCTACATAGTGCCAAGATACTATGATCTTCATGAACTTGGGCACTTCTTGTTACTGTTTTATAACCAACATTTAAAAAAAAAAAAAAAATTACAGAACCTCAGTATATCCAACTGGTCCTTCTGTTCATAGTGCCAAGCATAAGATTCAAGCAAGCATGCATTGACAAGGAGCTTGAAAAAAAAAACATTTAAAAAAGTAATCATTCTTGACAAGTTTGCAAAATAAGACTTCAAAAATTATTTAAGTTATAATGCAAGTTACAGAGTACTTGGCATTAGAGTTGTTCAACTAGAATCCACTTGCATAAACATTAAATCAACAACCATTCCAGATGACATAAACATACCCCACCATTTCCTTCTTCCTCCCTACAAGGAAAAAATAACAAAGCCTTCTCAGCATCTTCAAACCTGTATTGCTCCCACTCTCAGAAGACTGAAGTTATTGTCTAAAATGATACATACATAAGAAATTTGGTCACAATGCATTAAAATCTAAACATACAAGGATTTTAAAAGCTGAACAAGTCTTTTATCCTGATTTCACACAGAACAGCTACACTTGAACGCAACACACAGTATTTTTGCTTCTCAGATTTCTCATGATTATGGGACATTAGTGTTATAAATTAAAAACAATTCAAAAAAGTTCCCTAAACTATATTCATTTAACCTTCCATTACCCAGTATGAGTGCAGGACATGTCTGACTTGGCCCATGAGTTAATTTTTTTCTCCTGATCTTGGAATGACCCAGTGAGATGTAAAGCATGGCTTGAAGTATTCTCAGATAATGAAATAGACATGAAACTGAACCAGGTTAAGGTAAATCAAGACACCATTGTTCACAAAGTCCAGAGAGGTGATAGCTATGTTCACATTTTAGTTTCAAGTAACTGAAGAGTCTTACTCAAAATGATTAGGTAATTAAGTATCTCAAGATGTCCAGAGGTAAGCTGTGCTATGCCAGGGCTTGCTAGCTTTCCTTTTACAAGATTATTCTGGCTCTGCCCTCCTGCTTATTGGCTTCATCCCCAGGCTACAGGATAGACACAAAATTCTATGTGTCACATTCAGGTAATACCAAATTTCACTATTATCTAAGCCTCATTTTCTTTGCCCCATCCCAGGGCCTTTTTAAGAAGCCCACAATATCTCAAATCTATTGAGTATTTCTATTACAGTATCGGTAGCCTGTGTCTTCATAATAGAAACTAAAGCCCAGTAGGCCAGAAAGGAGCCAGCTTCTCCTGAAGTATATGGATGGAGGGAGATGGCTTCTTCTGTGAAGGATGTGACATTAGTTCAGTGATTTAATGGTATGAGAATAAATACAAGCAGAAGATTCAAGACCAGGCTGGGAAGCTTAACAAGATTCCATGTCTCAAAAATAAGGCAAAGGGGCTGGTGATGTAGCTCAGTGGTATAGCACTCTGAGTTTAATCCCCAGTACTACAAAAATAAAATTTCCAAGAAATAAATAATTTCATTCTGGGGAAAAAGAAAGACATCCAAAGTTTAAGGGAAGTTTCTTAGGAATGCCCAGGTGGCATTAAGTTGAATCTTCCTAAGTACCTGAGCTATTAAATCCAAGTTCCTAGCATCCTGCCTACTAGTAATATTTTAATATGTTTTGCTAAAAACACTGAAGCCAGGAACGTTTTAAAGAACACACAAAAGCAACAGCAAAACTGACTTTGCTTAAGTTATTCTTCAAAATGAGGTATATTTCCATTGAATTTAAAATTATGACTCGATTATGTTTTAGATCAATCAAACTTCTTTCATCATTTCTCATTTTTTCACTTCCAATACAGAATAAGTTTGAGTTGTAGTAACTATGAAAATAGGTTTAAAAGAAATGTCATGGCTAACTGGGTAGAAAGGAGATATAAGCTTATTTCATTAATGGCCAAAATACTACTACCATTTTCAGTAAATGAATGAAACTATTTTTAAATAGAATGTTAGACTTATTCATGTATATAACTTGACTTACATACTACCAAACTTCAAACTTACATTGTTGCTCTAGTTTTGTTATTTCAAATAAAAAAGGTGCTTGATATGTAATATCAACTTATCTAAATCTGCAAAATTTTCAATACAAATTTTTCTTTAGAATTACATAATCATGAAGACTTTTCATTTAAATTCCAACTCACATTATCTTGTAAAATTTCAAATCAAAAGCAATTCTACCTTATAAACTTTGAGAATAAAAAATTCTACCTTACAAACTTTCCTAATGAGTTAAAAGGTTCATTCAAAAATGTTTACCTCATCATATTCAAGTCAAGAACTATGCCTTTATGCATTAGCTTGAGGACACAACTTGAGAAAAAAACTATCAAAACCATCATTTACTGTAGTAACTTTATGCAGGTAACCACCATCATAAAACTACAAATACTGAATAATTATGGTATTTCTGAATAGCATTTGTTGCTACAGTATGATAGATTTGAGAGAAAAATAGATTGCTGAGTTCTCATGCTCTTAGGGAAAGGTCAAGATTTGGAATCAGAACGGGATTCAAATTCTACCTATTTCTACCATATCTGTGAGCCTGTTCTCCCGAAAGACATGTGATAGTTGTTAGGGCTAACTGAATTAATAAAGAAAAACAAAACTCCATAAAGTACTCTTTGTTGGTATGGGTATTTAATTGTTAGTCAATTTCTTTTTAGTAGTGTGATTAAAAAATCTGACAAGAATAACCTAGAGGAGAAAAAGTTTATTTTCAGGTCAGAGATTTCAGTCCATCATAGGCCAAATCCATTGCTCTAGGCATAAAGTCAGGTGAAATGCCATGACAGAAGAAAGCATCTCAGGACATGGCGGCATAGAAGCAGAAAGCAAGGGAAGAGCCAGGGGACAACACAATCCTCAAAGACTTGCCCCCAGTGACTCAGTTCCTCTAGCCACACCGCACCTGCCCATAGTTACTACCCAGCACAGTAGTCCTTTCAAATCATTAATCCATCAAATGAATTAATTCACCATTTAAGTTACATCTTTCAGAATCCAACCATGACTGTCAGGGTAACACATCTTATCTAAATTATAATATTGATATACACTCGGGAATCTTCATTAAGATTCTTTTTTTAGTTTTACCAATAAACACTAGGCAATATGTGGAAGAATACTGCATTTTCTCTAGAGACCAGATTATATGATACTTCAGTGGTAAAGCTGAATGATTATGGAGTGAGTGAGCCAGGATATCATTAGCACTGCACATTACTCATTCCTGAACCACTTGTCAATGACTTCATATAGGTTTTGGAAGCCTGTAGTATCAACAGAAAAGCATTCAGATTTCTACAGTGACAATCTTCAACAACTGAGATCATATGTTTATGGAAATATCAAGACCCTACCTATTTGCCTACATTTAGTTTTCTGTCATCACATTTTCTAGTTAAAAATCTGACAATGTCAGATACAAGAATGCTAAAAAAAGAATGATTAAGAAGCATCATTTTCTTCAATCATGTCAAATAACAGAAAAAGAATCCAGCCTTTGATTGCACATATAAAGTACATATACAGCAACGCACAGCAATTCATCTTAAACATTGTTAAATACAAAGAAATTAAGCATACTTTGAAATGTGCAACTAGAAATCATACTGGTCTTCAGGTTTAATGAAGTGCTTAGAAAAAATTTATTTTGTGCTTAGAAATTTTTTCTAAGGCATCACAAATTACATATCCAGACCATTCAATGGCAGCATATTTAATATTTGAAGAGAAGCCTTTAAATAAAACTTGAACACTAAAGATACTGCAAGTCTAATGAATTCACACAGAAAGAGAACCTTAAAATTGACGATTTTACAGAAATAATCTATTACAAAATGGCTGAATTATTCATTCTGAGTATTTATGGGTGTTCCTATTCTTGTTATACAACCCTCCAATAAACCCTCTACTTGATGTAAGGTGAAAACTATGTATTCCTCTTGCTGACTTCCACCTGAGAAATACCACAGAATAGCAGTCAAGAACAATAGAATATGAAGTTTATCTTTTAAAAAGCATAAAAATGTTAAAATTTTAAAACACCAAGCAGAAACTAACTACAAAATCAATTAATTTTCTGAACATAGGACAAAGATACTCTGAAAATATACAGGAGAAGATGTTTTTTCCTGAGTAGAAAGCAAACTTTATTTTATATCAAATTAAGCTTTGCACTTCCCAAGTATAAAATACCAAAGTTTTTCTATCTCAAATGAAAATCAGGAATGTCCACCTTTACATTAATAACAAAAAGAAAAAAAAAAAGAACAAAATCAAAATATTCAAGACAAGTCTCAACAATAATAATGTAAAATCTGGACTGAATGACTAAAATTTTAAATTATCAATATAGTTCAGTTTGACGGATTTCTCTTAGTAAACTTCAATTTGAAACAAAAAAGTACTATTTACCAACAGTAAATGTAACAGTGATACTGTTCATATTATCCAATTTGAGATGGCAAATTAAAAGATACAAACCATACAGTGACCAAAGGAATAACAACCAAAAAAGCAATTGACCTTATTAGGAATCAAGAGAATACCTACACTTATAAAAACTCCCCCAATCAGTAGCATATTCTGTATATGATGTGCAGAAAAGTATAATTAAAGCAAGGTAGTTTTTTATTAGTTCCATAATTTTTAAAATATGAGGAAATTTTGAACTATGTCTCTAAAAGACCACAGAATTATCACTGAAATATGTGTTTCTCAAGACAATGGGCAAAAAGTTCCCACTTATGGGAAATATGTTCTTTTTTTTTCACACAGTGAAACTGAGAAAAATCATACCAAATGAGATCTTTTTCTCTAATCTTAAATACCCCAATAATGCAAACTTTGGAAAATGTAATTTTTTCAATTCAGACTGAAACAGGTTGTTATTAAACAAACATGTACAAATCTTATTGCTTGGCACCAGATTTTTTTAAATTAAACATTAATTAAACAACCATAATGTTCTTAAATCATATTACAAACTTTTATACCTGCTTTTATTTTCTTAATGAAAACTGTTCAATCCAACAATCTGGATTGAACCCTGTAATACATAAGCAAGTCACAGTTCACATAAAAACAAATGATCAAACCTCAGTTTTTTTAAAATCATGATATTAAGATATCCACAAAAATTAACTAGGATTTATCAGTGGACAATGATGGACCCACAGAGCGTTGTCTTATAGCATTCTGTGAAAAGTCTTTGTTTGTTCCTTCTTTACTTTCAGCTTCCTCTTCTGAAACATCTTCTTCATCAGCCTCTTGTTCCTCCTCCACTTTTTTCAAAGGTTGAGAAAATTCTGGTAATGACTTTTCTTAAAGACAAGGACCAGAGAAATCAATATACAATAATTCATATGCCTGTGACTGCTTTAGCATTTATTTACATCTGGATTTCCAAAAGGAATAAATTATTAGGAAAACAGTGAAGATTATAAACACTAGTAGAAAAATCCATTTTACATGCCAAATTCTTTCTAATTACCCATCTATTTATAAACTGAACTGAAAGTAATCAATAGGCACTAATACTGTGAATGTGGAAATTTTAAGAAAATATACTGCATTAAATAGATCTTATATTAATTCACTATTAATATTTTGGTATATAAGCATACTAAAACTTCAACACTATCCTGTTTGGGTTCCGGGGGTGGGGGGTGGGGGGGAAATCAATCACAAATTTACAGTTAAAGATCATATTCTTTATGGGGTTGTGGCTCAGTGGTAGAGCGCTTACCTAGGATGTGTAAGGTGCTGGGTTAGATCCTCAGCACCACATTAAAATAAATAAAATAAAGGTATTGTGTACAACTACAACTAAATATATATATATATATATATATATATATATATATATATATATATTCTTTTTTTAAATCATATTCTTGTACATTTTGTAGACAAGATGTGCTTTCCCTTCCAAATGTGCTTTCCCTTCATCATCTTATTAAGGTATAATTACAAACAATAAAATATACACATTCAAGTGTACAGTTAATGAATATTTAAGTATGTACACATACACACTTGCTATTTGTTACAGAGCCAATTGCTAGTTAAGCTCAGAGCACACCACATTACTAAGATGAAATTGGGCCTCAGTTTTACTATGTTCACTCATCCTAGACTGCTGAGAATTCTAGGCAACCCAGAACCAGGGGGAGGATTAATAAGTAGAGCAAATAAGTAGAATCCTAGGCAACCAGAACCAGGGGGAGGATTATTAAGTAGAGCAAGAAATTCCTAATCATAAACAACCTATTATTTGGTCTGCCCTTTCTATGCTGGGTTAATAGACCATTGTGCTACATCACATCTTACATGGTTCCAGTAAGTACTACAGTTCATAACAGAGGTTTCCACCAAGAATGATACTGTCCCTCAAGGAACAATTTGTAATGTATGGAGATATCTCTGGTTGTCACACTTGGGGAGGGGAGCTGGGCAGGGAAATTAGCAACTACAGAGATACTGTTGAACATCCAACAATGTACAAAAGGTAGTCCATCACAATTAAAAATCATCTGCTCAAAGTGGAAAAGTACTGTCAAGCTTGAGAAACCATGGTTTACAGCCACTCTTCCAAGCAAGCTCTTTACAAGTGGAATGCACCAGGATTTCTCTAAAAGTTAGGTGAGTATGGAAGAAAGTGGGTTTCCTTCTTCCTCCATGATTGTGAGTGATGGCTTTCTTTGATCATCTTGTGCTACTTACTACAAAGAACCAAGCTGAGACTGGAACAAGATATGGAGAATTGAACTACTAAGAAACACACAGCACCTTAATAACATCATCTGGGTCCCAAGGATCCAGTCAATTCTGTCCTTGGACTTTCTTGCTACATGACCAATAGGTATACTGAGTGGCTTTTTTTTTCCCCCTGAGCAACTCAAAATCTTAGACAAACACTTACACTGGAAAACAACTCAAATCACGTGGCATTCTCCAGAAGGGGCATCATCACATTAAAGTCTAGATTAATATTTATCAATTATCTCAATAAAGGAAAACAAATTACCTAAGCCTATGCACAGTGAAGATTAAGCACTTATTATGCATCATCAGGATAATGTATCCCAAACCTATCTTTTTAAATGATTTGAAAAGATATTTAGAAAACCCATTACTTTATACTTTTTAATCTCTCCAGATTAAAATATATTTTAAGGCATAAGTTTTTCTAATAACTTTTTACTATGGACATTAGTAGAAAAAAAACTTAAATAGTTTGATATGAATTAGTTGTCATTTTTTTAAATTTCTAAAAAATTATTTTCCTTGTAACTTCCTAAAAGTATCATCTCTGCCATTTCCTTTGGTTCATCTCAGAAAATTTTTAAAATTACACCTATTCAGTATACTGTCCTCTTGAGAACACTTACCTCCTTAAATGTATACCAAGTACATATCTCACAGTTTATTCCATAGAGGGGAGCCTACCAGAGTCACTATTTTTTTTAAAGAGTTTGTATGTCAATACAAGTTCTTTCATGGGCAAGGACCTACACAGCTTCCTATTGGTAGCCATTTTCTGCAAGACAGAATTTTTCAAAGAGTAGTCTTCAGACCAGCAGCATTAACTTCTCCGAGAATTTATCAGAAATACAAATTCCCAGCTTCATCACAGAACTTGATTCCAAAAACCAGGGCAGGGACCAACAATCTTTTTAAACAAGTTCTCCCGGTGAGTATATGCCTTCAAGTTTGCTCCAATTGATAAAACAACTCTGACTCCAATACTTATGGTCCCAGATACAGAAATTAATCTATGCAGACTACCAGAGCACTCTGTCAGCAGATGACTTTGATGGGGATGAGAATCTGGCAACTGTCCCAAAAATGATTCAGTCTACGTAATATGATTCAGCATGAACTTTGGTACATTTATGGGATCTAAGGTCAGTTGCACCCTATCTACCTACAGATTTTCTAACAGCTGTCAGAATAAAAATAGAGAATAGTAATCAATAAAACTAATAATAGAATTGGTGAATGAACATATTATATTCATTTCACTTCAAAAACCTTAAACCTGACAATGAATTTATCTTTTTAAATAATCTGTGCTTAACATTTCCCCCTGCAGATCAGAAGTCCCTGGCATATAAAATTATTATTTCTTCCATAACTGCCCCTTTCACTGTCAATACAACTATGTACAAAGGATAGGTACATCACTGTAAATGAAATATCCACTGATTTCATTTCAGGAGTTTTGACCTCAATAAATCCTAAGTCAAAAAGGCAGCAACATGCAGGCAATACCATGATGGTCACAAGTTTGATTTAAGTCTGCACTCACCTCTGTCATTTCTGTGTGACTTTGGGGGAAATCTTTCATCTCTCTGAACCTTATTTTCCTCAACCAAAAAATGGGAACCATATCACCTGAACAGTCAACTACAAAGTTGCTGAAAAGCCAATAGATAACAAAGTCCAAGTTCTTTACTAACTGAAAGTATGAGGGCTTCGACCACCAGCAAAATTTTCCAAGATCAAAAATAAAAGATTAAGAAGTATTTGTATTACAACAGGCAGCAAGAAATATTTTGAATAATATAAATTCATTTTACAATATAGTTCAGGTCAATGCCCATCCAAATCAGCTACAGGAACTGCATTTTCCAATATTCTACCAAAAGAATGAAATTTGGCTGAAACAAAGAAAAATCTTCAAATATGGTCACTATCGTAATGAATGACTTTAACAGTGAAGTATATTCACCTAAAAATTGAATTTGGACTCAGGTATACTGAAACAGATCCATGAGTAACATGAAGTATTCAAATACACTGATATCAGATCAATGTCATTAAATAGCTACAAGCTAAATGCAATATTGAAATTCTCTGAGTCAAGAAAATAACAATGTTCTAAATCACACTCTCACACGAAGTACACATTTCCTCCCCCTTCATTTATACCACAACTGATAGAGACCACGTAGGAACTTAGGGACCAAACTTAGGAACCAAAGCTGACCAGGAACCTATTAAGTGTGTAATTGTGTTTACAGGAACAAATGGAATTATAGTGAATACAAATATAAACATTTTAGGGCTGGGGATATAGCTCAGAGGTAAAGAGTGTTTATTAGCATGTGCTAGGCCCTGGATTTGCACAGCAAAAAATAAACAAACAAACAAAAAAATGTTAAAATATACTTACTTAAAGGGTATGGCTGTGGTTTGTGCCGTTTTGAAGGACAAAGGCAATCTGCCACAAATATCATACACTGTAAAAATAAAAATAGAATCATAACATATAATACAACTAATGCAAATGTATCATTTTAAAATATTTTCTTTTTAGTGCTCTAAAAATGAAGTACTCACAAGTCCTAATAACAGTCCTGAAAGCAGAGTTGCTAAAGCAAAAAGTGTGTAAGATCCCCAAACTGGTAACCCAAGGTCTTCAATAAAATAGTTGTGGCAAGTCTGAAATCAAAAGGAAAAAAAAAAAAAAATGAACTAAAAATTGTTTGTTTAAAAACATGACAGTTTACAATAGAAATATTTTAATACATACCCTGATGTACATAGACAGCCGAAAGAGTGCTGACATACTACTCATCCTAAAATTTAAAAAAAAAGAGATTCGAAAACTGAGTAAGATACACAACATTGTCTATATTTTCTATTTCTACTCCATAATTTCCCAACAACAGATATTACTGCTACTGTAAAGTAATCACTCACTCACTCTCTTTGTGACTGTAATAAGGTTTTTTGCTCAGAAAAAGTAAGTTTCTAAATTGCTGTCATCATCTAATCATCTCATAAACAAAATACTTGGTAATTTCGTTTTTTTTCTATTTATAATTTTGATGATGGCTTTTACTTTTCCTTTTTTCTTCCCCCAGTATTAGGGATTAAACCCGGGGCCTTGCATATGCCTAGGTAATAAGCACTCTAATGCTGCACTACATCCCCTATCCCTTTTTCTTTTGAGACAGGGTCTCACTAAACTGCTGAGGCTGGTCCCAAACTTGTGATCCTCCTGTCTTAGCCTCCCAAGTAGCAGGGATTACAGGTGTGCACAACTGCTTCCAGTTCAATATTCACTTTTAACTTTCATCTGATGGTTTCTCAAAATACTGACCAACTGACTCTGAGCTCTATTAAATCAGATGGAAATGGCAATTCTTATTCACCCTTAAAATACTTCAAAACATGAGCACAGAACAACGGGAACACTTGTTAAGATGATTTTTCCCAATTAAAAATCACCTCTCTCCAGGGATGTAACACAGTGGCAGACTACTTGCCCAGCACATACAAGACCCTGGATTTT
Source organism: Marmota flaviventris (assembly GCF_047511675.1). Classification (NCBI taxonomy): domain Eukaryota; kingdom Metazoa; phylum Chordata; class Mammalia; order Rodentia; family Sciuridae; genus Marmota; species Marmota flaviventris. Next base: position 62,034,319 of record NC_092499.1, on the reverse strand, counting down.
ATCCCCAGCACCTCCAAAACAAAATTACTTCTCTTATTATATCAAAAATTAAAATTTATAATAGCACAGTTTGACAACTTCCAATGATACATAAATGACTATGTAAGAAATCATCATAAGTAAAAATAATTATTTTTACATAATTAAATGCAGGTAGTTTAGATGGGCAGTTTAAAAAAAAAATGCTTCAAAAAGAAGGGTTTGTGGGTTTCCAAAAATATTCCCTCTAGCAAAAAGCAGAAGTTGGTGTTGCCAAGGGCTTTTTCACACACAAGTGAAAGGATGGCTTAATTCAATGCCAGTTGAAACTGCCAACCTTACACTTGCAGTGCCCCCTGTACGCAGTCTCCAAATAATAAAGGCACAGCCTGCTACCTTTAGGATTCAACAGAAACTTCCAAACAACTGCTTTTTCTACCAGAAAAAGGTAAGATTCACTTAAGAAGTTTAAAGAACAAAAATCAGTTACTAAGTTCCATTGTTTAATAGGCCAAGTGGGAAGCTAGGTGTAGCAGTGCAGGCCTATAACCCCAGAGACTTGGGAGGCTAAGACAGGAGGATCACAAGTTCGAGGCTAACTTTAGCAATTTAGCAAGACTCAGTCTCAAAATAAAAATAAAATCAGTTGGGGATTAGCTTAGTGGCAGACAGCCCCTGGGTTCAATCCCCAATATGGGGGGAAAAATACACAAGCACAAATAACAAGGAGCTAAAATTTCTGTGTGACCTCACGGTTGTCTGCACTAATTAAACTATATCAGGAATACTAGGTTCCATAATTGCACTGGACATGGTGGTTCAGTGAGAAGTTCTGACAACTAAAGAATAATCTGGCCAGGTGTCATGGTACATGCCTATAATTCCAGCAGCTCAGGAAACTGACAGGAGGATCTTGAGTTCAAAGCCAGCCTCAGCAAAAAGCAAGGTGCTAAGCAACTCAGTGAGACTCTATCTCTAAATAAAATACAGAATAGGGGTGGGGATGTGACTCAGTGGTTGAATGCCCCTGAGTTCAATCCCCAATAGCACCCCCCCACCAAAAAAGAATAATTTGGAAGCACAAAAGGAAAAGACACACTTCAATTTCAAAATACTGCTTAGAGTAGACCTTTCCCCCACTCCCAGAACCCAAAGCATTTTTTCTCTGATGGTTGGTGATCCAATACCCCATCTCCCAAGAGCAAGTATGTTGAGGAGACCAGAATAAGAAGAGAACACGATGACCTCCACAAACCTCACCATTCCCAAGTCTCTCGAATGACCAGTGAGGCCTTGTACTCCAACAATGTAGTAAGAAATATGCTTGCCACTCCCAATCCTAACTGGTATCTATCTCCCAACTAAATTTTAGCTCAGGGATTAATCATACCATTAGTTATTGTTCAAACAACTATTTATACAAATCAGATGGGCAGAATAATCAAGAAATTTAAAGATAAAATATGTAGGTAAATGTTTGAGTCTTTCAAATTACCACATGTCCAATTACACTGTCCAGTCTTTGGGGCACTATTAAGTTTTTAATGACACATATCAATCTAAGCATCTAAAAATATTTCTTAAAAAGGACTAAGCTTAATTTTGCAGAATAGCTCCACCTAGTTTAATAAGCACCAAGGTTATTTGTTTGATTTACAAGATCTAAGTAAAAATATCAAATACATAATGAATCTAAATATGCCTTAAGAGTCCAAGAAACAAACTATGTACTTATATTTATTTATATGAAATATAATTATCTCTTTCAATTAATTCTGAAGTAAATAAGAGAAAAATCCCTTGTACTTACAGAACAGAACCTGGACCAAACCATGATGAAACAGGTTCAATATTCTTCCACTCTTTTTCGCTTATAAAGTTGATGAAGTCCTTCTTAGTCCTTGGACCCTGATAGCGCCTAAATTCACCATCTTTACAACTAAAGATCAGGATTAAATATTAGTAGCAAAAGGAAATAAATTTTGTATGTTTCCACTATTTCCTCACCTTATTTTAATCAATCCTAATATTCAAAAGCATTAGCAATGCAGAAGCAGCATATTAAATTATTACTGATATCACAGCCCAAATACAACCATAAACCTTAAGATTTTGTTATTACTCTTCCAAGTATGAAAGTTATTATGAAGCACAGTAAGCAGAAAAATCTTAGAAAATTATTTTTATTTTAAAGGAATTGCCATATAAAAAGTTACTAAAATAGTGCCTAAAACATAAAAATTATTAGCTATTTTTAAACTGTAAGTTTAAAGTTTTTTTTTTTTTTTTTTTTTTTGTTTCCCCTGGTATTTTCCATCATGGTCATCATTTCTGCCATCCTGTTTTAAATTACAGAGAGCATCTGGGACAGTGTTTTCCTCCCAGGGACTTCAGTGATTCTACTTAAAGGCAATTTTGCACTGGTCCTTCCATCTACATCCTCCTTCCCATTCCCAATGTATGTATGGTATTCTGTCAAATAGTCCTAAATGTTCTCCAGTCTTAATGCACCCTCAAGTGCAAAAACTCAATAGTTCCCCACTACCTACCACAGGGTTAAGAGATTCTTTATCCATCCAGATAAAAAGACCACAAAGAAGCTCCCACTCAAAAACACAAAAGTTTTAATAGAAAGCAAACTGTTCTTTGAAGGATGGGTAAGATTGCAACAGGCAGAAATTAGAGAAAAAGGCAAGGTAAATGCCATGGCTAAGAGAAAAAGGGCAGGAAATTCCAGACCAGTTCAGGGGTATTGAGAAGTAAAAAAGAAATAGGAATACTGATTATAGCCAATTAAGGGGCATGTGAGGAAAAGAAATGAGTGAAAAGGGAGGGACAGAAGTACTTATGGGATACAGAAAAAAAGAAATTTAAATAGATACAAAGGGAGGATGGCTGACTTTAAAAAAAAAAAAAGTTTAAAAAAAATGGACAAGGAAAAACAAGATACAGACATACACAAGGAACTTCCCATTTGTTTTTCTATTGTTGTTCCTTTTTGCAGAACTGGGGATTGAACCCAGGGGTGCTCTACTACTTACTACATCTCTAACCCTTTTTATTTTTTATATCGAGACAGGGTCTTGCAAAATGCTGATTCGCCTGTCTTAGTCTCCTGAGTCACTGGGATTATAAGCACGCACCACCACACCCAACAGAATTGCCACCTTGTCTTCGAAATTTTAAATGAGAAGTACCTCTTAATATTTAGCCGACCACCTAAACGACATTAAGGTACAGAGTAGGTAGATTTGAGATTTCCCATCTCCAGATTAGAATATCAATAAAATCAAACTAAAAGACCTGATATTGCAGACTATACTGTCTTGTTCCTTCTGACTTAACACTACCCTATCACCCACTACTTTCCCCCCAAGTTTAGCTACTTTTTTAAAATAACACACTCCTGTTTATGAGAACGTCCATAGAATGAAATGCTTACCCTGCACTCTTGACAATTCTACTTCCAAGATTTCATTTAAACTCCGTGTTCTCCAGGAACTGCTCCAGCAAACAGCAAGTTCTCCCTTTCACCCTATTTCCCAAAGGATTTACTAGCACTCTGGTCTTACAATCATTTCCTGTGCTGAACAGGATCACAAAATTTCACATGAGCATCATGTTCCAAACAATTCCAAATCTCTGACAACAAGGACTGCTTCATGGATCATTTGTCTGTCTAAAGGAACTTAGGGTATGATAAAAGCAAAATAAGCTAAAATACTTGCTGAATGAGATTACCTCAGCTCTTCAAAAATGATCCAAGAGAGAGGCCTACTATTCTGATTACACTATAATGCATCCTTCTCAATAACTGAGAATCTTCAAATACTTACTGATAAATAGTAGGAAGAGCAGTTATGATAAACCGTCCACTCAGTCCTACAAATGATAAAGAACATACAGCGGGTTTTATATTGGACAATCACTAAGGATAAGGTGACTCTAAATTATTTAAATACTATTACGAATATGGAAATCATGCCTAATATAAATTATGCACTTAAAGCAACTTTAGAAAACACATTACTGCATAATAGCTCAATTTAAAAGTTTGTCAAGCTTGAATATTGAAGACATTTGTGTAAGCAATTGGTCAATTACACTAATGTATGATTAAAACTACTAATGATGAGTCCAGGGAAAATACAATGTCTTAGGTCTCAGATCAAATCACACCTGATACTTGCGAAAAAAGGCAGTTGATATTTTTGATAAAAATGGAAAACTATGACTCTTTCATAAGACAGGCAATAACAATTACAGATAACATTTGCTATTAACCATGTGTCAAGCACTGCCAAGAATTAACCTGTTTTCTTATCTGTACTATGGTATATTACATATCTCAAAAGACTGTGTGATTAAACCAGAAATACAACTCTTGAGAGCTGCAGTAGGTAAATTATCAATAAATTAATAAGTTATCCTATTATTGCCATTTGGGACAGCACAACCAGGAACACAGGTTTATTGTGACCACCAAGAATAAGATTGAGGCTGGTCAAAACAGAAGCATCAAGGATGAGATCCACCTCTTGTGCAGGGGACCAAGACAAGAGTGTATTTGGCTCTACTACCTTAGGACTTTGTAACTAACAGCCCACATTCTCAAATCATATGTATTAAATCTGAAATTCAATTTTAGAGTCAAATCAGAGAATGTGACTTTGACTTTGAAAGAAACATGCCCTTATTTTGAAGCTTGGTAAACTGCAAATGATGGCTTGGCCAATGTCTACTTGGACCACGGTGTTCTAAGACTTCTCAAAGAAATCTTACATGCTAGTAGAATGGAACACAAAAAAGATAAGAGAAAATTATATGGGCAGGAATAGGGAGAGAAAGATATCTCAAAAGTCCCTTAGAGCAACAAACAAGGAATGAGTTGTACACACAACCAGTCAATCTGCTTTTTGCAGTCACTGCATGCTGAGCCCCCAACAGAGAGATAAGTCAAGTGGGTTTTAACTAGCTGTGGACTAATTTAACTAGATGCAGAACATTGTTTTCAAAATGTAATGAAAGGTTAAGAGCATCTAATGTGGAAAATAGAATAGATTTCAACACAAGTGGCAAAAAAAACAAAACCAACCAGACTTACTGTACCTGTCTGCTCTGTGACATCTACTTTTGCAACATTAACCTCAAGATCTTCTCCCCATTCAGCAAAACTTTCCCATTCTGGTTGAAGATTTTGACAAGCAGGACACCACGGTGCATAACTAAAATATAGTTTAAAAACAAAAACTTAAGTGCTCTCATGATCACTCATGTTTGGATTGAAAAAAATTATGAAAAATACTTTAAACATAAAATTCATGAAGAATATTTTATACTAAAAACTGAAAATAACAAAGTAGTTAATTTTATGCATATGAAAACAGTTCTGTGGGCCTAACAATCTGGATACTAAGAAATATGAATTAAGGATCATAACCTTCCATAATAAAGCAACCCTGAGAATAAATTTTTAAAGACACAAGGGCTTTTTCACATGAATAACAACTCTTCAAAAACCCTTGGATTTTTCTACTACAATATAGCCACCAGAAAGCTAGAGACTTTTTTTTTTTTTAAGTTTACCATTTTAACAATTTTATAGTGCAGAGTCAAATGCAAGGTGTTGGAAAAATAGAAAGTACTTTGGGCTATGGTGAATGAGGAAACACAAGTTCCAACTTAAGGCAGCTACTACTATGCAGCAGGATTGCCACAGAGATAGCTGTTCCAGGAAGAAAGGCTAATCAAATTAAAAGGAGCTAGACACCTGTGTTTTTATGTAAAAATATTATTTCAAAACCTAATCCCCAAATACTAAGCAGACTAAGCAAATATTTTTTGACCACCATTTTCCAGGACCCTGGTTTTACAAATTCTATGGCCAACCAGACTAGCATTTTAATGGCATTCATAATCTTCCCAGGTCCTAATTTCTCCCTAGAATTTTGCTTTTCTATTTTATTGTAGATTGCAATTTGCCTCAGCTTATGGAACCAGAACAAATGAAGCCTATACATGTTTAAAAACAAAAATACAGTGTCTGTATTCATGTTTTCTTGATTGTTTTAGGAAAAATTCCCAAAATAAGCACTGTAGAATAAAACAAACTAGTATTTTATATATATATCAAACTCCTTAACAGTAAGTTATAATGAAAACGTCTGTATAACAACTTCTGATCAGAAATAGAGTAAATGAAAATAATTTACTTGTAATTAAAAGCAGACTATTAAATCCTATTTATTTATTTATTTTGGTACCAAGGACTGAACCTAGGGGCACTCAACCACTGGGCCACAATCCCCAGCCTTTCCTTATTTTGAGACAATGTCTCACTAGGTTGCTGAGGCTAACTTGTGATCTTCTTGCTTCAGCCTCTTGAGGGGCTAGGATGACAGGTGTGTGCCACCTTGTCCAGCAATCCTTTCTTTTTTCCAATGTGTTGCATCCTGTGTTTTTTTAAAGACTTCTTGAACCTTAGGATCTTTAGCCAAGGATAAAGAAGGAAAACACTATCCTATAATTTCTAATAGATGCTCTAATTTGAATTTAGCTCATCATCAATGAATTTGTTCATTATTTTCTCCTTAATACCTCTTCTGATGCTATATTTACAGTTAGACCAAATGAATTAAAAATGTCCTGAAGTAATATTTGACTGTATTTTGCATATAAACTCATAATCACTACTGCTTAACATATTGTTTAACATTAAATATTTTACAGGCCCAAATCTAAAACAAGCTACTGATGGAAAAAACAAATGCTGCCATTGGTTATACTTCCTCTCCTCCACAGCTTCAACAGTGCCTGATAACTCCTTCAACCATGTTGCAGATTATATGCATACTAAATACTTTCCCTATCTTATTTTTGTTCTTATTTTTTATGATTCAAAAGTTACTGACTCTGTCTTCTCCAATGTCCTTTCCGGATGTCCACCCCCACTTGTCTCCTTAACTGGTAACTCTTCATCCATGATCCAGGAAAATATCTAAGCCTTGTTAAAGAAGCAGGTGTTCTAACAATTACTGCATGTTTTTGGAGGTCCAAAGAAAGCCAGTATAGCAATATCTGGACAGGCCAATTAAGGTACTTAGGCATCTGTTTCTCTTCTGTATAATGGGATAATACTAACTATCATTAGGAAATTAAATATGATAATGTATTTAAAGGTGCTTAGTAGTGTCCAGTATACAGACAATATTCAAACAATAATGATGCTTTGGGCCAGAATTAGCTATACCACTGAAATCATATCACCATCATCAAAAAATTTAGCATCTAAAACAAAGACAGTTATTTCCTACAGCAGCAGAAAGGACTTGAAAGTAGAACCACCACACAAGACACATGAATTCGTTCAAACTACCGCAAGCTAGCGCTCTTAAAAGAGTTTATAATAATCCCAGTAATAATTTTATCTTTCAATGCAATATCACTTACAAAGGTCTAGGAGTCACAACTCAAGGATTCACTACATTTCGAATGCACAATGAAAAAAATGACTTGCAGAAAGAGAATGTGTGAAGGAGGGCACGAATATTTTAAAATAACCTTATTTCAACTTAGCATATGAAACAAAAGTCCCAAATTCCAACACACAAATGGATAATTCTTGAGGATAAACATAAAGCCAGAGATTGTGCTCAATATCCTCTTCTGCGAAGCTTAGCGAAAATAAGTCTAAACGCCCATCTGTAAAGGATCATTCTAAAACAATATTATACGGGAACAAGTCTGAGGCCACCTCCACCCCATCCAGTCCGAATCCCAATCTCAAAGCCAGGAAGAAAAGTTAAGAGCACAAGTCCTTTGGCGCACCACAGCACTAGAAACACGGGAAAAAAGAAACACGGGAGCAGAGCGCAGAAGAAACTTAATATTCCCAGGTAGGAAACCAGGAGGAGTGCGACCAAGTCAGCGGCAGCTCCCGGGAGGAGCTGGGGATCCTGAGGAGTTGGGGCGCCACTCGGCGACTAGAAGGCGAAGTCCGGGAAAAGCTGCGGCCTGCCAGAGGAAGAGGGAATGAGGTCGGGTGTGCGGGATCGGAGGGACCCCGGCCGGCGTCGCGGGACAAACGTTCCACACTCACAATTCTATCATCCACTCTCCTTCCAGCAACTCCCTCCAGTTCTCGTCCGTGATGACACGCACGTCACTCCGCCGCCCGTGGATCCACGGAAGCCCCCAAAGCAACAGCACCAACACTGTCAGAGGAATCACCAGACGCCCGGAGGGCGCCATGACCGCCTCTCGCCCACCCCTCGGACAGCTCCGCAGCCCCGCCTCCCCGCAGCAGTTCCCACTTCCGCTCTGGCCTGCAGCTCCGCTCATGCGCAGGGCGGCGCGGCGAAGCGCGCGAGCCCAGGGCATACTCACTGCGCATGACCAGTTCTCCGGGTGGGTGGTGGAGGAGGGAGAGAGGAAAGCGCGCCGGCCGTAGTGCGCATGACAGAAAGGCGGTGCCTTTTCCCTCCACCGTACCTACGCCCCTGTCTCCCGCGGTGTGGCGCGACCAGGCCCCGGAAAATCCCGAAATGGGGCTAGAGGCGCAGTGGGGCAGGGCTTTACGGAACAACGCTGGCGCCAAAACCGTGGCGCCAGATGGTTGTCAATCTGACTGTTAAGTTTGTACTAAGGCAGTTCCCAATTAAATGTACCTCATGGTTTTTATTTCTTTCTTTGAAAATTTTTGTAATAAAGTTAACAGATGTTGATAGGAGTCAAAATATTGATTTACCTTTCTGAGGGATAATACAATGAGAAGGTGCAGAAGGAATATTATGGAGTACTCTTTCTGTTATCTAAAGCATGATCCTTGTCCCCATTACCAGTCCAAAAAGGAGGACAAGGTTTGAGGGGAAAAAAAAGTTTTTTTTTTTGTTTTGCTGGCGAAACACAGTGAACTCCTGTGCCAGAGGCTGTGATCCCCTCTGCCTGCGGGAGCCCAGGGCTTTAAAGAGCAACATTTAAGGGCTGGGATCCAAATATTATTGTTACCGCTGTTGACCGGTGAGGAGTCCTTGCTTCCCCAATATTGAAGAATAACACCAAAGAAGCACGTGGAGGCAAGGTCAGAGTAGAAATTAGAAGTTTATTAAAGGACAGCAGAAAAGACTTCTCCCGGAGGAAGAAGGGGACCCAAGAGGTGGAATCCGTGGAAGGGCTGTTGTCTCCCCTTTTTATAGTTCTTTCAGTAATGGAATGTAGGTGGGAAGGCCGGAGGGGTGGGAAACAGGTGGGCCAAAGAAGTAGTCTGAGCAGGAAGGACTTCATTAACACTTCTTTGGGATGGACTTTGGCCTAGGGCCTTTTCAGGACTTCATTAACATTCCATGAGTTGTCCAGCGTTTCCTGGAATCATTCTCAGCATGGCCTCCATTTTAGATTTCACTCGGTATTAGACCCGATTTATCTAACTATACTGACTACCTAACTTTAAATCTGGCTTCATTATCAGTAGATATAATTAGTGAACAGCCACTGGGTGTCCTTGAGCTTGAGTTCTTAGGTTTGGAGTTTTCTTTGTTCTTGGGGGCAATGACACTTTTCCAGTGAAGGGCATAATAGCTTAGCCTGGGACTGGAAAATGTTAGTCTTGTTTCCCTTATGTTAGAAGGAGAAGGGAAAGAAGAAAAAAACATGTCAGTTTTAAAAAATAAGCCACCTGAGCCCAGCGTGATAGCGCATGCCTGTAATCCCAGCGGCTGGGGAGGTTGAGACAGGAGAATCAAAAGTTCAAAGCCAGCCTCAGCAAGGCCCTAAGCAATTTAGGGAGAACTTGTCTCAACATAAAAGGGGCCAGGGTTGTGGCTCAGTGGTTAAGCACCCTTGGGTTTCATGGCTAGTACTGTTACCGCTGTTGACCGGTGACGAGTTCTTGCTTCCCCAATGTTGAAGAATAACACCAAAGAAGCACGCCGAGACAAGGTCAGAGTAGAAATTAGAAGTTTATTAAAGGACAGCAGAAAAGACTTCTCCCAGAGGAAGAAGGGGACCCAAGAGGTGGAATCCGTTGAAGGGATGTTGTCTCCCCTTTTTATAGTTCTTTCAGTGATGGAATGTAGGTGGGAAGGACCGAGGGGTGGGACACAGGTGGGCCAAAGAAGTAATCTGGTCAGGAAGGACTTCTGAGTCAGCACCTTTTTGCTGGGGGCTGTTCATTAACATTTCTTTGAGGTGGACTTTGGCCTAGGGCCTTTCAGGGACTTCATTAACATTCCATGAGTTGTCCTGTGTTTCCCCGGAATCATTGCCAGCATGGCCTCCATTTTAGATTTCACTCGGCATTAGACCCGATTTATCTAACTACACTGACTACCTAACTTTAAATCTGGCTTCAGTACTAAAAATAAATACATAAATAAAAATCAAGCCTCCTAAGGTCTGGCAACAAGGTTTATACTCAAAACATAAAGTGATCCTGGTTACATTTCCTTGTATCTTGGTATGGACGGTGATTAACTAGGCAACATAGATCAGTGCATTGTGAGATGAATGTTGTTTTTTTTTTCAAAAAAATTTTTTTTTTAGTAGGTACAGAGATCCTTGATTAGAATTTCAAAATGGTAGGAGAGAGGTAGGACCATAATAAACGAGACTTTTTTTCACCAAACATTTGTGAATACAAATGCAAACCAAAATGTGCACTGCCCCCATGGATCAAATGAAAATAGTTTCCATTACACTTTTCATCTCAACATCTCTCCTAACCTCACTCCACTCCAGTTACGGCCCTTCCAGAGAACACTAGTGATCTGTATGTGTTACTGTCTAGGGGTCTTGGACTCGTTGCTGTTCAGCAAAGAATTGAACAGGACACAGAGGATTATTGCAAACTGTAGAAATAGACTTCTCTGAAGAGAGGGGGCTCCAGAGCCACAAGGTTTGGATCGTTTTTGATAGTCTCTGGATTTCCTCCTTTTTTTTTTTTTTTAAGAGAGAGAGAGAGAGAGAGAATTTTTTAATATTTATTTTTTTAGTTTTCGGCGGACACAACATCTTTGTATGTGGTGCTGAGGATCAAACCTGGGCCGCATGCATGCCAGGCGAGCATGCTACTGCTTGAGCCACATCCCCAGCCCTCCTCCTTTTCTTATCTTCTCTATTGTCCATGCTCTTCTGTTGTTCATTGGTGCCTCACCATGCATCCATTTTAGTTGGTTTATTGGATCCCCCACTTAGATGCATGAGTACAGAAGTGACTATCTGATTGGGTCCTCTAATTGTGTGAGTGTTAGCACAGAATGTTATGGATCAGCAAAGCCTTTATTCAGCAGTGGAGTTTTGCATCTGGTGGACCCACTTTCCTGATGAAATAAGCTACTGGCCAAAAGGGGAATCTGTGCTTATATAGGCTGCACTGAAAGGTGACTTAATTCATGATAGAGTGTGTCAGTTTGGGCATTCAGGAAACAGATTTGTGAGAATTTGAAATCTGTTTTTACTGGGCAATGGTTTTCTTTGGGGAATAATGGAGGGTCTGGGGTCATCATTCAGTGCTTATCTCTTTCGCTTCAGGGTTCCATTGTACTGTCACTGGGAAAGGATTTATTTGGGGAAAGATTACTGCTTTGGTTTCCTCCCAGAGATTGCTGTTTTAGGCTTGATGCATATCTCCTTCCCAGGGATGGTCTTGCCATCTGGTGAAGTTTGCTTTCTTCCCCCGGATTGTCCTGTCATTGGAAAAGGATGTATTGGGAAAGAATCAATGTTATCAATGTGTTGCCTTCTTCTTCACTCCCTCTTCCCTGGCCACATTATTTGGGGATTTGTCATTTTTCATATCTTACAATGAGCACTTTCATCAACTTGGAACTTGACCTCAGTGGAGGACTTCTCCATGCTCCTTTGATCTGGACCTATCCATGACTTCTCACTCAGCATCTTACCCTGGCTGGCTACACCTCTTCTACATCTCCCTTGGATGGACAAAGCCAATGGTTTTGATACTGGTCTTGGATATCAGGAATGGGCCCTCCTTCCCCCAGTATTGAAAATAAAATAACTGAGAAATGCTGAGGCAAGTGAAGAAAGCAAGTTTTTTAAAAATATTTTTGTTTATTCTTTTTAGTTATACATGACAGTAAAAAGTATTTTGACATCATATGTTTATGAAGTACAACTTCCCATTTTTGTGGTTGTACATGATGTGAAGTTACACTGGTTGTGTATTCACATATGAACATAGAAAGCTATGCCCAAATCATTCTACTGTCTTTCCCATTCCCATACCCCTTCCCTTCCCCCAACTCCACTCTGTCCAATACAGTGAACCTCCACTTCTCCCCCCCTCCCACCTTTGTGAGTCAGCATCTGCATGTCAAAGAGAGGACATTTGGCCTTTGGTTTTATGGGATTGGCTTATTTCACTTAGCATGGTAGTCTCCAGTTCCATCCATTGAACAAAAAATGCCATAATTTCATAATTTCTTCTTTATGGTTGAGTTATATTCCATTGTGTATATGTACCACATTTTCTTTATCCATTCATCTGTTGAAGGTCACCTAGGTTGGTTTCATAGCTTAGCCTTTGTGAATTGAGCAGCTATAAACATCAATGTGGCCATAACATTATAGTATTCTAATTTTCAGTCTTTGAGGTGTATGCTGAAGAGTGGGATAACTAGATCAAATAGTGGTTCCATTCCAAGTCTTCTAAGAAATCTCCATACTGCTTTACAGAGTGGTTGTAGCAATTTGCAATCCTACCAGCAATGTATGAGTGTACCTTTTTCCTAACATCCTCACCAACATTTATGGTTAGTTGTATTCTTGATAATTGCTATTCTGACTGGAGTAAGATAAAATTCTCAGAGTGGTTTTAATTGCATTTATCTGGTTGATAGAAATGTTGAACATTTTTTCATATATTTGTTGACCAATCATACTTCTTCAGTGAAGTGTCTGTTCAGTTCCTTTGGGCACTGAGTGGGTTATTTGTTTTTTTGGTGTTCAGTTTTTTCAGTTCTTTATATATCCAGTACATTAATGCTCTATGTGAAGTGCAGGTGGCAAAGATATTCTCCCATTCTATAGGCTCTGTCTTCATATTCTTGTTTGTTTTCTTTGCTAGGAAGAAGCTTTTTAGTTTGATAGTGTCCCATTTATTGATTCTTGATCTTATTTCTTGCATGAAAGCAAGTTTTATTTAAGAGAGAGACAGAGATTGACTTCTCTGGAGAGAAGTGGGGCCCAGAGCTGGGTGTCTGAGAGAGGGGTGTGTCTTGCTTTTTTATAGGCCTCCAGAATCCCCACCTTTTCTTTCTTCTTCATATATGTGCCTAAAGGCAGGAAGGAGCAGCACAGGGGTTTATTGCTCAGGTTGGAAAGTGTAGATCCCCAGGAATTTGGGGTCTGGAGATTCAGAGGTTTTAGCAACTAATTGGTGGGGGGGAGGGGAGATTGCTTTTTGGCAAAGAAAACATGGGGAGTCATTTTAGTGGGCTCATTTTATAGAATTATTCTCTCAACCTTATGTTCCCACCACCCTCACCTATTTGTCCCCTTACAGTTTCTTCTCTGTATTTATCTAGTTGCCTCCCAGCAGTATTTCACTGACCCACACACTCCTTGAAATGCTATGGGCAGCTTGTTTTACTTCTTCCTCACTTCTCAAACTTCTTGGCTGGTCCTCTCCTAATTGACTTACAGACTTTGTCTTGCCCCAGATCTTCTGTTCTTCTTTATATCAACACATTCCTCCAAGTTACCTAATCCTGACATTAAAAACTTTCAATATCCTGTCATTCCAATTTGTACCCTTCTGGGAATTACCAACAAATATATTCAACTCCATGATGGACAGCTCTTCAATACCTAATAGGCAGCTCAAGCATCACACGGCCAAAATACTACTAGTCTTCGATCTCTAATGGGATTGACATACAAGGGATTTACTGGGGAAAAGACCTGTGAAGAACCTGGGATAAAGGAGCAGGAGCAGGCAGGAGAAACATTCAGACTACAATGTCATTCTGATACCTGTGAAAAAAAATAAAGAGAGAAGGATTGGCTGGGAAGATTCTTAGATCACTGTGAGTTCTAGGAAAGTGTTAGTCAGACCAATCAGAAGTCCTGAGTCAAAATTGATTATTAGAAGAATCCCCATATCAGCCAGAGAAGACTAGTGTTAGCAAAAAAGGACCAGGCAGGATGTAAACTTCACGGATCATCTCAACCTTTTATTCAGGAATGAAGTTTCTTGCAGCAATGGGGTGGGAAAGAATGGTGTGATGCTGTTGGACCCACTTTCCCGATGGAAAATGAGCCACTAAACAAAGGAGGGGACTGGGCTTACATAGGTTATACTGAGAGGTGACTTAATTAATGACTGTGTCAGTTTGGGCACTCAGGAATTTGGGGTCTGTTTTACTGAGCAAAATGAGAGGGGGTCAGTGGTCAGTATCTGGGATTCATCTTACTGGACCAGATGGAGGGTATGGGATCAGTGGTTGGTATCTGGAAAGAATTTGTTTAGGGAAAGATCAATGCTTTGGCCTCTTCCCAGAGACTGCTTTTCTAGGTTTGATGGACATCTCCCCAGGGTTTGTTTTATCACTTTTTTTTATGGGAAAGAAAATATTTTGGAAAGGATCAATGCTCTCAATGTATGGCTTTCTTATTCACTTCCTTTTCCCAGACCTCACTGTTTTGGGTTTTGTCATTTTCCATATCTAATAACTGGTGCTAGCGTATCTGAAACTTAGTCATTATCTTGGAGCAGCAGATGGAGTCAGGAGAAGGGAATATGGCCTCGGGATTCACAGTGGCAGTAGCTGGGGACTAACAACCAGCCGTGCTCCCCACAGCAGGCTCTCTTGAAATCAACTGAGTGGTACCTCTCCATAATCACTACACAGGTATTACACATAGCAAAGACTAATAAATGGTGGATAAATAAGTAAAGAAATAGCTGTAAGGCAATGCCTTTCATGAGAAATATGATGAGAATCATTTGTAATTATACATTTCTAGGAATTAAATGTTTTAAAAGTCAAAAAGTCAAAGAGGAATGGGGGAATGGGAATACGAAAGACAGTAGAATAAATGGAACATAACTTTCCTATGTTTATATATGAATACACAACCACAAGAATGAAATCCTAATTAGAATAAGTTATATCCATGTATATATAATATGTCAAAATACACTCTACTGTCATGTATATCTAGACCGACCATTGTCTTTTTTTCTTTTTCTGGAATCTATAGAGTTTCATTATGTTTCTAATAATAAAATTATAGACATATAATTTTCATATTATACAATTCACTATTTAAAATGTACAATTTAATGTTTTTTTAGTTTATTCTCAGAGTTGCACAATCTTCACCGCAATCAAATTTAGAATTTTTCATCACTCTTAAAAGAAACTCCATATTCATTAGCAGTCACTTCTGTGCAAACATCTTTTCCTCTGGCTTTAGGGAAATGCTAATGTACTTTTTGTATGGTTTTGCATATGCTGAATATTTTATATAAATTGAATCATGCAATATGTGGCCCTTGTGACTAACTTGTTTAAACACTTTAAGGGCAATTTCCTTAAGTTCTTTGAATGAATGTAGTCTCTGTTAGATCTCATACCTCGGTCCTCTCATGGGTAGTTTTTTGTTTTTTGTTTTTGGTACCGGGGATTCAATCCAAGGGTACTTTAACACTGAACCACATCCCAGCTCTTTTCATTTTTTATTTCGAGGCAGGGTCTGACTAAGTTGCTTGGGGCCTCAATAAGTTGCTGAGGCTGGCTTTGAACTTGTGATCCTACTGCCTCATCCTCCCAAGTTGCTAGGCCACAGGTAATTTCCATTGCCTGCTTTTGATCTTCCTGGGTGTGGGTCATATTTTCCTCTTTCTTTGCATGACTCATAATTTTTCGTTGAAAACTGACACTTCAGGTGATATATCACCGTAACTCTGGGTACTGAGACTCCTCTCCTCCCTCGGATTTGTTTTTGGTTGTTATTTGATTATTTAGTGGTTTGGTGAGGCTATTTTATTGAAATCCACTTCTCCCAAAGGGCAAATCCTACGCTGTCACTTTTCAGAGGATACAGGCTTGGACATGCACACAAGTCACCCGGGGAAGATAGGTGTTTTAGCAGAGTTCTCTTTGACTATATCTTTTCTGGATGTCCCTATTATGCCATCTGCCTCATTTGGTATCACAACCAGATGTTACATTATAACAAGTGATAGATGATTGCTCTATTAAAAAAACAATCCCAGAGACATTACTTGCTCCATAATCTAATCCAATAAAACATATGCAGCAGTAGGTTTTGAAATAAGTCTTTGTGGTTTGTTTTAACTCCAGAAGGATATGTCTTAACTGTTTCTTTTCCTGGATCTCTGGTGAACTAATGACTTACAGTTTCTTGCTCTTAATTTAGGGAAACTATTATATTTGAGAGTGACTTCAGGCTTGCCTGGCCCCGACATACTCTTTCAAATAGTGTCAGTTCCTTAGGGGAGAGTTCAAAACTCTCTTTTTTTATTTGTCTAGTTTTTGTTTTATTGATTATTTTGGTGATATCTAGGATTGAATCCAGGACCCACACATGCTAGTGCCCCTTGCACTCTATCTCTGAGATACATCCCCAAACCTTTTTACTTTAGAGACAGGGTCCCACTAAGTTGTTTAGACTGGCCTTCAACTTCAGATATTCCTGTCTCAGCCTACCAAGTAACAAGAATTATAGGTGCGCACACCACCCCACCCAGACTGGCTGGAGCTCTGTTTTTAGGGACTGCTTCTCCCCTTGGGCAGTCTCTCAACCACTACTCAGGCACTGGGTGGCTTTGGTGTTCTGAGCTTGCTTCTCCTGGAGTAGAACCTCTATCATGTGAGTAATGTGGGGTGATCATGGTCCCAACATTCTCCTATACCTGGAATAGAATTTTCCTCCTACGTGTGGAGTCACACTCACCAAGAATTCAGCCTCTGAAACTCAAAGTTGTTGCAGGGGATAAAATTGCTGGAGGCCTCTGCTCCTGGTGAGATACTATATTCTCTCCCACATACACATTGTAGCAGGGATTGAACCCAGGGGTACTTGACCACTGTGATACATCCCCAGCACTTTTTTTAAATTTTGTTTTTCATTTTGAGGCAGAGTCTGACTAGGTTGCTTAGGGCCTTTCTAATTCGCTGAAACTGGCTTTGAACTTGTGATCCTCCTGCCTCAGCCTCCTGACTGACTGGGGTTACAGGCATGTGCTGCTGAGCCCAGCTTACACTGGGTTTCTTATAGTACTTTGACCAAGCCATATTCTTCTGGGATTTTGCAGAAGACCTATGGCCCTCCTCATTCCAAACTGCCTTGCTCTATCTCCATATAACTAGCTATTCCATTTTAAATATTCCATCTTTTGACTTTACCTGTGTGCCCCCTTTCTTCAGGAAATCTTCCCTGAGATAGTTGGTTTGGGTAAGGTGCCTTCCCTGGTATACCCCTTGAACCATGAATTTTCAACTTCAAATTTATCATACAGTAGTGAATTTGCCTGTCTACTGGTGCCTCTCCCACAGGACTGTAACTCCAGATTATGAACTGTTATGTTCATCAATGTCTCTTTGGTACCTTCAGGTCATTGGTACTATCAGATTCCATAGGTCAATTAAATCTTCAGCTCAAAGAGTTAGAGGCATCAAAATTACTTAACTCAACAGACACAAATGTGCATATACTGTGTATAAATACAGTTATATGTATATGGGCATAGTACACATATATATTCAGTCAGTGTAATGAAATTTTTCTATCTCTTAACAACATAAAAATAATGAGAAGTATGGATTTCTTTTATGACTTAAGTGTTTTAAAATTAAAAACAGTTGATGCAGTCATTCCTCAGTAAAAACAGGGGATTGATGCCAGAACTCCAACAGATAACAAAATCCTCAGATACTCAGTCCTTGATAGAAAAGGGCATTATGTTTGCATGTAAACTACACTCATCTCTAGATTATTCATAATACCTAAAACAATGTAACTGTCATGTAAATAGTTGCTATCTTATATCATTTAGGGAATAAGGACATAAAAATGTCCTTTTACTTATTCAGTACATCTGCAATTTTAAAAATATTTTATCCTGAGGTTAGTTGAATCTACAGATATGAAACTTGTGAATACAGAGAGCTGACTGTATTGCAACAGCATAGTCATCAAACGGCAGGAAACCTGATAAATTTAACAGTACTTTTGGAAATAATTTGACAGTATGTTTTAAGAATTTGAAATATGTTTATGCACTCTAGAACTTCACTGCCGGTACCTCCCAAAAGGAATGAACTGAAATGTCAGACTTTTCCTGACAGTGTATGTGAAAAAAATCTTCATATACATTACTGATGAACTATAAAAAAGATTTTATCTTCCACATAGTATAGTAAATAGCATCACTAATATGATCAAAGAGAAAAGATTTAATATCAGTGTTTGCAAAAGAAATCCTTTCATATTGTCTAATAGGTGGCAGTGGAAGGTTGTCACTAAAACCAAAAGCAAAACACACTAGAGAGGCATGGGATCACATGTCATCATGAAGGCACATAGCTCCTCAAACAATCTCACAGCTCTGTAGGCCAAGATTAGAGAGATTAATCACATAGTCTCCTCTCCCATTTATATGCAGAAAGACAAAAGTAAGGGTCATTCTAAATTTATGAGATTGGCTTTAAAATTTAACTTTAAAGAAACTTATTGAATATTTTATGATATTCTTGTTCACGGATAAAATATTTAAATCTACCTAGAGAAAAATGTAAGTGCCCAAAGAGATCCTACCATGTGAAACCCTAAATTATTAGTAGGTTGGTAATAAAGATTTGGCCATCTGAAAGATAACTCATCACTGCTGTAATTACTTGGCAAGTTTCAGGGGATTGGTAGCTCAAGATTAGTTTATTATACATTGCTATAATTGTCCAAGAGACATGAGGAAAGTTAAAAGTATAGACACCATGCTTAAATTCTGAAGTGTGATCAATTTCAGAAGAGGAAAGAGCAGTATGTTCCCTTAGCATTAAAAATCTCCAAACAGAGTAGCGTGTCTTCCCACACAGATGGCCCAAGGCATAGAAAGAATCAAATGCTGCAGAGCCAGGACAACAAGAAATGCTTGAACTAGACCAGTACAGGGATGGTTATCTAAACATTCCTGGCTATGGTTAACACTTTCTCTGCCCCTGAGTATAACAGTTAAATAAAGAACAACATTGCATATTAACATATTTATGTATCATATTATAGTAGATAAATATCAAATTGTTTGAATTTAAACTCATATACTACCCTTGCACATAATTATCCCTCTGAAATTCAATAATTATAGAAATGATCACTTACCTTAAAAAAATCAAAGGTGACAAGTTTGTATGCTTTAGGTTTTTAATATTTCCATTGTACATAATGGTTGGAGCAAATAGTAACAGAGGCATCTGTTTTTACAAAAGCCTGTTCTGTTATTTAGCTATTGCTGCCTCTGCCTCAAATTACTTCAAGATATTAGTAACAAAGTAACAATGGCTGGGCATGCTAATGTACACCTGTAATCCAAACTACTCAGGAGGCTGAGACAGGAGGATTGCAAGTTCAAGGCCAGCCTTGGCAATTTAGTGAGAACCTGTCTCAAAAAAAAAAATTTTTTTTTAAAGCATTGAATATGTAGCTCAGTGGTGGAGTGCTTGCCTAGCAATGACTAACACTGTGGGTTCAATCCCCAGCAGAATAAATAAATAAATAAGCAGACAAACAAATAAATCATCTCTCACAGTATCTGAATCAGTAACTCAGCAGTGGCTTTTCTCCTAGTGGTCCTGGTGTGATATGTTTCATGAGATTGTTGTTAAAATGTCCGTTGAGTCACATTCATCTGAAGGCTTTCCTGGTGCTGGAGAATCTGCCTCCAGAGGGACTCTTATGCAAGTTGGTGCTGGCTGTTGCGGGGCTTCAGCACCTCTCCATATACATCTTTTCCAGGGTTACTTGGTCTCCGTGACCAGCTTCTTCCAGAGTGAGCCATCCAGGAAAGCAAAAGTGGAAGCAGCAATGTTTCCTAGGATCTGGCCTGAGAAATTGCTTACCATCTGCTCACCTTCTACAATATTCTATTGGTTTTAAAGGTCAGATGCCCCATTCATCATTTTTGTTGAGTTTGATCATAGCATTCATTACTACCTGATGTTATACCTACTTTGATTATTGTGACTCTCTCTCTCACTATTATGTCAATCCCACAAGGACTTTTATTCATTCATCATCATAACCATAATGCCTAGAAATATGTTTCACTTATTGTAGATGCTCCATAAATATTTGTTCAAAAATTTAATAATGCATATAAATCACTCAGCACATTGCTTGATCCAAACCATCATAAGAATTCAATAAATCTTAGCTCTTACCAGTTTCGCTGTCACCACTGTCATCCCCTGACCATATGTGGTACTTTTTGGTTTTCAAAACCTTTTATCATTTAAGCAGTAGTAATACTTTTGAAAGAAAAACTATAATTATGTACCTGAAGTTGGAATACTCTGAAAATTAATGAAACTGGGAAACGCAAGGGAAGATTTGTCTCTTATAAGTGACTTCTTAAAAAGATTGTCCTACAGAAAATGGGTCTTTTCTCATCAGATAAGCAGCTTTCCTTAGGACGAATGAGTTGTCCACAAAGTTAAAGCATACTCGTCTGAGACAGTGTAGCACAAATCAGATGCCACAATACTTGGGAAGGAGGGAGATAGATACGAACTACTGTACTATGCATGTGAGTGTCTGTGTTGGCTGAATTAAAAGTTTAGTAGACTTTAAGAAGATCTTATTGCAGAGTGAGAGTTTGGTCACTTTCAATGAGTCATTTTGTTTTATTCATTATTTATCCATTGAAAAACTCCTTTATTTACTTGTTTATATTGGTACCTGGGATTGAACCCAAGGGTGCTTTACCACTGAGCCATATCCCTGGACCATTTATTATTTTTTATTTTGAGACAGGGTCTCACTATGTTGCTTAGAGCCTCACTAAGTTGCAGAGGCTGATCTCAAACTTGAGATCCTCCTGCCTCAGCCTCCCAAGTTGCTGGGATTACAAGCATGCACTATCATGCCTGGCTGAAAGATTCCTTTAAAGATAGTTTCAGAATGGCACCTGCTTATAATTAAAATTATAGTCAGGAATCCAGCATCTTAAGGATAGAATGGAGGTTGGGGTAAGGTAGACAGAAGCCTTTAAAGAAACTTGCCCTAGCTCAAAGCAATTCTGGATGAATTACATGTTCCCAGATATTTCTTGGGTTCCACAATCTTCATTATTATTTGAATTTCTAACTTTTTTAAAGTCAAGATTGTTACCATGAGTTATTTACATAAGATATTGTTTATCTCTTTATCATTTAATATCTATCAATGTACACCTCTAATGCCCAATGTTCATAGAATGTATCAATGTAGAAAACTTGTAATGGTTAAATAATTGATATATAATTATGATTTGCTAGTTTTTTTTTTCTATTCTGTCTTGCCCATATAATCCAATGTGGTATTATTAGGAAGAATCCTTTACTCCCTTGACAGTGTTGGGTATAGAAATCAGGGACTCACACACACTAGCAAGCAGTCTACCACTGAACCACATTTCCAGCCCAGGGTCTTCTAAATTAACTCCCTGTCTCCATGCTAATAAGATGATTTCTGTTTTCAGAGAGGCTCAGTATTTATTAATACAATCTCTCCCTTTCAATTGTCTCCAAACTGGCCAATAGTTATTAATTAAGCAATCCTCAGGAACAAACAAACAAACATGTATTGTAAACCAGTCCTTTTAAATTCATTTAAGACTTGACTCTCAAAGGAGTCTTTGGTGTTTGAACAGTGTCTTCCATCTTTCAAGGCAAAACTGTGAAAAAGAAGATCATGTTTTATGACTTTCAGAGTTCTGTAAGGTTAGATGTTTCTTCTACATACTTAACTATCCAACCATCAGCCTCTGTCCTTGTCAAATAGATCCCCATGCAAGGCTGAGGATATTAGGAAAAGACATTCTTTCCTCCTCACAGAGGAAGCCTTGCAGGGGACCTGTGTTGGTGGGGACAGTGACCAGAGGACACTGCTTTTCTAGTGGAGCACAGCTGTAATTTGAACTTCTACTTACCCCTTAGCTGGAGGTCTAGGGATACAGTAGCAAGCAATGAACCTCTGTTCCCTGCATGATGCCTGCAGGCTGCCCATGCCCACTATCGTCCTCTGTCATATGGCGTAGAACAAGTCTTCTCCGAGAGGCAGTCTCCACAGTGGGGACAACCTAGCAAAATGCTTGAAAGTGAGGGCTTAGAGTAGCCTAGTCAAGTTTATTTTGGCACACAGTTTTAGAGGGGTCAGTTCCTGATAAATTGGACCCCTTGCTTTTAGGCCTTTGATAGGAGTTCCAGATGGCAATGGCAAAGGAGCATGCAGCAGAGTAAACCACTCACCCAATGACTGAGGAGAGAGAAAGAGAAAGGGTTGGGAGTCCATTATATCCTTCAAATGTGCACCCTATGATCTAAAGACCTCAGCAGGTCCCACCTCTTAAAAGTTTCCATCACAGGGCTGGGCTGTGGCTCAGTAGTAGCACACTTGCCTGGCATGTGTAGGCACTGAGTTCAATTCTCAGCACCATATATAAATAAATAAAATAAAGGTCTATCAACAACTAAAAAAATTTATATATATATATATATATATATATATATATATATATATATATGTGTGTGTATATATATATATATATATATATATATATATATATATAGAGAGAGAGAGAGAGAGAGAGAGAGAGAGAGAGAGAGAGAGATTCTCCCAGGGGACAGAGCCTTTATCACATAGATCTTTGGTCTTTGGGGGATACTTAAGATTAAAATTATAGCATAAAGCAGATAATTTTGCTTTGAATCTTGCTTCTACCAATTAATAACCTGTGACCTTAAGCTATACAATCTTTCTGTGCTTCAGTCTTAGATAATTGTGAGGCTTATATTAGTTAATATGTATAATACATACTCAGTGCATGTTATTTATTAATGTGGATTAGCCCAGTAAACTTAAGGCAGTTATTCACATATTGTCTTTTTCGGTCATGATGACAACTGGATGAAGGTACAGTTCCATCCAAGAATGCTTCACCTTAACACCTCCCACTCACCCTTTCCAGAATCAGAAGCTGGCAGAAAATATTGAGTCATATGGCATGTACCTAACTAATTACTGTGCACAATGTTATCAAAAACATTTTAAGAGATAACCTCCACTCCCCAAAGTATGTTCTCTAATTCACAAAAACTGAATCAAAATAACATAACATAATTTACCATCATAAAAAAAATATGACCATCTCAGGAAGCATTCCATAGGCCTTCTGGTTTACTAGAACATACATGTGCTCTGGAGACAGATCATCTTTGAATTTTCTCTCACTTATTATCTGTATGATCTCAAGTAAGTTACTTAACATCTTTGAGCCTCAATTTCCTAATAAGTAATATAAGTTAAAACAAGCAAAAAAGGATTATCATAAGTATTGAGGCAATATTTGGAAATAAAAAGATGTGTGGCACATAGGAAGTAATTAATCAACGGTAGCTTTTGTCCTTATCAAATTTCCTATTATTGTCTAATTTTCTATGTAAAGACCTATAGTGGCTCCTAATATTTCACATGTTGAAGTCTAAACATATCACATTTAAGCTCTTTGAGAATCTAGCCCCCACTTAACTTTCTATTCACTCTCCTTACCCTGAACCCCATAGGCCCTAACACATGGAATTACTTGCAGTTTCCAGAACCTGTTACATGTCCATTGCTACCTAAGTGTTTCTGGGAGGATGTTTTTGATGAGATTAACCTTTAAGTAAGTGGACTGAGTAAACCAGATTACCCTCCCTGAAGTGGTTGAAACTTATCCAATTAGTGGAAGGCCTAAACAGAACAAAAAGGCTGGCCTTCCCTTTGGGAAGAGAGAATTCTTCCTGTTGGATGGCTTATGGCCTTCTCAGTAGAACACAAGCTTTTTTACCCTGCTTTTGGACTTGAATTGAAACTTCCCCTCCTGAGTCTCAAACCTGCCAGGCTCCAGACTGGAGCTACCCCATCAGATGTCCTGGGTCTCAGGCCTTTAACCTGGCTGAACTATTGTCTTTCCTGGGTCTCCAGCTTACCCATCCACTCACTCTGATTTCAGGACCAGCCACCTCCAGAATCATATGAGCCAATTCTTTGTAGTAAGTCAAAATCAATCTCTCCCCTGCCATTTACCTACCTACCAACCTACGTACCTACACACACACACACACACACACACACACACATACACACACACTCTTAACTGATTGTTTCTCTGGACAACCCTGACTAATACATCTTCCTTGACATCCAATGTCCCCTCTGTGTCAATGGCACTTCTTGCTTCTTTGGTCCGGTGGACTTCTGTAATTCTTACATAAAACATATGGTAGACAGAAGCAGGCTTATCTCCGCACATTAAGAAACAAATAGAAGGCCCTGAGAACTCTGCATTTTTAAAAAAAAAATCAGCTTCATTCTACTTTTATTTTCAAAGCACAGAGCAAAACATTCTCATATTGATATTTTGCCTCTGTCACAAAGAAACCAAAAAACTTAACTGTTGCCAGAAAACCATAAAGGATCCCAGTTGCTCTGCATTTGAATATTCAGATGAAATTTGATCAATATTCTGGAGAAAAGCAATAATAAAATTTTAGTATTTGAAGTGTAATGGTTTTGGTCTTCTATATATTGCTTCTTTGGAAAAACTGACAATATAGGTCTTTTGTTTAAAATCAACATGAGTTTCATGAGTTTTATTTGTTTGGGGGTTTTCCTCGCTGCTTTTAAGAAGCCACTAGGTGGCAGAGGATACTCCTTTTGATTACAATAAGAGATTATCTTAAAAGAATTCAGTAAAAACAGATTTTAGAAAACAATTTTTTAAAAATCACATTATTGACATGATAGAGCAACATGATGTAAGAGTATTCCATGGCTCCACCATGAGCTAATTTGGCCTATCAGCTGTATTATAGTAAAATGATAACAACAACAATGATAATAGCAAGAAACATTTATGTAATGGTGTCAGGTACCAGGCGACGGACTGAGAGGGTCATACACATTATGCTGTTTTTCTGCACAGTGGGGAATGAGGCACACACTCTTAATCTCCATTTTGCAGAGAAAGAAGCTAAGTCTCGAAGAGGTTTGAGCAATGTGCCCAGGTCCTCAGATCTTCTGCACTTTCTTAATGTCCATATGAAATTAAAGTGTTAATCAAGAATTTTGCAACCTCTTATTTTCATTTGACCCATTTCCCCAGAAAATCCTTTCTATCATCCTGGTATTCCCAGCAGAGGTAATTCATCAATGAAAGACAATTTTTCCCATAGACTTTTCTCTAGCCCCCCAATTTTTATGTCCCCTCCAACAGTGTAATTGGCAAGAATAATAGTTTGATGGTGTCCATGTACACATGTAAAAATAAAATGCAATCAATTTCAGAGCTGTTAAAATTTTGTTTTCTCAAGTCCGAATAACTTATCTTCAGAAAATTACACCATATACTAAACGCTCTACCTAACTGAAGGCATCCATAATCATGAAAAGGCAGGTTGTCTTTATTTTCTAAGTGTATTTAAATAACTGTTTAAAAGCTATGATGGGAAAAGTGAGAGATCATGGAGACAATATTGGTTAATGTCGAACCCTTTGTAATATGTGACTGTTTTATAAATGTGAATCAGGATGATGGTGATCATGTAGAAATTTCATAGCACTATATGACTAGGAAGTCTCATAGGGCTGCTCCTGTTAACTGTTTTACATATTGTTTTTACCCTTGTGTTTTATTTTTATTTATCTTCTTTGGAAAAGTGTGTGTGTTTGTGTGTGTGTGTGTGTGTGTGTGTGTGTGTAAGAGAGAGAGAGAGAGAGAGACACTAACATCATTTAAATTAGCAAAAGAGTGTCTCTCTAAACCTTTATGTTCCTAGATATTAAAGTGGGAGTATGGAATTGAAGAAGAAAGTCTAGGTCTCTATGACTTAATTGCATGTTAAGCTATGAAATTGTCTCAAAACATCTAAATTAAATGATGATATTTTATGACTACATTCATATAATTATTTATAATTTAATAAGTGCTTTCAAAAAACATCCACCTTTTTTGATCTTTAAAGCCATGTTTTGAAATAGACAAGGAAAGAAAAGGACAGATTAGAATAGTATTGTATGTTGGTAGTTTATTGGATGTTAAATGTGATAGTTATTTGTATTAATACCTAAACTATATCTTAGGGATTTTTAATGTTTCACTAACATTTTAAAATTGTGTTAGTATAATAGGCAAAATGAAAATTCAGAATTCTCCTCGATTTGGTTGCCTTTCAAATATTGAAACTTTACGTTGGTCAAACTCAAATGTCTAGTATGACTCTACATTTTAGATGTGCTGATAAATGTAAATTTATATAACTAAGAATTTTTCTAAAAACAGAACAAAAGTAAATAAATAAAACTTTCAAGAATCCTGCTTCTTAGGTATGTGAAAGAAAAAAATCACAGCCTCATTGTGATTTTTACTGACAAGTAACTTCTTAACACCATCTCCTTGAATTACAGAAGCACTTCAGGGATTGGCAGCTGAAAGCCACTAACTGTCACATTATCAATTGATTTATTTATCAATTATTTATTTATTCTAATTTGTTATACATGATGGCAGAATGCAATTCATTTCATATTACACATATAAAGCACAATTTTTCAAGTCACTGATTATACACAAAGTATTTTCACACCATTCATGCCTTTATATATGTACTTAGGGTAATGATGTCTAACTCATTCAACCATCACTTTTACCCCTATACCTTCTCCTTTCCCCTCCCTCCCCTTTGCCCTATCTAAAGTTCCTCCATTCCCCCCATGCTCCCCCTGCCTCATCGACATTAGGAGTCAGCATCCTCATATCAAAAAACAAACAAACAAACAAACAAAAAAATAATCGGCCTTTGGTTTTTTGGGATTGGCTTGCTTCACTAAGCATTATATTCTCCAACTTCATCCATTTACCTGCAAATGCCATGACTTTACTCTCTTTTAATGCTAAGTAATGTTCCATTGTGTATATATTCCAAAGTTTCCTTATTCATCTACTGAAGGGCATCTAGGTTGGCTCCACAGTTTAGCTTTTGTGAAGTGTGCTGCTATAAACATTGATATGGCTGTGTCCCTGTAGTATGCTGTTTTTAAGTCCTTCAGGAATAAACCAAGGAGTGCGATAGCTGGGTCAAATGGTGATTCCATTCCCAATTTTCCAACTGGGAAACAATTTGCAGTCCTTGTATGAGTGTGCCTTTCCCCCAACATCCTCACCAACACTTATTATTGTTTGTGTTCTTGATAGCTGCCATTCTGACTGGAGTGAGATGAAATCTTAGAGTAGTTTTGATTTACATTACTCTAAATGCTAGAGATGTTGCACATTTTTTCACATATTTGTTGACTGATTGTATATCCTCTTTTGAGAAGTGTCTGTTCAGTTCCTTGGCCCATTTATTGATTGGGTTATTTGGGTTTTTTTTTAATTTTTTATTGTGGGTTGTTCAAAACATTACAAATTTCTTGACATATCATATTCCACACTTTGATTCAAGTGGGTTATGAACTCCCACCTTCACCCCATACACAGATTGCAGAATCACATCAGTTACACATCCATTGATTTACAAATTGCCATACTAGTGTCTGTTGTGCTCCACTGCCTTTCCCATCCTCCACCCTCCCCCCTCCCCACCTCTCCCCTCCCCTCCCCTCCTCTCTCTCTACCTCCTCCACTGTATAACCCTGAGGGTCTCCTTCCATTACCATGCAATTATCCTTCTCTCTCCCTTTCCCTCCCACCTCTCATCCCTGTTAAATGTTAATCTTCTTCTCCTGCTCTTCGTCCCTACACTGTTCTTAGTTACTCTCCTTATATCAAAGAAGACATTTGGCATTTGTTTTTTAGGGATTGGCTAGCTTCACTTAGCATAATCTGCTCTAATGCCATCCATTTCCCTGTAAATTCTATGATTTTGTCATTTTTTAATGCAGAGTAATACTCCATTGTGTATAAATGCCACATTTTTTTTATCCATTCGTCTATTGAAGGGCATCTAGGTTGGTTCCACAGTCTTGCTATTGTGAACTGTGCTGCTATGAACATCGATGTAGCAGTGTCCCTGTAGCATGCTCTTTTTAGGTCTTTAGGGAATAGACCAAGAAGGGGAATAGCTGGGTCAAATGGTGGCTCCATTCCCAGCTTTCCAAGAAATCTCCATACTGCTTTCCAAATTGGCTGCACCAATCTGCAGTCCCACCAGCAATGTACAAGTGTACCCTTTTCCCCACATCCTCGCCAGCACTTGTTGTTGTTTGACTTCATAATGGCTGCCAATCTTACTGGAGTGAGATGGTATCTTAGGGTGGTTTTGATTTGCATTTCTCTGACAGCTAGAGATGTTGAGCATTTTTTCATGTACTTGTTGATTGACTGTATGTCCTCCTCTGAGAAGTGTCTGTTCAGGTCCTTGGCCCATTTGTTGATTGGGTTGTTTGTTTTCTTATTGTCTAATTTTTTGAGTTCTTTGTATACTCTGGATATTAGGGCTCTATCTGAAGTGTGAGGAGTAAAGATTTGTTCCCAGGGTGTAGGCTCCCTATTTACCTCTCTTATTGTTTCTTTTGCTGAGAAAAAACTTTTTAGTTTGAGTAAGTCCCATTTGTTGATTCTAGTTATTAACTTTTGTGCTATGGGTGTCCTATTGAGGAATTTGGAGCCCGACCCCACCGACTGTAGATCGTAGCCAACTTTTTCTTCTATCAGACGGCGCGTCTCTGATTTGATATCAAGCTCCTTGATCCATTTTGAATTCACTTTTGTGCATGGCGAGAGAAAGGGATTCAGTTTCATTTTGTTGCATATGGATTTCCAGTTTTCCCAGCACCATTTGTTGAAGATGCTATCCTTCCTCCATTGCATGCTTTTAGCCCCTTTATCAAATATAAGATAGTTGTAGTTTTGTGGATTGGTTTCTGTGTCCTCTATTCTGTACCATTGGTCCACCCGCCTGTTTTGGTACCAGTACCATGCTGTTTTTGTTACTATTGCTCTGTAGTATAGTTTGAAGTCTGGTATCGCTATACCGCCTGATTCACACTTCCTGCTTAGCATTGTTTTTGCTATTCTGGGTCTTTTATTTTTCCATATGAATTTCATGATTGCTTTCTCTATTTCTACAAGAAATGCCGTTGGGATTTTGATTGGCATTGCATTAAACCTATAGAGAACTTTTGGTAATATCGCCATTTTGATGATGTTAGTTCTGCCTATCCATGAACAGGGTATATTTTTCCATCTTCTAAGATCTTCTTCTATTTCTCTCTTTAGGGTTCTGTAGTTTTCATTGTATAAGTCTTTCACCTCTTTTGTTAGGTTGATTCCCAAGTATTTTATTTTTTTTGAAGATATTTTGAATGGAGTGGTTGTCCTCATTTCCATTTCAGAGGATTTGTCGCTGATATACAGGAATGCCTTTGATTTATGCGTGTTGATTTTATATCCTGCCACTTTGCTGAATTCATTTATTAGCTCTAATAGTTTCTTTGTAGAGCCTTTTGGGTCTGCTAGGTATAGAATCATATCATCTGCAAATAGTGATAATTTCAGTTCTTCTTTTCCTATTTTTATGCCTTTAATTTCTTTCATCTGTCTAATTGCTCTGGCCAGTGTTTCGAGAACTATGTTGAACAGAAGTGGAGAGAGAGGGCATCCCTGTCTAGTTCCAGATTTTAGAGGGAATGCCTTCAGTTTTTCTCCATTCAGAATGATGCTAGCCTGAGGCTTAGCATAGATTGCTTTTACAATATTGAGGTATGTTCCTGTTATCCCTAGTTTTTCTAGAGTTTTGAACATAAAGGGATGCTGTACTTTGTCAAATGCTTTTTCCGCATCTATCGAGATGATCATATGGTTCTTATTTTTAAGTCTATTGATGTGGTGAATAACATTTATTGATTTCCGTATATTGAACCAGCCTTGCATCCCAGGGATGAATCCTACTTGATCATGGTGTACAATTTTTTTGATATGTTTTTGTATCCGATTCGCCAGAATTTTATTGAGGATATTTGCATCTAGGTTTATTAGAGATATTGGTCTGTAGTTTTCTTTCTTTGAAGTGTCTTTGTCTGGTTTAGGTATCAGGGTGATGTTGGCCTCATAGAATGAATTTGGAAGTTCTCCCTCCTTTTCTATTTCCTGAAGTAGCTTGAAAAGTATTGGTATTAGTTCTTCTTTAAAGGTTTTGTAAAATTCTGCTGTATAGCCATCTGGACCTGGGCTTTTCTTAGTTGGTAGTCTTTTTATGGTTTCTTCTATTTCCTCAGTTGATATTGGTCTGTTTAGGTTTTCTATATCCTCCTGACTCAATCTGGGCAGATCATATGACTTAAGAAATTTATCTATGCCTTCACTATCTTCTAATTTGTTGGAGTATAAGGATTCAAAATAGTTTTTGATTATCTTCTGTATTTCTGAAGTGTCTGTTGTGATATTGCCTTTTTCATCCCGTATGCTAGTAATTTGAGTTCTCTCTCTTCTTCTCTTCGCTAGCATGGCTAAGGGTCTGTCGATTTTGTTTATTTTTTCAAAGAACCAACTTTTAGTTTTGTCAATTTTTTCAATTGTTTCTTTTGTTTCGATTTCATTAATTTCAGCTCTGATTTTCATTATTTCTTGCCTTCTACTTCTTTTGCTGTTGTTTTGCTCTTCTTTTTCAAGGATTTTGAGATGAAGTATGAGATCATTTATTTGTTGGTTTTTTCTTTTTTTAAGGAATGAACTCCAAGCAATGAATTTTCCTCTTAGAACTGCTTTCAATGTGTCCCATAGATTCCGATATGTTGTGTCTGTGTTTTCATTTATCTCTAAGAATTTTTTAATTTCCTCCTTGATGTCTTCTATAACCCATTGATCATTCAGTAACCTATTGTTCATTCTCCAAGTGATGTATGCTTTTTCCTTCCTTCTTTTATCGTTGATTTTCAGTTTCATTCCATTATGATCAGATAAGATGCATGGTATTATCTCTACTCCTTTATATTGTCTAAGAGTTGCCCTGTGACATAATATATGATCTAATTTTGAGAAGGATCCATGTGCTGCTGAGAAAAAAGTGTAACTGCTTGATGTTGGGTGGTATATTCTATATATGTCAATTAGGTCTAGGTTATTAATAGTGTTATTGAGTTCTATAGTTTCCTTATTCAACTTTTGTTTGGAAGATCTGTCCAGTGGCGAGAGAGGTGTGTTGAAGTCTCCCATGATTATGGTATGGTGGTCTATTAGACGCTTGAACTTGAGAAGAGTTTGTTTGACGAACATAGCTGCACCATTGTTTGGGGCATAAATATTTATGATTGTTATGTCTTGTTGGTGTATGGTTCCCTTAAGCAGTATGTAGTGTCCCTCTTTATCTCTTTTGATTAACTTTGGCTTGAAATCTATTTTATTTGATATGAGTATGGACACTCCTGCTTGTTTCCGAAGTCCATATGAGTGATATGATTTTTCCCAACCTTTCACCTTCAGCCTATGTATGTCTTTTCCTATCAAATGTGTCTCCTGTAGGCAGCATATTGTTGGGTCTTGTTTTGTGATCCATTCTACTAGCCTGTGTCTCTTAATTGGTGAGTTTAAGCCATTAACATTTAGGGTTATTATTGAGATATGGGTTGTTCTTCCAGCCATATTTGTTTATTTCTGTTACTAAACATGGTTTGTTTTCCTCTTTGATTATTCCCCCCCCCCTTTACTGTCCTACCTCCCACTGTTGGTTTTCATTGTTATTTTCCATTTCCTCTTCCTGTAATGCTTTGGCGAGGATGTTTTGAAGAGATGGTTTTCTAGCTGCGAATTCTTTAAACTTTTGTTTATCCTGGAAGGTTTTAATTTCATCCTCCATCCTGAAGCTTAATTTCACTGGATACACAATTCTTGGTTGGAACCCATTTTCTTTCAGTGTTTGAAATATGTTATTCCAGGATCTTCTAGCTTTCAGAGTCTGTGTTGAAAGATCAGCTGTTATCCTGATTGGCTTACCCCTAAATGTAACCTGCTTCCTTTCTCTTGTAGCTTTTAAAATTCTCTCCTTATTCTGTATGTTGGGCATCTTCATTATAATGTGTCTAGGTGTGGATCTCTTATGATTTTGCACATTCGGCGTCCTGTAGGCTTCTAGGATTTGGGATTCTGTCTCATTCTTCAAGTCTGGGAAGTTTTCTTGTATTATTTCATTGAATAGACTTCTCATTCCTTTGGTTTGGAGCTCTGTACCTTCCTGTATCCCAATGACTCTTAAGTTTGGTCTCTTAATGTTATCCCATATTTCTTGGATGTTCTGCTCATGGTTTCTTAACAGTCTTGCTGAGCTGTCTATGTTCTTTTCCAGTTGAAATACTTTGTCTTCATTGTCTGATGTTCTATCTTCTAAGTGTTCTACTCTGCTGGTAGTATTCTCCATTGAGTTTTTAAGTTGGTTTATTGCTTCCTGCATTTCTAGGATTTCTGTTTGTTTGTTTTTTATAACCTCTATCTCCCTGTATAGTTGATCCTTTGCTTCCTGGATTTGTTTGCGTAATTCGTTGTCGAAGTGATCTTTCATTGTCTGATTTTGCTGTTTAATGTCTTCCTTGATACTCCAGATCATCTGAAGCATGTATATCCTGAATTCTTTATCTGACATTCCATCTGCTGCAGCTGTTACCTCTTCTAAAGTTGCGTTGACCTGCATTGCTTGTGGTCCTTTCTTTCCTTGTCTTTTCATACTGCTTGCGTATCTTTCCTGCAGGCGCGGGCGGCGGCTCTGCTCTCTCCTTATTCCAATTGGGGTGTCGTGGCTACCACGCCGGCAGGTCACTGGGCCTGTTCTGGGAGCTGGCGGCGGCTCTGTTCTGCCCCTACTCCAATTGGGGTGACGAGTGTACCACGCCGGCAGGCCACCGGGCCTGATCCGCCGGTCGGTTGCAGGTTTGCCTACGCTGTAGGCGCGGGCGGCGGCTCTACTCTGCCCCTACTGCAAATGGGGTGACGTGTCTGTCGTACCGGCAGGCCACTGGGCCTGTCCTGCTGGTCGGTCGCAGATCTGCCCACCTTTCGGGCACGGGTGGAGGCTCTGCTCTGCCCCTACTCCAATTGGGGTGTCGTGACTACCCCGCCTGCAGGATGCTGGGCCTGTTCCTGGCACGGGCGGCGACTCTGCTCTGCCACTACTCCAATTAGGGTGGTGTTTGTACCACGCCGGCAGGCTCCTGGGCCTGATCCGCCGGTCTGTTGTAGGTCTGCCTACCTTGGAGGCGCGGGCGGCGGATCTGCCCTGCCCCTCCTACCCCACCTGCGGACCCCTGGGCCTGATCTGCAGGTTGATCACTGGTCTGCTCACCCTGCGGGCACGGGTGGCGGTTCCGCTCCGCCCCCACTCCAATTGGGGTCACGTGACCACCACACTGGCAGGGCCTGATCCGGGCGTGGGAGAAGGATCTGCTCTGCCCCTACTCCAGTTGGGGTGACGTGTGTACCACACTGGCAGGCCACTGGGCCTGACCCGCCAGGCTGTCACAGGTCTGTTTACCTTGCACGCTCTTTCGTCACAGCGCGAACGGCGGCTCTGCCCTGCCCCTCCTACCATGCCCATGTACCACTGGGTCGCGTGTCTGCCCACCTTGCGGTTGTGGGTGGCGGCTCCGCTCCGCCCCCTCTCCAATTGGGGTCACGCGGTCACCACGCTGGCGAGCCGCTGGGCCTGCTCCTGGCGCTGGCGGCGGCCCGGCTCCTTCCCTCTGGCTCGACGACAAATTGAGGAGACTCGGGTGACTGTGCCTCACCCCCCCTACCAGGAGACCAACTGCTTATGTCACCACTGGTATTGATGAAGTTCCCTCCTCCGCCGCTTTCTGCAGACATCAGATCTCTGCCATGTTGGTATCCTATGCGAATGGCAGCATTTCGTTCCCCTTGCCGGGCAACCAAAGCACCGGGTGAGTCCTGACCGGCCCTCAGCAGGACCCGGACCGAGAAGCAGTTTCCGCGGGCTCCTAGCCCCGGGCCAGGGAAGTTCCGGGAGCCGGAACTCGGCCGCTCCGTGCTCGGTGTAAGCTCCTATAAATGTAAGCTCCAAGAAGCAGTCCCCGCGGGCTCAGTTCCGGGAGCCGTAATTCGGCTGCTTAGTGCTTGTTGTATGCCCTGGTAGGAGCAGGGTCCAAGAAGCAGCCTCCGCAGGCTCAGCAGCCCTGGGCCAGGGCGGTTCCGGGAGCCGGAACTCGGCCGCCCCGCGCTCGGTATTCACTCCGATAAGATCAGGTTCTAAGAAGCACCCAGGCGCTGAGCCCTAGCAATCTGTCTGCAAGCCGCAGGCGAATTGCAGCCTGAAATTACCTGTTCTATGGCTGAATGAGCTGCGGTCAGTCGAAAACAGGGGTGGTGACGTCAGTTTACCAACATGGTGGCTGCTGGCCTCCTCTGTGGTCTGACCGGTGTGGAGAACCGAGATGGACCGCTTCCTTCCCCCGTCTCGAACCCAGAATTCAGCCCTGAGTACGGTGCTTGCGCGGCTGGCAGAAACTGCAGCGCTGTAACCCTGCGTCTCTATCCCAGCGCACGCTGCAGATTCTAGCCGCGGGGCGATTTGCTGAATAAGCAGTGTTACCCTCCGTGCGACAAACCTCTCGCGTTTGAGTCCCCGTAGCTGATCCTCGTGCGATGGAAATCCTTCCTCCAGGTTCCGGAGCACCCCACTATTGCTGGAAATTCCTAACAAGATATCCTTTAGCCGTCCTGACTTGTCATACTCCCACACAGTGAAGCAGCACACGGGGTCAATGCACTCCCCTTGCCGCCATCTTCCTTCCCTCTAGAAATCTTTGGGTTTGCCATATAGCCTTTAGAATGCCATGGTAGGTGCCTTCTATCCCTCGGTTCCCCAGTGTTTTTAAGGTTCAGTCATACATTGCTGGTGGGACTGCAAATTGGTGCAACTACTCTTCTCCCTTCCCTCCTGCGGTTTTCTATTTGGGGGTTTTTGATGTTAAGGTTTTTGAGTGCTTTATATATCCTAGAGATCAGTGCTCTATCTGATGTGTTTGTGGTAAATATTTGCTCCCATTTTATAGGCTTTCTATTCACTGAATTGTTTCTTTTGCTAATAAGAAGCTTTTTAGTTTGACTCCGTCCCATTTATTGATTCTTGATTTTAATTCTTGCACTATAGGAGTCTTATTAAAAAAGGTGGATCCTAATCCAACATGATGGAGATTTGGGCCTACTTTTCTTCTAATAGAAGCACTGTCTCTGGTTTAATTCCTAGGTCCTGGATACACCTTGAGTTGAGTTTTGAGCATGATGAGAGATAGAGGTTTAATTTCATTTTGTTGCATATGAATTTCCAGTTTTCCCAGCACCATTTGTTGAAGAAGCTATCTTTTCTCCAATGTACGTTTTTGGTGCCTTTGTCTAATATAAGATAACTGTAGTTATGTGGGTTAAACTCTGTATCCTCTCTTCTGTACCATTGGTCCCTAGGTCTATTTTGGTGCCAATACAATGCTGTTTTTGTTACTATTGGTCTGTAGTATAGTTTAAGGTCTGGAATAGTAATGCCACCAGCTTCACTCTTCTTGCTAAGGATTGCTTTAGCTACTCCGGGTCTCTTATTTTTTTCAGATGAATTTCATAATTGCTTTTGCTATTTCTATAAGAAATGTCATTGGGATTTTGATTGGGATTGCATTGAATCTGAACAGTGCTTTTGGTAGTATGGTCATTTTGACAATATTAATTCTGCCTATCCAAGAATAAGGGAGATCTTTCTATCTTCTAAGGTCTTCTTTAATTTTTTTTCTTTAGTGTGTTGTAGTTTTCATTGTAGCGGTCTTTCACCTCTTTCGTTAAATTTATTCCCAAGTATTTTATTTTTTTGAGGCTATTGTAAATGGGGTGGTTTTCCTAGTTTCTCTTTCACTGAATTTGTCACTGATGTACAGAAATGCCTTTGATTTATGGGTGTTGATTTTATATCCAACTACTTTGCTGAATTCATTTATTAGTTCTAGGAGATTTCTGGTGGAATGTTTTGGGTCTTTTAGGTGTAGAATCATATCATCTGCAAATAGTGATAATTTGAGTTCTTCTTTTCTTACCTGTATCCATTTAATTTCTTTCGTTTGTCTGATTGCTCTGGCTAGAATTTCAAGAACTATGTTAAATAGGAGTAGTGACAGAGGGCATCCCTGTCTTGTTCCAGTTTTTAGAGGGAATGCTTTTATTTTTTCTTCATTTAGAATGATGTTGGCCTGGGGCTTAGCATAGATAGCCTTTACAATGTTGAGGTGTGTTCCAGTTATCCCTAGTTTTTCTAATGTTTTGAACATGAATGGATGCTGTATTTTATCAAATGCCTTCTCAGCATCTATTGAGATGATTATATGATTTTTATCTTTGCCTCTAGAAATTTGTCAATAACTTCAATATTTTCTATTTTATTGGAGTACAAATTTTAAAAATAATTTCTATTTATCTTCTGTATTTCTGTAGTCTCTGTCATATTATTTCCTTTTTCATCACAAATGTTAGTAATTTGAGTTTTCTCTCTCCTTCTCTTCATAGCATGGCTAAGGGTCTGTCAATTTTATTTATTTTTTCAAAGAACCAAATTTTTGTTTTGTCAATGTTTTCAATTGTTTCTTTTGTTTCAATTTTATTGTTTTCAGCTCTGATTTTAATTATTTACTGTCTCCTACTGCTTTTGGGGTTGATTTGTTCTTCTCTTTCTAGGGCTTTGAGATGTAATGTGAAGTCATTTATTTGTTGAGTTTTTTCTTCTTTGAAGGAATGAACTCCATGCAATGAACTTTCCTCTTGGCACTGCCTTCATAGTGTTCCAGAGATTTCAATATGTTGTATAGGTGTTCTTATTTATCTCTAAGAATTTTTAAATCTCCTCCTTGATATCTTTTGCAACCCATTGTTCATTCAATAGTGTATTATTTAGTCTCCAGGTGTTGGAGTAGCTTTTATTTTTTATTTTATCATTGATTTCTAATTTCATTCCATTCTGGTCTGATATAATACAGGGTAGTATCTCTACTTTTTTGTATTTACTAAGATTTGCTTTGTGGCACAACATATGGTCTATTTTATTGAAGGATCCATGTTCTGCTGAGAAGAAAGTGTATTCACTCATTGATGGATAATATACTCTATATGTGTCAGTTAACTCCAAGGTATTGATTGTATTATTGAGTTTTATAGTTTCTTTGTTTAGCTTTTGTTTGATATATCTATCTAGTGGTGAAAGAGTTGTGTTTAAGTCACCCAGAATTATTGTGTTGTGATCTATTTGACTCTTGAACTTGAGAAGAGTTTGACTGATGAATGTAGATGCTCCATTGTTTGGGGCATATATATTTATAACTGTTATGTCTTATTGATGTATGGCTCCCTTAAGCAGTATGAAATGTCCATCTTTATCCCTTTTGATTACCTTTGGCTTGACGTCTTCTTTATTTGATATGAAGATGGAAACCTCTGCTTGCTTACATAGACGGTGTTAATGGTATATTTTATCCCAACCTTTCACCTTCAGTCTGTGGGTGTCTTTTACTATGGGAGGAGTCTCTTGAAGGCAGCATATTGTTGGGTCTTTTTTTTAATCCAATCTACCAGCCTATGTCTTTTGTTTGGTGAGTTTAAGTCAT
Organism: Marmota flaviventris; assembly: GCF_047511675.1. Classification (NCBI taxonomy): domain Eukaryota; kingdom Metazoa; phylum Chordata; class Mammalia; order Rodentia; family Sciuridae; genus Marmota; species Marmota flaviventris. The sequence goes on along the minus strand of NC_092499.1, from coordinate 61,996,483 downwards.
TATCATTTAGGGTTATTATTGAGATATGATTTGTATTGCCTGTCATTTTTGTTTATTTTTGGTATTTAGCTTGACTTGGTTTATCCTATAATTGGCTTTTCTTTTATTGTAATTTTTCCCCTTGTAGATTTTCATTGTTGTTTTTCATTTCCTCCTCGTGGAGTATTTTGCCAAGAATGTTCTATAGTACAGGCTTTCTTGCTGTAAATTCTTTTAGCTTTTGTTTATCATGGAAGGTTTTTATTTCATCGTCAAATTTGAAGCTTAATTTTGCTGGATATAAGATTCTTGGTTGGCATCCATTGTCTTTTAGAGTTTGGTATATGTTGTTCCAGGATCTCCTAGCTTTGAGATTCTGGGTTGAAAAATCTGATGAGATTCCCTAATAGATAATCTGATTTTTCTCTCTTGCAGCCTTTAAAATTTTATCCTTATACTGTATGCTAGGCATTTTCATTATAATGTGTCTTGGTGTGGATCTGTTGTAATTTTGTACATTTGGTGTCCTATAGGTCTCTTGTATTTGATTCTCCAATTCATTCTTCATGCTTGAGAAATTTTCTGATATTATTTCATTGAAGAGATTGTGCATTCCTTTGGTTTGAATCTCTGAAACTTCCTCTATCCCAATAAATCTTAAATTTGGTTTTTTGATGTATCCCATAGTTCTTGGATGTTCTGTTTGTGGTTTCTTAACATCTTCAATGTGAGGTCAACTTTATTTTCAAGATTGTGTATTTTGTCTTCATTTTCTGATGTCCTGACTTCCAAAAGATCTAGTCTGTTGGTGATGCTATCTATTGAGTTTTTTAATTGGCTTATTGTTTCTTTCATTTTGAAGATTTCTGTTTGTTTGTTCAGTGTCTCTATTTCGTTCTTGAAGTAATCTCTTGAAACCTGTATTTGCTCTCTTATCTCTTTGTTGGTGTAATCAATGGTCACCTGAATTTGTTCTCTATTACTTTGTTGGAGTGACCAATTTTTGCCTGTATCTGCTCACTTAGGTCGTTCTTTAATTCCTGAATCATTTTAGTTATCTGTATCCTTCTTTGACATTTCACCTACTGCACTACCTATGGATTCTATTGTTATAGTGTCTTGGTTTGTTTGGGGCACTTTCCTCCCTTGTTTTTTCATGATGTCTATGTGTTTTCCTCTCTTGCAGTGTAGATCTGAGGTATTACAGCTTCTGTCCTATTGTCTTATAGTGTGCCTACAGGTTACCAATACCTCACTTTTAAGAGAGAGATCAATATTATAGCACTCAATGTACCCAACGTGCAGCCATATATCAGCAGCTTCTATTTGTACATTTGCAGACTTGTCACTATAAACAAGTTGGCTATCTTCTATCTTATAATCAATAGGTTTGCATAATGGTTTACAGTTTCTGATGGTGGAAGGGGGAACTGCAGGGTTGACTGAGATGTTTACGGGATAGGATGTGAGAATATGGATGTATTAGATTATATGACAAGTGAGAAGGTAATTATAAGAAGTTGGCTGTTGGTAGGAGAAACAAGAGATAGGCAACTCCAAGCAAGATTCCCTGTTACCTCAGCAACAGGATAACTGTTAGCACCCCTAGTAGAGGTTTCTCTGTCTTTTAGGTGTAGAATCATATCATCTGCAAATAGTAGCCAGGCCACAGGGACTTTGGTGATGTCTTACCAGGTCCTTATTGTTGTCTCTTGATAGAAGCAGCAATATCCCAGTTTTGTGGCAGTGGCAGCCTCAAGCCTATGTGTTTCCTGATGTTGGGCTGTGGAGCCATGCTTTGGTGAATAAGGAACCCCAGCATGGCAGGCTGGCTCTCCCCTGAACTCCGGGCCATGGGCATGTGCCTGTGGGCTTTGCCTCCGGAACTCCAGGCTATGGTGGCACTCACAGAACATTTTAATGATGTACATCCTGAACTCCTTCTCTGTCGTTTCATCTGCTGTGCTGCCCATGGATTCTAAAAATGTGGTATCTTGATTTGTTTGGGGCACTCTCTTCCCTTGTCTTTTCACGTTGCTTGTGTGTCTTCCTATCTAAATCTGTGGGTCTGTTTTACCCTATAGGCTTATAATGCCCCTGTAGGGTTCCAATACCTCACCTGGCTATCCGGTGTTCCAAACTGGTAGTTGCCCCAACTAAAGATGGTGATGGAGATGACCCAAGATGGACGCAGCTGCTTTCAGCAATGGGGTGTCGGGCTGGGTGTGAGGAGCCTGGTGATGGTGGTGTGCCATGCATTCAGAGATGAGCTCTGTGGCTTACAGTGTTGTGGCTATGGACTTTCTTCAGAGCCTATGGTGTCCCCAGGTGCAGGCAGGCTACCATGAGTAGGGTACTATGGCAGTGGCTGCCAATTCCCAAGAAGGAGGCAACCGGGAGAGGCCCATGTTAGTAGATGGGGGTCCACATGGAGTGGCGGCCAGAGTTCCTGCGCGTGGGTAGTGGCTGAGTGTCCTGCTTGGAGTGGTATCTGGGAATTCTGCGCCAGTGCTGATGCCGGTGATCCTGCTAAGGCACCCAAGAGACCTGTGTGGGCAACTAGTCAGGAGTCAGGAGTCCTTTTCTAATGCTGAGGCCTGGGGCTGGCATGGCATGGTGGCTATGATTCCTGTGCAGAATCAGCTATGAAGGGGTCCTGTATCACTCTCAGGAAAGCAGTATTCCCACTAATTGAGACCCAGGTCATGGAATGACACAGAATGCTGCTTCCCTCTCACCCACCATCTTGGATCCCCCTTAATCATCTTTCTAATCTTTAAAATTGACTGAATATAAGTTTAATTTGATGGCTTAAATTTGAGTAAAGTCTTTAAGCACTTATACAGAAAACAAGTTCTATTAACTTGTTTTATTGTTGTTACCATGGAGACCAGGGAGGCACAATCTTTGTAAATTCATAAACTAAATAAATTGGATTTCAAGCAATTAATGTTTTATACATTTGTTCACTTTGAATAAATTTTAAAATCAATTACAGTTTTTGTCAAAAACGAATATGGATATTTTCTACTTGCTTGAGTTTTATAAATATGTAGCCTAGGACCAGAGGTTATAGATGTAAAACTAATTCACTGAAATATTCATTTATGAGTCTAGAGTTATTTATTAGTTCACAAAATTTCATAGCAAAAATAAAATGTATAAATTGCTTTTAGTAGTTTATAGATCATTAAAATGCATAACCATAATGAAAAATTATATACATGATATCAAGCTTAATGTTAATGTTATATTCTAAATCAGCTAGTATTCTAGAGGGCATATATTATTCTGCTTTAAATTTAAAAGTTATTATGTAAAAATATTCATGAAATGAAAATCACTAAAAATCATGACAGAAAATGATGTGCTGTTGGTCAATGTAGAGTTAGTAATGGTTATAACCAGCAATATTTAGTTTACTCTCATGGCAAACTTTTTGCTTGAATAATATTTCTTCCTAAATATTGTCTTTTTTTGTTTATAATTATGACCCATGCAGAAATCTCTGTTGAGACTCTGGCAGAACTCTGGAGTTAGCCCAATAACTGTTACGTTACCATTAATTCTTTCATCTTAGCTAGCAATGACATCTTAGGCTAAATTTAATTTAAAAAGAAAAGTGAATTCATATTGCTATTCTCCCTAAAGTACATTCAACAAGATTCTGCATACTGAGCTTGTGTTGAAATGTGGCTTCCCACTTTGGTACAGAGGAGAGAAGTAGTGGACCTTTTTATTCCTGGGGTCTCCCTTTAACTAGTCTTTTACCTATTTAGGTCAAAGAATCATCCATGTCTCCCTAAAGCAACACTCCCCACTTAAATATTGAACAAAATAGTTTCTGCCACAATCAGTAAGTAGGCTAAATAGAGATGAAGTGGAGTCACTAGGGACCTCTACATGTCCCCAGCAGAAAGAGAGAAAAGTTTAAAGCCTGTTTTTGTTATCCCAGCTCAGCCATTCAGAAATTATAGAATCTTGTACAAATTGCTAAATCCCGTTCTTCAGTTTTCTCTTAATGTAAAACGTGAATAATAGTACTTATTTCAAAGGCAGTGGCATGAGGCTTGTTCCTATTTGCAAAAGATAATTGTTAAATTTTGGGGAGTTTTGCAATCCATTGTTAAAGAAAACCACTATGAAAAGATAAATTATGATGCAATTTAATCAAGTAAACCATATTCAAAGATAATAAATACTCCAAACTCATAATTTCCTAAATATTTTACTACATTTTCACTAATATCTATGTGTTTCTGAGGTTATTTGTATCTATCATACCTGTACAGGCAAATAGTATATAATGCTGAGTTTCTTGGCTGCTATGAATCTCTACCCAGATTCCATGTTCAGTGACATCACAGGTTGATACCTTGAAATTGGCCTTGGTGGAAATCAGCAAAAACACTACAATGCAGTATTTTTCATTTCTCTAAGCTGTTGTTAAAACATTCCGAGTAAACTACTGCTCATAGTACTTTTTTTTTTTAAACAGAGAGAGAGAGAGAGAGAGAGAGAGAGAGAATTTTTTAATATTTATTTTTTAGTTATCGGCGGACACAACATCTTTTTTGGTATGTGGTGCTGAGGATCAAACCTGGGCCGCATGCATGCCAGACGAGCGCACTACCGCTTGAGCCACATCCCCAGCCCTGCTCATAGTACTTTTAGAATTTTTCATTCTTAATATGTTAGATACATGCATGTTATATAAGTATGTAATATATGATACATATTTGTATATTGTCACCTAAGTATGTTGTGTGCATGTGTACAAACAAAAGAACAGAATTGGCAATGTGAGCTCCCAAAATGTATTAGCCATTATCATTTCTGAAGTATTTACTCGTTTTTCATATCTATATTTTTTCTTCACTTTTTCCCTTAGTTTTACTTTTTTTTCTCCTTTCTTTCTTCCCTTCCCTTACCCCCAAACCTGAAGCAGTTGGAATTGCGAGATACCGCAAGAACCAAAATCATTCTAGTTTCCCTTTCTTTCCTCCTAACCTCTACTGAGTCGGCTTTAAACCCATCCCACAGACCTGAGACTAGGTGTGTATATCTAACTTACCGCTGGATCCCCAGCACCAAGCAATGAGCCTACCACATAGTAGCCTTCAAATAATCCCAGCTCTAGGATCCATCCTGGGGCAGGCAGGAAGGACCTCAGTAGAAACTATGCTGATAGACACTTGCAGCTCTTCCTTCTGTTTACTCTGGCTCTCTTGTGCCCCCATTTGATTCTAGACAGTCAAAGCTGCAGTTTGGAAATTCTGCTTTCCTGTGCCCTTGCCCCTCAGACCACCCCCAGATTTCACTAAAAGGGTTTTAGAAAATGTTTTAAAGAGTATATTAGATTAATAACCTTGAGCAGATATAAACAGCAGTGGCCTATTCTGTGAAGAAGTATGCAAACATAATGACTTAATAAAGGTTTTCATTTGCCCCCAATACTAGAAGCTCTTTGCCTTTGTCCTCCTTCTCATTGTTTATACCTGGTCGGGAACTTTCCTATGTAACAATTACTGTCAAACTGCCTCTGGTTTTGAGAATCAATATTTTTCTTGTTTGTCAACCCAATGACCTGCTTTAGTTCATTTTACAACTAGAAATCTTTCTGCCCCATGGCCTAATTCAATTTTCATTAATTTGCCTTTTAATGAAGAACTTTGAGATTTAGTTTTCTATGTCTTGGCTATGTTCTACTTTAAATTATAGGTTACGATTTTGTCCTATATCAAACTAAGAGTAACACCTGAATTTTGAGTTGCAGTTGAAAGTATAAAAATACTGATTTGCTTCAGTACAACTATCTGTGGTTATACTTTTAGTAAATAGAGTAATTTGTAGATTCTAAAGTTTAAAGGAAATTATCCAAAATTTTGCTTGTTTGTTTGATTTTTCTTCTTTTGTAGTACTGGGGATTGCAGTACTCAGGGCCTCACTCATGGTAGGCAATCACTCTACAGTAGAGCTACATCCCCAGCCCTCCAAGAGACTTTTGTGCATATGACATTTGCCTTTATACCCACTGATCTTCCCAGTGCTCTTTTTGAAAATAGTTCAGGGATCTGTGAGTAGCTCTTTTACTTATTTCACTGGGGATAACTTATCTAAATCTACAAACTTGTACCTTCAAATAATTGGAGATAAAGAAATGAAATTCCAAGGTAAAATCTTTCTTTTAATGACCTAGTCCCTGAAAGTTTTTAAAGACACGAATTAAATATTTTTATATCAAGTTTTACTGCCCAAGTTATCTTAAATGGGCTATGGGTTGGCATTAATCTATCCCCTGGGACAACTTGATTCTTTTTAGGTTAAAAGTGGTTCATCACCTGGTTCATGAGTGGCCATCTGCAAGGGTAATTTAATTGTCCTCTGGTATTGTCCCAGTTGCAAAAGAAATGGCTCAGTGAGCAGAGGGCAGCTGTGGGGGGCCAGCCTCCTGAATTCTGTTTAGAGGCCACAAATATCTTTCTTTGCATACACTTGAATTTATTCCCATTTATTTCCTACTGTGGGGTCAAAAAAAATTTCCTTCTATCTCTGCTTCCCTAGTCCACAGTAGAGATCTGAAATACAAGCTTTATGTGCAATAAAATATAGTATAATGATTTCCATACATAATTGAAAAAAAAGTTCATTTAGTTTAAGGAAAAGGCAGGCACTTTTAAGAACAGGTGTTGCAATGTGTTTGAATGATGGACCATCTGCTAGGTCATGGGAACCTGCTGGGCACAGTTGGCTGCCTGACACATCAGGGTATCCCTGATTAACATATTACATGATGTCTATTAACATAGTTGTAGAACATGGTGCTTAGTATGGCCTGGAGCTGAAATTAAAGAGAGAAATCCATAAATTGTTCTGCTTGTTGTGGCCTAATGTGAGACTCAAAGTGTGTCATATTTGAGAGTTGTTTTCCATTCATTACTATTAAGTAAAAACTGGTTGTTTTCTCTTTTGTACTTTGAAGATTCAATGACATTAATCTTTCAGATTAATAAAAGGATCTCTACCTCTACAAAAATATAATGTAGTCAACCAATATTCTACCAAAAGTACACCTCCCAAAGATCTCTTTAGAAAGATTCTTTGGTCCTAAACCAGAATTTTGAATAGTGTTACTATAATTCAGTTTTCTATTTCACAGTTGTAGTTATATACCCCAAATGTATTACTTTGTCTTGACTTCCTTTGAATGGTGTTTGTCTACTAGAAGTTCTCATTTATGTTTTTGAGGGTAGTTGGTACACAGCCAGTTGTTATCATTATGTACTCTTTTGAAGTATGTTAAGTGTTATCTGAAAGATCTGTCTACTTCTCTTACATCTTTCAGATAGGCTGGTAAATTATTGGTACTGCTTTTCATCATGAAATACAGCTGGCAGAAACTGAAGGAAACATTTTAAAACTACCTAGGAAAATGTTATAATTGAAATATAACTTTCTTTTCCAAAAGTAAACATGCAAGGGAATATAAACTGAGCAGTAGCAGCAAGTAAATCCATGATAAGTGAGCAGCTCTTGGTAATCCTCAGTGAAATTAGAAAATCTCTTCCCCAAGAAGGAAGTCTTGGAACTTGGAAGCACAGAACTATGCACTGTTTTCTGCCTGACACAGTTTTCTGCACTTCCCTTTGTTGGACTCCCCAAGTTCTTACAGGAATTACAGTCATGAATTATACTCCTGAATCATTTAACGATGAGGACTTATTCTGAGAATGGAGTCATTAGGCAATTTCATCTATGAATGTAGTTACACAGGACTAGAGGGTACAGGTCAACCACTCATCATGGCCTCTCCATGAAATCAAGAGACGAGGTAAACACAAGATGTAACAGGCTGCTGCTGGCATAACACAACATACTATTTACCATACATGTTTTATTTAGTAAGTAGGAGCACACATGAAAATAATGATTAAAAAGTATAAGTAAATTCATAAGCCAGTAACATAGTCATTTATTATATCACATATTATGCACTTTACATAATTGTCTTGCTATATTTTTATATGACTGACAGCATAGTAGGTTTGTTTATGCAACAAATAACATGTGAGGAATGCATCAATCTATAGGTTTAAGCCAGCTATCATGTCAGTAAGAATTTTTCAGCTTCACTATAGTCTTGGGGACAACACTATACATGTAGTCTGTTGTTGGCCTATATCATTATGTGGTGCACAACAGTATATATACAAACTATAATAATGTGCTTATAGTCCTAGGGAGCAGAAGCATCATTGGCAATATTGTTGTTAGTTTGCAATTTCCATCTCAAATCATAGTCTGGAACTCTCTTTCTCCCTCTCACAAAGCACACAGAGCTGGTTCTGGCAAGTTGAGAAGAATACTTTGCAAATACATCCAAATGCCCCTTGGGATCCAGTTTAGTCAATCTGAGCCTCAGTACAGAATCATTCCAGGCCACAAATATCTTTCTCTCTTTCTATATGCTTACAGGCCACAAATACCTTTTTTATTTGCAAAGAACTGCTCTTGTTCATAAAATGCAACAATCAGTCAGCAAATCCGTTGGTTTTGTCTTAGGGCATTAACCTATAATGAGACTCAACATTCAAAGTAACTATCATTGGTAAGTAGTAAAATAGCCTTTTAAGGATTTGGTAGCTGCTTCTTTGTTAGGTAACACGATTCTACAGAGATTCTGGACATCCCTGATGAAATGAGGAATTGATAAAATTAGATAAACTAAAAACATTTGCAAAAACCAAATATAAATAATCATAAGATGTTGCATGTAGCTTATCAAGGGGAACAGAAATATGAGCTGGTGTTCAAAGGAGGCAAACATTTACAAAGGTAGGGAGAGATATAAAAATAGAAATTTGAGCAGTGGCTCACAGCCTCTTTTATATCATTTGGATTGAGAACAAATTTTGCCATCCCATCTATCCATAGAAAAGAACACATCCTATCCCAATGGGAGAATGGGCGAAAATTATTTATGAGGTACTTTTGGAAGAAAACCTGCCTTCTGGGAAACAAATGAGGGCAATCAATGAAACGGCTGTAAACAATGAGTATTAAAATTCAGGAAAGGAAATTTGGACTAATATAAATTGAAACACAAGCATGAGATGAATAGGCGAGATAACTTAAGATCGATACTCATCTCAGGCTCTTTGTACTCAAATGATCATAGCTAAGTCATACTCTTTTCATTTTTCCAACATGTAGTTTCCCTCTTTTGCAGGCTAGCCGTGGGCTGTGTGTGTGAGCTGTGTGTGTGAGCTGTGAGCATTCTGAGCTCATGAGCAGAGTGGAATGACTTTGCTGCTCTTTCTGGGCTATGCATGTATGTGTCCTTTTCGCTCACTCTCCCTTGTGATCCTACATAGCACCTGAGATGGGTGTGACTTGCCAAATGTCAATCTACTGAGTACAAGACATCATAAAGCTAGACTCAATCCCCTGAATCCTGACCCTTTGCTTTATTTGCAAAGAACATTCCACGGAACCTCCCTTTGTATGTCCCCCACTATGTGAGAATAAAGAATTCAGGTGTCTCTCTCTCTCTTTCCAACAGACTCCTAAAGTCACTAGGGCCGTCCTGGATTTTGAAAAGGTGTTTTTGTGTACTTGTGTGCTTTCTTCACCATTTTCTCAGTTATTGATGTATTCATATTTTGTGAACCCAGCATGGGTCACCAGCTCCGTTAGATGGCAATAAATGGAGGCACCATTGGGATTTGAACACAGGATAACTTAAGATCATACTCATCTCAGGCTCTTTTTACTCAAATGAGTATGACTAAGTCATACTTCTTTTATTTTTCCAACATGTAGTTGCCCTTGACCTCAACTTGAAGCTATATACTTAATGTACTTAATAAACAATAAAAATCTCAGGCAAAAATTACCCACCAAAAGAAAGTCTCCTAACCACCTAGAAATTCCAAGTTTAGAAAATCAAGGCATTTGATCTTTAAGAGCAGAAGCTGAGTTCTAGGATCAAGGAGATACCAGCTACTGGCAGTAACTTCTGAGGTGCCCAAGTGATTTCTGTTTCTGGTGTTGTCTCAGATGTTTAATGTAGCTAATACAAAACCCATCTCCATTTTTATGAGTATAGGGTGGTAAAATATAAGAAAAGTATATATTTGTTCTTTGTTCCTGGTTCCTGGCACTGAACTCATAAAACCCTTATAATTTCTTGAGTGGCGGGAATTTGGGGAGCATGTTTTGGTCTAACATTTGGTCTTAGTTCCTGGTGCAAAGCTCCTAATTACTTAGAATTTCCTGAGTAACAGGAGCATCTTTTGTTCTGATAAAATGACTCTTGGTGGGCTTCTGAGTGGGGGCTGGTGCTTAGAAATTTGGAATGTTCTATCCCACTTTCCAATCTCCAGAGAATGAGAAGGGTTGGAGATTGAGGTAATGATGGACCATACCTACATGATGGAGTCACTGTAATAATCCATGAACTACAGGGTTTGAAGAGCTTCCTGGTTGCTGACATGTGGAGGTTCCTGGAGTGTGGTATATCCAGGTGGGGCATGGAAGCTCCATGTCTCTTCCCACATACCTTGCTTTCTTCATCTTTTCCATTTGGTTGTTCATCTATATCCTTTATAATAAGCTAGTAAGTGTAAATAAACTATTTCCCCAAGTTTTGCAAGTCACTCTAGCAAAGTAACTGAACTCAAGAAGGAGGTCTTAGGAACCCCCAATTTATAGCTGGTTGGTCAGAAGTTCTGGAGAACTAGACTTGTGATTGGCATCTGAAATGGGGGTAGTTTTGTAGAATTAAGTACTCAACTTGGGGAATTTGACTCTAACTCCAGGTAGATAGTTTCAGAATTGAAGTATAGGATAAAGAGTTGGTGCTTAATGGAGAATGGCTTGGTATGTAGGAAAAAGCCCACACTCGTGGTATCAGAAATGAAGTAGTAAGAGAGTTGAGGGGTGAACATGAGAGTAGGAAAAACAAATTGTTTTTTGTTTGTTTGCTTGTTTATGTTTTTGTTTTTCTACCTAAAACAAGGCTCCTGGTAGATACCTGACATTCCCTGGTAGGGACCCAACATTCCCTTTCTTCACTTCCTCATCTCCTCTTGCCACAACTTTCTTACCTGCCACCACTAATCCGTGGAGCCACTGTGATGGCATGTTAACATGATATTAACAGCAGTAAAGATTAGTAAGGTAGGAGGTGCAGTGGGGGATGGGAACCAGACTAATCTCTGCCAGAGATCTGCCTGTGGCATCCAATGGGTCCTTCTGTACCTGCAGGTGAGCTCTGGCTCTCCCAGCCTTCTGGCTTGTATGATGGAGGATGGGAGGCATTCGTGCCATGCAGAGGTGCTCATTGTTCCCATCATGGCTTTAAGAGGTCATGTTTCCCCACTTACACTGAGAGAGAACTGCTAGGCTCAAGTCTATCAATAGCAAGCTGTCAGCTTGCCAACAATAGGATTACCATGCCTCAGAGTCCAGAATTTATGGTTAAAAAACCAAACTGTGCAAAGCAGTTTGGCCAAGAAAAATGAGTATTTCTTTCTCATTATAGAAAGAGAGTGTTAGACTTCAAATATGATAAATGTATGAACTGGCTTAATCATTAATTTTTCTTAAATGACAAGGGAAATTTATACAGATCATAAATTTTTTATGTACACTTCTTTCTGAGATTTTTATAAAGAAATGAAATATATCTTATATTTAGAAATGCCTTTTAATGTTAAGGTTCTCCAAAATTTCCCAACATAGCTACCATTTTCTACAAATGTAATAAAAACAATGGGCAATAATTTATTCTTCATTTTCAAATAATTACAAAATAATTACAGGGGCAGATAATAATTAATTACAAAAATATACATATGGAAATCATCCTTCATTGTGGTACCACAAAAGATATTTACAAAATGCTTTAAATCTGAGTATGTAGGAAGAAATCTGGACTCACTTGAAAGTTTAATTTTTAAAAACAAAAAAAACCCTTTTATATATCAAAGTCAAATAATTGAGTAAACTTTCAGAATTCTAGGGTCCCATATATGTAACCCTATTCAAAAGCCAAAATCCACATTTCTACTTCCCTAATATTTGAACCTGTACAGTTTTTCTTGGAGTAAATGGGGGAAATCCCACATAAATTTTACTTGTCAAGCCTCAAATAACTAATTATTGACCATTATCAACAGTAATATATTTTAGAATTCATTTTCTTATGGAGGGGAAATTATGTGAAAGATTATTCTACAAATAAATGCCACTATATTTAAATACAATACTAAAGTTAATAACGTGAAAAAGCTCTAACTTAGAAGACAAGGGATCCTATGTTCAATATATTATTCTTAGCACTTTAAAAAGCTTTTTAAAAAAATTCTTTATAAATGAAAATAATACCTACAATCCATATGTTGTGAGGAGGTGTGGAGATCAATCAGCCATTTGAAGTTTAGCTTTGAAGAGCTTTCTTAACTCACCCACTACTTTGCCTTACCTGGGATAATTAATGTGTGAGCTGGTGAGTTCTACATTTATCCACTTGGCATTTTTCTTGGGCTTTCTTCTGATACAGTGTGGTATTTACTGTTAAGGGTAATGTTCCCTCTGGAAATAACACATGAAAAACAGCTATGAATTATTAGCCACAGGAGAGAATTGGATTACAGATAGGAAGCCGTGGAAACTGCAAACCTTCCATAGAAACTAAACTCCCAGGAGACTCAACCCCCTCTACCTTTTTTGTTTCCTCCTGAAGATTCTGCTTTGCTTCATTCTCCTGTGGGATATGGATGAGAAAGAAAAAAGAAAATTTTGGTAAGTTTTGGGCTTATATCTTATATTCATAAGAGACATTCTAAGCATAAATCATTTGGATACGGATATACCTATATTTTTTAACCCAATTAACTGCTGGGATGAATGAAGCAATGGATTTCTCAGGTCATTTTCCAAACATAACAGATTCAAAAAGGGGAAAAATCATTTTTCCCCATAGCCAAAAATATCTTTCATTCCTCAGATTTAAATTTATCCTGTTCTATTTTCTATTCATCTAGTCCCTTTATTTGTCAAAGAATTATTTCATAGTACACCAAAAAAAAAATATAAAATGAATGGATGGATAATGAAATGATGATAACTAATAATTATACTCTGTAATATCTATAGTAGAATTTATGAAAGTCACAGATTTAAAATCCCCTGTGAGATAAGTATTCTTTTTTTTTTTCTACTCTGTGCTCCATCACAGAAAAAGTTAAGATTGTGGAACTAAGTTGCTACCTGGATAATGACAGAAGAAACAAGGCAGAATCTGAACTAAAATTGGAGTAAAAAGAAATCCCTGTCATTTAAGAGATTGACACTTCTGTTCCATTTATTTCAGTCAGAAATGTCTTCTATTATAAAGCTTAGTCAGCCCCATTATTGTTGCTCCGGAACTGAATACGGACTCTCTTCTACTCTTTCTCTGCACACAGTCATTCAAATATTACTAATTTGATTCTGGCTTCCTTTCAATTTCCTATGTTCTTTCCTATGAAAGAATTCAAGGTGGGCACTATTCCCACAGTATTATCTGGTTCCAGTTTTTTATCTTCAGTAAGTAAATGAAACCAGCCATCTAAGTAGTCACATCTTAATCTCCTCGGTACTAATAAGCTTTGTGCTGTGACAACTATATTAAGTTTGTCCAAGGACGACAAGCTCTGATCTTCAGAACTGTCCAAACGTAATATGCTATGTCCCAATATAATCTGTTTTGGTGCTGTCTTTGCTCAAGCACAGCCATTTGGTATGTTTTTAGATTCATAGATTCTTGAGAACTTGCCATCTTGCTTAATCAAAACACTTTAGAGTACCCTATAATCCAACAGGATACTTGGAAAGTCATGTTTTTCAAAGTGTCTGTGATAAAGAACTACTTCTTAAAATTTCTTTACAGTAATATGCCAAAATTTTTTGCAAAATGCCATGAAAATTTATTACTAGAAAATGATATTTGATATCAGCAAAATCAAATTGCTGTAAAAAAACTAAGATATTACTCTGTATTGCTTTCACAAAGCAGCTCCAGTCCACAGGTGTGTCTTACACAGAAATGCTATAAAAAAATCCTTGTTACTTTATCCCAATCTTTTGTTGCATGCATGTATCAGTGTCATATCAAGAGCAGGGAGGTGAGAATCCTTTTCTTGGCACAGGCAATAGAAATCTGTATTGTCTGTAGATAATTTTAAAACAATCATTTAACTGGCTAAAAATCAATCTTTTAAAATCATCATTTGCCAGAACTTCTGATGTCAATGATAACATGCGTTCCCTCCAAACAAATACTATTCTCCATGTAGAATCTACTATGTGAAGTTTAATCAATTTGTTGCTGTCTCCACCCTCTCCATACTCTCCCATTGAACATTCTTTTCCATGCAGGGTTTGCCTAGTCTAATGTGGTATTCTTCAGGATATCAGACCATCTATGAATCCTCATTTATATTGGTTCTGGATAAGATACTGTGGGTAGAGTGGGCAAACCCATGCCTGAACTATGTGTCATTCCTGATCAGGGACAATCACTGATCTTTCCAGGCAGAAAGCATCTGATGGAATCACCTTGGTGGCTGATGTGTCTCCTCAAGGATGGTATAAAACCAAGAGGTCTGTTTGGGTTTCCGTTGTTGGAAGGTCAGACATTCAACAACAAAGAATGGTTTAATTTGTTGTGCGGTCTAGACATATCTCCATCTCTGCCTCTGTGTCTGTCTGTTCTTGAGTACATTGGGTAAATACTGATAATAGAAGCTGGTAACATATATTGGCCAAGACATGCTGTCCTCATGGTTATTTTGTGCTTCTTCTACAGTGGGTACTGTCTGGTGGTTAGTAACACCCAATACAAAGATCTTACATTTTGTTCCTACTCCAACAGATCCATCCACATGCCTCATATGCCTCTTTCCCAGAACATTTTTGTTCCCACACCCTCCCAGTGGACTAAGACAGAGAAGGGGGGGGGAGGTAGGACACTCATTTTCATGTATATTTCTGTATTTGTTGAAATTCATGAGTTCACATCATTTTCTTTTTCCATATTTTCTCTCCTTCAATGTTTGTAACTCTTTCTCCAACACCTTCCCACTTGGGTTCCAGTATCCCACCCTTGTTCTTCCTTCCAAATGAATTCTGTCCTCATTCTGCTAAGGTTCTCATACCTCATGCCAGGTCTGCCCTCCCACATGAATGTCCTCCTCGCTCTATTTAGATTCTGTCATGACTCAGAGGAAGGGCTTCACACCGTCTTGAGCCATGTGGTCCAAATCATCTCTACTCTAGTGCAACAATGGGGACATTGGCAGAGGAAATAAGATAGTGTCACCTTGTTTTTTATTTGTTTTTGTTTTTCTTTAGTATACAATTTTCTCTAGACTCATTCCATGAGGGAGAAGGAAAGAGGAAAGAGTGATTGGCAGGACAGAATTGAGAATTCCAATACTATTAATAATAAAGTCACTAAAATTAAGCGCAAGTAATAAAGATGTAAAGAAAATGGAAAAATATAGAATTATCATTGTTGTATGCCAGTATGTGATACTTATTAAATTATCTATATATAACAAACACCACAGAGAACTCTTTGAGTACATATCAGTATATTCAGGTTGACAAATAACAAGATAATCACAAAGTCCATATGGGATGGATGAGAACTGCTTTTAGTAATAGCTTGTTAATTTCCATCCCACAATTTAACATCATAATGATTGAACTCTTCATTTTAATTATTCCATGCAATCCTGGAAATAGATCAGTTTGAAGAGAAAAGTGAGGAGAAATTTTCTCTAGTGAAGCATTCTTGCTATAATCATTGTGTTTGTACCAAAAATGATGGAGATTATGCTGATATCTCCTTGGTTTTAAGAACTAGAAATAAATTGAATGGCAGTTATTGTTGGTAGGCCAGATGTAAAAGCCAGAGCAGATTTTGAAGAGGGTTAAGAAAAGGAGTTGCTAGATAAAACACAGGTCATCTAGTTAAGTTTGTGTGTCAATTAAGTAATAAATAGTTTTTACCATATTTGTCCCAGATATTACATGAGACATTTTAAAATTATGTGTTGTTTAGCTGAAGTTCAAATTTGACAGCATGTCCTGTATCTTTATCTGCTAAATCTGGCAATCAGAGGTAAGAAGGAAAGCTTAAAAAAAAAAAAGTCTCATCTGTTGTTTTCCTAAAGTAATGGAACAGTACCAACAACTTCACTCAGCAAAGACAATGTAACCTAGATAAAAACAACTGCACAGTATTGGGAGCTCTTCCAGGTGTTATCAGGACTGAAATTAACTGGTTAAAACATGAGAGAAATAGACCAGGGGAGGAGTATCCCAACCCTAGGAGACCCAGAAGGAGATAGAGAAGAACTAAGAAGATAGAAGAAGATACAAGGAAGAGAAAAGGAAAGAGAACAAGAAAGGAAGAAGCTAAAGGAAAAGAGGGAGAATTGGATAAGGAAGACAGAGCCATACAGAAATGGACCATTTTTACCAGCCCAGCAAAGGTAGAATGTAATTGAAGCCCACCAGAGGAAACATTTGGCCATGCCATCCTCAGCTCCAAAGTAAAGATAGCTACCTTATCAAAATTATGATCATGTGTTTACCTGATGACAAATCTGTAAAACTCAATACCCACCCTTAGAGAAGGAGCGATTGGACAAATATTTACATCTATGCTCCATATTGAAGTCATAGGCCCATAGTGATTTCTCATGATGAGAAATGCTTCTGTAGTACCCACCTTCTCCAAAATGAGCCTCTCCAAATACGTAATACCTATTTCTAATTTGTGGCTAGAAACCATTGAATAAAATGTACTAGAATAGTTAGAATAAACCCCATAAGATCCTACCAAGAAACCAGATATTTTGATACCACATATTACAAACAATATCCTAGAACTTATTTTCCAACATAGTAGAAGCATCCAACACTCCATTTACATTATAATAGTGTCAGTAAGCAGCCATGGAACTCTGACCAGGGATTTTAAGCAAATGAAGAAATGGAAAATAATCACACACACTGTAGAAAACATCGAATCCAAATATTTCTTTTATCAAATAATGGCATTAACTAGTAGGTCAACATCTTGCATGAATCAAGTAGAAGGAGATTTGGATCAGCTAAGAAACCCTAGTAGCCGACCCTGGCAGCCAACACTCTCACTGCCAGCATCTCCATTTCTTTACTGGAGGGCAAGCACTCTTGCTGCTGGATCCCACTCTGATATTAGTGGGCCCCTCCTGCACTTTGTCACTCCTTAGACTGACAACTCTGAAGGGTGGGACCTAGGCTAGCTCCCCCAAATCCTCCAGCATTGGCTGCCTTCTTTCTTTCCACGACCTACATGGCTAAACCTGTGGTATTTAGGAGGGGTGATGGGGGATTAAGAAAACACACACATACACACAGAGATGAAGATAAATGGCTGGGATCAGATGTAGTGCTGCTTTCTGATGGAGAAGCAGTATCTCAAGAGCTGTTCCAGCAAGTTTTATTTATACATGTCTCATGATCAAGTTAAAGACTATAGAAGTATTATTCTTTGTGCTCCAGAAAGTTACAGGACTAGAAACACCTATGTAGCTTTTTCACAGTTGGAATGTGCAATGTTAGGAGCTTTGTACAGTACTCAAGAAGCCCATTGTCTAAAGTTACTGTTAAGCGGGTAGCAGTGCTGGTGAAACATTGTGATTGTGTTGCATGCTCAGAATTCCTCTATCCCTGGGAGATATGTGCTTGAGATCAAGGTCAAAGCTGATAAGACTCTTGCACAGAGCCTCTTTGGGTAGGGCGACATCATAGCAACTGGGCATTTTGTACCCTTGCACAGAAACATTTCCAGGTCACAGTCATAATGTCATCAGATACCCCCAATCTTAGTTACTGCAATCCCATTCCTGTCACTGCTCTCCACACTTTTGTCTCTTGTCCTTATGCTCAAATAAACTTCTCAAAGTAACTACCCACATTTGAACCTTGTCTGCCGGGGGGAAACCCAAACTAAGGCAGTCAAAGTTCTAGTTCATTGTATCTCTGAATTTCTGACCATTTGCTTAATAAATCCTATTTTATTATACTTTAATAATTTTCTGTTGTGTATTCTAATAACAAGAATTGTTATCACTTATTTTTTCAAATATTTTTTATAAATATATCATCTTAATTAAGTGTTCCCTCATCCACTTACATTTTTCTTTTAAATGTTTTTGTAAATTAGGAAACTCTCAATTGACAAGAGATGTGAAAGTTTACTATTAGTAGACAGTTATCACTAGACCCTGAGGAAAAATGACAAGAACAAAAACAAAACTATTTTGGAAAAAGAGTGAAGCAAGGCAGACACAGAAGAGCTGAAAGTCCACTTATAGACTCTGGCGTAACTAAGTCGCTAATTACTTCTTACAGCAGCTAAATGGACTAGGTTACCTTTGCTGTGTCCTATTAAATCACCGCCTAAAAACTGCTCTAGAATGGAAAGTTGTTCGAACTTTAAAAATTTCTTAAGTTGATGCATGAAAATCATCTCAGTATCATCAGGTGCTGCACTTCTTAGAAAGAAGGAAAGGATTTGGAATGTTAGGAGGAAAGTCACTTGATTCAAGCCCCTCTGGAGTAGTCAATTAATATACTTGGGCTGCTTTGCCCCTTTAACACTCTTCCTATGCCAGGAAATTCTCTACCTTTTGAGTCCTGGCCTTCCCATGACAGAAGCCAGACACCCTCTACTACATCCCACTTAAATAGGAACTACTGAATGACAGAGGCCACCCCAGTCAGACGACTCATGTACCGCCTCAGATCAAAAACTGGTGACCCACCGAGGCTACTGCTACACAGATTCATGCTGGGGAAAGTGACTGTAAGGACAAGCTTCCAGAGAATTTTCTGGGTCAGCAGTGAGCTGCAGTGTTGATTCCATCTGGTGACTCCACAGGGACCCATCCTCTGGTAGCATTTGCACATAGCTCTGGGCCTGATGACCTTCAAAACTGATTTTCTGGTCCTTCTGAAGATTATTGTGCTACCAATATCATTTGATACATTTCTGTCACTTGGAATTTCTGTCTACTTGGAACTAAACTGGTTGACACATTCTTTATACGCAAAGTTACAATGTTAAGAAATTTAAAGGTGAATTAGAGTATGTCCTCCGGGAGCTTATAGAATAATACAGAGAAAGAAAGATAAATAACCAAAATACACAGGAGGCTCAAAGATGGTGGGAGAGTGTGGTAAATAAGAGAAAAACTTTTGGAGAGAGACTGCCTGAGGTTCAAATCTTGATCCAAACATTATGAACTATTTTTCCTTGAACAGTTTACTTAACTTCTCTGTGTTTCAGTTTCTTTATCTGCAAAGTGGGGATAATAAGATGACTATCTAACAAGGTTTTGTGATAGAGAGTCCTATTTGCTTCCCCATATCCATTCTCTCCTTCCTGAGCATTCTGAGCAGATGGCTGCTCTGCTAAAGATTATATATTTCAGCCTCCCTTAGAATGAACAAAATGCAGCCATGTGACTAAATGTTAATGAATGGATTGAGAGCAGACGCTCTCAGTTTTACTTGGTTAAAAAAGAAAAGTCCTTTCCCTGGACCTTTGCTCTTTCTCCCTTTTCCTCCCAGCTGTTTGGAAATGATTATTGTGGGCAATGAGCAATGATGTTGAAGCTGCATATTGAGGTTGGCAGAGTAACCTGGCAGCTGGGCTCATGGATGACTTGAGCAGAACAAATCATCTATCAGTGTTGGATTGTTGAAGGGAGAAATCAATATCTTTTTTCTTTAGGCCTCTCAATCATTTAGACTATGTTTTCATAGCAACTCTATGAACTCTCTTTTATACTAAATACTATAGTTATTAAAAGGGTTAAATATACATATTTTATGTATAGCTTAGAACAGAAGCTGGCTTGAAGCAAGCACTAAATATGTTTTAACTAGTGTTACTCCCTTTTCCTATTTTCATATGAAAACACTGAGGCCAGAGTAGATTAAGCAATAGACACATGGCCACACTTAAAAGTGTCAGAATTAGGATTTGAACCAAAGTCTGTCTGCCACAGAACTATACATGAGTTTCAAAACACATTTCTTCATTATTTATGTACATATACTTACATAAAAATAGTGGGGCCTAGCCTAACCAATCTTATCATCCCTGAGAACTTACATGTCCCAGTTTCCTTAAAGGTGAGGGGGTGTGCTTCCATCCCAAGCTTCGCTTATCATCTGGATAACACTGAAACTATCAGGGGAATAGGAAGTGTGTGGTATTGTTCACAGTTGGGGCTTAGAAAATGACCATAGGAAAACGATTCTAGGCCTCACTGAAAAAGCTATTCATGGGGCCCACCTGGGTGGGAAGAAAGTGGGGGGGGAAAGAACAGAGGAGCCCAGAGACTTGCTGTCTATCCTCTAGGATATAAAGTACAGGTGAGGGATTGTGAAAACAGAAAGAATGGGAGGTGATCATTACTGCATGGAACTTCAGACCTAGCACACAAGTCTGTCTCAATCTTTTTCTCAATGGCATGTACATATTTATTTTTTCTTCCATTTTAATGGTCAATGAGATTTCCATGTCACCTTTTTAAGGATGTGAATTCTTTTATATTAGGAGATCATATCATTTCACTATATTCTTCTGACAAATGGATTTATTAATTTAATGGTTGATTTGCTCAGACTGACTGTTTAATATCTATATTGGTAGCTTCTCCAGGGTCGGTTGTATATGGATCTAAGGTGACATTTGATTTACAGCTCTGCAGTAATTGCAGAGGAAAGAAAGAAGAGAACTAGAGTTCCTTTAGCACCAAATAATACATATTTGACATTTGAGCATATAATTTTGTTTATTTCTGATAACTCATGATATTTTATTATCCTGTTTTTTAAGGTAAAAAATCTAAATTTCAGAGAGGTTACATAAGTTATCCAAGTTTACAGATTCAGCAGGTGGAGGAACTGGTATTCAAATTCAACCTTTCTGACTCTGAAATCTATGCCCTTACCACTCTACTTTGTGGGCATGACCATGAAGTTTCTGTCATTCAGACAGAACTGAATTTCCTCAGTAAAATGGGAATAATGTTATCTCGTGTAACTACATAAAATGAAATAACATAGGCACTCAGCATAGTGTCCAACAGAACAAATGAATCCCATGCAAGGCCCTGCTTGAGAAACACATAAGACTTTTCTGTATGTAACCTTAAAGTCGATAAAGTTTGAATGATTGCATTGAAATTTTCATTTTGCACTTAAGTCAGAAATCTAGGAGAGTGACTTCTCAGTTTGGTCAAGTTCCCTGAGCTCTGAGTGGACAAGCTGGGTTAATTTTTCCATTTTGATATTAAGGGAATAATATTTTTTAAGTAAGAAAAATAATGATAATTGTTTTTTTTTTTGTTTGTTTGTTTGTTTGTTTTGCTGCTCCAAAAGGTAAAGTAAAAAGTGAGTAGAAGTTTTAGAAAGGCAGACTCTATTTACAGAGGGAGAATTCCAGTTGTCAGATGTTTTCCCAGGTAAAGGTCATTGCATATGTCCAAGATGACCAGGGGACCATCTGGCATCCTGAACTGGGCAGGACAAGGGCTGCAACAGTCTGATCCTGTCTCCTTGCTAAATTTCAATGGCTTCTTTGCAGCTTGAAGAGAAGAGTTCTGTTTACTTCCGGGGTGATTTCAGGACAGCTCAACCTTGAAATGTATGTGGATTATGCTAGATGGGAGACTGTTTTCTTCTTCAAAAGCCACTTTTCCCATTTGTCTTTCCCTGCACCTTTTGAGGGAGGAACCGTGTTGAGCATCTGCTCCCGGATTCTTGTCCTGTCCTCCAGCTATGAAGAACACCCCCGTTCCTGTGGGGGCGGGAGGCTTGGCTCTCCTTTTAGAAATTCCCTTCTGTGCTGCGCTAATCACACCCTCGGTACATTTCACATCTTATTTTTAGGAGCAAAGCATAAAGAATCCCAGCACCAACAGCAGTTTCTGTGGCAACCTGTATCGCCACCCCCCTGCCTGTCCAGCTGTGCAGAATTAAATTCTAAAAGAGGCCACTTTACATCATGTAAAGGAGATTCACAGTGAAGGTTCTTTTTAAATGAAGATTTTCTAACTTAAGAGAGAACTAGATGGGAATTAGGTTGGGGGGTGGTGGATGAACAATAGAAACAGAACCTTTACTTAGAACTAGAACTGTTATAAAATCCCAGGTATGCACAGATATGTCCTAGTTGCCTTGATTTTTTTCCCCACAGGGTATTATTTTAGATGCAAAAATAGCATTTAGACCAATGAAAACTAGGTTCAAATATTTACATCAAAGGGCTTTGTTGATAAGTTATCCTTTACCTCCTCCCTTATACAGTCTTCCTTATAATCTTCCAGGCAAGGCTAGATTACAAATTGACATGCTTCTCGCATTTTCTTGAATAACTCTTGCAAGCCAACAGTCCCAGATCTCCAGAAAAGTTTACCAAACTCTCTCTTCCTAACGCAGTTGACACAAGAAGAATCTCCCTGGGCCAGGATCAAGGGTGGGCCTAAAAAAAAAAAAAGCTTCTTAGAAGTGTCATTTGAGGGAAACAAAAAGAATACCACAAAGCCTGACACAATCCCTCCTGAGGCCATGGAATGTTCTAGATTATCATTATTTGCTTATGATTGTGGGAAATTGCAAATATGCTTCTTGGAGGTATGATATTTTATAATCAAATTTATATTTTGTATCTTACTTGCTTTTAAGAAAACATGAGGAACCCATATTAAAACAAATATTTCTACCATAAGATTTTCTGTATAGAGAACATTGAAAAGAATAAATATACCCCAAACCTAGATTAACATCAGTACTATGCCTAAGCATTAATAGAGCTCAAAGTTTCCTGAATTCACTTAAATAAAATTTTTATTATAATGCATTATATGATGATCATTTATTATGTGGAAAGATACCAGTTGGTCCAGAAAGAGACATTTTCTGATACTATGTTCTTAAAAGGGACTCTTAGTACATGGGAAACAGAATGACTTTTTTTTTTCAGTTATTTAAAAAAAGATGAAAATGGTTCTCCACATGACCATTGCTTTTATTAACTTTGGATAAATCTAAATTTATAATCTCAAAATAAAACACAGCAAAGCCACTGATTAATTAATTAATTAATTTATCTTGAGATTGAGTCAATATTTCCATGACTGTTAAATGTTGTAATGAATTACATGAAACTCTTTGTTGACAATATTTGGCACTACCATAACTCAAATGACTTTCCTTTGTTCTGTTATGCATGAAACATATTGGTTGTGGGAAAAAACTCTGAAAATTATAGTCTCAATGAAAATTAGTCTCAAAATTATGTCTAAGACAGCAAGTTTTGTCCTCAAAGTTCTTGGTTAAACTTTTTAACTTTTATTGGAAGTTCAAAGTAAGGTGGGTCTTTTTGTTTTGTTTTCTTGGGGGAAAACCATTGGAAAGTGAAAGTAAATTATTTTTATATCATATCTTTACAGTTTTCATTAGTATATTACTAAAGAGGTATGTTTTGGGTGCCAGTAACGTTATAACTGGTTTTTTAAAATTACAAATTAAATAATGATTTTAAGGGGCACAGCATTGACTTTTCAAATACTGATACTAAATTTTCACTTTACCTCTAAATTTTGGTAATGTTAAGATAGTAGCAAAATGAACTTAATTTATAACAACATGACATATTCATCCCCCCCTCACCCCCCCTTGCTTTCAAACACAGCTGATCCTAGAGTCCTCTCCAGCTTGAGAATTGCAATAGTTGAAGAACTTTGATGATCAACAGCTGGTGCGCTATTGTCTTTGTGCATTAGGGAAATGTGGTGAGAAGACAGAGGAGGGTAGTGCATCTTTGAATTTTTTTCTATTAAATGTAAATTCATCAAAAGCAGAGGACACATTTTATCCACTTTAGGAATGTTGGTAGCTGACACAATACCTTACATAAAAGCAATACTTAGGACATGGTTATTGAACGGACTGAAAATAAGATTAGTTATTCAAAACATAGCCTGTAACATCCCAGAAAAACTTCACCCTGACTGTGGATTTGAAGGCTGTTACTCTGCCACAAGTTTGGAAGTGAAAAGGAAGATCCCTAATTCCAAGGATTGAGAAAGAACTCAAGGCATCACCTCTGCACCTCCATCTCTGCCCATCTACTCCCTCCCCAGCATCTACAACGTTCTATTACTTGGCTCTGTAGATAATTGGGAAATTTCAACCACCTGGCAGAGTGTTTGAAGCTGGGGCACAGGACATCATAACAGCTGCTGGCATTGGCAGGAAGTTCCCCCAAATATCCACTGAAAGTAGGCATGACCATAACTGGATGAGTGACAAGAATGACAGCTGGTTCCTTCTGGCAGCACATAGCAGAATAAGCCCAGAGAAACCCAAAGATGGAAAGCTCTCTCATTTTTGAGGGGTGGGGGGAAGTTACCAGGGATTGAACTCAGGGACACTCAACCACTGAGTCACATCCCCAGCCCTATTTGGTATTTTATTTAGAGACAGGGTCTCACTGAGTTGCTTAGCACCTCACAGTTGCTGAGGCTGGCTTTGAACTCACGATTCTCCTGTCTCAGCCTCCCAAACTGCTGAGATTATAGGCATGCCACTGCACGGGGCTTTCTCTATTTCTGCCCTTGGGTAACCCTGAGGATGAGAATTTTTCTTCTTCACCAATAGTGAAATCGTGGTACCTTCTCTGTATTTCTCCTTTAGCATGAACCCCATAAAATACTGAGGCATTTGGGTTTTTCACTAAATGTATGGGGATTGCAGGGTGGACACTATATACGAATTAGAGGATTTCTAAGTACTTAACCTCACTTGGTTGAACTTAGCCTGTATCCTTTGACAGAATTAACTGTCACATTGCTTCTATGCTCCCACAGCCAGCTGCCAATCCTCGTGAATATAGGGAGGCCCCTTTGGATCACTCAAAAAGCAAGTCTGGCCTTCTCTCAGGGTTGTGATTTGGGGCTGAAAAGCTTACTAATTTTCTTAGCTTACTAACAGCTACCTGGAATTTTGCACACAGAAATTCTTGAAAGTAAAATTCTTCCTTTCTGGGAAAATTCTGCCCACACCAAATCCTTTCTGTTGTTGCTCCTCTGAAGTTCTCTTACCCTTCATCTAAATTTCCTAACAGCTCCCAGCCTGACTCATTGTCTTACCTGACGAATGTTAACATATTTAGTGGAGGAATTTAACCCACTCACATTTATTTTAACCACCAATATATTTAGTCATATTCTTGACTTGTAATTTTAAATTCTTCATTTTTCATTATTTTCTATTTGCTACTGTTTCTCCCTCTTTCCTGGCTTTTACTAGACAGACCAGTTTTTCTTTTTCTTTCCCTCTGCAGCAGAGATGGCTTTTCTTAGGGCTGGCTGCAAAGCAACATGGTCCTGGGACTCAGAATCCTCTCTTATGGATCCTGGTCACTAAAGAATTGCCCTCACCTCTATCTACAACCTTCATTCACCTTTCAGTTACAGGAAAGGAGAAAGGGGAAGAGGAAAGCATTCCCTTCTCTTTTATTTATTGTATTATTTTATTTTTATTTATTTATTTTGGGGGGGATACTGGGGATTGGACTCAGGGAAACTCAACCACTGAGCCCTATTTTTTATTTTATTTAGAGACAGGGTCTTACTGAGTTGCTTAGAGCCTCATTTTTGCTGAGGCTGGCTTTGAAGTTGTGATGCTCCTGCCTCAGCCTCTTGACATGCTGGGATGACAGATATGAGCCACCACACTGGCTTATTTATTGTATTATTTTATTTTGCTTATTTTTGGTACTGGTGATTGAATCCAGGGGCACTTGAGCATTGAGCTATTTCCCAAGTTGTTCAGGGTCTCACTTCTCACTAAGCTGCTGAGGCTGGCCTCAAACTTGTGATCCTCTTGCCTTGTGCCATCATATCCAGCAAGCACCCCCCTTCTCTTCGAGTGGACAGGCCTAGAAAATACAAAATCATTTTTGCGTACATATCTGTAGTTAGAAATAAGTCATAGGCCACACTGGCTTGTTAGGAAGCCTAGGATATGTAGATAAACTTGAAGGCACCCATCTGTCAATCCTAGGACAGTAGGTTGCTGGACAGATTCAGGAGCATCTGACAGTCTCAGCTACAAGTAAAACTTTGACTTTCTGATTTTCTGTAAGGATTAATTAGCAACTATAACCACTCATCCAATCAAAATAGAACATTAGCATATTGCTATAGTTTGGATAAGTGTCCCCCAAAGGTTCATGTGTTCAAATCTAGGTCTCCAGAGTAGCACTATTAGGAGGTAGTGGAATCTTTAGGAGGTGGGGCCTAGTGGGAGGTCCTTAGGTTATTTGGGTTGTGCCCTTGAAGGGGATTGTGGGACCCTGGCCTTTTCCTCTTCTCTTTGCTCCCTGGATCATGATGTAAGCAGTTTTATTCCACCATACACTCCTGCCATGATGTGCTACTTCTTCACAGGTCTAAAGCAATACTCATCCCTATCATCTTGGACTGGAGCCTCTAAAAATATAAACCAAAATGTACCTTTTTTCTTTATAAATTATCTCAGATATTTTTGCTATACTACCGTGAAGCTAACTGATGCCTATGTATGGGGCCTTTTACAATCCAGTTACATTTGTACTGTTCTTATCTCATGAGGTTTGGATGATTCTGACTCCCTTATGAGTTTTTGATGTTTCACACTCTTTATCTAATAGATGTGACTGGTTTATTGAATAATAATTTTCTAAGATTTGAGCCAAACTTCCAGAACAATTATCCTACATCTTACTCTCTCATGTTTCCCCCCACCCCCATGGGAAAAAAGAAGTAGAACATGGAAAAGCCTTAATATTTTTGCTTTGAGAGGTCTAAGTTTTAATTATGATAATTTACATATGATTTTTGTGTTTTGTGGTGGACAACATGAAATGAAATGTTTGCTAATGTGACATGACACTCAAGGAAGGAACAGCCCTCCACAGACAACATGTGTCAGTGAATTAATTCCCTGTGGTGGTAACTGTTCCCAGAACCTCAGCCATCATCCCCCTTTATGAATAATTTTCCATTCATACATACGGGTGTCTGACAGTTTGTTTACATGCGCTGTGGGAAAAAAAAGCTAACATTATTTGGCTTACTGTCAAAAATCGTCTCTATTTTCGTTGTCTGCAGTGCTCTGATTCAATGCATTTTAATAAGTTTTTAACAATGCATGAATTAGAGTCAGAGGAACTAGAGGAAAGACTGGGATGACACACACTCATTATACAATATAAAGGGATGAGACGTCATCTATTGTTTGCCATGCCAGCAACTCTTAAATTAATGCCCTTTCTCCTTCAGAACTGAAGTGTTCTCACTGCAACTGGGCATAAGCCACTTGACATAATTTGGTGTGTTTCTTTAAGAAGCTTTATATCTTAAGTCATGCTTGAGTTACTCTCCAAATTTGATCTCATCCAGATTTTATCAGCCTTCATTAGGATCTGGTCTTTCAAAAGCCTCTTCCCTTCATGGCTATTAGTTCATCGTGTGTAATCTTGAGCCAGGCAACGGCAAAAGGGAAATACAGTGTTGTTTCTATGGAGGCTGAAGGAATCCCTTTTTCATTCTCTTGATCTTTGGCATGTGATATTGAGTCAACAATGAAATATAAATTTAAATTTTATAGCATTGAATTATATTAATTGTTTTAAATGAAAAAATAATTTGTACTCTCTCACTTGGGTTTGAGTAGCCCTTATACAGTGGCAATCGGTATATTCAAGCTGCTTGCAGTTTCTGCCTATTGCTGGAAGTAGAGCTTGAATTTTAAGTGACCAGAACTGAAAAACTGTCTCGTGAGGTCCATAACCAATTTCTGCATGCTAAAGTGGAAACTGAAATCTGTTCTATGAGCAAGTCCTTATTAGGTTTTACATTACAGACAGATGTGAAGCAAATAACTCCATATTAATTTTGGGAAAGTCCTGAATCACTGAAATAATAACAAATGTAGATGCATCTGATTGAGATGTTTTCATTCAATTTAATAGTAGAATTGTGTACCTACTTAGCAAGATGTGTCTTTGAAAAAACTATCTTTGCTCTTAATATGTACATATTTGGGTTTTTGAAATATTTTTTTTCAGTTGTAGACGGACACAATGCCTTTATTTTGTTTATTTTTATGTAGTTCCAGGATCGAACCCAGTGCCTCACATGTGCTCGGCAAGTGCTCTACCACTGAGCCACGACCCCAGCCTAATATGTGCATATTTGAATGGAATTAAATGTTGTCCCAAAGGGGTAATTATTCAAGACTGAATAACTTCGACTTTAGTCCATCAGTGGCCTGCGACTGCCTTGCCATGGAGGGGATGACATCAAATCACACTATTTTCCCCTGACAGTTGCACTGGGGTGGAATGAAGAAAGATGGACATTGGCCATAGAGGAGAATTTTATCCCTCCCTCTTTCTGAATTGATGAGAGAGGTGGAGAATTAGATTTTTGGGAGAAAGCATGGGATGTGTTATTTGTGGGACATTGAGCAGGTGCTTATGGGTGATGACAGGTCAGGAGCAATGGCTGCAGGGGCCCTCTGTGAAAAGGTTTGGTCCATTGGCTCTAACTTTTTCTAGCCTGGAGTTTCCCACACTTATTTGAACAAGGAACATTCTCATTGGATAGCACTGTTGCTATGACCCAGAATACCTTTTCTAAAGACTACACATTGGTGGGACATGGAGCCACCTCCCTGGATTGTTAGAACATATGTTGCTGGCACCACGCTCAAAGTCCCAGCCTCAGAAGGATGGGCCTGAGAACTTGTATTTCTAACAGGGATGCATGTTGAAGCTGGGTCCAGGAACCACATTTCAAGAACGAATCACAGCCTGAAATGATTTGGCTTTGTCTTTGTCTTTTTAGAATAACACAAATAAAATCAAGGAGTGATCATTGAGCTTGTATATTGAGCAGTACATACAGGGTCCGTTCTGGCTTGGATGTACAAAAGCACTCTGATGAAGCAGATCCCAGAAATAAAATCTAAAAATACAGTTGCCCCTCAGTTGTAGCAAGATAATTTTAAAAAATCAATAAGTACACAGTATGTTATTTAAACGTCTAGGTTTTTGTGACCATTTCACAAGTCAATAGTGGTTTTGTTTTTGAGTGTGAAATAACTGAGAGGAGATGGAATTTTACTCATTAATATTAACTTTAGTACATTTTTTCTGTAATTTGACTACGTTAAGAGCCATTTGGGCATGCTGGTTTATGTTATCACAGCAGCTCAACATCTAGTCAATTAAACCTGAAGAAACTCAGTCATTAGGCAATTTGGAACATATAACAATAAACAACTGGTTTTGTTGATTACTCTGGCTGAATTGATTAAATGCCTCGTTGAAACAGTAGAAACCCTTCAGCTTGTATGACAGCTTTACACATTTGCTTTCCAGTAATTATAGTGTCTGGTGAGCCAGTACTTCCAAAGGAGTACTGTGAAATGTTCTGAATTGGTGTCTCATTTACAATATATCATTATTTTTATTATATTTACCTGAAATAGAGAATTGGCCAAAGCAAAACCGAAATACATCAGAATAGATGGGAAGTCTGCCCTCTGATCATCTAGAGAAGTTAAATATGCACACCATAGCTATTTCTGTATCTGTGAGGCAATTCACATACATTATCAGCCCACAAATTCAAATGTGCTTCACTCCAGCTTGCTTTAGGCATTGCCTCTTGGCACAGCTGCTTATAGCAATGAACCTCAAGAAAATGTCAAGGGCATTCATTTTGTGTTTCAAAGATTTAGGGAGCCATCTATCTATTCATCTTCTTATAGTGTACATCATATGACTGTGATGAAACTGAACTTGTGCCACTCAGATATGCTAATGTGATGAGCATGATTGGCCATGACCCCAGTGTCTGTCCCTCTGAGTGCATCACCATTTGTACTACAATTGTAAACATAATTCCCATGGCTGTTCCCAGCCTATGACTGAGCATGATGAAGATATGAATGTGGTGTCATACCTGTGATATTCAAGTGACCTTGATATGGTTTGAATGTGGTGTCCTCTCCAAAATTCATGAGAAAAATCAATAGGCTCACTGCCCATATCCACACAGCATATTAGAAGGGCATTGTCTATGAGACAGAAAAGTCACTACTCCATTAACTAGCTGGATACCCTAAACTCTTTATAACAGTGTTCATAACTGCAAAATCAGGGAGTTGAAATAGATAATCCCTAGGGTCTTGTCCATGATTTTTTCCCCCCGTTCTGTATTTTTTTATTGGTGCTTTATAGTTGTACATAAAATTGGGATTTCTTGTTACGTATTCACACATTCACACATATAACAACATAATTTTTCAATATCACTCCCTCCCTCTCCTCTTCCCACCCTGTGGGCCCTCTCTTCTACCGATGATCTCCCTTTGGTTTTCATTAGATCCCTTCTCCCCCACACACCTTTCTTTTTCTTTTTTCTCTCAGCTTCCACATATGAGAGAAAGCATGTGAACCTTGACCTTTTGAGTTTGGCTTATTTTGTTTAACATATTGGTCTCAAGCTTCATCACATTTTCTTGCAAATGAAATAATTTCATGTTTCTTTATGGTTGAATAAAACTCCATTGTGTATATGAACCACAGTTTCTTTATCCACTCATCCATTGATGAGAACCTAGACTGACTGGTTCCATGGTTTGGCTATTTGTGAATTGTGCTGCTGTAAACATGGGTATACATGTATCACTGTAATATAATAACTTTAATTTTTTAGGATAAATACCAAGGTGTGGTATAGCGGGGTCATATATGATGGTTCCATGCTTAGTCTTTTGAGGAACCTCCATACCGATTTCCCTAGTGACTGCACTAATATACAATCTCACCAATAGTGTAAAATTGTTTCTTTTTCTCTACATTCTCACCAATATTAATTATTGTTTGTATTCTTGATGACCGTCATTCTGACTGGAGTAAGATGAAATCTCCATGTAGTCTTGATTTGCGTTTCCCTAATTGCTAATGATGTTGAACATTTTTTCATGTATTTGTTGGTCATTTGTATTTCTTCTTTTGTGAAGTGTCTTGCCAGAGTTATCAGCACCCTAGTAGAGCTTGGAGGTGTGAGCTGCCTGGGAAATTAAAAGTCTGACATAATCAGTAAGGAATAAAAGACAAGGCCAGAAAATAGATTTAAAGGGGGGCACCTAATGGATCTTCCAGCCTTGATAGGTACTGGAATTAAACAACTGATAAAGGCCCCAATCCTTTATTTAAGGGAAAGTGCATCAAAGATTTCAGTGTGGGGGGAATCTTGAGGTAAACAGGTTGTTTGGTGCTTGGCAGGTTACGCTCATCTCCTGACAGCTGTGTTTGAACCTGGGGCTGTGAGCTAAGGCAGGGCACCAGCATGATCTGGGCTTCAGACCAGGGTATTTCACCCAGGAGTTCCCAGAAAAGCAGCTTTCCTGCCTTAATGGCTCAAATAATATCCATAGTTCATGCATGGCTCCCAACAGTGTGTGTTTGCTTCATTTACCCATTTATTAATTGGGTTATTTCATTTTTCTGGTGTTAAGTGTTTTGAGTTCTTTGTGTATTCTAGATACTAATCTTCTGTCAAAAGAGTAGTTAGCAAAGATGTTCTCCCTTTCTGTAGGTTCTCTCTTCACATTCTTAATTGTTTCCTCTGCTGTGCAGAAACTTTGTAATTTGATGCCATCCCATGTATTAACTCTTGGCATTATTTCCTGAGCTTTAGGGGTCCTACTGAGAAAGTTGTTGCCTGTACCTGTATGCTGGAGTGTTGACTGTACATTTTCTTCTAAGAGTTGCATGGTTTCTGGACTATTTCTTAGATTTTTTTATCCTTTTTGAGTTGATTTGTGTCCAGGGTGAGAGAAAAGAGTCTCGTTTCATTCTTCTACATATGGATAATCAGTTTTCCCAGCACCATTTGTTTAGAAGGCTATATTTTCTCCAATGTGTTTTTAGCCCCTTTGTGAAGGATCATATGACTATATATGTGAGGGTTTGTCTCTGTGTCTTCTGTTCTATACCATTGGTCTCTGTGTCTGTTTTTCTGACAGTTCCATGAAGTTTTTGTACTATAGCTCTGCAATATTATTTGAAGTTGAGTATTATGATGCCTCCAGCACTGCTCTTTTGGCTTACCTGTCCATGTTTAATATTCTTGGATTTGCTTAGTGCACCTGTCACCTATCCAATGCCATCATTTTCCTTATTCCTTTTCAGGCTATATAGACACAAGGAATACCATTGGTAATGGATTTAGGGATATAACTTAAAGAACACTCAACATTATGTTGGAATATGGTTGGTTCTGCAAGTCTTCATCTCATATAATCTACTGTCTCTGTGTTTTTAAATTACTTTGGACCCCTGAGTGTTGTGAAGTACATCAGAGCTAAGTAAACCTGCTCACTAAACCTTCTAATTTTAACCCAGAGCAAAATATTATTTACTTGTTAGGTATTGAAATCTCACATTTAAAATTTTTCTTTTGTGTTCTCTGCCTTGTTAATCTGACTGGATCTTCATTTTAAAAGGCTGTTAAGTGTTTCTTCATGCATGTCTTTGTGCCAGGAATTGAATTACAAAGACATCATTTTTGATATCCAGGAATTTCCAATTGAAGTGCCATGATGCTTTGAGGAGAGGAACAAAGGACATAGGGGCTTCTGAACTACCATTCTGAACATCAGTGCCTGCTGACGCTGCCTCTTGTGGGAGGCCATGGATGTGAAGGCTGCTGAACTTGAAAAGGCAGGATCCAGTGCATATCCCCCTCCTCAGAGAAAAAATGTGTAGAAGATGGGATTACAGAGCTTTTCAAATAAAGTGGCAAGACTTGAGTTCTTCCAGAGGGAAATTTCAAGATCTCAGATCTAAATATGTGACATTTCTTCCTGATATAGATGGAGAGAGATAGCCAGGCATAGCGGTGCATGCCTATAATCTCAGTAGCTTGAGAGGCTGAGGCAGGAGGATTGCAAGTTCAAAGCCAGCCTCAGAAACGGGAAGGTGCTAAGCAACTCAGTGAGACCCTGTCTCTAAATAAAATACAAAATAGGGCTGGGGATGTGGCTCAGTGGTCGAGTGCCCCTGAGTTCAATCCCTGGTACCAAAAATACAAAACAAAACAAAAACCAATGAAGAGAGAGCCATCTAATATTTACAGAATGAATATAAAACAGTGAAGGAATTTTTTCACTAACATCTATTCCTCAATCATTGTGTGTGTCTCTTAATCAGTCAGTTCTCCAATCAGAACCACTAGGAGATGATAGAGAGATATGTAGGTAGGTAAGTACATAGATATAGATGATAGATAAATAGATAAGAGGAGATTTATTATGGAAATTGACTCACATATTTATGGAGGCTGAAAAGCCACACAATCTGCCATCTACAAGCTGGAGAACAAGGAAAGCTGGACATACAGTTCAGTCTGAGTTTGACGGTCTCAAAATCAGGAGCTCCAATATCTAAGAGGAGAAGATGGATTTCCCAACTAAGGAGAGAGAATTTCTTCCTCCTCTGTCTTTTTATTCTGTATTGGTCCTCAATGGGTTGGATGATGCCCACTCATATTGGTAAGGACAGATTTTTCTAAGTCTTCTGATTCAAATGCTAAGCTCTTCTGGAAATACCCTCACAGACACACCTGGAAATAATGTTTCACTGACTATCTGGGCATCCCTTAGCCCAATCAAGTTGATGCATACAACTAACCATCATAATCCCCTAACACATTAACCTCCCTATATAAAAAGCTCTCATTTGTCCTAAGACAAAAGCTAAAAGATGTCTTTGTACACGCTGAGGCAAGACATTGGCCACTTACAGGAACTGTCCACTGACTGGTTCCATTTTGCCATCTGAGATCTGTGCTGGGTCAGATGAGCTAAGTCCACAGAAGAAAGCTATCAATGACTTTTCAGTGATGCCAATACCTCTTTCATCACCACATTCCTTATTGCCTTAGTGAAAGGATGGTCTTCAGGACCTTCCTGGGCAACATAAGTATTTGTCTGGTTCTCTGGTATCATGTATTAAGCCAGTTTTTAACATGCCCTTCTGCCTCTTCTTTCCACACTCCATTGGTGTAGTTGTAGCATTTCTGTCTCAATTTTTATGTTATTACCATGTTCAAACATCAAAAAACATGGCCAACAATGTGTTAAGTGTCCTTGCCAGGAATTTAAATCCTGAGTCACAGGAGGATGATCCCAGGTCAATAAACAACTCCCTAAACAACTTTATGTTTCATTTCCCTCTGTCCAACATCTCCAACATCCACTCCCACACATGTTCTCAAGTTCCTGCCAATATATATTAGTAAGATTCCACAGTTTTTCCAGAAAAAAATTTGTTTGCTCTTACCATAGGCACTGCTTGGGCTAGGCTGATGCTGAGAGCTGACACAAATGATTAATCTGATGGTGATGTGGAGAGGGATAGACCTTGAAAAGGACAAGCAGCATCTTACCTCTCAGGTTTTTGTTTGGTCTGTTGGCAAAGGGGAGCTACTCTTTTCTAGCAAGATGGAGGGGAATTCTTCTTCCAAACCAAAGGAATGCAGGACTTCAAAATTCTCAGGTGCATTCACTCAATAAACCATCTCATTTCTCAGCATCCTACTTCTCCTGTACAAGGTCCCTGGTTTCACCAAAGGACACCTGTCAAGAATGAGCAATCATCCTCCTTAGTAACACATCTGCCCCTCATCAGTAGGAGATAAGAATCTCTTTACTGCTGCCATGTACTTTCTGGGTTTTCCTAAATTGACAGACCATCTGTGATTCTCTTTCTTCAAGATTTCTAGAGCAGATTTAAAAAAAAAGCCAACCCCATAGTCCTGATTAATTACTCTCCTAAGTACAAGAATTTATGAGATATCAAAACTTTCCTCTTTTATTCTATTTTTTTTTATTGTTGGTTGTTCAAAACATTACATAGTTCTTGATATATCATCTTACACACTTTGCTTCAAGTGGGTTATGAACTCCCATTTTTAGCCCATATACAGATTGCAGAATCACATCAATTACACATCCATTGATTTACATATTGCCATACTAGTGACTGTCGTGTTCTGCTACCTTTCCTATCCTCTACTATCCCCCCTCCCCTCCCCTCCCCTCTTCCTCTCTACCCCCTCTACTGACCTTCATTTCTCCCCCTTGTATTATTTTTCCCTTTCCCCTCATTTCCTCTTGTATGTTCTTTTGTATAACCCTGAGGGTCTCCTTCCATTTCCATGCAATTTCCCTTTTCTCTCCCTTTCCCTCCCACCTCTCATCTCTGTTTAATGTTAATCTTCTTCTCATGCTCTTCGTCCCTACTCTGTTCTTAGTTACCCTCCTTATATCAAAGAAGACATTTGACATTTGTTTTTTAGGGATTGGCTAGCTTCACTTAGCATAATCTGCTCTAGTGCCATCCATTTCCCTGCAAATTCTATGATTTTGTCATTTTTTAATGCAGAGTAATACTCCATTGTGTATAAATGCCACATTTTTTTAATCCATTCGTCTATTGAAGGGCATCTAGGTTGGTTCCACAGTCTTGCTATTGTGAATTGAGCTGCTATGAACATCGATGTAGCAGTGTCCCTGTAGCATGCTCTTTTTAGGTCTTTAGGGAATAGACCAAGAAGGGGAATAGCTGGGTCAAATGGTGGCTCCATTCCCAGCTTTCCAAGAAATCTCCATACTGCTTTCCAAATTGGCTGCACCAATTTGCAG
The DNA here is from genome assembly GCF_047511675.1 of Marmota flaviventris. Classification (NCBI taxonomy): domain Eukaryota; kingdom Metazoa; phylum Chordata; class Mammalia; order Rodentia; family Sciuridae; genus Marmota; species Marmota flaviventris. The sequence goes on along the minus strand of NC_092499.1, from coordinate 61,960,615 downwards.
TCCCACCAGCAATGTACAAGTGTACCCTTTTCCCCACATCCTCGCCAGCACTTGTTGTTGTTTGACTTCATAATGGCTGCCAATCTTACTGGAGTGAGATGGTATCTTAGGGTGGTCAAAACTTTCCTCTTTTAATTAATCCTCATACCCATCCTCCTCTAGGGAAAGTCTTAACAACCACATATCACTGATAGCAACCAGTTTCATTGCCCTTTCCTGATGATCTTCTATTTTAAAGGTCACTTTCATTTTCGATGTCTCAGTTTGGGTTCCTCTAAAGCAGAGTGGTATGATGGCTTACTTGAGAGAAGACCCAGAGCTGAAAGACAGAGTGAAATGGGAAAGGGAAAAATATCATTAGAAAGTGCATTTTAAACTGGTAACTGTAAGAGAAATTGGGGCCCAATTCTATTGGACTGGAGAACTAAGTGGGCAGTACCTCAAAAATTATCCAACCAAGAATATGGAAGCACAAAGGGCTGGATATTTACCTATTCACCTTCTGTCTGCATTGGTTGTACTTTGTCCTCAGGGGCATTCCTTTCCCTTACTGATGTCATGTGCACACCTTCCACAACTTCTGAGAAAGCATTCAGATAGAAAAGCAGAAAGACAACATGGGGTACCCTTGGGTAGGATGCTGGCCACACCCATGGAATTGTTCCCCATGGCTTTACGGAAATCAGTTGGGCTGGGGTTGTGGCTCAGGGCACTGCAAACATTTGCTACAAGAAGTTAGTGAGCTAGAGAGATTTAAGGCAAACCAATGGATATTTTAGAACCTTGGATAATCAACTCATCCTCCAAAACCATTTCTTTAGGTACAACCAGAGGAATGCCATTCACTTTAAAGCTGATACCTAGGAAGAAGTGCTCTACTTCCTCAGACACCAAGAAAACTAAATGGAATAGCCAGATTTGTCAAACTAGGAAGATCCCCTGAGCAGGATGAGATCAAGCAGGAAATGGCTGGAATAGACTAGTCAATACTTTAATTCAGAGGTACACTAATGGAGAAGAGAAACTGGAGAATACATATATATAAAAAATACATATATACACACACACACACACACACACACATATATGTGTGTGTGTGTATATATCTTTTTCACACTGGAGGAGGCTTCGTTCTCTCATCCCCACAAACATAAATGGTAGCAGCAGAACTGTTCAAGAAAAGCATAAACACCTCCAGGGAGCTGTTTATCTAGGACTCAGTCTAGGTATACTTGATTTACAGGGAACTTGAAAAGAAATAGCTACCTTGCTTCAACTCTGTGTTAGAATAGGCTGAGTGGTAGGACAGACTAATTGCTATGACAAACAATTTCAAATCTCAATAGCTGGCATGCACACAAAAGGTTTAATTCTTGTTCATATAGTGATCTAATTAATACGGGCTTTGCTCCATGGCGGTTAACTTAGGGGCCCAGGCTTCTTTAGCCTTGTGGCTCCTCTGTCCCCTAGAATATAGGAGTCCTACAGTGGATTCTGTTTCTAATCAACCAAAGTGCAGAGAGGAAGAAAGAGAATGAGGCAATGTGGAGGACCACCCAGGAGATTCAGAGGCCCAGTGGCCTATATGACTTCTTTCTGCTTTCTTTTACCCTGAATAGCCACTCAGTCCCACACAGACACAGATGTCTTAGTTTGGGTTCCCCTAAAGCAGAGTGGTATGATGGTTCACTTGACAGGAGACCAAGAGCTGAAAGAGTGAAATGGGAAAGGAAAAAATGTCATTAGAAGGTGCGTTTTAAACTGGTATGAATCTAAGAGAAAAATGAAAGAGCTGGGTGAACCTAGAAAGTTGTCTCTGCCACAGCTGTATTTTATTTACAGATTGTACTAAATGATGCTCACTGGAGTGAAGATCATCACTGACATGACCCCAGAAACTCAATTCTTTGCATGCTTCTAATTTTGGTTTAAAAATTACTTACATTGATGCTCTCTCTGTCACTTCTCCCTGATGCCTGAATAAGACTTCCTCCCTAAATATCCAAATCCAAGTGTCACTTTTCAGTAAGGCCTATCTCGATCATCTCATTTTAAATGGCAACCCATCTACTGCATCCTATCACCCTAACTCTGCCCTGTTTTTCCCAAAGATATATACCATAATCTCATATAACATATCATTTGTTCATGATTTTTCTGTTTTATTGGATATATTCCCTCACTAAATTATAAGCATTATGAAGGCAGAGACTTTTGTCCCATTGGTTCATTAGGGTATCTCAAAGCCTAGAAATGTGCAGGGCACATAGTAGGCATGCACTATATATATATATGCTAAATTAATGACTGAATGAATGGATAAACAAACAGGGAGCTACAGGTGTCACCAAGAAAGAATCCAGAAACAGTTATTTGTACCGCTATGTGTATAGCAGCATTATTCACAGTAGGCAAGATGGAATTAAGCTAAATGTCCAACGACAGATGAAAAGATGAAAAAAAATACATACACTTCAGCCTGAGAGAGGAAGGAAGTGATCCAGCAATCCTACTTGTATTTACATATTCAAAAGAGCTGAAAGCAGAGTCTCCAAGAGATATTTGTACACTTTTGTGTACCCTCCACAAAAGCCAAGAACACAGATGTCTATCAACACAGATGTCTATCAACAGATAAATGGATGAACAAAATGTGGCATATACATCCAATGGAAAATTTTCAGCCTTCAAAAGAAAGGAAATCTTGTCCTATGCTATCACATGGATGGAACTTGAGGACACTAAGCTAAGTGAAATCAGATAGGCACCAAAAGACAAATACTATATGATTCTACCTATATGAATCATCTAAATCATCAAATTTATTGAAATAGAAAAATAGTGTTTATCAGGAGCTGGGGGAAGGGGAGAAACAGGAATTGTTTAATGTATATAGAGTTTCAGCTTCACAAAATGAAAAACTAAGTGAAGCTAGCCAATCCCTAAAAAACAAATGCCAAATGTCTTCTTTGATATAAGGAGAGTAACTAAGATCAGAGTAGGGACGAAGAGCAGGAGAAGAAGATTAACATTTAACAGGGATGAGAGGTGGAAGGGAAAGGGAGAGAGAAGGGAAATTGCATGGAAATGGAAGGAGACCCTCAGGGTTATACAGTGGAGGGGGTAGAGAGAGAGGAGGGGAGGGGAGGGGAGAGGTGGGGAGGGGGGATGGTGGAGGATGGGAAAGGCAGCCGAGCACAACAGACACTAGTATGGCAATATGTAAATCAATGGATGTGTAACTGATGTGATTCTGCAATCTGTGTATGGGGTGAAGTTGGGAGTTCATAACCCACTTGAATCAAAGTGTGGAATATGATATGTCAAGAAATTTGTAATGTTTTGAACAACCAACAATAAAAAATTAAAAAAAAAAGAAAAACTTACGGAAATCTGTGGCATAGAGAGTAAGGTTGGTAATAATATTGAACTGTACACTTAAAAATAGTTAAGATGGTAAAATATACGTTGTATTTTTTACCACAATAGAAAGGGAAGAAATTATAAGATGGTACACTATGTATAAACTTGAAGACAACATGTTAAGTGAAATAAAGCCAGTCACAAAATGACAAATACTGTATGATTCCTCTTCCATGAATTATCTGAAGTAGCCCATTTATAGAGACAGAAAATAGAATGGAGGTGGCCAGAGGCTGGATAGAGAGTGGTGGGAATTGGGAATTACTGTTTAATGGATAATGTTATAGTTTGGATGTAAGGTGTTCCCCCAAAAGCTCACGTGTGAGACAATACAAGAAGGTTCACAGGAGAAGTGATTAGGTTATGGCCTTAACCTAATCAGTGAATTGTTCCCTGATGCGATTAACTGGAGGAGTGGGAATTGGGGCATGCCTATGGAGTAAATATTTTGTATCTGGTAAATGGAGTCTTTCTGCTTCTGATCATCATGTGAGTTGCTTCCCTCTGCCATACGCTTCTGCCATGATGTTTAGTATCACCTTGATCCCTGAGGATTGGAGTCAGCCTTCTATGGACTAAGGCCTCTGAAACCCTGAGCCCTCAAGTAAACTTTTCTTCCTCCACAATTGTTCTGGTTGGGTTCTTTTACTCACAGCAGCAAGAAAGCTGACTAAAACAGATAGACTTTTCACTGAGGAAGATGAAAATCTTCTGGAGATGGCTGTGGTGATGATTGTACAACAATGTGAAAGTACTTAATACCACTGAACTGTAATTTCAAAATGATTAAAATAATACGTTGTATGTTATATATATATTTACCCTAATTTTAAAAGGAAAGGAAAATCCAGGAAAGAGACAAACATTTACTTGTAGACAGAAAAAAATACCACTCAAAAATCAAGATCCCTTCTTTCATTCATAGATGAGACAGAAACAGGATTCCACTAAAAGTTTACACATGATAGCATCCCTAAAAAGGGTCCCTCAGTGGTGGGTCTTTTCATCAGATATAGAAGGTGAAAAAAACAGAAGAATAAATGTCTGTATTGTTCAGTCTGTTCAAATACTGGCTGCTATACATTTTCTATCAGTTCCTGAATAACTGAAATGGACCAGGCCATCTTAACCTGACAGCCATTCCCAGATAGACTGTATTATTTTTTTCTTCTTCTTCTTCTTCTTCTTCTTCTTCTTCTTCTTCTTCTTCTTCTTCTTCTTCTTCTTCTTCTTCTTCTTCTTCTTCTTCTTCTCCTCCTTCTCCTTCTCCTTCTCCTTCTCCTTCTCCTTCTCCTTCTCCTTCTCCTTCTCCTTCTTCTTCTTCTTCTTTAATGGATTCAGAGATATTGAATCACTTCCTGAGACATTAAAGTCATTCATGGGATAGAAGCAGAAAATTTCATTTTATGTGTGCCTGACTCCCAAACCACGTCACCACTCTCTCTCTTTTATTAGTTAACCTCTTTGCTGGTGGGACCCCCAGTGAGAAAGGACACAGGTCAAGAGCATGAAATCTAGTTTATTTCAACAACTGTGTCAGGATGCTGGTCACTATGCAGGAAACTGATGACCTAATGTTCTGAATTTCCATGCATTTCATAAAAATTACCTGAAGGTGACAAGAAAGCTAACGTGGGCAAAAATTCCTTTCAAGGAGCCAGCTTGAAGGTGCTGCCACTGGCCACATTGAATAAGAAAATCTTTGATCTCTACTAATGGAGAGAGAAAAAGAGAGGGGAAAGACTTCCTTTATAGAAAAACAAAGGCTAATAAACGTAGAATAAGTCATTTAATTAGAAAATCACCATTTTGCAAACTTTATATGATAATTTATCCAGACAATGATTATAAAAGAATGCTAAAACCATAGGGTGAAAATTTGAGAATAAGATAGTTCCACTATCTCAAATTATCACTCTTAAGATTAATTTTAATTAAAATAGGAAAGATGAATTTACAGCATATATAGTTGTTGGACACATCTTAAGCAAAAGATCAAACTTTGTTTCTTACTAATAATAGAACAAATTAATATTCTGTGCTTCTTTTCTATAAACTACAGAGAGGAAAAAAATGACAAAGCCTTTGTAGTATTCTTGTCGAAATGTTTAATTTGAATCTAATCATGAGAGACAATTCAGAATCGTAGTGTATTGGACATGACAACAACTCAGTGTCTTCAGAATATCAGTGTTAGAAAAGAAAAATGGAAAAGGGAGGGATAATATTCTTGATTAAGGAGACAAACGGGGAGGGGGTGCTGGAGTTCTGGCTCAGAGGTAGAGCGCTTGCCTAGCACGTGCAAGGCCCTGGGTTCAATCCTCAGCACCACATAAAAATAAATAAATAAATAAAATAAAGGTATTGTGTCCAACTACAACTAAAAAATAAATTATATATAAAATATGAGACTAACTGGTCATAACAATCAAATACAATACAAAAACCTTGTAGTTAAAAATTGTATGTGAAGTCCACTTTGAGGATAGTAGATATATAGATATCAATATAGACTATTAGATAGATAGATAGATAGATAGATAGATATCAATATAGACTTGCGTTAGATGAATCTGTCAAGTCCCTGTTAACTTTCTTATGGATAATAACAGGGGTTAAATGTCATTGGGAAAATAATTTGTGGTAGAATATCATGATGCTTGCAATTTAAGTTTAACTGATTCCAAAAAGTATATATATTTAATGCATGTAAGATTTAGACATTAAATGCATATGTAAATAATAAATGAATCTATGGAGACAGTGGCAGAGAGAGAAGGCTTAGAAATTATGACAAACCTACTAGCAAGAGTAATTCTTAGTATCCAATTTATACTTTGAAAGACTATTTCTCACTAATAGAGACTAGAGCTTCTGGAAGAATTGGCTGATTCCAGGTCTATGGGAGAAAATGACAAGATGTACCTAGAATATCTTATATATCAAACATCAAGGCTACTAAACTACTAAGGTCATATCAAAAAGATGCAGTGTCCAACTTGAAGAAACTCCCACTAGTCAAAGGTAGGACAATTAGAGCTTCAGTAATGAAATAGTAATTTCAATGAATTAAGCATAATCAAATATGCTTAAATCTATGGGCTCATGATATATATCTATAAAAACTGATCACCTTCAGGATATGAAAGTAAAAAAAAATTAAGGCTCTGTTCTGCCTTTCTATATGAATGGAACCACTGGAATAGCACTTATAATACAATTGAAACTAACAAATGAAAGAGAAACTCTAAAAATTAAAACATTTCCACTTTATAAACCAGTAATAAAAGAATCTATAGAGACAGTGAACTACCAGATATAGGCAGTGATCATTAATGGCTGCTAACATCACACAAAGATAAATCACCAGATGTGCCTTTTGTAGAATTGCCCAACTTTTCCTAGCCTTGCAAAGGAACCAAGTCTGAGACTAATCCTGTCTCTGGATCCAGCTTCTAGTTTGCAAGAACACCCAGAAGACAGATGAATATGTTGAATTATGAATTGCACTAAGAGTGTGTGATCAGTAAAAATCCAGTCTATAAGAAACTCTACAGGTCCTCAAAACCCAGATAAAATATAAGGGAAAGAAAGGAATGATTCAATTAAAACTCGAAAAACACCTTTTCATAAGTGGGCAAGACTAACTAGAACATCTAAGGATGCGTAATTTAGTGATTAAACTCTTTGTATAGCATAAATTACTATAAAAACAATTATAAGAAGAAAGAATCCATCACTGTGATAGGGGCATATCGGAAGGGCTTCTAAAGTGAAAGGCAAAGTTTTGGTAAAGGTGGTCACTTTAAAAACTTCATTGTCATACATTTGTCTTATGTGGGTTTTTATCCCAATTTTAAAAAAATTAAAGGGGGTTGGGGATGTGGCTCAAGTGGTAGCACGCTCGCCTGGCATGCACGGAGCGCTGGGTTCGATCCTCAGCACCACATAAAAATAAAATAAAGATGTTGTGTCCACTGAAAACTAATATATATATATATATATATATATATATATATATATATATATAAAATATTTTTTTAAAAAAATATATATATATTTAAAAATTCTCTCTCTCTCTCTCTCTTTGTCTCTCTTTCTAAAAAAAAAAATTAAAAAGGAAAAATACTTTTGATATTCAAGTACCAAATATAATGTGTGGTCCTTGTTTGAATCTTGACTTAACAAACTAATCATTAAGGTCATCAAGAAAATTAAAACACTGAATAGATTTTGATGATATTAAGAAATGACTGTATATCTTTAGACATAATAATGGTATTATTTGTTTTAGAAAAAAGAGTCCATATATCTTAGAACACACTGAAATATTTTAGATGTTTTGGATTGACCTTAAAATACTTCACTGAAAGTTGATCAAGTGAGTAGGGGTATAAATGAAACAAATTGGCTTTATGTTGATAATTGGTAATCTGGTTGCAAGGTACATGGTGGTTCATTACACTATTCCCCTATATTATCTCCATAGTTCCGTGTATGCTTGAAAATTCCCATCTGAAAGCATTTCTCTTATTAATATGATTTGGATTAATCATAAGCAAAAGAAAGGTGGACCCATACATTTTGTATGAGGTTTGCTCAAGTGGTTTCTTTCTTCTTTAATTAGCTGTTGGAGAAATTCCCCCAACACAATAATTTAAGTAAACAGAAGGCTCAAGGTCAAGGTTCATTTGTCAGATATAACATCATGAAACACCAGCTTCCTAGTATTTCTTTCAGGTCAGAATAGCAAACTAAAACATATTCTCATTTCTCTTTGGAGTGCCATGGGCCCCGAAGTGCAGCTACGACTGCTGTAGTGAGTCCAGCACCTGAAGTTCAGATTGGTGCATCTTGTAACATAGAATCTTCCATTCCATTCCTCAGAATTTAGGGTCCAGACCTAAAATCTGTCTCTAAAATGCCTCCTACACTTATTGAACAGCTGCTCAATCTCAAGTTAGCACCCAAAGTAAAACATAATAATGTGTTTTATTTTCAAGGCCTCACTACCTCTGTTTCCTGCTGGCATCAGCACCATATGCCTACTGGGGTGGTAAATTGAGAAGAAGATGTTTCTATGACCATGCTGCTGATTTTAAAAATAACATATCTAATGAGCCAGCTGTGATAAGAAAAAAATACATAACTATTTCTGCATTTACTTCACCCTAAATATTTCTTAAATCTTATTCTATCCTTTCAAAACTGGAATACAGATTTCATACAGATGGCCTGCTTACTGGGGTCTATTTTAAACAGGCCACCTGGAAGATCATTGGGGAAAATAATTTATCCCAGGTCAACGGGACAGAACTTTCAAAATAATGATGTTGATAAAATGGTTTATGTTTTATAAGGCAAAATGTAAATTCTTGAAGGTGATTTGTCCCCAGATCTTGAAAGTAAGAAAAATAAAGAGTTAAGTCGTGCAATCAATATATAATTATCAGAGCTGAGAATGTAAATCTTCAGAAAAATGGAAGAGATGTTAGACCAGCAAGATTACAAAACCAGACAAAGTCACATCAAGGAAAGAAAACTTCAGACCAATATCGCTGGTGAACAGAGATGCAGAAATTCTCAATAAAATTCTGGCAAATTTCATACAAAAATGTATTTAAAAGATAGTGCACCACAATCAAGTGAGGGGTTCATCCCAGGGATGCAGGCTTGGTTCAACATACAGAAATCAATAAACATAATTCATCACATCAATAGACTTAAAAACAAGAATCATATGATCATCTCAATAAATGCGGAAAAAGCATTTGACAAAATATAGCACTCCTTCATGTTTTAAACACTAGAAAAACTAGGAATAGTAGGAATATACCTCAAAAATTTTAAAGCTATCTATGCTAAACCCAAAGCCAGAATACTTCTTAATGGAGAAAAATTGAAAGCATTCCCTCTAAAAACTAGAACAAGACAAGGATACCCTCTTTCACCACTTTTATTCAACATTGTCATTGAAACTCTAGCCAGAGCAATTAGAGGGAAGAAATTAAATAGATACAAATAGATAAAGAAGAACTCAAACTAACACTATCTGCCAATGACATGATTCTATATTTAGAAGATCCTAAAAATTCTACTAGAAAACTTCTAGAACTAATAAATGAATTCAGCAAAGTAGCAGGATATAAAATCAACACCCAGAAATCAAACATGTTCCTATACATCAGCAATGAATCCACTGAAAGAGAAATTAGGAAAATTACCCCATTCACAATAACCTTAAAAAATATACTTGGGAATCAATCTAACAAAAGAAATGAAAGACCTCTACAGTGAAAACTACAGAACACTAAAGAAAGAAACTGAAGAAGAGGGGCTGGAGTTGTAGCTCAGTGGTAAAGCACTTGTCTTGTACGTGTGAGGCACTGTGTTCAATTCCCAGCACCACATATAAATAAGCAAATAAAATAAAGGTCCATCGACAACTAAAAAAAATATTTAAAAAAAAAGAAATTGAAGAAGACCTTAGAAGATAGAAAAACCTCCCATGATCCTGGATAGGCCAAATTAATATTGTCAAAATCGTCATACTACCAAGAGTGTTATATAGAGTTAGTGCAATTGCTATTAAAATCCCAATGACATTCTTCATAGAAATAGAAAAGGCAATCACGAAACTCATTTGGAAAAATAAGAGACCTAGAATAGCCAAAGCAATCCTTAGCAAGAAAAATGAAGCAGGAATCATCACAATACCAGACTTATACTACAGAACTATAGTAACAAAAATGCATGGTATTGGAACCACATAAACCAATGATGCAGAATAGAAGATACAGACAAGCCCCACAAATACAGTTATCTCATACTAGACAACGGTGCCAAAAACATTCACTGGAGAAAAGACAGCCTATTCAACAAATGGTGCTGGGAAAAATGGAAAGCCACATGTAACAAAATGAAATTAAATCTTTATCTCTCACTCTGTGTGAAACTCAACTCAAAGTGGATCAAAGACTTAGCCACTAGAACAGAGACCCTGTGCTTATTAGAAGAAAAAGTAGGCCCACATCTTCAGCCTAGTATTTGACTTCCTTAACAAGATCCCTAAAGCACAAGAAGTAATCAAGAATCAATATATGGGATGGATTCAAACTAAAGAGCTTCTTCACAGAAAAAAAAAAAAAAAACAATCAATAATGTGAAGAGAGAGCCTATAGATTGGGAGAAAATCTTTACCACATGCAACTCGGATAAAGCATTAATCTCTAGGATATATAAAGAACTCAAAAAACTTAACACCAAAAAGTCAAATAACCCAATCAATAAATGGGCAAAGGAACTGAATAGACACATCACAGAGGAAGAAATACAATCAATCAACAAATATCTGAAAAAGTGTTCAACATCACTCGCAACTAGAGAAACGCAAATCAAAACTACTCTAAGATTTCATCTCACTCCAGTCAGAATGGCAATCATCAAGAATATAGGCAACAGTAAATGTTGGCAAGGATGTGGGGGGAAAGATACACTCATACATTGCTGGTGGGACTGCAAATTGGTGCAACCAATCTGGAAAACAGTATGGTGATTCCTCAGAAAACTTGAAATGGAATCATCATTTGACTCAGCTATCCTACTCCTAGGTTTATATTCAATGGACTTAAAATCAGCATACTAAAGTGATGCAGACACATCAATGTTTATAGCAGCTCAACTCACAGTAGCTAAGCTATGGAACCAACCTAAGTGCCCTTAAATAGATGAAGTGGATAAAGAGATGTGCTGTGTGTGTGTGTGTGTGTGTGTGTGTGTATATATATATATATATATTTTTCCCCCCCCAATGGATTAGTACTCAGCTTTAAAGAAGAATGAAATTATGGCATTTGCAGGTATTTTGATGGAATTGGAGAATATCACACTAAGTGAAGTAAGCAAATCCCCTAAAACCAAAGGCAGAATGTTTTCTCTGATATGTGGATATGTAATTCACAATAAGGAAGCAGGGGTGCTAGGGAAGAATAGAGTTACTTTAGATTAAGTAAAAGGGAGTGAAGGCAGGGGAAGGGATATGGGAATATAAAGGATAGTAGAATGAAACAGACTGTGTGTGTGTATATATATATATATATATATATATATATATATATATATATATATATATATATATGACAGCATGCTGATGTGATTCTACAACATGTTCAATCAGAAAAATGAGAAATTATGCCCTATTTATGTATGATATATCAAAATGCCTAAGTTCATTCTCCTGTCATATATAACTAAAACAAATTTAAAAATTATAAAGTAAAAAAGAAGATTAGGCTATTAAAGAAAGAAGGTATTCTGATACCTGAAAAATGCATTTACTCATAGATGTGTGAGCATGTGTCTGTGTGGGGGAAAATGATCCCTCATCAAAAAAATAGGAAAATGAGGTCATTGATGCAAGGATGGCTGTGTGCGTTGTGAACACTTCAATGGGCAGGATCCTCAGTCAAAGACTCTGAGTTACTCAAGTCCCACATCAAGGTCATCTGGTGCCACATGCATGAGAATATGGAAACTTGAGGCAGAGGTCACCAGTGGAGCACTGAATCCTAATTTGGCTCACAGAGAGATTTGTCTTGGCTACTGTAGGGTTTCTTCTTAGTAATCAAATTAATGAGAAATGTTCATTAAATAAAAAAATCTTACACAAGATTCTCCATTTATTACTTTGGTTTTGAAAACACCAACATTCCCATGTGGTGACAATCAGAATTGGTAAGAACTGTCCCCTGCAGCCTGCTCCCCAGTGATCTGCAGTTCACATGGCACCTTCACTCAGTTCTCTTACCTGTCTGGCTCCTGGAAGCATCTGCATCAGCCACCCCAGCTTCCCACCTTCCATTAATCAGTTGCTCCCACTGCTGTGTCCCTGTTGCTCCACATCTTCTGATTCTAGCCCAGCTTCCTTTGTTGGTCTTCTTCAGGGAGAGAATGTGCTAGTCATGTTGATGTGAGAATTCCTGCCTATGTGACAGCTTTATACGTTAGGGTCCTGTAAGAATCTGACAAGTCAATTGTACTCCTGAGTGTGTAATAAGTTAGCCTTCAGAGAGATGGATCTGCTCTTAGTGTGCCAACAAAGCCAAATATCACTACTCAAGGCCGGTGATCAAAACCTCATTGCTAAATTCACAGTGGTCATGCTCCCTGGTAAAGTTGCTTGAGACTAAACTACCCAATGTTCCCTTCTAGGATCCTCTATCAATAGGATTTTACCATTTGATATTTAGAAGGCAAGTCATGTGCTGATTTTTTTAAAAAAATCTTTATTTTATTTTTTTATGTGGTGCTAAGGATCAAACCCATTGCCTCACGCCTGCCAGGCAAGCGCTCAACCACTGAGCTACAACCCCAACCCCCTGATTTTGTTTTCTAAGTTACATTTGCTTACAACATTATATTTTTGTATATAGGTGTGTGTGTGTGTGTGTGTGTGTCCGCGTGCGCGCGCACATGTAAACCTGAAAATGGAAAATTAGGGGAAAAGCATATAAGTCAAAAGTTGTAGTTCAAAAATAAAATGGTCTTTGCCTTCCTAGTAACTCTTTCCTGCAGAGTGTTGGATGTGTTTTTGATTTCTTTATTCTGTTAGTATGACATTCATCGCTCTTTATGAATTGTGAAAGACATTTTCCTTGTCTAATTCTCAAATTCATCTCTTCTCTACTTTGCTAATGCCATTGCTTCTGCAGTCACCCACTAGCCTCCTTTATTTTATAATTTAGAAATGTCCACCTACATATTGCACCTTAATTGTGTCATCTGCCAAAAAGCAAGATGATTGGGAAAGAAAATCTTAAAAACACTTCCCACACATTCACACATTGTGGAGGCCTTACATTACAGGCATTTGGGAGTCCCACTGTGTCTGGGAGAACTTTGGAACGATTCATGCAGGAAACAACTTGGGAAAAGATGAACTCTGGAAGATTCTCTTTAACATGGTCGCTACAGTGCTGACTCACGTAACAGCTCTGAAATGTTTAAGATCCTCCAACTCGTTGCCCACCCAGCCATAAACATTGACATTCCATCATTCATTCAAAAAGTGATTATCAGGTATCTACTACATGCAAGTGGCCAAAGATTGTATCCACTACTTGCTAGTGACCAAATAGACTATATCTTTGACCATTTGGACATATAATAGATGCTTTCTATTTTTCTAATGAAGTGCAAAGTTTTCCTAAACTCAGACTCATTGATCATGATGATGATGATGATGATGATGATAACAATAAAGCAGACAAGGATATTTTTGCCTTTACAACCACAGAAGTGATTTCAGTTGTTTTTCCCCCTGTGCTCTAGGATAGAACCATTTGTCAGCTTTCAAGAATTTCCAGAAAGTGCCAAGTAGATACATGTTTATGGTTTGTGTTTTCCTCCCATAAAGAGGAATCCTCAGATGTCAAATTGAAGAGGAGATTGCTACTACATTCATGCTGAAAGCTGACAACTACTTACAGAATATTTCCGAATACTGCTTCCAAGTAATTGGCAAATCATAACAAAATATCAAAAATTCATTTTTTATTCCTGCCCTTCCTTTATCATTCCTGTATCAGCATCATACAAGGTGGGAAGCATCTTCAAGGGAAGAGATGATATGTGGTATACTGAGAAAAATAAAGTGATAGATAGATCTCTTAACAACATATTTGAAAACACATTTGTATTTGATGATAAATCAGTCACTTGTAAAAGAATCCTAACTGAGCAAATTCCCAGACCTTTAATTTCAACAGAATAGAATACTTCCAAGGTTGACATTTCAAGTACTAAAATGCAGAGGGCACATTCCCTATTCAATACAGAAATAAGTGTTTGGGTTAATTCTTTGTCAGGGTTACAAACTTTATTTTAGTTATTGCTTTCTAAGAATCAAAGAGAAAGAAAGACAAACAGAATAATGACCACATTTTTAAAGGACCAAATATTGATGTTTGGATGATGGAACAATCCAGTTTCAGTAACTCAAACCAGGCATCCTAACATTGCTGTATAAATGGGTCTTTTCCAATAAACAGTGTTGTATTTCTTACCTTTAGTGAGTACTTGAGCTTCAGATTGACATAGGAAGATCCGAGATATAATTTATTGTAAATGTTAGCATAAGATTCACTACTTTTATTCCTAAAAATAGATTCACTCAGCAGAAAATCTTTCCTTTTTCTTTTAAACTCTGTCAGCAACAAGCCACAGAATTTAGTAACCTGACAAATAGGTCCTAGAAACCAGGGGAGATGATGAATTGTTAAAGCTGTGCTGAGGTACTATTAACTTTTGACAGCAGACAGTTGCACTGCTGTATCGTATACAGAGTGAAAAAATAGCTCTGTTTCATATGGGAATCCTGTAATTTTAAAACTGGCTTGGCAATCTAGAGGTAGGCTTAGTGATCTGACTGCCAATGAGGACAGTCAGATTGACAACTTCACAGGGGTGGATTTGATATAGTATCGTATTATAGAAGAGAAAAAATATCAAGTGAAATGTCAAATGTCATGCATTCTGTCAGTAACCACAGAATGAATGACCTGAAGGGAGACAGCAAATATGTTTACCTGTCCAGCTCAAAGCCACTACCAAGCTCATCTAACTTGAAAGACACAGGCAGATGCTATGGTTAGGATGTGATTTGTCCCCCTCACAAAGGTTCATGTGCTGGAAGCTGGGTTCCTGGTGTGGCAATGCTGAGGTGGTAGAGCCTTTAAGAGGTGGGGACTTAGTGAGAATTAGTGAGGTTATCAGGGAGCTACCCTCAGAAGGGGTTAATATTGGTCTTGCAGTGTGACTTAGTCCTCTCTCTCTCTCTCTCTCTCTCTCTAGTTATAAAGAGTGAACACGATCTCTGAATTTCCATGGCTTCCTATTTTGCTATGTCATGATGCAACCTAGGGGATGCTCACCACAGGCCAAACAAATAGATTACCTTATCTTGGACTTTCAACTTCCAAAAGTGTGAATTAAAATAAAACTCTTTTCTTTACAAAGCACTAGTGTCTAGCATTTTATTATAGCAACACACAACACACACACACACACACACACACAAAATATATGATAGCAGATGACTTTCCACCTGGTATTAAAAGGCAAGGGCTTCAGTGAGTCCATCCCACTTCAGCACAGGATTCAGAATTGGACATTGAGGATCTGTGTATCCTTGATCAGTTTCCATAACCTGAATCTAAAACTTTTATCTGTCATTAATAAATTCTAATGTCTCAAAATAAAAAGAATAAAAATTCCTATTCCACAACATAGGACTATTTTAAGAGTCAAATGTGCTTAGCAATGTGCCTGATGAATAGTCAGTGATCAATAAATGGAAGGAGTTAGTGTGGCCCTCCCTACCACCCTCTGTTGGCTGAAAGCAAGGGAACAGAGCCACCACTTTTGACTCCTGCTTTGCCTTTACCTCAATATGTGGTCATTTATGAAACTATAGCAGCTGCTTCTGTTTTCTTTCTAGAGGAAGACAGTTATATATGAGCAACATGATGTGTAAGTGCCCCTTGCTGACATCAACGAGATGTTAAGAAGAGAGATTGCCCTCCTGAGGAGGATCAATGGAGAGGAATGTGTGCATCCACTTCTGTATAGCAGCATGTGCTGGGCCCCCTGGGGAATTTAGAATGCCACTGTGCACATAAGAAATACAGGTGAGGGACTGGGGTTGTGGCTCTGTGGAAGAGCATTTGCCTAGGGTGTGTGAAGTACTGGGTTTGACTCTCAGCACTACATATGAATAAATAAAACAAAGGTCCATCAACAACTTAAAAAAATAGAAAAAGAAAAAAAAAAGAAATACAGACAAAACCATTTCCCTCACTGTAAGAAGGGTTGGACGCTTCCCCCATGTTTATTTCTCCACTCACGTCATTGCTCACATATTACTTATTCATTGAGGCCTTCTCTGACCACCATACTGAAAATAGCAACCCACTTCTTCATACTGATCCTCCTTCCTTACATTTTGTCTTCCTCTTCCTTAGTCCCACTAATCAAATGGAAAACAGTTTTAAAATTTATCATATCTGTTACTTATTGCCTCTCTTCTAGTTAGAATGTAGTTTCAGGGGAGCAAAAATCTTTGTTTTATACCTGAAATGATTGGTGATTTACTGAGTGAACAAATAAATAGAATAATTAATATTTGCTTGTGCACGAACAGAGAAATTCTAGAAAGCTTCTTAAGTTTGTCATTCAGGGAAAGCTGGAGAGGCAGTGTGGTTGAACTGGGGAAAGGAACAGGAGGAAAATTTTAATTTTTGATTTTTGAACTACATGAAGGCTAATATGCATCAAAGATATCCACTGTTCCTGAAGTCACCAGCCATCCATGACAGGCCTGACTTCTTCATCTCTGTTCTCTCAAAAGACCTCTTTCCCTTTTATGCCCTTAATTTATCTGTCAAGCCTCAAAATAGCAAATGTTCTTCCTGCTACATATGTATCTATACATATCTTTTCTGTGTAAATGAATGTTTTAAGAAAAGTGTGAAAATGAATTTCAATTTCAAAACAGAGATGTTCTACTCAAATATGAAATGTAACAAAAAGTTATCAATAAAGACTCACTGAACAACTGTAACCAAAAAAAAAAAAAAAAATGAGTCCAAAGATGAAGGAAGCAAAACCAGGAAGAATGAAGATGACTTTAGAGGGTTTAACAGACCGATGGTAAATGATAGTAACCCTTGGTTCCCAAGGCTCACATGATGGAAAGTCCATTGAGCATCTGGGCTCTTCAGTGAGCTCTGGGCTGGGAACCAGGACTCTGGGATGCTCCTCACTGGGGGATGTCTGTGCTTCTGGGCTGCAACTTCCACCATTCTGATGAAAGGACTCCATGGCGTTATTGCATCTGAGGCAAATGCCTCAGAGAGACTAAAAGAACACAAACAAGTAGATCTGCTGCGTGGTATGAAGAAAACAGAAGGGGCATGTGAGTCGGGGTGTGCTAAACATTATGAATTCATTTCCATAGTCACCAGAGGAAGCAATGTGATCTAGAGCCAAGATGGTTCCTGCCTCCAAATTTCCAGCACATTGAAACATAAGTAAAAACTTTAAATATGTATGCTTTGTTCTTCCCTTCCAGCCTCTTTTCCACCTCCCTCCCATGTTTTCCAGCTGGTTTTAGGCTAGTGGGTTATTATTCTAGACAAATTTCTCCAGGAAGGAAACGAATGAACTCAATCCATCTTCATTCCTCTCCTCTGACAAGGTAGGTAAGACAGTGATGATATCACTCCTGTACTGAATTTTGCTCACAGTGATTTAATGAATAACTATTAATATAAAGCAATGCAAAAATAAGAAGCACATCAAAGTGATAATGACCATGAATTACAAATTCCTAACCCCTATTATACAGAAAATGAATTTATCCTTATAGCAGCCCTAGATCCTGTTGGTTCCTTTTATGTACTCCTATGAATTATAATTAGTCAAGATTTATTCCTAATTTCTCACAAAATTATTTCTCTTTTTAAAGAAAGGTTAGTTCTTCAGCATGGAAATTTGCCAGAATCACACACCTCAATGACCTGAAAATGTCTTGTATTAAAGGCTAAAAAAAGGTTTTTCAGATTGACTTGTTAGCTTATCTACTAGCCTAGACAGTCAAGCTAGTGTATTTAATCCACTAGCCTAGACAGTCATGTTAGTGTAATTGGGAATTGAAAGCAACATTTTCCAGGTTGTTTCTCATAGCTTTTTTGCTGTTGACTGTTGCTTCTACCCTAAATCACTGTAATGACACCATTCCTGAGAGCCCTGCTGAGCAGCAAGATATTGCTCCATTCAGTTCTTTACTTTTCCCCCTACTTCCTCACTATCATGACTGTTATTATTTTTCCATTGTGAGAGTCACAAAATCGAAGAGAAGCAGGCCCCATCACATCTTCACATTACAAAAGCATTCAGCCCAAGGGAACAACCCAGATCCTCCAAGCAGCACCTACAGAGAGAGCTTCAGATCCAAAAGAAGAGCTTTGCTCTGAGGTGCATAAAAGGATATAATCCCTCTTAGGATATCCCTAAACTGCAGTGCAATTAAATACTGAACAGCAGTCACAGCTCAGTGGTCAAGGGCTGGAGGAAGGGCCCAGACAGAACCCAGAGCTCTAGCAGTTGCCATGGCAGCAGCAGTAGGACTATGAAAGGTTTCTAGAAGCAGGTCTGTCTCAAGAGTTTATAACACACCATACGCTGTCTGTGTTTAACACATGCTGAAAGAAGACGGCTTCGGTCTGTTTTGTGACTCACTTTGTCAGTTTACATCTGGTGAAATTCTGGGAGAAGATCAGAAGAGGTTCATGACCTAGGTCTTCAAGTGAGTCTGCAAGAAAGAAGGCTGGGTCCCTTGCTCCCAGCTTGTGCAGGAAATGTAGGAGCAAATCAAACACCACATTGGTGCATTTAGCTCACTCAGCTGAAATGTCTGGACATACTGTACATTTTACCTGTTTCACTCCAGAGTGGTTGATCCACCAGCACAACTGATTTGATTATTATAGTATTACTTGGGAGAACTAAGAGCTAATCCAGAGGGGAATGTTCCTTGAATCTGCATTTATTTCAGAAAAGGCAACAAAGGATATTTCTCTTTCTCTTTATTCCTGTGATTGCTCATTTTATGGGTTAACTTGAGTGGGCCATGGGTTGTTTAGAATATACATTATTTCTGGATATGTCCTGAAAGTGTATCTGGATGAGGTTTTTAATCTGTGGACATGGGTAAATTGCCTTTCCCATTGCGATTAGGCATGATCCAATCCTTCAAAACCCTAAAAAGAACAAAAGGTGGAGGAAGGGAAATTCATCTCCCTTTTATTACTCACTCTTCCAATTGGAGCATTTCATCTCAATGTCTTCTGCCATGGGACTGGGATTTATAGCCTCAGCTACACAGGTTCTCAGGCCTCCAGATTCAGACTGAATTATACCACTTGCTTTACCATTTCCAGCTTGTAGTTAATAGGTCATGGAACATCTCAGCTTATTTAATAGTCATGTTAACCAATTCCTCATAAAACATCTGTGTGTATGCATGTGTGTGTGTGTGTGTGTGTGTGTGTGTGAGAGAGAGAGAGAGAGAGAGAGAGAGAGAGAGAGAGAGTCTCCTGTTGGTTTTGTTTCTCTGGAGAACAAAGACTAATACCATGTCTCTCTAGGTAATTTGCAAAGGAAAGAAGTTAGGCTCAACTTGAGAATGTCAACCATTTGCTGGGACAGACCAGACCTTCAGATGTGGGTCCACACTCTAGATAAATCCACCCTGCCTCACTCCAGGGAGAGCAAGCCACCTTTTTTTATGGTGTTAAAATGTGCATAATTTAAAATTTGCCATTTTAGCTTTTTTAAGATAGTTAGTAGGTAGTTCAATGGCACAGAGTACACTCCCAATGTTGTACAACCATCACCATTAAGCATCTCCAGAACTTTTCTCATCGTTCTAAACAGAAACTTGGTGCCCCTTAAATAATAACTACTAATTTGTTTCCCCCTGAAGCCTCTGGCAACCACCATTCTACTCTATGTCTCTATGAATTTGACTACTTTACCTCATATAAGAGGAATCATGTCACATTTGCCCTTTCATGATAAATTTATTTCACTTAGCACAGTGCCTTCAAGTTCTATCCATGCCTGGCATGTCAGAATGGCATTCTGTTTTAAGGTTGAAAAAAATCCATTTTTATATTTTTAAAAATTCTATATTTTAAGGTTAAAAAAATTCTAACATTTTGTTTATCCATTCATCTGTTGGTGGGGATTTAGGTAGTTTTCACCTTTTGGCTACTGTGAATCATGCTATTGTGAACACTGGTGTACAAGTGTCTGAGTCCCTGCTTTAAATCTTGGAGGGTTGTATACCTAGAAATGGAATTCTTTTGTCATGTGGTAATTAATTCTGTGTTTAACTTTTGGGGGAGACACCAAGCTTTTTCCACAGTGGCTGCACCATTTTAGATTCCCACCATGTTCCCCCATTTAATGCTTTTGAAAATATACTTCTATGTTACTGTTCTTGATTTGAAGGTACTGGGAAAAGATTGCCAGGAAGCCAATCCTGTGAGCCAGGGTCCATACATTTCCCTGAGGTCAGATGTGGAGATACAAAACTGCAGTGTGATGAATCCAGTGACAGGAGGATATGCAAGACAATAAAAGGTCAGGAAAAGATCTACAGAAGGGATGATGAAGCTGAGTTTTGAATGATGAATAGTTTTCCTTAGAGGAGAATGAAAAATTGCCCAAGCAGGGATTAGTAGGCACCAATGAAGATCCAGGTGAATAGGCATTCTCGGGCAGCTGAGCACAGTGCATTATGGCCACAGTTTGCTATTTGGTTTCTGGCCTGTTGCTGTTCCCTCAGAAACTCTGTGGAGAGGGGAGGATGATGTGCACGAGAGTAGGCATGTGCTCACATGCAGACATGTGGCTGCAGGTGGGTGGGAAGTGTGAGACTTCTCCAGATGGCATTCCAGGTCTTGTGATTTGTGGTCAAATGCAGAAGCCTCGAGAGGCTGAGTTAAGAAGATTACTGTAGGGGAGAAAGATCCTTCAAGGCACTGAAGCAGTTGCTAATCAAACAGAATTTTAAGGATTTTCTACCTGGAGATAGAAATGTGACCCACTTAAAGTGAACTTAAAAAAATTCAACTTTTGAGTGATCCCATTTCAACAATACAGCAGACTAAGAAACCCCAAAACCCTCCTACCGTGACTTATAAAATATAATAAAAATGTAACAAAAGAACAGTAAAATCCCTTTTATTGCAAAGCCCAAGTCATACATACAGAGAATAGAGACATGATGGGGTGTTAGAAAAGAGGGCATTGGAAAGTAAAGCAGTGATCTGAAACTGTAGGCCAGGGAAGTGCAGGGACAGGGATGCAGAATAGAAGGTGAAGTTTAAAAGGAGTGGTCAAGAAATCCACAATCACAGTGAGATTATAATGGACCCGTATCAGTTACTGATAGTTCAAGCAAACAAAAAGCCAGGATGTAGATTTGAATAACACAGTTAACCATCCAGGGCAGTTACCGTCTTCCCTTGTGGAAACCCAACAAATATCATGAGAACCCCAGTCACAATACAAGCCCTGAAGTGTTCTCTCAAAAAGAATGAAGTGCCATGATATGGAAGTGAAATGTACTCCCCTTCTATTTGGGATCTTGCAGTTTTTATGAATCCTGAAAAATTAAAGTTACAACAAATGAGTATCTCTCATTAGAGGCAAAATGGATGAGGAGAATTCTCTGACATTGGTTAGAAGGGAAGAGAAGCCATTGAAAATAAATGTTAGACTTAAACTTCTGTTAATGTGTATTAGTGTATTAGCTTTCTATGCTATGTAATGAATTATCATATGTTAAATGGCTTCAAACAATACTAAGTGAAAGATGCTAGTAATAAAGGAGCTTATGTTATATAGTTTCACTCATAAAAATGTCTAGACTAGGCAAGTTTATCGAGACAGACAGTAGCTTAGTGGTTGCTGAGGGCTAAAGTGTTGAGAAGTGACTGCTAATGGGCCTGGGGTTTCTTTATGGGGAGATGAAATGTGTTAAAATTGATTGTGGTGATAGTTTTATACTCAGTGAATGTACTGAAAATAACTTAATTGTACATTTTAAATGGAATAATATGGCATGCAAATTATATCTCAGTAAAGCTATGAAAAGAACATATACTCACTTATCGTGGCATGGGTCATGCATGATTCCAGGAACAGCTTAGCTAGGTCCTCAGCTGTCACCTGGGCTCTGTCCTCATCTGGAGGCTATATTGGGAGGAATTTTCTTCCAATCTCACTTGGGTTGTTGGAGAATTCATCTTCTTGAGTCTGTAGAACTAAGGGCTTCAATTTCTTGCTATTTTGACTAGAAGCAACTGATTACAGCTCCTAAAGGACACCTACCATTTCTGGAACATGTCCCTCTCCACAGGCAATTCACAAAAGGACCACTTGCTTCTACAAAGCCAGTGGAAGAGCAAGAGCAGGAGGCAACAACACTTATCTAACACCATGTAACACAATCAGGAGGGTGACAGCCCATAACCTTTGCCAAATTCTATTGGTTAAAAGTAGGTCACAGGTCTCAATAACATCCAAGGGAGGGCATTGAATAGCAGAAGGAAGGGATCACTGGAGGTCACCTTAGGGTCTAGCCACCACTATTGTCATCTGGGTACAAACATTCTATGTTGCCACATCTCAAAGAGTATCTGCCAAGAAGTTTCTCACTAACTCCAGTCCAGAGTGCTGACTGCTGTACGTCTCACCTTTGGCATCCTGCTACTAAGATTAGCCCTATAACCACAGCTATGGTTGGGGAATGCAAGATACACACAAATTAATTTGTGTATTTTATGAAAGTATTCTATAGTTATGGAAATATTTCAAATAGTGCACAAGTACAGATTCTCTATCATTCACAAACCCAACCCTACTCTTCAGAAATAATCTTTAGAAATAGTTTCTGGATAGTACATTTTTTTAAAAGACTATCATTATTTCAGTAAAATAAGAGTAACATCTGTCCAAAGAAAAGCAAAAATTGTCCTGAGGCAAGTAATGTATTTGGTTTTCTGAGGTACCCAAGATGAAGATGAAAGGAAAGAGAATGATTAAAGGATTAAAAAAATAAAAAGCAAAATCAGAATAGCTGTGTGAAGCCAGCCTGCCTGTTGTGCTATGGTTCACCAATAGGTTAAGAAGAGATTAAGAGCAAAGGATAATTTTAAAGTAAGAAAAAGGGAATAAAATACACATATATGGAAAAATCCAACAGATTATTTAGGAGTAAAGAGGAAAAGTATCACCATGAAAAATATAAAAATAAATAAAAGTTAAAAGTTATAAAAGTCACATTGAAAGCTAAAATTAAATGTCAAAGCAAAAAACTACATTACCAATTAGGCTTTTTTTTTTTTTTTATAAAATAAGATGGTGATGAGAGCTGACAATTCATAAGAAACAGGTGTTCTATATATATGAAAATACTATAGACAAAACACCCTTATAACTGGATAGATAAATGTAGATTTCACAAGATGCTGTCTTACCTATTAGTTTGACAAAGGCATCCAGGATAAATATGAGGAAAATAGTCTCATGGATTGTTAGCAGGAATATAAATTTCTCTAGCCTGTTTAAATGACAATTTGACAATATCTATAAAAATTTTATAAGCTACTTGAACTAGTCATTCCCTTTTAAAGAATGTGTCTTATATTTGCATAGTGTATGCATGTGTATATAAATGTGCCATATATCTTTATATGTGAGCTAGCCAACTACATAGATATATAAATCAGAACTGATTGTAACAGAAAATGTAGAATAACCAACATGTTCATCATTTGGGAACTGGTTACATAAATGATGGTATTTCCAGTAAATATGACTTATTCCCAGAATTTCTTTCTCTCACTTAAGATTGCTTTCCCTTCATTTTCTTCCTTCAGGAATCTTTTTGGGATATTCTATATCTACATGAATATTTCTTTAGTAGTTGCTAAGCTATTCCCACCATATCAATTTTCACTCACTTGCAGTGGTAGATTGATCCATATTTGGTTTTAGTTAATGACCTCTCTATCTGAATATGGGCTTGGCCACGTGCCTTTGGCCAATAGAAAAATAGCAAAGTACACACACACACACACACATTAACACACACGCTTGAAGAAAGAGTTTGCAACTCTACTTCCTTTTTCATACCTCTGCGATTGCCACAAGAACATGCCTATGCTAGCCTCCTGGAAGATGAGATTGTGGAGTGGAGCTCAGGCACCCCAGCTGAAGCCACAACTGTCAGCTAGTCATCAAGCTGTGAGTGAGCCCAGCTAAGACCAAAGCACTACCCAGTCAAACCCAGTGAAGATCAGCAGAACCACCCAAACGACATGTAAATTCATGAGAAATTATAGGTAGTTGTTGTTTTAAGATACCACATTTTAGAGTAGCTTGCTGCATAACTATTGCTAACTCATATACCTTCCAATTTACTTTTTTCAAAATATGCACATATTTTTCAGCAACTTCTTTTTATTAATTGCACTATCTTCAAAATATGTAAAAAAAAATACAACCTACCATTAAGTACAGGATACTCTACTGTTTTTACACTGGTTTAATTATTATATTTTCTATAGACCTGATGTTTTTTGGAAAGGGATTTTTCATTTTTTTAACCTATTCCCACATTTGCAGCTGAGAATCAAATATATTTTATACATGCAAATATATATTTTTTTGAAATTTTTCTTCTTCAGAATGATACATATGACATATATTATATATATTATATAATATATGATGATATATATAATTTTATATATATGATATATATATATATATATATATATATATGATATATATATCATTCTGAAGAAGAAAAAATTCAAAAATTACATGTTTCATGAAATGACTGTTTTGAGAATTTGATATTTTTAAAGTCAAGCTACATATTTTTCAACAGTATGGCAAACCAGAGGATAGTGATTATCAGCAAAGTAAAGAAAAAACCTTTATTGAGAGGGTTTCCTAAAGTCAATTGTAAATCGTTTTTTCTCCCATCCTATTCTAGTTTCTTCAGTGTCTCAGATATCAGTTGACATATAACTGCTTTAAAGGGAGAGTGTGTACCCTCAATTATCCATAGTAAAATATTTTTTAATGGTATAATATTTTTTAGATGTAGATGAATATGCCTTTTTAATCTTGGAAAAAAAAACTTCAGGCATTTTCAGAGTGCTGTAAGAGGCAAATTAAGTTAGTGCATTGTCCTCACACATTTTAAAGGCCTATGGAAAATATATATTTAAAAGGAGGAAATACAAATATCAATACTTGAAATCCTTAACTTCTAAATCCTGCAGCTTTTCTTTTTGCTTAATGCTTCTTCTAGAAACTGTCTTCTCCTTGTATTTCTTTCCTTTTTAAAACAGTCTTCAAATTTCCAAAACAAAGGGATGAATTAAGACCTCACCCATGCTTCAGTTACTCCATTTTTGGAAGATAGAAGGCTTCTTCAAAAATCCTTTGCAAACAAACTGTCAAATCAGTTACTCTCTTATTTTTGGTAATGCAAAACAAATTGTACCATTAGTCATTTAACTCATCTCCGTTTGTGGAATTCACCAAGCCATTTGGTTAAAAATAAAGGATAAAAAACATTTACCTAATAGATGGAACTTGATAATTTTTCCATATGTTTTCATTAAAGTTGACATGGCAGAAGTTGCCAAGAGGAAGCACTAAGCAAATAAATAAAGAAAAGTAGTTCTTAAACCCTCATTAAATGAGAGTTTTAAAGTTTTTTTTAAAAAAAACTTTTAAAAATTTTAAAATTTGGTTTTGTTTCCACCAAGAAATTAATTGCCATTGTCACTTATGTCTTTGCCTAAAATTAAACAACTTCAAGAGAACTGCCTTCAGAATTACTATTTCCAAAGTCAGTCTATGGAAAAGGCAACATCCCTAAGTAAATTTTTATGATACTTAGGACACTAATGAATGTAATGTGAGTATGACTTTTTTATGCTGAACAAAGCAATAAAAAGATACTCATATCTTCCAGGCATGGTGGTACACACCTGTGATCCCAGCAACTTGGGTGTTTAAGGCAGGAGGATTGCAAGTTCAAGGCCAGCCTCAGCAACTTAGAGAGACCCTCCTTTAGTGAGACCCTGTTTCAAAATAAAAAATAAAAAGGACTGGGGATGTGGCTCAGTGGTGAAATATCCCTGAGTTCAATCCTCAGTACCAAAAAGCAAAACAAAAAAACAAAAAGTTAATCACATTCTCATCATTTTTTTTCTAAGACTTTGACACTGTCACCATTAGTTGGTTTAGAAATTGGAAACTTCTAGAGCAAAATGATCTAAGTTGAAATTACTTTCTTTAAATCCAACCTGGATTTCCTATGGTCATACCCCATGTTCTAAATCTATACTCAAACCTCCTGGCAATTATACTGTATACCAAAGGAGTTTCTAGTAAGAAGACAAAAATATACTAATTTCTTTTTTTTTTTTTTTTTGATAATAGTTTCCTCCAAAAAATTAACTGGAAAGTGCAATAATGGCAGCCAAAAATCACATTACTCAAGGACAGAATGCCACTATTAATATATGAATTTCTGTCTCACTAGACTCCTTTGTTTTAATTTTAAAATAGTTATTCTTACTGTCTTGGCATGTCATGGCAAGAGACTTGTTTCTTTTATAATAAAATTACCTTCATGTTGTGATTCTTTTAATTGTTAAAAATGTCTCTTTCCATATCTGTTAAAGAGAGGAAGGATTCAAAGAGAGGGAAATATAAGTTAATTTACTATGAGCCAAGTGTTGTACATGTGTTACCTTATTTAGCTGTCATGACCACTCTGTAATTCAGATATTACAACCCCAGTTTTATAGCTGAGGACATCAAGTCTCTAAAAAAACGATTAAGTAACTTGCCTAAGGCCACATGTGAAAACAGAATATGGTGTCGCATAGGTCTTCTGATGTATCCACTTCTTACCTAAGTTTAATAAAACCCATTTGAATAACATTTAAAATTTACCAAGATTTATCTAATTTAATTTCTGTATTTAGGATTATTTCCTCATCTTTTCTATTTAGTCTACAACTTGCTTATTTTTTGCCCTTTTTAGTTGCCCCAAATGCCAAGTAATACCAGTAAAATATGGTCTCCTATTAGCAGAAAAAGCTTCTGTGGCCAACAGTGTGGCAAACCAGAGGATAGTGATTATCAGCAAAGTAAAGAAAAAAAAATCTTTGGAGAGGGTTTCCTAAAGTCAATTTTAAGTTGTTTTTTCTCCCAACCTATTCCAGTTTCTTCAGTGTCTCAGACCTCAGTTGACACATAACTGCCTTCAAACATAGGCAAAGGCAGTGTGTGCTCCCTCCATGGTAATATATATATATATATATATATATATATATATATATATATATATATATATATATATATATATAAAATGGTAGGATATTTTTAGACATAGATGAATATAGGGAAGACAAGTTCTTTGCACATGTGCAGGGGAAGCACTGTCAATGAAATTCCTGACTCTGTCATCAGGCAGACCAGGGTTCAAACCTCAGGGGATTGTTTGAGGACTAAATAAGGTTGTGTATGTAAACAGCCGATACATGGTGCAATAAGCAGTAGCTTAATTTAACAAATGTTTACAAAGTGGCGGGGAAAGCTGACCCGATTCCTGCCCCAGTCAATGACTGGACCCTGGAAGAAGAGAGAGGGAATGAAAAGTGAAGGGCAGGGTAAAGGTTAAAAGAAAGGTTGCAAAATGAAACTAAAAGCACACAGATCCTAAACCCTCCACTGTACAAAATCAAGGGCTGTGGCTTTTCATTGTATCTGGGGCTCCATAAAGCTTTCTCCTCCTGTTAGAGAACCTCCTGATTTCCACTTGAGAGGGAAACAATCAAGCTTGGCAGATAACAAGCAGCTCTGTGATGCCAACAATGCTCAGACATCACGCCTGTTGACAGAACATGCTGACAGGTTCATACCCTCCGTTCAGGATTACGAATTCTCAAACGTGTTTTGCCACCTTTAAGTGTGGACAGATGTATTTGGAAGAAAGTGATCTTATTGCAAATTAGATTTTTCATATGTTGCCGAGCAGCCCCTGCAGTTTTGACAGGTGCAAGAGAGGCGGTGGAGGTAGGTTTGCAAATGTAGCCACGATGCCTCCCCCAACTGTGAGAGGTGGGTGATCAGCAGGATGTGCGGATTCAGTTTCTATTGGCATTTGTTCCATCAGGATGTAAATGACAAGTGCTGCTTGGAGGAAGCTTCCTAACAAAGCACACCCCATCTCCATGCTTCATCCTTCATGGGGAATTCCTTTAGGGAGCTAACTGTGTGCTGAGCCCTGTTTTAAGTGCTGTATGTGTAATAAGTCACCTTATCTTCATATCAGCCAATGAGGTAGCCACTAAATTATCCCCATTTACAAAGGAAGACCCAAGGCACAGAGCCGTCAAGTAACGTGCCCATGGTCATGCTTGTACGTAAGTGACTAAGCCATGTTTTTAACCTAAGCAAAGAATCTCTGGATTCCATATGACATGAAGGGTCTTGTAATTTCCAGGCAGGAGACTCCAGAAAGGACTGTGTTCATTGAGTGAACTGTTTTCTCAGCCCTGTGCTAAATACCTTCAATACATTTCTCATTTAATGCAATACCTGGAGGAAGTAAATATCACTTTTCTCCTGGCAAATGGGGAAAACAAGGCTTAAAAGGAGTAATAAACTTGTTAGAGTTTACAGAATAAATATTATTTGGAGCCAAAATTTTAAAACTGACCCTAGAGCCCACGTTCTTAACTGTTAAAGGGTCCTGCTCCTGCTTCTTACTAGCTGCACTGGGTATTTGATCTCTCTTAGTTTTCTGATCTATACAATGGGGATGATATCAATACCTAGTCCAAAGACCCATGTGAAAAAAGAAAGGTATGTGAAATGATCTACAATGCTCCATACAATCTGAGTTACTATTTTTTTTTCACTAAATTGCTTTAAATTTGCATCTTAGTTCTCTCCCTTTTTCATAGATGAGGGAATTAAGGCATTTAAAGAGATTAAATGCCCAAGACAGCTAGTAAGGAGCAGAAGCAGGACCCCAGAGTAGTTAAGAGCATGGACTCTGGGCCCGACAGAGTTTTAAAATTATTCCTACCTAAATGCAAGTTTCTCAAGGGTAGAAACAACAATTTCTCTGCTTTATAATTTTATCTCCTGTAGAATATAGCCTTTTATGGATACATAGACAGTGCTTGGTAAATCCTTCTTAAATAAGCCCAGACATGAGGCACAGCAATCCCAGAGGAAGCTTTGTTAAACCATTGTACAAAATTTAATTTAGGCTTTTATCCAATAGTTGTTCTATTTATAATAATCATGAAGTGCATATACATTCTTTTAGTTTAAAATAATACACAGACTAATGTAAATCAACCTGAAATCAATATAAGAAAAGACTCAAAGAAGAAAGCAATTGTCATGTCACTAAACCCCTTAACCTGAGGTGTCCTCCACTGCACCTGTTTTCTAAAGGATGTGCTGATTCAGTTCCTGTCAGGACAAGAAAAGTCCTCTTCATGGAAAATCTGTGATCTACGATTTGTGTATCAAGACTCATGGAAATGACTCCCCTTTTCTTGGATTTTCTAACCTATTCTCTACAAAAATAAAATCTCTAAGTTTTGTTAAAAAATATTATCCCTATTACCAGTTTGCTGATGTGTGACCATTATATTATCAATAGACAATTTCTACAGTACATGTTGTAAGTTCATATTCTTCTCTAAGAGAATTCATTGAATTCTTCACAAAGCTGAAGGTTTGGGCCCCTTGCTGACTTACTGGCACAAGACAGTAAGCGGGTGGAGGGGAGAAAAAAGAAGGCAAATCACTCGTTTCTATTTCTCCTACCAACTGGTTTTGTGCAGAAAAACTGATCCCCAGTCACTGAACCATACTTTTCCTCCCAACATGGTGGGTCCTTATATATCAGAGTCTTTGCATTTGTTCCTTCCCCTGTCTGGGATGCTTGTCCCCATACTTTCCCATAGCTGCCTCCTTTCCATTTTTCAGGTCCTTTTCTTAGATGAGTTTCCATTCCTGGCTAGAGTAGCTCCCTCACTCAGTCCAACCTAGCCACCTTCTTTAAGCATCTCCACAGCATTTCGCTGGGCCTGAAGTTATCTTATTTGTTTATGTGTTGACTGCCTGCCTCCTTCCACTTGACTATAAGCTCCTTGAGAGGAGGGAACTCTGTTTTGTTTATTGTTGCATCCCCAGATTCTTGTCACAGAGTAGGTGCTTGTTATATATTTGTGGACTCTGTTACAGGATGACAAGCCAACATCTCCAAGCCAGGAAATCTGTATTGAGGTCAAATCCAAGGAAGCAATACTTCCATGTCCTTGGTGGTGCCCTGCAGCTTCACAGTGATTGGAGCACCACATCTTTGCCTGTGGCAACTGCATCTCAAAACCTAATCCACATATTCAGTGTATTATTTCAAAACATCTATGTGATGGCTTCTAGGATTCAAATCGCTGCTCTGGCTTTCTAGATGGGTGACCTTGGACTGGTTATTTAAGCCCATGGTGCCAAGTTTCTTTTTCCTTACCAGCAGGGTTATTTAGCCCCTATCCTGTAGAGCTGAAAAATTAGCTGAATTATTGCAGTTTCCAGTCTTAGCCCAATTCCTGGCACAATGTAAGTTTGCTATAAATTGTAACTCTGAATTTATTACTGATGAAACATAAGTTTATGCTTGTGCCATTAGTCCTTCTTCCATGGCAGACCTCACTAATTGATTATGGCACTCTTTCTTTAAAAAGAAAAAAAAAATGGTCTTACAACCTTCTCAAGACTGACCTTGCCTAGATAGTCACGACAAATCAATCATTTGGAGTTGGCTTGCAAATGGAAACCTATTAGCTCTTCCTGACTCAGAGCCCCTTAACAGGCTGTCAAGCAGGATTATTAACATTGAGCATGGTGTCCAAAAGTAAATTAGTAGTTAATTTTGTCTCTGGACAAATGACAAATTCAGCAGTGTGCACCCATGGACAAACTTACTGGCACTGGAAAAGAAAATGTATCAAAAGAAATGGCCTTTTGATAGATGAGGATGGACGGAAGGTCCTGCTTCCTCCATTAGTTTTGGCTCCCAAGAGATTGTAGAAATAAGGACTCTCAGAAGGCAGGGTATGAACAGTTCTCTGATTTTCTTGCTGATGTACTCCTTTGGATGGAACAGCCATGATGGAAATTGGGAGTTCACCAGAAAAAAAAAAAAAAATCATCCCTGATGTTGATTGGCCTCCTGTGAATTCTTGATAAACACTCCAATACCCTCTGGCAATTTTTGGATTTCATTCTATATCAAAAGAGGTCTATAATTTTTTAACAATTTATTTTTAAATGGGAGAGAACCTAGCAGGTTACTTTTTTCTTTCTTCCTTTTTTTTTTTTTTTTTTTTTTTTTTTTTGTTATTTAGAATTGACAATGGGATTTTGCTAAGGAGCTTTTCCAAGAGCTGAGGAGCCTGCCAGTTTGGTTGGATAGCAATGATGCTTTCAGAACAAAAATGAAAAGAAGCTAGAAAAGATGAAATATAGAAGCAAAAATAGAAGGACACTTGTGTTGAATTTAGTTCCAGAAATTTGACTGTATCAAAAATAGCAAATTAGGAGATTCTGGTCCTAAGCATCCACAGGTTCTCTTTCTTGTTTCCAACTTTGATGGCTTCTCTTCATTCCTTAAATAACCCAAAGCTTCCAACATTCTTCATCAGTTTCATCACCAAACTTTTCCTGCAGAAAATGTGTTGGGAAAAAATTAATTTATACCAGGGTGGAAATGGCTAGATGACCTGGTATTTCCTCTTATTGGCAATACACAAATTTCATGGTTTAAGGACTATTAAATTGTGTCACTCCAAACCCTGCCCCCAATTCATGTGTCAATATCATAACTCCCAGTACCTCAGAATATGACTGTTTATAGAGTCAGGGTCTTTAAAGAGGTAATTGGGATTAAATGAGTTCATGGAGCTAGGCCTTAATCAATATGACTGGTGTTATTATAATAAAAGGAGATTAAGACACAGCCAGGCAGTGGGAAGACCATGTGAAGACAGCCATCTACAAGCTAAGGAGAGAGCCCCTTCAAAAGGAACCAATTATACCTTGATCTTGGACTGTTAACCTCCAGAATCGTAAGGAAATAAATTTCTGTTTTTTAAGCCTCCCAGTGTATGGAATTTTATTATGGCAGCCTGAGAAAGCTAATGCAAGTAGAATCAGTCAAACTTATGTTAGAATCTCAACTCTTCCATTTAGTAACCATGAAACCCACATAGTTAACCAACCCTCAGTGTTTCAGTTTCCTCTACTATATTTCATGAGGTGGCTGTGAGGATAAAATGAGATGGTGCACATTATTAGTTAGCATGGTGCCTGGAACTTAGCATCTCATAAAATAATATTATCACCACTATGATTGTTATTATGTTGGAATTTTAACTGGATACAATTGGGTGAAATAAGTACTTATGGACTATCATTTCTTCAAAAGATATTCATTAAGAGAACATACTGTACTGATGTCTTCTTACTCCTAAAGAGACTTCAATTCCCATAAAGGTGCCATCAGAGGCCACAAGCATGGCTTTGGTCTTCAAAATGCAGGTAAGAATTGTGGAAAATAAACCAGGTGCAGTGCACCCACTTAGATACCAGCAACACAGGAGAGAATCAGGAAGATCACAAGTTCAAGGCCTGCCTGAGCAACTTAGTAAGACCCTGACTCAAAATAAAATTAAAAAGGTTGAGGATGTAGTTAAGTGGTAGAGTTATGTCTAACATGTACAAGACCCTGAGCGAGCGAATCCCCAGTACTGAAAAAGAAAAAAAAAAAAAGAACGTGGAAAATAAAGCAGAGTCTATCCTATAGTAGACAGAGATAAGACTGATCTGTGAGAATATAAATTCTAAACTCATAGAACTATGAGTGGCTGTGGTTAGACAAATCGTTTATTAAAGCATTAGGACTAATAATAAGCAACTTGTTTCTAATTAATTTCCTAGGAAGTTGAATCATTTAAGCATATATCAAAATATAAAACTGAAGGTAGACTTCTTTCTGAATCTTGTCCCTGATGTGCAGTCTGTGCCTGGTCATTCCTTCCCAGCAGCATTGGGCTCACTCCTCTGTCACTTTACCCAAACCTTAGCACAAGATCTCTTTATTCACTAATCCTGAGGGTGTAATGTTACCCATCCTACAGCTTTGTGTTCTATTCTCCTCCTTGTTCCCCTTGCTAGGCCCCCCACAATTCTTTGGTACTCAAAGTCTACTAAACCCCTTCTTCTGAAGAATCTCTTACCTATTTCCCTGTGCAATACAACTAGGATCATTGTGCAACAGACTCAAGAAATCCGAAGCAGAGAGGCTGAGAGGAAAGGAGAACTGGATCCCATTCACTTATCAGGCCTCTGAAAGTTCCTAGAATATAACTATTAAGAGTATACCATTAACTTAATTGTTTAATGTCTCCCCAGATTCAGAATTGACACAAACATTAGAAATGGTTTAACAAAATAAACAAAGGTAATGTTTTCTAGACTTTTAGTTTTTTCTTCAAGAAGAGTGTGAACAAGACAAATTTCTTTGAACTGAAATGAAATCTTCCATTGTAAATGGTTATTTACATGAGCCTTACAGAAAATCATTTCTCAATATCTCTACCAGAAAAATGACAAGCATGACATGTTCACAAAGCGTCTGTTAGTCTGACATTCCCACTCCCACCCCACTGTCCAGCAGAAGGGAATAAAGACAGACTAGTGTTTCTAAATGATGTAACTAAATTTTTATTGCACATATATCTTTGCTCATTAAATTTCTAAACTTAGTAAAGATGTTAGCTTTGTTTTCCACTTTTCTTAACTAATGACAAATCAATTAATTTATTCGCCTTAGCCTCTCAACTTTTAGACCTCATGGTAAATAATGAGAGCAGAAAAAAGGGCCTTACTTAAATTCCTTTGTATTGCATCCAAGAACCTTCCTTGACTGTTCATGTGGCCTCACTCCCTTAGCTCCTTAGCTAGTCACAGGTAGACTTGGTTTGCAAGTGCACATCCAATGTCTTCCATGCACTGATTGCCAACATCACTGATTTGATTTTGCATCTGACCTGACTATGCTGTATCTTTTTCATCTCCTTGTAATGTTTCAATCTTAATGACAAGTCAGTGTGTTTGACTTTTTAAATTGTTTTAGTCTATACTGATGAAAGAAAACAAGTGTTGATAATGTTGTAATCCTCTGATTTTTTTTTCTTCCCCTAAGTTCATGGAGGAATTTGGATTAATACCTCTGGATGTAATAGTTTCTGTGAATGATTTGTGATATCTCTTGAAGGCCTGATAAAATCTTCATGTCTTCTTACAAGCAGATCTACATATTATACAGACAAAAGAACATACCAGAGCATGCAATTATGACTAGCTTAATCACAGGCTTCCCTAAGAATAGTAAAGGAATAAAAATAGTCATTAAAAATGAAATTAAAAGCAGCAAATATAATGCAGTGTTCCCCATAAGCATTAAGTAGATACTCATTAGCAAACTAAAAGACAAAGACGATACCAAAATGTGACTCAGGTCTGCACTGTCAGAGATGTGCAGTCACTGACACGATGGTCTCAGCAGTCCTGCAACAGGTGATGGGGAGGCTTGGATAGGGGAAGTATCACTTAAAAGTGAAGTTGTTCACAATAAGGCAGGGGGCACTAGGGAAGAACAGTGTTACCTTAGATTAGGTAGAGGGAAGTGATGGGAGGCAAGGGGAAGGGATGTGGGAATAGGAAAGATAGTAGAATGAAACAGACATTATTACTGTATGTATATACGTGACTACATGACCAATATGATTCTGTCACATTTACATTCAGAAAAATGAGAAATTATATCCCATCTATGTATGATATATCAAAGTGCATAAATGCATTCTACTGTCATGTATAACTAAAACAAATTTAAAAAATTATTTTAAAGTGAAGTTGTTTTGTTTTTAGTAGTGATGGCATCAATAGAAGAGTTTTCATTTATTTAGTGAAACTCGTCTGACTAAGCAAATTCTCACCTATTGTTTAGCAGAAAAACTGTCTGGTCAGCATCATCCAGAATACACATGCTTCCAATTGAGATAGTCAGTGTTCTGTTTCATAATTTATTGGATCTTTGCCCTTAGTAGAAGAAAATTTTAAACTAAGTTTATCTCCAGAATGTACTGTCTTTGAAAAGTGTATTTTATTCTATTATCTGTTAAAAACTAAATAAGCCATATTTTTAGGGAAGATATCATCAACTATCTGGACCATATAGACCAGACCAGAAGTTCTGATATGAATTCACTCTTGACAGGAATGTCAACTTCTGGGGACAGGAAAGGACAGCCCACTGCTTATCATTTCCAAATAAGAATTGAGGTGGATCTTACAAGGAAAATGAAGGAGAAGCTTTCCCTTTCTCTAGTGCCAGATATATAAGCCATCTAAGTTATACAAATGCTTAGATATTTTTATTTATTTATTTATTTGTTTGTTTATTGGTGGTGCTGTGTATTGAACCCAGGGAATTTGTGCATGCTAGGTAAGCACTCTACCAACAGAGCTATATCCACAGCTCCCTAAAGATTTTATTTCTTGAGGTTGAGCTGACCTGTACTACTTAGAGGCCTAGGCAGTTATCAATGCCTAGGATAAGAGTAATCATTTTTCATAGCATATCTAAGATATTCTCAAAGACCAAGTGATCTATGCAAGGCAAAGCCTCAAAATATTTTCATTATTCCTTGCAAATATTATCCTAAATCTGAAAATGGAATGAAGTTTCTTACTTGTCTTTGTATCTTTGGCATCTAGCATAGGTCTTGGCACATTTTATTGGATTGGACTTTTATAAAATTCAACAGATAACTAAATACATTGAATAAAGATAACTAGCCCTTAGATGACTTTTGTCTAACTCAAAATGCATCTATAGACAATCTAGTTCAACTGCCTTGCTTCACTTTGTAAAACTGAATAGGTTGGTCAAGTCACTGAGAACAGGTGAAATCACAGGTGTCCCTTGACAGACCCAAGGGAGAGTCACTGATTCATCTCACTGTTCATTCCCTGTTTCCATTTCACTTAGGCCAGACTTTCACTGAGTCAGCAAAAAGCATCAAAGCTAATGTTGGTTTGTTTTTCCAATCCATGTGTTCACACTTTCATAGTGTCCTTGAACCTATAGATATTAGATCACATGTTTTTTGAAAGCCTAATGTATAGTCATAAAACTAAAAAAGTAATGTATTGCTAAAACACATAGTTAAGTAAAATCTTGATCTAAGAATGAAAAGAAAGGCATGTTTTTAGAAACCTATGTGAAAGGTATTATGTTCAGACACTTTCGCTGACATTTTTAAAAATTTCTTAACACACTCTTTGAACTGAGTATTAGATTTCCCTCTTTATTAAGGAGAAAATCGGGGTGCAAAATGGAGCGTTAATATTTAATTTCATTTAACAAATATTTATTCATTATGTGTTAGTTGTGTTTCAAGCACTGTTCTAGAGGCTAAGAACACAGCAGCAAATAGAACAAAACTTTCATGGGCTGTGTGCCTGTGTTCATGTGACCAGTAGGTGGGTTTCCATCCAGATTTGTCAAATCCCTATATTCATGCTCTTTTCACTACACATGGTGGTTGGAATGGAGGAACTTGGAGAGAGAAGGCTGCAGTATTTGAGTAGCCTAAATAAGTGCCATGAAGTCCTGCCTGAAGTCCCCTCTGTACTAGACACAACATCCCAAAATTAAAAGGCTTCAATTGACTCTAAAATTGTCTTAAAAAACAATGAATGTGTGTGTGTATACACACACACACACACACACACACACACACATATATATATATATATATATATCACTAGAAAGTATATTGCTAGAGATTCTTTTCCCTATTTAAATTCTGGAAAGTATCATTTTCACCAGTTAGCAAGGAGTGATTCTGAGATTTTTCAGCAGATACTAAAGTTCATTGACCTATTTCTGACCTTTTGGAAAAAAATCCAGTTCCTTCATCCATTCATTCCTATGTTCTCATGTCTTGCATGACCAAAATAATAACTCAGGACTGACTCCTCTTCATTATAAGCTATATCTTCAAAAGCTCTGCATGCTAACTTCTCTGCTTACTGTGTTTTTCTAAACATTCTTCCCCTACCTGTGTTACAGTTGGGGTTTTTTTGTTGTTGTTGTTTCTGTGACCAAAAGACCTGAAACGAACCACTTAAGAGTAGGAAAAATTTATTTTGGCTAGAGATTTCAAGGGGTTAGTCCATGGTAGGCAGACTCCATTGCTCTGGGCCCAAGCTGAGGCAGAACACCAGAGATGAAGGGCATGGATGAGGAGAAGATATTCATTTTCACCTTAAGGTAGCCAGGAAGCAAAGAGAGGGAATGGGACTGAAGAAAAGATGCTCCCTTCCAGGGCACATCCCCAGTGACCCATCTCTTCCAGCCATGTCTCACCTGCCTACAGTTACCACCCAGTACGTCCATTCAAACTAGGATGGGCTTATTAGCTTATAGCTCTAATAATCCAATCATTTTACCTCTGAATATTCCTATATTAACACAGGAGCGTTGGGCGGGGGGCAACTCATATCCAAACCCTAATACTACCCTAGCTCTTTCTTTTCAAATCTGACCCATAAAAGCTTCATAACTTCACTCATGAGTCTTGCTTATGACCCCAAAACACTCAGGATCCTTTTCCTAGAATTTCAAAGACTCTGATCACAGTGGCTTTGGTCTTTTTCTCACAAATAAAACATTGAAAGGGTAAGGGTGGCTTTCTCAAGTATCTCATGATCAATAAGGGAGGAATAAATATTTTTAATCAAATCGTGTAATTGAATTTGTGAAGAATTATAAAATAATTTAATAGCTAATTTAGAAAGAAATTAAGAGAAATTTAAACTGGTTTGGGGGCAAAAAAAACCAAACTGGTTCATTCAGTCTCTTGTCAGAAGTAAAAATGCTAGGGCTTACAAACCAGCAATGAAGTGAAATTGTTCAAAACATCCACGTAAAGGCTTTTTAATATAGAGTCCATTACAAACATGAAGGAAAAGAAACACGGAACAGTAAATATTCACCATCTTATAAAATTTGGCATCTTGATTTACTATTTAACTACCCAATAAATATCAATGAACCTACATCATAGCATGCTACTTCCAAAATTATGACAACAAAATGTTCCCTTGCACAGTTGATTTGGCTACCCCTGTGTATGACCTGAGCTCTACTTCACCCGACCAGGGATGACCCTGGACACACCATGCCACTTTTCAGAGCCTTCATTTCTCTAGAGTCACCTACTCACTAGGGTTGTGAAAACTAAATGAGACCAAATACATAAAAGAGGTAGAGACAAATAAGGTACTATACCAAAGGTTATTATGTTTTTTCTCTGCTTAAATTATCAAATTAATATTATATTACATTAAATTTGGATTGTATTTAAGGTACGAGTAGATATTTTCTGCTTGACAAACTGGACAAAAATTCATAGCAAGGAGAATAAATTAATAGAACAGCTAGTAATTCTACAACCATGTCTCAGAAATTTTACTCCTCTGAATTAGCTTAGCTCTATTTTATCCTGTTAGATGTCATTTAGCAAGTAGTTCTGACCTTCCATTTATTGGAAGAACGTGTACAGGATGCTTTAAGCCCTAATGGACTCCAGAGCCCATCTTCTTTCTCAGTATGCTGGGAGAAAAATAACCTGAAACATTTTCTCCTTGGAAACCACAAGGCAGAATCTCTTCCTCCTTCTCCTCCCCTTCATTCTCTCTTGTTCCTCATCTTTCTCAGACTGTATTTCTAAAAAGGAAATACACTTTATGTACTAAAGTCAGAGATTGGCAGAACTACAGGGGACTAAAGGAGCTATCTTGGAATTCTCAGGTTTTGGAAACTTAGGCCCATGTGAGGTACCTGCACAAGAATATAAATCATGAAAGCCTAAGAAACCTAATTCTGGAACTGTAGTCTATACTTTCTCTCTTTAAGGAACAATCAAGTATGAAGAATCTGTCTTTTGAAGATCTTATATTGAGGTCCAGGGCCTTTTCAAAATCTCTTACCTTGTCCTTTCCCTCATAAATATTTTTTAAAAATTAAAACATGATAATCTTATGGGGGTGCTGGGGATTGAACCCAGAAGGGTTTTACTGAGCCACATTCCCAGCCCTTTTAATTTTGACATAGTGTCTCACTAAGTTGCTTTGGGTTTTGCTTAGTTGCAGAGGCTGACCTCCTTGTAACCCTCCTGCCTCAGCCTTCCAAGTTGCAGGGATTACAGGTGTGCACCACCACACCCAGATTATTCTTGCTTTTGCCTCTCAGTGGAAAGAGAACTGAATTACATGTTAGAACTCATATTTTAAAGTGCTGGCTCTGCTCATTGCTATGTCACCTTAGAGAGGTCACAAGATTTGAGTTCTAGGTCTTGTACGTAAAACACTAACATGCCTACCCTGATTACCTGCCAGAGTTGAAGCAGATAAGATGATAAATGTGAATATTTCCATACATTATAAAACCCCCAATACAGGGATTATTGTTAAATATCTTGTGACTACCAGAAAAGCTTTTAAAGACTAAATTAAAAAATTATATTATATGGGGTAGAAATACAAATTAACTAATTCTATTTTGAAATGAAAGATAAGAGTGACATCAGAGCCAGGCATGGTGGTGCATGCTTGTAATCCCAGCAGCTCTGGAGGCTGAGACAGAAGGATAGCAAGTTCAAAGCCAGCCTCAGCAATGGCAAGGTGCTAATCAACTCAGTGAGACCCTGTCTCTAAATAAAATACATAATAGAAGGATAGTAGAATGAATCAGACATTATTACCCTATGTACATATATAAATACATGACTGGTGTGATTCTACATCATAAATAACCAGAAGAATGAGAATTTATACTCCATTATATATGATGTATCGAAGTGCATTCTACTGTCATGTATAACTAATTAAAACAAATAAAAATTTTTTTAAAATAAAATACAAAATAGGGCTGGGGATGTGGCTTAGTGGTTGAGTGCCTATGAGTTCAATCCCCAATACCAAAAAAAAAAAAAGAGTGATATCAGCAAGTTAGTGCAATTGGAGTCTTTAGTCCTCACAGAGACACAACCTTAACAACAACAAGTGGGCCAAAATGCCCTGTGGGAATTCAAGAAAATAGTTATAAAGTTGCAGTGCTACAGGTGAACAAGCTGAAAAAAGTCACACTAAAACAAAACAAAACAAAAAGTCATTGTTCTCCACCTGCAATTTCCTCTCACCCAAGTTGGCATGGCTCAGCACAGGAAGAAAACACCCAACTCTTGACTTGAAAGGGAAGAGGGGAGTTCCAGTGAGGGGCTGAGGTGGGGCACTGCTTGAGGGACTAATTTCTGTCTGAGCTGCTAAGAGTCATGAAGAACTAGTATTCCCTGCATGGCTGAGGGCTGTGGAAAGCAAAAGGGAGCTTAGCAATATCACTATACCAAGAACCTGCAGTACAACAAACACAAGAAAGAGCAGTTGATTGTAAACTCCTAAAAAAGAAACAGATAACCCTTATGCACACAGGCTCAAAGAGGACATATCGACCTAAAATTTTGATCCAGACTGATTTGAGATGGTCTCCCAGGTACAAAGCCTGCTCACTAAGGACAGTGAGAAGTAGCTGTTTTTTTCAAGTGCCTAAGTTTTGACAATCAGAAAGCATATGAAGAAACAGGGAAACATGGCTCAAATAAAGGAAGAAAATTAATCTCCAGAAACCGATCATAGGGAAACAGAGATCTATAAATTATCTGACAAAGGATTCAAATTAGCTGATTTAAATAAGGCCAGTAAGCATAAACACAACACAGAGAGACAACCAGATTAAATTGGGAAAACAATATATAAATAAAGTGAGAATATCAACAAAGAGAAACTACTAAAATGAAACACAGAAATTCTGGAACCGAAAAATAGAATAACTGAATTGAAAAATTCACTATAGGGGTACAACAGCAGACACCAAACTAAACAAGTGATCAGCATACTGAAAGATAGGTGATCGAAATGATCAAGACGAAGAAGTAAAAAGAAAAATGTGTTATAACTATAAAATATCTTATATAAGCCTCATGATAACCACAAAGAAAGTATTTACAGATACCAAAAGAAAAAAATAAAAACAGGAATCAAAACATCACTATACAAAAATCAACAAAATACAAAGAAATACAAGAAAGGAAAGAGGAACAAAAGGACTACAACACAGAAAACAATCAACAAAATTACAATAGTAAATTCTTCCCTGTCAATAATTACTTGAAATGTAAAGGATTAAACTACTCAATCAATTGAGAGAGAGTAGCTAAATTGATACAAAACAAGACTCAACTATATGCTGTCTACAAGAGACTCACTTTACACTTAAGGACATACATAGGTTAATAGTGAAGGGTTAGAAAAATATATTCCATGTAAATAGTAAACAAAAGAGAGCAAACTGGCTATATCATATTAAATAGATTTTAAGTCAGAAACTCACAATGAACAAGGATTTTTATATTGATCAAAGGGGCAATTCATTAAGAAGATATAATGTTATAAATATGAATTTCACTCAACATCAAAGCACTTAAATATGTAAATCAAACATTAAGAAATCTGAAATAGATTGTAATGCAATAATAGTAAGAGGCTTCAATACTCCCACTATCAATAAAATAGAGATCATCCAGACAGAAATAAGAAAATAAAAAAGGAATTAGAACATCAAACATTATAGAATAAATGGACCTAACATAAAAACATAGAATCATCTTGACCACACAGGAGAATACTCATTATTTTTAAGCACAATAGGGAACATTTTCCAAAAGAAATCACGTTAAGTCACAAAAAAGTCTTAATAGTTTTACAAAGACTGAATTCCACCAAACATCTTTTCCAACAACAATGAAATGAAATTACAAATAAAATCAAAAGGAAGACTGGAAAATTCAAAAATATATTTTAACACACTCTTGAACAAACAATGGGCCAAAGAACCAGTCATAAGGAAAATCATAAAATAATTTGAGACATATGAAATTGAAAACATGCTAAAATTTATTAAATGTAACAAATCAACATTAAAAAGGAAGTTTAATCCTACATTTAAAAGAGAAAAGTTTGCAAATAAAAACCTAATTCTATACCTCAATGAACTAGAAAATTTAAAAAGGAGCAAACTGAATCCAAAGTTAGCATGAAGTAATAAGATAAGGAAGATTAGAACAGAAATAACACAGAGAACAGAAAAACAACTCAAAAAAACCCCAAGAAAACTAAAGAGTAGTTTTTAAGAATATGATCCACAATATTGACAAACTTTAGCTAGAACAACTTTATACACATTAACACTCCCTTTTACTAACAAGTTTAAGAAACTGAAACCATATATGTATCCCTATCTTATAGAAGGATAAAATGAATCTGAATTAATTCAAGCAACTTGCTCAAGGCCTCATACAACTCATAAAGAGAAGAACTAAGACTGAAATCTATGTTTGTCTGGCACCAAAACCAGTGGACATAATGTTGTATAGTTGCAATCATAGTCTTTGTAGCCTTTTTAGAATGGCTACGTTCACTTAGCAATATGCACCGAAAAGGTTCCTTCATATATTCCTATGGTTTGATAGTTCATTTCTTTTGAATCAATGAATAATATTCTGTTGTATGATCCATTCACCTATTGAAGGATATACAATTATAAATAAAGCAGCTAAAAACATTTGTACTGTGGTCTGAATGTTTGTGGCCTCCCAATATTTTAGGGTTGATCTAACCCAAAGGTGATGATATTAAGAGGTGAACCTTGGGAAATGATTAGGACATAGGATTGGAGCCCTCATAAATGGGACTAGTAACCTTATGTAAAAGACTTAGGAGTTTTCATTTTTCTCTTCCACTACATTAGAACACTGCTAGAAGGTACTATCTATAAACTGCAAAGCAAACCCCCACCAAACACTGAATCCACTATGTTATAGCAAGGCACACCCTTACATCTCTGGCTTTATTACACTAAAAGTTAATTTATCCTCTGTTCTTCTTTAGACAGTGACTCGATGATTCTGATAATTGCTTTCTATGTGGAGATTTGACTATCTAAGCAGATTTGGCATCATGGGTCAGGAGAATCTCAATATATTCTCCATAACAGTGTGTTGGGGCTTTTTACTAACTCAGTTTGGAACAATACACATCACTTCTAAATGTATCTTTTAATATAACTTGTTAGAAAATCTTGCTTTAAAATAATGGATTGGGATGTGATGTCTCTCCCATATGCCCAGGAAATAAATTAGATATTGCTAAGCATGGGTAATGTCTACCATCCTTCAAACTTTACCTTCCATATAATGATCTTGGCTAAGTTGATCTCCAGAATATTCATGAATTATTTGTCTAGCCCCCTAACTAACATATTCAATCTTTCAGTTTCTAATTTCAAAACTCAGAGAAGAGTTCCTATACTCATTGTCTTCTAGCATTACCCAAAGCAGGAATATCTCAATTTAAAAGAAACTGTGGTATGAATAACTTCTGACTTTGAGACTTGAATATTACAGAAGACCTGGGGCAGCATTTACTAAACACCTAAAGAAAAGGGATTCTGCTAACCAATTTATTTTTCTAGCAGACTCTTCATTTTAAAATCAGAAGAGAATATTTGAAATTTGCAGAATGTAGAGAAATTTACCAAGCATCATGGGAACATTATAAGTAATAATGGCCTTGGATTTGTATTGGAAATCTTAAGAAGAAAAGGACTATAATTTCTGAGGACACAGTTGGTAGAGCATTTTGCCTAGTGTTATGG
Source organism: Marmota flaviventris (assembly GCF_047511675.1). Classification (NCBI taxonomy): domain Eukaryota; kingdom Metazoa; phylum Chordata; class Mammalia; order Rodentia; family Sciuridae; genus Marmota; species Marmota flaviventris. The sequence goes on along the minus strand of NC_092499.1, from coordinate 61,916,601 downwards.
TTTGGATGTGAGGTGTCCCCTAGAAGCTCATGTGTGAGACAATGCAAAATGGTTCAGAGAGGAAACGATTGAGTTGTGAGAGCCTTAACACAATCAGTGAATTAACCGCTTGATGGGATTAACTGATTGGTACTTGGAGGCAGGTGGGGTATGGCTGAAGAAGGTGGAGCATTGGGAGTATGGCTTTGGGGTACATATGTTGTATCTGGCCAGTGGTATTTCTCTCTCTGTTTTCTGATCATTGTGAGCTGCTTCTCTCGGCTACACTCTTCTACCATGATGTCCAGCCTCAACTGGTGCCCTGAGAAAGGAGCTGGCTGTATATGGACTGAGAACTCTGAAACCCCTTCTTAAAGCACTGTCTTCATTCTCCCTCTCTCTATATACGTATGATTTGCATATGATTATATGAACATGTAGAAACTTACAAAAGCATGAAAATCAATTTGTAAATCATGGCTACCTGGAAAGGCCAGGAATTGGAGGCCTTTAGGTGGAGATGGAGGAAGACAGTGGAAGCCTATTGTATGTTTCCAGCATACAGAATTTAAGATACTCTACTTAAGTAAACTCAGTTTATGAGTGGCAATGTTTTACACACACACACACACACACGGTAAAAGGAAAATACCTAGATCTACAGATACTTACTTGCATGGTTATCTTAAAATTCTGTCAAATGAAAATATTTAAGTTAGCCTACTAAAAACAAAATTATCTTGTATATACTCATATGTATCTTATTTTTCTCAGTGACTTCATCATATTCTATGGTATGGATGCAATATAATTTATTCAACGATGACAGTCTCAGTGAAAGCTATTGGATTTTTTTTAATCTAGCTTGAAGACAATATAAACATCTTTCTACAGTTATTCTTACATGTTGATATTTTTAATAACATAGTTTCCTATCAATAAAACTGCTGAATTGAAAGCAGGTATATTTTAAACTTTAATAATTGTATCCATATAGCTCAGAATTTTCTGAGGTCATCTTCAATTTCTTCCTTCATTGTTGTATACTTTTCATTATAGAGGTCTTTCACTTCCTGGGATAGATTTATTCCTAGGTATTTTTTTAAAGCTATTGTGAATGATTGTTTTCCTGATTTCTTTTTTCAGCAGATTTTTTGTCTGTATCTAGGAAAGCTATTGATTTTTGTATGTTGACTTTATAGCCTACTATTTTGCTGAATTTGTTTATTAGCTCTGAGCAGTCTTTTGCTGGGCTTTTTGGATCTTCCAAGTATAGGATCATATTTTCTGCAAATGGTGATAATTTGACTTCTTTGTTTCCTATTTTATCCTTTCTAATTCCTTCTCTTGCCTAATTACTCTGGTTAGAATTCTAGTACTATATTAAATGGAAGCAGTGAGAACAGACATCATTGTCTTATTCCAGATTTTAAAGGGAATGCTTTCAGTTTTTCCCCATTCATTCTGAAGTTGGCTTTGGGTTTTTGTAGATAGCCTTTCTTATGTTAAGGTAAGTGCCCCCTATACCTAGTTTTTTCAATGACTTTATCATAAATGGATGCTAAATTTTGTTGAAGGCTTTCTCTGCATCTTTTGAAATGACTAAGAGATTTTTGTCTTTAATTCTATTTATGTGATGAATTGCATTTTTTTGACTTGTGTATGTTAAAACTTCCTTGCATTCCTGGAATAAAACCAACTTGGTCATGGTGTACAATCTTCTTAATATGTTGTTGAACGTGATTTGCTAATATTTTATTAAGGATTTTTGCATCTAAGTTTATCAGGGATATTGGTGTGTAGTTTTCTTTCCTTGATGACCTTTTCCTAATGACCTTATCTGGTTTTGGTATGAGTGTGATACTGGCTTCATAGTATGAATTTTCAAGTATTCCCTCCCTTTCTATTTCATTAAATAATCTGAGGAGTATTGGCATTAGTTCTTCTTTAAAAGTCTGATAGAATTCAACTGAGAATCCATCTGATCCCAGACTTTTTTTTTGTTGGATGAATTTTTATTATTGCGTCTGATTACTAGTTATTGATTTGTTTAGGTTTTCTATATCCTCTTGATTCAATTTTGGAAGATCCTATGTGTTTAGAAATGTATCCATTTCTTCTGGGTTGTCCAATTTATTGTATAAGTTTTCAATATATTCTTAACGACCCTTTGGATTTCTATGATGAATGTGATGATTTCCCTTTTTCATCTCTAATTATTGTAATTTGGTCTTCTCTCTTTTTCTTTGGTCAGTTTAGATAATGGCTTGTCAATCTTATTTGTCTTTTCAAAACAACAATTCTTTATGTTATCAATCCTTTGTATTTTTTTGTCTTAATTTCATTAATTTTGGTTCTGATTTTACCTCCTTTCTTCTACTGGTTTTAGAATAGGTTTTTTTTTTTCTTCTTTTTCAAAGGGCTTGAGATATATCATTAGCTTGTTTTGGAGGCTCTTTCTTTTTTCTTTATGTAAGCACTCACAGCTATAAGCTTTTCTCTTAGAACTGCCTTCATCATGTCCAAAAGGTTCTGGGATATTGTATTACTATTCTCCTTTGATTCTAAGAATTTTTAAATTTCTCCTGATTATTCTATTGCCCATTCATCATTCAAAATATTTTGTTCAATTTCCATCTGTTTATACAGTTTCTGTAGGGTTTCTTGGTTTTGATTTCCAATTTCATTCCATTATGATCTGATAAGATGCAAGAAATTATATCCAAATTTTTATGCTTGCTAAGAGTTGCTTTGTGGCCTAAAATGTGGTCTCTTTTGGAGAATGTTCCATGAGCCTTTATTAGGTGAAATATTCTGTAGCTCTTATTGGGTGAAATATTCTATAGATGTCTGTTAAGATCACTTGATTTATAATATTTTTAGGTACAAAGAGTCTTCACCAAGTTTATATCTGGTAACCTGTCTATTGATGAGACATGTGTGTCAAAATCACAAACTATTATTGTAGTGGGGTCTATCTGAGGTTTTGAGTAGTGTCTGTTTTATGAAATTAGATGCACTAATGTTTGGGGCATAAATATTTATTATTGTTATATCTTCTTGTTGGATTGTTCCCTTTACCAGTATGAAATGATAACTTTTGTCTCTTCTGATTTTGGCTTGAATTCTTCTTTGTCAGCTATAAGAGTAACTACTCCTGCTTTTTTTCCTTTTCTTCCTTTTTTTTTTTCTTGGATCCGCTTACATGTTACATCAATTTTTATCCTTTCACTTTCAGTCTATAGCTGCCTCTGCCTGTAAGGTGAGTCACTTGCAAAAAAAAAAAAAAAAATACAGTTGGGTCTTGTTTTTTTAATCCATTCTGCCAGACTATATCTTTTAATTGGAGAGTTGAGACCATTTACATTCAATGTTATCATGGAGGGGATGTTTATTAATTCCTGCCATTTTGATTTATCATGTTTAATTGGTCCTGTTGCTAATTTTCTTTAGCTACTCTTCAAATGAGATTTGTTCATTTAGAACTCTGAGACTTGTTTTTTAATTCTTCTATACAGAGTATTTCTTTAAGTAGGTTCTATAGTGTTGGATTAGTAGTCATATTCTTTTAGTTTCTGCTTCTCTTGGAAGGTTTTTATTTATTCTTTGGTTTTGAAGAACAGCTTTGCTGGATTTAACAATCTTGGTTGACAGTTATTTTCTTTCAGGACTAGTAACATATTCCAAGCCCTCCTGGATTTTATAGTTTGTGCTGAGAAATTGGAAGTGATTCTCTTTGACTCACCTCTAAATGTGACTTGATGTTTTGCTTATGAGGCCTTTACTATTATATCTTTGTTCTGTATGTTTAAGCATTCTAATAATAATGTGCCATGGGAAGGTTCTTTTCTGATCTTGTTTATTTGGGGTTTTAAATCCTATATGTGAACATCCACCTCATTCTCAAGGTTTGGAAATTTTTGTTATCATGTCTGAAAATGTTATCCATGCTATTATCCTGCATCTCACAACCCTCTTCAATTCCATTGATTCTTAAATTTGATCTCTTAATGTTGTTAGAGAATTCTTGTATATTCTGATCCCACTTACTTTTTTTCTTTTATTTAGTACTATCATAATGTTCTAGACTGGCCACTTTGTCTTCTAGCTCTGAGATTTTGTCTTCAGCATAGTCTACTCAATAATAGACACTTTCAACAGAACATTTTATTTGATTTATTGTGTCTTTCATTTCCAGGATTTCTGTTTGGACTTTAGCTCCTCATTGAATTTCTCATTCATGTTCTGTATTGATTTTCTTAATTCATTCAGTTGCTTCTCTGTGTTCTCTTGAAATTCATTGATCATTTCTATAATCATTCTTTTGAATGATTGTATTTGTATTTCATACAATCATTTATATGAAATAACTTTAATATATTTGGAGTCAGTTACTGGTGAATTATGAATCTTAGGAGGTGACCTGTTACCTTATTTTTTCATATTTCTTATATATCTGTGTTGCATTTTATGCATCATTTGGGATGGATTTCTCTTCCACTCTTACATGTAGATCTTTATCAGACATAGCCTTCTCTTGCCAAAGTGTCCTAGCATGATCTAGACTGAGACTTTCTCATAGTTGTGGTATCCAGTCTTTGTGTTAATTTCATTTTTGCTATATGAGTAGATAAGCATGAATAGTACCTAAGAGCCCACTCCTCACTATTTCTACTTGGGGCCTGGTCATTAGTTTGGTTTTTAGTCTTTTCTATTCTTATATTAAAGTATACCTAAAATTTCAGTGTTATTAACTTTGTGGAGCAGGGTGCTGTCTGTTGGCTGAGATTATCTCAACAGCAGAGTCTCTACTCTGTGAACTTGTAGTGTCACTGTAGATTCCCAGCATCTCACTAAAAAGGTAGAAACAAACAATAGCAACAACTAATGCAAACAATGTACAGCATTAAAATAAATACTCAGTGCCTATGATGGCATCTATAACACTAGTTGTACCACAAAAACAGGAAAGGTGTGGTCATCAATTGCCATTAGCAAAAGCAATAACTGTGAACTATATTTGGCATTAAAGTAAACATCATGTATCAACTATGTCATCAACAGCAGTAATAACCACAACATAAATGTGTAGGAGTTATTTAAACCAAACAGTTCTAAAAGATGATAAAAACACAGTTCATTAACAGAAAAGAAAATGTAATGGGAAGGTAAAAGAGAGTTCAGAATGTTTAAAATGTGAACAGAGTTAATCCAGAAAAAATGTAATGAATGATCATTATAAAGAATAGAAAATAGGAAAAACAAAGTAAAAGGAGTAAGAAAGAACAGAGAATTTGGCTATTAGCATGAGAAGAAAGGAGAGAAAGAGAAATAAACAAAACAAAATCAAAATAACCCCAAAATCCTAATTCTCAAATGACAAGGAAAAGTAACTGTATTTTTAAAAATGTTAAAAATGAAGGGCAGGGAGAACAAATATCTATATGTATATATGTCCACAAACCAATCAGCATAGCAAGAATAACAAAGAAATAAAAAAAGAAGAAAGAACGAATGATGCTTAATGAAAAATGAAAGGCTGGTTTCCACTGAGGTTGTTAAAACAGCCGATGAGAATGGATGATCACTGCCTATGCCCAACTGTTCTTTCATGTTTCATTTTGGACTATATACTGGGGCAAGGGAAGGGGGTACTGAGGGAGGAAACATGTAAACATTCAAGGGCTGAGGATTATTAACACCTTCCTTTTTTGGTGTTGCTCACTGAGCTGCCAGTTAGAGTGACCTAAAACTCCACAAATAACTGAAATAACTCTCAGCATCCTTTATCACCAGTGTGAGGCAAGATGGAATGGAAAGCACAGACAGTTGGAGTTTTATCTAAATAGACCATATTGATGCACTACCAGGGTGCTGGGACTTAGGTTTAATCAGACCTTAGGGGCTTTGTTGGATGGTATCTTCTCTGAAGAAACTAGATTAAGATACCTCTGGGGCCTAGCAGATACTGATCTCTTCTGGGAGCTGATCTCGGGCCTCCCAAGAATTCTACTCATGGGGCAGAAGAGTCAACCCTCCACAGACTCTGCTGCCTAGGAACATAGCCTTCAAAGCCTTAGTCCCTGTGTATATTCTTACCTCCCTGTTTTGATGCCTGTTTAGATTTTCAATCCTCTTTACATGGTCACATAAGCCATCAGACTCAAAGGCAAATCAAGTTGGACTCCTCTTCATTTTTCTGACTCGATTCCCCCTGAGTTTTCTGTGCCTGTTTCACTCACATTCTGCTAGGTACACCCTAGGCCACATGGGAGGCAAGCATGGCAATGTTGGCTATGATTTTCTGGGCTCTGCAGCCACAAACTGCAGTGTGGTCTTCTCAGAATGGTTCCTGCCTCAGTTCTCCATTTGTCAGTTGAGAAACACAGAGCATTTTTTAAACACTAGAGCTTACCATGCAGTCTCTGGATCAGCTAAGATCAGGTTTCTTTTCTGATCTACAGGTTTTTCTGTGCCAAATATTTCCATTTTGTTTCTCTCTGTGTGCCAACCCTCCCTTCTACAGTGAACCAGTGCCACTCTGCTGCTGCTGCCACTGCCACTGCCACTGCCAGCACCAGCTTGGCTCCAACGTACTTTTTCTTATTTGTTTGATGCACCCAAATTTCTAAGTCTCTAAGACACTCTGATTGTTCAGCAGTAAATTTTAGTGAAATCCCTCTTTTACCCACCTTGCTGAGAAGCAATACTCCCACTTCTTGAGTTCCAAGACATGGAGCAACTGGAAATGTAGTCTTCCTCAAATCTGCCACTTAGAATGTGTACTTGCAATTAAGTGACCTTAGATGTATGAATCTATTTCTGGATTCTATTCTGTTTCTTTGATCTATATGTCCATCCTTAAGACACTAAAACAATACCTTATTGTGGCTTTATAGTAAGTCTTCAAATCTGCAAATCCTTCAATTATAATCTTTTTCAAAATAATTTTGGATGGTTAGCTTCTTTATACCTTCTTATAAATACTATAATGTTTGCCTATTTCTGAAAAAAAAAACCCTTAAATTATGATTGAAATTGCAATGAGGGGGCTGGGGATGTGGCTCCAGCAGTAGTGCGCTCACCTGGCATGCGTGGGGCGCTGGGTTCAATTCTCAGCACCACATAAAAATAAAATAAATGTTGTGTCCACCAAGAACTAAAAAATAAATATTGAAAAATCCTCTCTCTCTCTCTCTCTCTCTTTAAAAAAAAAAAGAAATGACAATGAGTATGTTGATCAACTTGGGGAAAACTGGCATCTTAGCCATTTTAAGCCTACCGAGCTATGGTCATAGTGTATCTTTCCACTTATTAAGGTCATCTTTAATCTATTTCTGGAATGCTTTGTAGTTTTCAGTGTATTTGATTTCATTGTTTTTAGCAGTATTCTAAAGATTAGGTTCTAAATATCAGTTGCTAATTATACATGGCTAGTATAAATAGATACAATTGATTTTTGTATATTGAATGAGTTCTCTTTATTCTGGCTGAAGGGAACATGAAACATTCCTGGTCCTGTATTGCTCTGAGAATTGTTTGTATTAGAATTTCACTAATTGCTCTTTCCTCAGAATTTGTTACTGCAATTCACCCTACATTCAAACATTGTGTTCCAAGACTCAAGCAAATCACCATATAGATATCTGAAAATTTTTCCCTCTTTATCTCTTTCCTCTGCAAATTCTTGCCTCTTTGGTCTTCTCATAATTCAATCTCTGTCTCTTCAACTCAGGGAGATTTGGGGCTTTGTTTGGGTTCTTCTTCTGTATACCAAAATCTAGAAATGGTCATCTGGTAGACATTGGCTCATAGCTATGATTTCTAAGGACAGAGTTGGTAAAGTGCATGCCTACCAACCTCTTTGTCTGCCTATAGCTGTTTCCAATAGATAATCCTGCTTTATAGTAATTTATGAATGGGAAATTACTCACACTTCGCCAAAAGAGGGAATTCTGTCTCTTGCATTTTTTTGTAATAAATTATGTTCATAGTTTTCCTGACAGCTAGCTATACTACCATTTCTGAGAAAATCCCTACTTGGTCATAGTTATTGGTCATTTAATTCAATGCTTAAATCAATTGGCTGATATACTATTTAATATTTTGGCATCTAATTCTTAGTTTTTTGTTTTGCTTTGTTTTTTAATTTTAGGTGGACACAATATCTTTATTTTATATTTATGTGGTGCTGAGGATTGAACCCAGTGCCTCTCACACTGGCGGTGAGTACACTACCACTGAGCTACAACCCTATGCCCTAATACTTAGTTTTAATTCATAGTTTTTTACTTATTGTGTTCTCTATTAAATATATAATAATATTTTGTTATTAAAGTCATGATGGTTTTATAAAGTGAACTTGGGAACATTCTGTTTTTCTTTAAATTATTTTAATAAAGCCAAAATTGCTTGTTTTTACACAGAACTCATCTATTCAAACATCCTGTCCTTTTTAGTAATAAACCTCAAATGATCTTTCAAATCCCTTTTATAGAGTTTAGTTTATTATTCAGTCTTCTACTTTGAAGGGTTAATTCAGTTACATTTTGCGGGGACATATCCATTCTTCTAGTTTTAAAAATTTTTTGTTATAAAATTTCACACAATATCTTGCTAATGTTTGTTAATTTGCAAGTTCTATTGTGCTTTTCATAGTCCTAGTATTTATGTCCTTTCACAGGCCTAATGATACAAGTATTTACTTACTATTATGTGAGGGGGGAAAAGAAGATATCAAGCAATCCCTTCAACTGAAACATTTCTTATCTTTTCTTTCCTATTTCTTCTTTCTCCCCAATACTAGGTCCTTAGAATGTTTTTACTTCCCATTCATTCCTAACCCATCTTGAGACCCTGCTAAGATTCATTTCATTTGGTTCAAATGAAATTTCTTTAATATTTTTCTCATATATGTTATTGCTATGTTGCAAATATCTTTCTTTTACCTGAATAGCAAATGATCTCTTGGTTGGCTATAAAATACTTAGGATGTGCTATGATTTGAAAGTGTTGCCCAAAGTTCATGTGTTGGGAAACTTGATTCTCAATATAGAGAAGTTGTGAGGTAGAACCTTTAAAAGGTGTTTGGAACATGGGGCCACTATCCTCATAGATTGATACCATTAAGGCCAACAAGAGTTCATATAAATGGATAAATTCTGGCCCTTCTTGCCCTCTCTCTTTGCCTTTTCCCCATGAGATGATATAGCAAGCAGGTCTGTACAGATGCTAGTGTCTTCAACTTAGACTTCTCAGTCTTCAGAACTGTGAGGCAATAAATTTCTATTTATTATCAATTAGCCAGTCCATGGTATTCTATTACAGCAGTACAAATGGACTAAGATAGGGTGCCTTCTTTTACATTTAATAGACCTTAGAATTTATTTCATATTCTTTTTGACTTCCAGGTTGCATAATGAAGTCAAATCCTGATTCTATTTTTTTTATATAATTAACTTGTTTTTGTCTGATTAGGGGCTTGTAAGATGTACTCTGTTTTTTCATCAGAGTTCAAGAATCATATTCATATATGCCTGAATCTTTTTAAGTCAATGCCATCTATAATTCTAAAATCCTTTCACTCTATAATCTCATATGTCTTCAGTTCAGGGATATTATTTTTTTAATGGTGGCTTTTTGCCTCCATGTGTGCTTTTTCCTCATTCCCATGACTCATAAATTAGGTCTCCTGGATTATCCTCTACTTCTTAGTTTAGCATAGGATTCCTTAAATCTCCATTTTCTCAGATCCTCCAGCTACTGATCCCAAAGCATCAATAATACATTTCTTACAATTACCAATGCTATAGAATTTGAAAAAAATCATCTTCTAGTAGTAGTACTAAACAGCAAAAACCTCATATTTCACCATAATAATCATGAGATTTAAAATACCAAAGAACATCAGCAATAAATGAATGTTATTAAAAATGGTATAAAACATTACAAATATAAAATTAAACACTAATGGATTAATTTTTTCATAAAAAGTAGATTTCTCAGAATTTCATTTAAAGAAAAAAATGAAACAAAATTTGAAACCAATTTGGCAAATGCCTTGAACCACCAATACAAAATATTTTTATATGTGTGTCAAAGAATATTAAAAGTATCAGAGGATATGACCATCTTCTTACACTGATCCCCCCACCCTTCCCCACAGCCTCTACAACTAAGCATAGATAGATCTAGGAGGAAATGTAGAAAGAAAATCCTTTCTTCTCTACATTCATTCTTTAGACTCAAAAAGACTATTGTGTTAATAATCAAGCATTGTAGTCAAAACAAACAGGAAATCAACCCTATTTTTCATTGGAAACATTTATATATTTTTAGAAATAGAAAAGCTGTTCAAATAACTGCTAAAGAACACCATTAGGGTGAATAGTAAGTTTCAGAAGATAATCAGCACTTTACACAAATGAGAACATCTGCAGTCACCCCAGGACTGATGAAATTACAGGGTTATCAATCCTCATGCTTCAGGGAATGGACTAATCACCAGCTGGAAGAAAGAAGATATTCCCCCAATGGTATAATATTTCTGCAATATCATCAATTACATTCAGATTTTTATTCCCCTTTAAACATAATTCATTGGGAGGTTTTAAAGAACACCATGGCCAAATAGTGTAACCTGAGAGGAAACTCTTTAAAGGTTATGAAAATATATTTTAGAGAAATGAACTCAAGAAAAAAAAAAGAAACTCTCACAGAAGGTAAGCAGAATATTATATTAGTTAACAATGATCCACCATTTGGGGTATTTATCACACAGAATATAACATCTAACACAAAGTAAAATTCAGCATTTATTAAACAAATGAATGAACAAAGGAACAAATTTTCACATGCCTGGCTGGGTTCAAATATACCAGTCTTAGTCTTACTAGTATTTGGCCTTGAGTTACTAACTCATGTGTCTTTTTTTTTTTTTTTTTTTTTTTTTGTACTGGGGATTGAAACCAGAGCCACTTTACCACTGATTTACATCTTTAGCCCTTTGTTATTTTTGACACAGGGTCAAGCTAAATTCCTGAGGCTGGCCTTGAAATTGGGATCCTCCTGACTTAGCCTCAGAAGTTGCTTTGATTATAGGCATGGGCCACAGAGCCAGGCCTCAAGTGTCTTCTTATCTTCAGTTTATTAATCTGTAAAATAGAGATAATTGTAACTAATTCTTCTTATTACTGAGAGTGAGCCAAGTAATGTATATAAACAAAACTGCTATAGACAATGAATTGATTTTAAATTATAAATGTAGCAGCATTATAATCAAGTTATATTTTCTGGAAGGTGGGAATTTGAAAGATTTCTTAGAAACTGAAAAGAACTTTTTCATTTCTTTCATGAGTCACTCAGCAAAAATCACCCATATGCTATTTCAAGTTAGTTATTACCTGGGAATGTCATTTGATTCAAAGATTTTCTTTTCTCTCTGTCTCATGTTTTTGCTCTCTCTTTTGCCTTTTAAATCACCAAAACAACAGTTCTGCAGGCATGGGGCAGGAACCATTATCTCCAGAAATGTTTGGGGAGAAGAAAGAGAAGGCTGCTTAATATTTAAGAACTAACATTAGAATCACTCTCTCGTCCCCACCCCACCCACTCCATCCCACTCATGTCACTATCACCATTACCTTACAGAACAAAAAGAAACCCCCGTGCTGGAAGCGGTGGTAGATGCTCATGGCATGTGACATTGAATAATATTGTTTGGAGTCAAACATTCAGACTCCTCTGTCACACTGTGATTCATTCACAGAGCTAGTTACTAAACCACAGGCACTCAGAAATAGACAAACTATTCCTGCCTCAACTGAACCAACGTTCCTGCTGGTCTTGTGAAAGCTCAAGCCAGATGCTGAGCGAGATGAAGCCATGGCTTTGGGATGCAGGGAGGGTGACAAACGATGGAGACACGTTCACATCAAAGCACGGCGGCCTCCAGCAGAGACAGAATTTAAAACCAGAAATGAAGACGGGCATAGATCTAAACTGATGCTGATGTTCCCCCAAGAACACTGGGTACCTAGTTAAACCTCTCCTTATGGAGACTAGGGATTGAGGGAGAAAGAAGCTAGGAGACTCCTGCCCTGGCTCACAGCTGCACCACCAGGCTCCCGGAATGAGGGGTTCTGTGGCTTCTCGGAGCGGGCTTAACGCCAAAAAGCCCTGTGGAAACCCAGGCTTGGAGAAGCGCCCACTCAGGCTTCCAGCAGCGGAAAAAGGGGTGTCCTCCGCTCTGCGCAGCACTTGCCCCTGGTGGGTCGGCGCCGGGATCTGAGCTGGAAGCCAAACGCCTCTTGGCAAGAGGCATCAGCCCCCTCCGCCGGCTCACTCGCGGCGGGAGGGGTTTCTCACGCCCCCCTGCTCCTGGGCGACTGCACCGGAGGTCTGAAGAAAGCAGGGCGAGGGATGAGTCATCCCGCCTAATTTCTCCTTCCCGGTCCCTAGCCTCCGCACTCCGGCCCCCTCCTGAGATCATGCAGCCGCGAGCGAACACTCCCCTCACCCTCACAGTTCACCACCAAACCCCCAGTGGCCTGCGGAGGAGAGGAGATAGACAGGGCATTTGGCCAATGATAGCCCTGCTCTCTCGCCCACTGTCCAATGAGCCTTGACTCACAGGCGGGGCGGGACTAGGAGGGCAGCTGGGGGCGGTCCTGGGCTGGCGCGCGGCACAGCGGCTCCGCGGCTCACAGAGCTAGAGCTTCGCAGGGAGTCGGCGCCAAGGCGACGCGGGAAGGCGCCACCACCACCGCGGTCGCCGCCGCTGTCGCCGCTGGCCAAGGTGCTGGACACGACAGGCCCGTCGGCCATCTCACCAGCTGAGGAACCCGTTGCTGCAGCTGCTGCTGCCTCGTTTCCAGCCAGTTCCCCATGGAAGAGATGGAAGAAGAGTTAAAATGCCCCGTGTGTGGCTCCTTCTACCGGGAGCCCATCATCCTGCCCTGCTCTCACAATCTATGTCAGGCATGCGCCCGCAACATCCTGGTGCAGACCCCGGAATCTGAGTCCCCCCAGAGCCGTCGGGCCTCCGGCTCTGGGGTCTCCGACTATGACTACCTGGACCTGGACAAGATGAGCCTGTATAGCGAGGCGGACAGCGGCTATGGCTCCTACGGAGGTTTCGCTAGCGCCCCGACTACCCCGTGTCAGAAGTCCCCCAACGGCGTCCGTGTGTTTCCCCCGGCTATGCCTCCACCACCCACCCACCTGTCACCGGCCCTGGCCCCGGTGCCCCGCAACTCCTGTATCACCTGCCCGCAGTGTCACCGCAGCCTCATCCTAGATGACCGGGGTCTACGCGGCTTCCCCAAGAACCGCGTCTTGGAAGGGGTAATTGACCGCTACCAACAGAGCAAAGCTGCGGCCCTCAAGTGCCAGCTCTGTGAGAAGGTGCCCAAGGAGGCCACCGTCATGTGTGAACAGTGCGACGTCTTCTACTGCGATCCGTGCCGTCTGCGCTGCCACCCGCCCCGGGGGCCGCTAGCCAAGCACCGCCTGGTACCCCCGGCCCAGGGCCGCGTGAGTCGGCGACTGAGCCCTCGAAAGGTCTCCACCTGCACAGACCATGAGCTAGAGAACCACAGCATGTACTGCGTGCAGTGCAAGATGCCCGTGTGCTACCAGTGCTTGGAAGAGGGCAAACACTCCAGCCACGAAGTCAAGGCTCTCGGGGCCATGTGGAAACTGCACAAGGTGAGCCCTAGGAGATCCCACCCCCTAGCTCCCCGCTCCTTGGATCCTCCAGTTTTGCTGCAGACCGTTCCCTCTATTGCTCACAGCGCGTCCCAGTGGGGGCGCAATGCAGGTTCCTTCGATGTCTGCCTTCCCGGTCTGGTGCATTGCAGGAGACTCGGGGAAAATCATACAGCACACAGGGAAGTTGAATATCCCCAGAGAGTTGCGGGGATGCCTTAGAGTGGGTCTCCCGAGGCGCGCTGCTTGTGAGCTGGACGCAGGGCGCCCCCTCTCCGTCGCGGGCCTGCAGCCTGTGGCCGTGGCCGGAATGTGAAAAGTGCTGCGTAGCTAGACAGAGCCGCTCCAGTGCTGAAAGCCTCCAGGCAAGCTCCAGCGCAGGTTGAGCTGAGAGCCTTGGGGGAGGAGGCAGGTTGAGGCAGTGGGGTGGCGGGGACCCTGGGGGCTGTAGCTGCTGGATTCGCTGACGCCTCGAGGCGCGGCGCGGGCCGGGTAGAAGTCGCCCGCGGAATATTGATGAGCCGCCCAGAGCCAGACTGGGTGCACCAGCCTGGAGGGGTAGCTAGTGCCTAGTGCTGGAGACGGGAAAGGAAATACTGTGGTCGCCATGGCAACGCGGTGCTCAGGTCCAGACCTCTGATGCTCTGGGAGGGGGGACCTGAAGCTAGAGTGACAGGACCAGAGTTGCGGTTGTGGCCTGAAAGCCAGGCAGGTGCATCTCCCAGTGGAAACCCCCACCTCCCAACACCACACTTCATTTCTCCAGGGTTCAAACCTTTTCCTCTTCCAGTAGTTGTATGTACAAACTTTGGGGCATCTCCTAACAGATTTCTATCTCTGGACTCTTTTGATGGTGCCTTTACTATGGCTAGACAATAAGACTGCCTTTAACAACATACTAGGTCACACCATTCCTCTAATCACAATCCTCAGATGGCTCCCCGCTTTTCTCAGGCTGTCCTTAGAATGGTCTGTCAGGACCTGCAGACCCTGATCTTCAGTCTCAGTCTCAACTTCCTTGTCCCTCACACTCATTCCCTTTGCATCAGCCACACTGTGACTTTTTCTGATCCTCAGCTATTGCCAGGTGCCCTACCAACCTAGAGCCCTTACATTCAGTGTTCCACCAGCCTTGAAAGTGTCCAATACCTAGGTCTGGATGGTTCACTTATTTGCCTTCTTTTCATCTTTGCTCACAAGTCACCATTAGAGTGAGATCTTCCTATGACAGTGCTTGCCACTTCCTCAAGAACCCCATAATTCCCTTCCTGCCTTATTTTTCTTGGTAGTACTTGTTACTCTCTGGTGTGCTAATCATGCTATTTATGTTAACGATTGTATTAGTTTTGTGTTCACACACACACATATACAGGAAAATAAGCTTCATAGAAAAGAGGTGATTATAATAATAAGCCCATACCACTTAGAAGAAAAGCAACCACTTTGCTAAGATGTGCTTATATTGGCTTTTTCTTTTTAAATAACCTACTTAGTTGGGGGTGTGGAGGACAGGGCAGAGACTCAGGATTATTAGAGGGGAGTTTTCTTTACATCAGTCACCAAGTTGCATGACCAAGGAAGAAGCAGGACGGTGAAGATGATGTGCAGGCCTCCACTGTAGCCCCATGCAGAGTTCCCCACATTCTTGGAAACTAGAAAAGATAGCCTTTGAGAGATGTCAACTCTGGGCTGGAACAATGATCACAGCAAAAAGCTGGGAGCAAATATCACCATTTCCAGCAATCATTGGAGGTTTCTTAACCCTGTATCCCAACTGAATGTAATCCATGTTTACAGTCATTCGTAGTCTCACATGTAACCTATTGAATCATATTAGCACTGATGAAAATTTATTTTGGCACAGATTTGATTCCCACTGGCACATACCACTGTTTTTTTAACACTTCAATTTATATTTCTAATGACATTTAATTTAGAAAGTTTTCAAAATCTTAATTAACAGCCAATTTGTTCTTCATATTACAATTTCACTGTTCGACTGCTAACTATATTCTATGTTGAAATGCCCTACAGAGGGTCTAAGAAATTAATCACCCTGTCTTGTCAAAGAGTTAATCCATATGCTAATTAGGATGGTCAACCCACTGTATTACTTTTCTATGAAGAAGAGTCTATACTTTATGCATTAAGACCAAAAAGAACCTTGAAATCTTTATCAAGCCTAATGTCAAGCCTAAATAAACCATTTGTTTTATTGATAATGGAAGTTGTGAGTAGACACTGTGATCCTGACTGGATTAAAATTTGGAGACAGGATTTTTAAAAAATGTTGAAACCCTTGAGACAAGGGCTAAAAGACCATTTGTTCTTTGATCTTTTACACATGTATTTCAACATAATAAGTAGGTATCGTTTTTATTCAGTCAGTGTCAAGATGATTAAACTACCTAGAAAAAATAAGGCAGAAGGAGGACAGGTTTTAACTTTCAGTTGTCATCTACTAGATGAACAGCATATCTACTCCAACCTTATTTCCTTAAAAGGTAGTTAATGTGTTAATACTCACTTTTCTCATATAGTCTATGTTCTAGTTAATAATACCTCTGTCCCCACAAAACCTTATGGGTCAGAATTTCTATGCCCTACAAAACATACAAAAGCAAAGAATTATACTTAGTTCTCCCAAAGTTGGGGAATTAGTTATCAGTAGAAGTTATTATGAGACCTGAAAGTTTTCATTAATATTCAAATATATTAGCCATCCATTTCTACTGATAAAGAAAATGTTGTGAATATGTATTTCCTCAAGTATAAGTCATCATCTTACATATTAAAGATAAAATGAATGAAGTTTATTTTTAATTAGTTTCAAAAACAATTAGTTAAAATGTATTAGTTGTCAGATAACCAACTTAAATATATTTCATACATTTATGACCTTCAAAATCCATTAAAAATATTAATACAAGAAGTAGACTGATAAGCTATATCTGGTAGCAATTTTTAGTAGTCCTTTTACTTACTTTACTTGCTGTAGCCCTTTATTCAATTCAAGCTGACAAAAAAAAACTGCAATACAAAAAATGACTTTGTAAATGTTTAAAAACAGGCAAATGGAACATCTGTTATTACTTTTTAATTTCAAGTAGTTCACCTTTCTAAATCCTGACTTTATTCCACAGGTGACACTGCTACTTACTCCTCCAGACTTTAAGCAAGTCTCATACCTCCCATCCACAAGGATATAAAGGAGTTAAAACTGTATTTGTGAAAGTATTTTGGAAAAAATAGTTTAAATATTTATAATTTATAATTTCAGTTTAGTACAACTGTGAACTGTAGTGCAAAACAGAAGTCAGTGTTTCACTGGTCAACAAGGACTGCATAGAAATCTCATCCCTAATTGGGGTTTGCTTGCTTCTTTCAGAGCACAAGTTTATAGTCCAAAACTGCTCTGAAGGTGGCCTAAAAGGGTTAGTCTTATCGTCCTGGGTCCAGAGAAAAATACTCATTTGATTAAACTCAAGGAAAATGAATATTACACAAAGATATAGTACCCAAAGGTATTTTGTTTTTCCATAACAAAGCTAAAATGATAACTGATGACTCCATTGTTTTCAGATTCTCCAATAAAAATATTGTATCCAGTTTGAAGTAGCTGAATTTTTTCCTGTATATGATATGAAAAGATGCTATTAATTGGAACATCATATCAAATCACATTTTGCATAAATAAGAGAAAATTACACAGTCAACTATTATTAAAATACTAAGAATTAAGGACAGGCAGAAATTATACGTACCCATCAGTAAATAAATTGTACTTTCCTCCCTGAAATAAGTTAATGGGCTTTTCAGTATGTATGCATATCTGTGTTTCAGTATACCTTATCTGAAATGTTTAGTACCAAAAATGCTTAAGGTTTTTTTTTTAAAAACTTTGGAATATTCTCATATACATAATAAGATATCTTAGAGATAGAACCCAAATCTAAACATGAAATTCATTTATGTTTCATATATACCTTATTCACGTGGGTGAATAAGGGAATTTTATACAATATTTTTAGTGCGCTGCTGGTGTTTTGACTGAGACTCATAATACAAGGTCAGGTGTGGAATTTTCCACTTTCAAAAAATTTTGTATTTTGAAGTATTTGAGGTTTTCAATTTTCAGATTAGAGATTTTCAACCTGAAACTTAACTTTGGAATCTGGAGGAGAATAGAAGGCTATTACATGATAAATGTTTAAGAACAAAATGGTTCTAAATAATATCATTTTTAAATCAGTTTTATCAAGTACTATTGGTTCTAAGGAACAGAAATTCACTTGGGTGATATCAGAGGCTTTTGTGAGAAATGAACCAAAATATATGTATCAGGAGAGTAGAATTTGAAAGCCAGAATCTTAGTTTACACTCTGTATCAGTCAGCTTGGACAAGTGATGCTGTAGTAACAAATAATCTTCAAATCTCAGTGAATCATAACAGTAGCATCTAATTTTGTACTCCTATCACTGAGTCCACGCCCCCGTCCCCGCTTTTTTGCTTTAGCTAGTTTGTGTTAGTTTTCTATCACTCTCAACTGAGAAATTCAGACTTATTCTAGCAATGAGTAATCTCATGTAAACATTTGTATATGAATATTCTAATTACTATTAATTCTAGATATTGTTATTCTGATGCTGTAAATATAAATGGAAAGGCAGTTTTGGTTCAATGAAATCATATAGTATTTAATGCTATCTGCCCACTTACCACTGGTAGCCTTAACTGGCCTATTGGCTGATTTCTTAAACTATTTTTATTGTGACGTTATCTAAAAAGAGGCCTAAGGGAATATTTATTTAAACTAACTCTGAATTACACGATGAATGTAGTGATGGTACCTTTAAGGGAAATAGACTTTACAGGGAGGTTCTGGAGTCAAATTGCTGCCTATAATCAATTCTGTCTGTTTTCAAAGTCAAGAAATCTCTGAATATGTGTATGAAACCTCTCATTTTCATTTTATTTTAACCTATACTCTACAAATTAGATTTTTTCAAACTATTCTTACAAATTTTCCATTGTTGAATAAATTTGAGACTTTCTAAACACATTCCTGTTAGTTCACCTTGTGCATTTTTACATCATAATAATAGTATATGGTAGTCCTCTTTAACTATCATTTTATTTTCTGTGTTTTTAGTTACACAATGTCAATCATGCTCCAAAAATATTAAATGGAATTTTCTAGAAATAACTGATTTTCAAGTTTTAAATTGCTTGCATATTTAAAACTTACGAAATCTTGCTATCATCCTGCTCTGTCTTGCCCAGGATGTGAATCATTATTTTCTCCACATTGTATATGCTTCCTACTTGTTAATTACTGAGTAGCTATCCCAGTTAACAAATCTAATGTTGTGGTACCACAGCGCTTATGTTCAAGGAACCCTTATGTAGTTGCCCAATGTGTCACAATGTCAACATCATTCACCTAAATTCATCTCATTGGGAAGAAAAGGGTAAGTACAGTACAATGTTTTGAGAGACACATGCATTCATATAACTTTTATTACAGTGTAACTATTCTATTATTAATTTTTAATAGTGCCTAATTTACAAATTCAGCTTTATCATATATATTTATCATATTTATCATATATATTTATCATATATATAGGCATATATATGATACATATATCCAAAATCTGGATGTATAATATGCTTTATCATACATATAGGCATATATGTATGATAAAGCATATTATACACAGTTTTAGGTATCCACTGTGTGGGGGGTGGGGTCTTAGAATATATCCTCTGAGGATAAGAGAGAACATATGTCAATATATTCTGCAGCAAACCAGCTACTTGATTCAACCTAGCATTTTCAAAACTTATTCAACTTTGGAAACACCTTTTGAGTGGCACACATGTTTGAGAAACCCTAGTCTAGGCAATGATTAGTTAATAAGCTAGTAAGGAGGTAATTGTTATCATTTCTGTCTAGGCAGAATAGAATACCCTAAAATTACATACACATGTCCACAGTAAGCCTATCCTTAAATCTTATATTAATTCCTAAGGCATATATTAAAGTTAAATTTGTTATTCTTTAAATATTAAAAGTAGAAGATAAGACAGCCTCATTTTATGGCATTTATATATAAGGACCTGAATACAAATTGCCTCCCTTTCTATTATAAATAATTTACTCTTTAAAAATGATTTTAGATTTCAGGAGTACAAATATAATATAATAAAAAGTAACTTATCTATTTTTTTTTACTGCTTTTAGGCTTTGTATACATGATTCCAAATAACTGGTTTAATTGAGTTTTTATTAAACTGTGTTAATAATCTTATTTTTTAAAATATGTTTGATAAAAGGATATTAAAAAGTTAAAACTCCTAATGTTGGCTCCATGACAACATAGCACAGCAATTTATAAAAGCTAAATGAATAGCACATTGCCTTTTATATTCCAGGCTTTACTAATATTTTCATTTTGACAGTTGGGGTCAATTTCCAAACTTAGAAAAAGAGTTAGCTATAAAATGGCCACCAGCAGTGTACCTAGATGCTCAGATTTAGGTTTGTCTCTATCATATGTGATTTGTCCCAAACCCAAAAGCACTTCCTGAGAGAGTGCTCACAGAAGTTTCATCCTGAACCCTAATGGCTCAGGAAGGCTCAAGAAATATTCACTTTCTGGTTGTCTTTCTGTTTTCTGTGCATCTGCCTCAGAGAAGTCATCATATCATCTCACTGTTGTTTGCCCTTGGCTTTGCCATTGTGTTAAAGTGGAGTATGTTGGTCTAGTCACAATCCCATCTGCCTAAATTGCCTCCTCCCTCCAGATACCATCTGGCTTTCCAGCCTCCCCACTGGGTGCTGCTGTCCTGTCTTCCAGGCTTGCCCTCCAACTTTCTCAAACCAGATCTTGAGATTCCCTGACTATCTAATTTTGC
The DNA here is from genome assembly GCF_047511675.1 of Marmota flaviventris. NCBI lineage: Eukaryota > Metazoa > Chordata > Mammalia > Rodentia > Sciuridae > Marmota > Marmota flaviventris. Next base: position 61,895,993 of record NC_092499.1, on the reverse strand, counting down.
CAAGATCAGCTCAGATAAGCCAGCATTGACAGACTTCTAGCAGACCAGCCTGCCAACCAGGAACCTGGTGCTACCCTGACCTTATCAGGGTTACACCTGCAGCCTCCCCATCCTCAGCTGGGTTTAATTGCAGACACTTTTTTAACTGAGGAGAGGGACTTTTTTTTTTTTTTTCATTTAGATTGATTCATTTTAACCTGAAAAAGGCAAGATAACTCTTCTTGAATTTCGAGTCTTGAGTAAATGAACATCATTGACTTTCCCTCCTTTCTCATGCCTGACTTTAGAGACTCATCTCCATGGTTTCAACTCCTGCTGTAACTGAATTTCTAAAACAGACCTATTTATCTCAGTACCATTCCTTTTCACAATGTAGTCCCAGACTATCTTTCCAGCCCTATCTTCTATCCTTCTGCTTCCCACAACTGCTATATCTGTGTTCTAACACTGAATGTCCTCTACTGTAGGGTAAATGTTTATGATAAAATCTTCCAATGGACCACTCGATGTGTTGGACTATTTCTTTGTTCTCCCCATTTCTGCACTTAGTAGATGTTAGGTAAAGGTTGATTTAATGAAGAAAAGCACCAGAAAGAGAGTATTAAATTAGTAATATAACCCAATAGTTTAAGTTTCATATATTAGCCTGACAATTATCATTAAATAATTAGAAAACTTTAATTTTATATTTTTTGTTAAAATGTATTGGGCATTTATTACATGCCAGACAGTGTGTTCTAAGCCTTTAGCAACATTTTCTCATTTAAGTTCTCCTATGAGAAAATTCTGGCACAAAAAGATTATAAAGTCATGTCAGTTATAAGTAGCAGAGCCAAAGTTTGAATCCAGGCTGTATGACTTCAGGGCTCAGGCATTTAACTATTCTGCTTTACTTCCTGATGATCCCTGGAAATATATGACCCATAAGGCATTGTTTGATGGTCTTATAAATTACAGTGACATAAATAGCTGGGGTCCTTTAGTTCTCAGGTATAAAAATTGCTGAGAAATTAAGTCATTTTTCTCCAAAGTTTCCTGCTAATCCTCCTCAGCAGGATTAGCTTGTGAGGGATCCAGCCTAACTCCCTGAAAGATCTAAGTCACACGGAGGGAAAAGGGTCTATTATAGCGCAGCAATGGAATCACTGTGCTCTTTTAACAAACAATGCATCTTAAAACGTACAGAAAAAAACAGCATAATAGAATCACTGGACTTTTGAAATAAACGTAGCACATAAACATTGTAAGTCTTTATTTCTGCAGACCTAGAACATTTATAAGCTCATTTTTTAAAACACAAAAATATGTTTTAACCTGTAAGCACATATTTCTTCAATGTTTACTGTCAGTTGTTTGCTTGTACCTTTGCTTATGTGGCTTGAAGAAAACATGCATAATCCAGTTCATGAATAAATACCTAACTCACTTTTCACCATAAATATAAAAAAGAAATTTGTGAACTAGGAAAGCTATTGTTTAGGAATGGATTTAAGAACGTGCCAAATAATTTTTTTATATGCCTGGCTGCTGTGGTTTGAATGTGTCCCCTAAAGTTCTTGTGTTGAAAAATTAATCCCCAGTGCAATTGTGTTGAGAAGTGGGACCTTTAAAAGCAGATTAGGTCATGATGACTCTGCCCTCATGAATGGATTAATGCCATTATAGATGGAATGGGCCAGTTAATGAAGGATTAGGTTCCTGATAAAAGGATGAGTTTGGCCCCTTTTCTCACTCCCTCTCACCCATTGATGCTTTCTATCATGTTATGATGCAACAGAAGGTCCTCACCAGATGCAACCCCAAACCTTGGACTTCCCAGGCTCCAGAACTGTTAGCCAAATTTCTGTTTGTTTTAAATTACTCAGTCTGTGGTATTCTTTTATAGCACAAAAAAATGGACTGCCTGTTTTCAAGAACTGCCTGTTTTTCACTAACAGCTCTGATCAAGGAAGAAATTGTTCCTTAAGGAATTAGCTTTAGAAATAGAATGTTAAACATTGTTCTTTGGTTCTTTGGTTTGGCACAGCCAACTTCTGCTAGTAGCCAGTACATGTAGATCGTTAATTCTCCTCTACCGTTTACTTATTCAGGTGAAGCTAACTTTGTAGCCTGATAGCAATAATCCAGCTTTATTGAGATTTTTTGTTCATCCCTCTAGTATTACTTTGCTTGCAGCCTACATTTAAAGAATTAACAGTTTGACACCAAATATTTATCTCTCCATGCTTCAGGAAAAGCCTGAGAGAGGATAACCCTGTTCTGACCTGTCATGTGTATCAGTCTAAGAGATTATCTGTTCTCTGAACAAAACAGCTTGCAGACAGGAATAAATGTGAATATGGGGAATTAAGCAGTTTCTACTAAAAGCAGGTCTTCATAATAATCTTCATGATTTTGTAGGGAGGAATATTTTGCAAAGTCAAGCATACAGAGGCTCAACTTCAAGTATAACTGTCTCAAAAACAAATAAAAATGACTCTATAATATAATCTATATTCTTTGATTATCTGTGTGTTAGTTTCTTTTATCAGTGCAAATAACCAGCAACTGATTTTACCACAAATACACACAGTCTGTTACTTGGTACTACTGATGACATTTATGCAGTTTTCACAGAGCAATTCATGAAACCAATAAAACAATTTTGCTTATGCTTTGCCATCCTCCCTTTCACACCTTCAAGTGTTATCCCAAGAGCATTAGTCACATAAAATCGAATGTATAATTTGACTTCTTTCCAGTCTAATAAATCTTACATGGCATAGATAAATCCATGGTGCTTTTAACAAGCACTTGTTGTTGATTTTATTGACCATCAATCATCCAGCCAAGACTTAGCAAGAAAATATACTAAACAGCTTTCAGCCACTAATCATTACAGAAGTGAATCCACCACTGGTGAAACTAAAACATTATTCGGTATTAAATAAAAATTTCTCCACTTTCTATTTCAAGGACCAAGAAATATGAAATGTTGAAGTTTATATGAAACATAAGACACTGAATTTTTAGGCTGACTTCAATAAGCTCAATAAGCCAGGGTCCCAGAATGTGGCTACCATTCCCTTAAAGTTCAAAGATGGCACATTTGCACCTCGTCTAAGACATGGATTTTGGATTGTTCTGATCACTATATATTTTAAAGTATGGAAAAGTTTAAAATGAATAGTAAGTTCCTGCTATGATATAAAACATATTACTTAAACTGTTGGTATTAATTGTTAAGGGGTATGGCGTTTCTTTTGGGGTGATTAGTATTAGTATTAGTATTAATTGGCAAATTGGCATACAAATCTTTCATGTGAATTTTTAAAGCTTATTCATAGAGAAAATGGAACTGTGAATATCCCCAATTCTTGTTTGTGTTGCATTCATTATTTGACTTGATTCTAGCATAACATATTGAGAAACTGCTATTATTATTTCAGAGTCACTGAGAGATTACCTAGAATCACACTACTGATGAAGACAGAGCTTGATCCTAGGCCTAAATGTATTTCAGATTGTCAAGATTTCACATTTTTTGTAACTGATCTCATATTTGGCTATTAAACATTTTGCATTGAACCCCAGACCTAAAGCTCAGTGGATATTCCACTTGAATATTCCACAGATCTCACACTTAGCACACGCAGAGCTGAATTCATCCTCTCTTTCCAATTTGCAACTCATAGATTTCTTTCTCTTACTTTTTGAACAGGAACCAAAGAATGCAGGTATCTTAATTCTATAGTGGAGTCAAGTGAAGAGTATTCATTCAAAGTATTTCAAAACTAGAAATCTTAAATACTTAAGACCCACAGATATTTCAGAACATCAGCATTGGAAAACTAAACAAAAAATCACTTAATGGAGGAAAGCATTAAGTTTGAGAATATTATAGAAGGAAGTAAGACTTATAAGGAATTATCAAAGTTTTCTTTAATAATCTTTCACCATTTATTATACTCAAAGTATGACAGTATTCTAGGCATGGATCCAATGACTTTCTATGCATTAAAAGATAGAATTCCTACAACTATATAAGGCAAGTACTATTATTATCCTCATGTTACAGATGAGAAAACTGAGGTTAAGAAACCATGGCACCCAAAGTCACAGCTAATAAGTGCCAGATCCAAGTTTTTCTTTTAAAGAGTCTGATTCTAGATTCTGTATTTTCAGCAGGATAACTACCAGCTTTGTGCAGAAGAGATCCTAAAAATGACTTTGCTCACTTTCATCTTGACAGCTGTATAAGGTTTCTGGCTCTTATGTGGATACAGCAGGTCACTCATTGATTTTTTGTTTTTGTTTTGAGATATAACTCACGTTCCATAAACTTCATCCTTTTAAAGTATATAATTCATTAGTGTTTCATATATTTACTCACAGAATTGTATAATCAGCACCACAAATTCTAGAACATTTTCATCACCCAAAAAGAAACCTCATACCCATTAACAGTCACTTGCCACACATCCTCTCCTCAACTCCCGGCAATTACCAACATACTTTCTACCTCTGTGGATTTTCCTAATCTAGATATTTCATATAAATTGAATTATACAATATGTATCTTGTGTGTCTGGTTTCTTTCACTTAGCATGATGTTTTCAAACCTCATCTAACCTTATAGCATGTATCAGGACTTCATTCCTCTTTATGATAAAGTAATATTCCATTGTTACACAGCAGTTGAAAGGCTTGGTTGCTTCCACTCTGGCTGTTATGAATGATGCTGCTAGAATATTCATGTACAAGTTTTTGTGTAGAGATTTTTTTCAGTTATTTTTAGTATTGTGGTATAACAAACATATTTAGTTTTGTCCTTAGTTCCTATCCCAGAGCTTTCAAAAACCTTTGAGATTTCTTGAATGATAGAAATTCTGATTTTATGCTACTAAGGTGACTGGTTGGGACCCCCACATAACTTCAGAATGGGAGTTCAGAAAGACCAAATGTGAAACTTTCAGCCTTCTTAGCTTCTGACCTCTGACCCCTAAGGAGAAGAAGGAGTTGGATATTGAGTTCTATAAAAATGGTGGAATGGAAAAAATTGGAGAGCTCTCAGTTAGTGAGTGAGAACACAGAGGCAATGAGTGTGGCACACTCTGAGGGGGAGTCCAAGTTCTACTCTTTTCCTTACTTTTCCCTATGCATCTCTTCCACTTGGCTATTCCTGAATAGGGTCCCCTATAATATACCAGCAAATATAAGTGAGGTGTTCTCTAGTTCTGAGTCATTCTGGAGATACAGAACCTGAAATGGGGTGCCCCAAATTTGAAATCAAGTCAGACAGAAGGGCATGCAGCCTAGGGACCCAGAACTTGTGACTGTAATTTGCAGTGAGTGCAGTCTCAGAACAGGATTGAATTATAGGACACGCATTGGTGTCAGAGAATTGGGAAGTCACAAAGTATACACCTAGGAATGTAATTGTTGGGCCATATGATAACTCTATGTTTAACATTTAAGAAATTATCAAACTGTTTTTCAAAGATGCTGCACCATTTACATTCCCACGCGCAGTATGTGAGGGGCCCATTCTCTGCATCCTCAGACACTTGTTGTCAAACTTTGATTAGTTATCCTAGAAAACTATGAAGTAGTGTCTCACTGTGTATTTGATTTGCTTTTCTCTGATAACTGTTAATGTTGAAAATCTTTTCATATGCTTATGGGCTACGTCTTTTTTATTTTTAAGAGAGATGTCTATTCAAATCATTTGACCATTTTAAATTGGGTTATTTGTCTTTTATTGTTGAATAATAAGAGGGCTTTTTTCTATATATGATGACTGCTTAATCACTTTTAAAATGGAAAGTCAGAGATGTCAGCCTCTTATCTCTCAGAGACACAGGAGGAAAAGCATAGACTTAGAGCTGAGTCTTGGTCAGAGAGAACTTGTTAAGTCTGGCCCATTAGAATCTACTGCAAATTCCTTGTCCAATAAACCCTAATAAATCAATTCTGAGACAGAGCTTGGATACTCTCTATCAGGATTAGCTCTGACAAATAGGAGACATGGAAAAGCCCAGAAGCAGGAAGAGGAAACATTTTAATTATCAAGACACTGGATATTGCAGCCGTTCTGCCTCTTACTCCAAGTTGCACTCCTGACTTTGGTAATGAGTTCACTTCTTCATAATATCATAAAGTTCCAGTGGTACTCTGGTGTCTGTTATGTAAGTTTACCATTATGATATTCACAAAGTTACTTTGTGACGTCAAAATAGTAGGTTTCCCCCCTACATTTGAGAGGTTAAAAGTGGATAGAATTGGAATACGGGATCTTAGACATCATTTACCTATCCCTCTTCCAAGGTGGAAAAAAAGTTGAGCATTTCATTAAGTTACTAAAATCATTCAGTAAAAATAAGAATGTGTAAATTTTTGTAGAATTTATACTAAGAATTCAGAACATAGAAGGGTTTATTTTTTATTGCTTCTCTGTGGGTATGCATGTACATGTTATGTACATATCTGTCTGGTGAAGCTCACTGAAACACCTATGCTACCCTTGGGGGGCTTTCGCATGCCCCCCCACACCCATAATCAAAGGTGTTCTTTTTCTTCCCTATATACCATGATATGACTACCAAAGTTTACCTTATATGTTTTCTCTCTTTAAGGGGAAATGATGCGTGTCTGTATATTTAAATTGATGTTTCTTCATTATAAGTAATATATTCTTTTTGTCATTGTTGTTAACATTGGCTTTCAATAATACAGTACTTTGCCCAAAGGTTCAATCTAGTGATAGAAGATTCCACACGAAGCTGGAACAGAAAATATTCATAGGCTTTAATTTTGCTGTGCCTCTCACACAGAATTATGTAGTTGCTGACTAATTCTGACTAATGACTGACCCCTTCGATTGACTGGTTCAGTTGGTTCCTGCCCTAGTAAAAAAGCACAAAAGAAGTTTCTGGATGAAGCAAAAGGGTGTTCCCTCACTCCCCTCCCCATTTTTTGCACTACTTGTTACCTTTCTTGGCATCTTACCGGCCACCATTCTCCACTCTCCCTTGTTTCCTCTGTGGTCCCCTGTGAGTCTTTTGATTTCTGCATACCTGTCTAGAAGGTATGCATACCAGCTTGCTTCCAAATCATGTGCCTTCTTTCCTAGGTACTTTTATTTTCTGTGCTTAGGATCCAACCCAGGGCTTTGCACATGTGCTTTACCACTGGCCTCTACCCCCAACCTCGTGTACCTTCCTCAGTTATCTCCATGACTTGCTTTCATCAGTGTGTGTGATCTCAGCCAGCTCCTGATTCTTGACCAGGAACTTTGGGGAGTCTCTGCCCAGCCGGTTCAGCTTATGAACACTCTTCCTTCAGCCTTACACTGTTTTTTTTAAGCCCTGGCTTCATTCCCACTAAAGGTCCTGGAGTCGAGAGCTCCTGAAATCTTTCCTTGTGTGTGACAGCTTTAGGACTGGCACTGATCCCAACAATAGATTATTGTAATGTACTTGGCCAATTACCTGTAATGTTAATATAAGATTACAACATATACATCTGGGCCATATAAAAATAAACTCATGTAACTCTCTTCTTTTTGAAAGATGACATATAAAATGATTTAACTAAATGCAGCACAGAATCCATTAACATATAACCACCTCTGCAATGAAATAAGACAGATATTTAGTAAAACCTGGATGTTCTGCTTACATTAAAGACAGGAAATAAAGAATAATTTATTAATTTCATCTGCAAAATGGAAACAAAGAGATTGGTAGGAAGAGGATTATTACCTAAATTTTAAGGCTAGAAAAACTGGTCAATTACGCTTTTGAATGAAGCCAAACAGTTCAAAGATATTATAATCTTGTACCATTAAATGCTCTGTTTACTTTTACAAGAACAAAGTCATAAATATGTTATTTAAAATTTAAATAGCATATTATGCTGGTTTGGGTTGTTGATTATTAAGTTTTGTAAAACTCTGTATGTACAAAAGATTATTATGAAATAGCCATTGAAAAATTAACCGAGAGTATTCTGTTTTTCAAGTTTTCTTGTGTATATTTGAGGTCTCCAGCATGATGCTATGGGATATATAGAGATGGTAAATGGTTAGTATAGTGCAACAGACTAGTAGACCTATCATCTCAGATAGTTATAGTTTTGGTGACAAGAGCAACTGAAATGTACTTATTGAACAACAATAACTTAAAGCAATACAATTTTATTACCCATAGCCATCACATTTTACTTTAGATCTCTAGACTTTTTCATCCTATATATTTGCTACCTTGGGCCATTTGACATATAGCTTCTCATTTCCCTCACCATGGTAACCACTATTTCATTCTCCTGCATGGTGTATTTGACTTTTTGTTTTGATTCCACTTATTTTTCCTTCTGTATCTAGCTTATTTCATTTCACACAATGCCCTCCATGTCCATCTATGTCACACCAAATGGCAGAATATAGTCTTATTTTTTTTAAAGCCAAGTAATCTCTCTTTCTCTCTCTCTCTCCCCCCCTCTTTGTGTGTGTACCACATTTTACTTATCTGTTCATCCATTGATAGATACAAATATTTCCATATGTTGGCTATTATGAATCCCAGAGTGTTTTTAGAGAAATTCCTTTAATTGGTATAACATTTTGCAAGAATTCTGGATTTGAAAGTTAACTCCCTTTAGTATTTGTTCACATCTCATGATATTCTTCAAAAATAAGTCATATTTATCACTGGTACACTGTACTCACTCCATCCTTTCAAACTATGATAAGGAATTTAGATAAACCTGCATTCAGGCTCCATCCTCATAAATATCTCAAGACCCCATGTAGTCTGAGTAAGGCTTTTATATTGGTGATTCAGTTTCAGAGTACTGATGATAAGACCACTGGTTGTTTAGTAGGTATTGAGCTCTGGATTTATTTGGTTATTTCATTTGAGAAGTTCATACAATGAAGGAGATTTCAAGTTTGATTACAAAAGCCAAGCACTTTTTTATGTCCAGAAGGAGGAATGGATAATGCTTATACAGATGGTATGTGACCACTGCCTTCCCAGAAGTCTCTAAGAAGAACTGATTCTTACAATGTGTCAAAACCAAACAACTGTCATGGAAGAGTTGTTGCTGGAATAAGATTTGCTAGGTGAACTATGCTGTGTGATGTGATTTCATCTCAGTGTCTTTTCCACCATGAGCTTTTCTTTCATTTACAGGGCAACTCATTAGAATTGGATTAAGAGAGCTTTGAGCATGTTAAAGCTAAGACTGAGGGCCAGAACTGAAGTTAAACAGGTTATAACCACCTTACCTCAAACCTTAAAACATCCAGTATTGGCCACTGTATCAATTACAGGAAACATGAGATTCCATCCTCCAACTCCTAACTGCAGTTGGTCATTTACACTATTGTGTAGTGGCCAAATCCATGCTCTATTGACGGAGCACAAATTACAACAAACATTTTGATACTATACATAAGCTAGGAGAATCTGAGATGCAGGAGGAATTCAGGCTAACAGATAAGAAAATAAGAGAAGTGGAAAATAGGATGAGCATGGAAGAATTGCAAAAATTAAGCCCTGGTTAATCCCTTTTATGGAAAGTGCTAAAATTAGAGTTAAGGCCAAAGGTACTTAGCCCAACTGAAAAGTGGGGACTACCCATGAGATATCAGTCAGTTAAATAGTATATAGCCAGAAACACTAGGTTCTGTTCCTGGGTCTACTGCTATTCAGAAGCACAATGGAGGGATTAAGAATATGGCCTTGGGGCTGGGGTTGTGGCTCAGTGGTAGAGTCCTTGCCTAGCACAGATGAGGCCCTAGGTTCAATCCTCAGCACCACATAAAAAATAAAAATAAATAATAAATAAAGGTTAAATTCTTAAAAAAAAAAAAAAGAATATGGCCTTGTAGTTTGTGGGCAGGGATGGTGTTTAACTGTGCATGAGCTTGAGTAAGTTACTTGATCTCTCTATGCTTCAGTTTTCTCATCAGTGAAATAGAGATGATAAAAAGTACCTACCTCCTGGGATTTTTGTGAGGATGAAAAGAAGACACAAAGCCCCCAGAATGAATTGAACCTAACCAGAATAAGTTCTGATTAATGGGAGCTATTGTTACCTGTTAAGTAGAACTGTTTATTTCTGCCTTGACCCGTGGAGATGAGGACTAGATGAGAGGATGAAAGATGAGAGAGCCTGTTGTAATAAATCCCGTTATGGCTGTGTATCTACACAGATAGGGGGTTACACAAAATATGGAGGGAGTGGTCACAATGCTTCCTGCACAGATGGGTCCCTACCCTGGGACTGAAGGAAAGTCAAGCAGCCAAACTCACAGAGCAGGCACAAGATGAAGAAAAGGAGGGTGAAGAAATCAGGAGACAAAATCTTTAGCAGGAGACTATATCAGTCCCTGAGGGTCAGGCCTGACCCTCATAGAGCATATCATTCCTTGGAAAAGGGGAACTAGTACATCCTGATAAGAAAGGTGGACTTTGGAGTCAGAAAGCCTCACTATTCTTTATTTACTTAACTATCTGGTAAATCATTTAAATCATCTATGCCACGTTTCCTCATCTGTGAAAAAGACAACACACCAACACCTAGAGTTGTAGGACAGGCTCGATGACCTTGTCTTTGACAAGTGCAGGACATTAACATGTCTTTAAGAAATAGTATTTTATTATTATTAATTTTATTATTCAAAGATCATTCAACAACTTCATCTGTGCTAGGGTGCTCTTCCTGTATGTATTGGGATTATAGCAGTGGGAAAATAAAAGGAAACTTAAAAAATGCTTGCTCGCCAAATAATAGGCTCTATTTAATAGAACATATTTTGAATACCTGCCATAATCCCCTTCTAGGTTGTGTGTTCTCTAACAAGACAGCTGATGATTTTTTTTTTTTTTTTTTTGTATTCAATGACTTCCACACCAAATAAAGGTAAAGGTGTGTTAGCTGAGAACAGTGAGATCAGACCCACTTACCAGCTCCATAATTCTTGCCAGTTAGGGCAGCTCAGCCATCCCCATTACCAATTTCCCTCCTCAGGGTCTGTTTCAAGGCTCCCTAACTCACACTAACCAATGGATATTTGCGAAGAATTTAGTCCATGACACTAAGAAGAGCAACAAAATGGAAAAAAAGGATGGACAGGCCATAAGCTGCTAAGGAGTGCTTCCAAAATGCAGGTCCACATGGATATCTGTTTCTGAAAATTCTGTGTAAACTAAGTCAGATTTTAAATGAACCCAAGACTTTTTCAATAAGAATGAATCTTTGTTGTATATTTTCAAATGTCAATACGTGTAAAACTACATTGGCTAGATTTCAGGACACCAACAAGTTAATAACAGGTTTTTAATTTTTTTTCCTAGGAAGAAAACAATAAATAAGAAAAGAAAATTACAATAAGAATTATAAGGCACATCCCAATTTTAGAAACATTAACATGGAGTAGGAGTCGGGGTTAGTGGGGAGGTTTATCAAGGAATATAGATTTGTGTTGGCCAAGTAGAGAACAAAAAACAGGAGACTCAGAATTGGAAGCCACTATTGGGATCCTGATTCTACCTCCTTGAAAAACTCACTTCACTCCTCGGACTCCAGCTTCTCATGCATAAAATACAGATGCAGAATCAGATGAGAGTTAGGTCTCAGTTAGTGGCAAATTTAATTGGGACCTAGATTGATTGATGTTTCTATGACTCAGTTCCTAACAGGAGACTCTTGGATAAAACTGTCTGCTGTCTGCTGCATGTGCTTTTATGAAGAAGCACTTTATATTTCCTCCTGTTTTAAGTTTCTCAGTTGGGGCTTCAACATTTTGGAATCAAAGGATGATGGGCTAGGTAGCTGCAGCATGTTCCATTCCTCTCATTTTATCTGGGCCTTGGAAGTGCCCAAGGGAATCCACAGCCCTGTTAGATTCCTGTAGGATAGAGGCAGAATAGTACAGACAGAATGACAGCTGAGGACAGAGAGGAGATCACTTGGTGACCAGGTTTGAACTCCGCTTCCCTATTCTGGGGAAACAACCCACTGGATAATCTGTTAAGAAGCCTGGTCTATGGACCCCACCCACTGTTGTTTCTTTGAGGGAAAGAGTGCCCTAGGGAGTCAAAGGGAACACAAAACAGTATTTGACTATCACTTCCTAAAATGAGAAGTAAGATTTGACTGAGAGAAGTAAAAATGAAAACAAAATGGATAAATATGCTTATGCCTCTTTACTTCTCATCAGGGAGATTTTGAGGACTGAGTTGGGATTTGAACCCATCCTGGAGTTCTTAAACTCAGGAAAAGAGCCACTGTTTGGTGCCGAATTTCTAAGGGAAGTAATGTGTTGCTCATTTTAAATGCCAGTTCCTTCTATTCCATTACATTCCTTTTCATGCAGGAGAAACAGATGTTTGAGTTTTGTAGTTTTCATTGCTGATATCAGCGGTATGCTGGAAAGCCCTGATTTAGAGCATCTGCTGTGGCTGCCTTCAGGCTACCTACCTGAGATCACTGACCTTGGAGTTGGAAGACTCCACCAGCCAGCTCTAGCATAACACAGCTGGTTAGTTTTTAGCTTTATACCAGATAGGAGGAACTGCCAGATTGCAAGTTTTCTACAATTAATTCTAAAATTGTTTCTAAAATTATTTAAGCTTATAGCTGCAAAAATTAAAGGGAAACGGATATGTTACAGAAATGTTCAGTATAGAAATTATGAATGTATAGCTCCAAGAATTTTCACAAATTGACCACCATTGTGTAATTAGCACTAAATCAAGAAACAGAATCATCAGCCCCTGGAAGCCCTCTTCATGCTCCCTTCCAGTCAACAGTTTCCCCCAACCCCCTAACCAACGCTAACCAGTATCTTGCTTTCTAGTGGACCATAACTTTGTTTTTTTGTACATTATATAAATGTAATCATACAGCATGCATTCTTATGCATGGATTCTTTTGCTTAACTTTATCTCTGTTGGATTCATTCATATTTTGCATGTAGTTTTAGATCATTCATTTTCATAGTTGTATAGTATTCCATTTTACAAATAGTCCATTGACAAATATTCCACAACTTATCCATTCTACCTTTGAATAGTTTAAGGTCTGGGTTATTCTGAGTCGAGTAAGCTATAAACATTATAGTACCTATCTTTTGTGCACAAATGTAAGCATTTCTAGTTGGCATATCCCTAGAACAGGAATTGCTGGGTGATGAGGTACGCACATGCTCTGCATTAGCACACATTGCAAAACTTTGTTAATATGCATTGGTGCCCTCATACATGTCCACCAGCAGTCCTCTTCATTCTCACCAATACTAACTATTATTTGTCTTTCATTTCAGCCATTCTTGTGGAATTGTATCAAAATTTATAACAACCAATGGAATTAAGCATATTTTCATGTTTTCTGGTCATTTGAGTATCCTCTTTTGTGTTGTATCTGCTACATTTGTCACCTTTTTATTGGTTGTCTGCCTTTTCATTACTCTCCTTAATATCTTTTTAAAAATATTTTTTAGTTGTAGTTGAGCACGATACCTTTATTTTATTCATTTACTTATTTTTGTGTGGTGCTGCGGTTTGAACCCAGCGTCTCTCACATGCCAGGCGAGTGCTCTACTGCTGAGCCACAGCCCCAGCCCCTCTCCTTACTATGTTTTTAAACCACAAATACTTTAAAAAATCAAAATGAAACAAAACCTGATTCTGAAATACACTTCTTTTTTTCTTGTAATTTTGACTTGTGAGCCAAAGTACCAATCAGAAAAACTTTACCACTTCTGCCTTTTTTGTTGTTGTTAATATTTGTTTTTTAGTTTTCAGTGGACACAACATCTTTGTTTGTATGTGGTGCTGAGGATCGAACCTGGGCCGCACGCATGCCAGGCGAGCACGCTACCACTTGAGCCACATCCCCAGCCCCTCTTATGGCCTTTCTCATGATGCAGATCATTTCCAACACTAATTGTGGCTCTCTATCAAACTGATAGTAGATTTGTGCATATTCTTAGCTTTACTTAGAAATATCATAAGGCAATTTAGGGTGAGGAGTTCTTAAGAGCAAACAGTGAAAATGCAAATACATTTAAAAGAACAATTCTTTTTTAATTGAAAGTAAAAACTGTATCAAATAGTTGCTAAAAAAGCAAGGAAGTAAAACCTCAATAACCTTGAAAAAGTCATTCTGATTTCATATTAAATATGAATTGTAGGAAGTTTCCAGGGTGAGTCTACTTTTTTCTTTCTATAATTCCATAGAAGTACTTTGTTTCTTATCTTTAAGTCTTTTTTAGAAAAACTTTACTCCAACTGAATTCCTTCTATGCGTTGTATGGAATATCTTATTTTTTTTAAAATCCATGTTTAAATACCTGGGTGCAATATATTAACTCACAACTTATTGTATGGCAATAATCTAGACAATTTTTAAATAGTTCGCCATTTCGGTGGGCAGGAAACTCCATGGATGGCTGGATGTGTCCAACATACCAAGTAGCATTCCTGCTTGATTTTTCTCCGGAGGTTTTATCCTAAATGAAAGAGAAAGGTGAAGTATTAGTACTATGATTTCAGGAAAAGATTAATTTTTCCTATGAAGAAGAAGAAGAAAGAAATTTCCTGAAGTGTTCCAGAGAGAACCAAGGATACTCCCAGAACCTCCTGAAGGCCCAGACATATTTCCCAAAGCCAGGCCTGCCCAGCCCTGTCAAGCATGCTTTCCGTTGCACAACATGGACAGCCCAGGGCAAATCAGGGAAGAAGGGGACGTTCCCCTCCTGTGCATTCTACCTCTCTTGTCATTGTGCCACCGCTTCATGGTGCTGAGACCAGGACTGGTAAGTCGACAGCACCTTGCTGCTCCTCTCTTCTGGGCCAAAGCAACCATCACTGTCAGTCATGACACTTTCTCCACCAAGTCCAGGGGCAATCTGAATGCAGCTTGGAATCCCTCACACAGCACACTGGAGTTAAAGTCTTAATTTGCCATCATTTCTTAGGTGATGTGCTTTTTATTCAGTCTTCCGTATCAGTGTACCAAAGCCCCAGAGGATAAATACA
The DNA here is from genome assembly GCF_047511675.1 of Marmota flaviventris. Classification (NCBI taxonomy): domain Eukaryota; kingdom Metazoa; phylum Chordata; class Mammalia; order Rodentia; family Sciuridae; genus Marmota; species Marmota flaviventris. Next base: position 61,880,964 of record NC_092499.1, on the reverse strand, counting down.
TTCCCTTTGCATTCCCAAGATTATTCACATTGTCTTACATGGTAGTCTGCTTTCTGAATCTCTGACTGGTTTTCTTCACCAGTCCTTGATGCTTCCCACCTACAGTAAGAAATAGAAGAGGAGAGGAGAGGGAAGGAGACGAGAGGAGGGAAGGAGAAAGGAATAGAAGGAAGGAAGGAAAGAGGGAGGGAAGAAAGACGGAGGGAAAGAGGGAGGGGAAAGAGAGGGAGAGCCAATCTAGAAATATAAGTCAAATTCCTGTGGGGCCCAAATAATACAAGCAAGGTTTGCATACTTAGTCCACAGGAATAGTTTTCACCTTCAGAAAGAAATACACTGTCCTATTTTTCTGGAACTGTATGGCCTTCATTCTATCTTTTATTTATCCATTTTTGAAAAAGACATACTGTAAGTTCTCAGCAGAGAAAGAGAAACTGTAAAAAAGAACTAATATAAACACTAGAAATCAAGCACTATGTAATAAATGAAGAATGTGTTCATTAGCTTAGAAACAGATAAGATAGCAGAGGAAAGAAAAGAATCAGTAAACCCCAAATAAAAAATCCTCTAAACCAAAACACTAAGAGGAATAACATGAAAACAAAAACACAGAACAGAGGATCTGAAACTTGCAGGATGATATTATATGACCTAACATATATATCAATGAAGTCCAGAATGGTGGAGATGGGGATGGAACAGAATAACTATTTGAAGACACGAGGCCTATGAATTTTTCCAAAGTTGAATCATAACTTTAACCCACAGATCCCAAAAGCTAATAGAGCCCCACATGGAATAAATGATCTTAAAACAATAATACTGTATGTTTTCTAGAAGGAAACATAGGCAAATATATTTTCAGTTTGCAATAAGCAAAAACTTCATACAGAAGACAACCACAGAAGAAGAATATATACATTGATTGTATTAAAATCTACAGATAAAAAAGGCATGAAGACACAGACTAGACAAGATGACATGTATCAACAGACTTGAATTTATTCCTGTGATGAAAATAAACAATCCAATTAAAGAATGACAAAAGACTTGAGCAGACACTTTAACAAAAACAGTGTAGGAATGGTCATTAAGCACATGAACAGGCACCCAACTTCATTCATCAAGTTAATGTGAATCAGAACCACAAGAAGACCATTTTATATTACTTATTAAAATTACAAAGACTGGCAATACTAAATGTTAGGATATGGAAAAACTAGAACTTTCTACTGTTACTAATGAGAGAACAACAATTTTTGGAAAATTGATAGTTTCTTATAAAGTTAAACATATACTTACACTATGAATCAATAATACCACTGTTAGGAATTTACCCAAAAGAAATGAAAACATACACCCATGGAAGACCATGCTGGAATGTCCACTGTAGTTATATTAATAATAGCTTAACACTGGAGAAAACCCAAGTGTCTCTGGTAGGAGCATGAATAAACAAATTGTGGAATGATCACATGGTAGATACTACTCCGCAGTTCAAAGGATGAACTCAAGATACATGCAATAATATGACTGAGTTGCAAAAAACATGTTGAGTGAAAGAAAGCAACAGACTCTATATACCTATCATGTAGTTCTGTAAAAAATAAGAAAAGTATAATATATGCCGAGAATGTGAGGCTGCTGATGTAAGAAATACTGAGGTATTAAGGAGGTCGGCAAGATGGCAACAGGAAGGTGGGCTGATGAAAGACTTTGAAGGCCTGGCAAAGGGGGTGGGAATTGACCAGACACAAAATGACAATAGATTCTCCACAAGTAAATAATATGGTGAAAATGGATTTTATCCTAAAATTCAAGTACAGTTTGATTTGTGAAAGGGGGAAACAGAAAGCTGGAAAATCCATTACAAATTCTCAAGTGTTCCAGGCAGAAGGTGATTTATCTGTGTTTTCTGGTTTGAAGGAATTCTACTTGTTTAAATGAAAGCCGTTCAAAATCTTAAAATGAGGGTAAAACACTCAAAGTATTTGCTCCATATTTTCCACTGAATACTTCATTTGGAACTTGTCATCTGGCTAGTGAGCAGTATTCTAAAGCTTCCCCTATGGTTAGATATCCCCATTAGAAGAATAGGGCAGTATTTTTGTTGTTGTTTTTACATTCTCTTCACTGCGCTCCCAATCCTGTGCCTCCAATTTGAATACTGGTGAACAAATGGGGAAAAAAGTAAATGTTGAAAGAAAATGCAACCTCATTGTGTGCATTTTTAACAGATGGCCTGAATTTCTCATTATTAACGAAGGCACCTGAGTAAATGCTATGCTTATCAGCTTCCACGATTGCTGCTTCTGTAGAAACCAATTCAGAAGTCATGTGGTAACCATAGTAACATGAGGGCAAGTTGTAAAAGTGGCGTTTAGGGGAGATGAAAAACCTCTGCCACTTCTCTGCTCTCTGATCCTTTGTATTCTGCTCTCCCCATCCCTGTAGGAAAGAGCTGATTTCCCAGGACAACTGCAAGGGTTGGTTGTGCTGGCAGAAAGAAGGATATATTGGGGCTAGTCATGGCCTGGAAGACTCAGCCTCCATTTCATCAGATCTTTCTTTACAAACAGATTCTAGCCTGCCCTGGAGAAGTCAGAATACCATGGAACCAGTTCAGAGGTTCCACCATCCTTGTTTCTGAAGAAAATGCAAAACATTGCATGAGCATTCTTACTTGCATGTAGAGAGCTAAGAATATAAACTATTATGCTTAAGAATCGGCTATATTTTTTCTTATTCTTCAAACATCTCATAAAAAATGCCTTCCATCATCTTCAGGACATTTGTCATTTTGAATTAGTGTGATAGAGATACCAAATATGTGGCTTAAAAGAGCTTACACAAAATAGAAATTTCTTTCTTGTAAAAATCAATGTATCTGCAATTGGCTGAAGTCTGTCCCTGCATGTATCTGTCCATCATTGGGGTCTAGGCACATTTGGTCTTGCAGTCATCTGCATGGCCAAAGGTGGCTCACTGTAACACCTGCATTCTCACAAGCACAATGGGAAAAGGGGAAGGGAGTGTATGTCCTGGAGCATGCACCTACCACTTTTTCCTCACACCTTTTTAGTCAGAAATTAATTCTAGGGCCACACGTAGCTGAAAAGAGGCCAAGAAATGCAGTCTTTATTATGGGTGAAGAGAATTCACATGCAGCTGAACTAATAGCCTGGTTTCCCCAACCAATAACATTGGTACTGGCAGAAATAACTTCCCATTCTGTGAATGTGAGGCTCACAACACCCAAGTAACTAGTTCAAGGGCATTAAGGTACTAAGTGGTGTGTCCGGGCTAGACTTCAGTTTTGGCTCTGAGTTCTAGTGCATGATCAAGGGTGATATAGTGCAGGGATGCCTTTTGGCCACTGTAGGAGGTTGCCCTGTTCTAGCCTAGGCTCCTAGATTGTCAGGGGACTTTCCCCCCCCCCCCCATTTTCACTTGTTTTTCAATCTCTTTTCTGATAGACTATCAGTTATCTCTTCTTGCTGTAATCTGTTTATGAAAGCACTACTATCAAGCAATTATAGACTTAGAAACTAAATAAATCAAGGTTGTTAGAATTTAATTTAAAACCAGGGTAAATTGGTTTTGATTCAGGGCAGACATCCCTCCCAGTTATCTCCTGTTTCTTATTCAAATGTTTTAGTATCAAAACATTTTTTAAACATATGGATTTTGTAAGTGTGGCTCATTTTTTTAGTCAGGAGGATACATTACTAGAAGAACAGATTAAATGATTATTTCGCAACAAAAATAGAGGAAAACAAAACATGATTTTCCTGCCTTCTGAAATTTCTAATGTGTAATGTTATTTCTGTCTATATTTTGAATGTCTCATAAATAGTTGGTGAATAGATTTTAAAATTTAAAAAATTCAAGAGTGATTTTTCAACTATTACAAATCAGTACCTTACATTTTAAACTTAAAATGAATAAATTTTAAAGTTTATTTTATTTTTGCAGATAGATTATTATCATTATTAATAGTAGTAGTAGTAGTAGTAGTAGCAGCAGCAGCAGCACCAGGGACTGAACCCAGGGGCACTTAACCACTGAGCCAAATCCCTATCCCTTTTTTAAATTTGTATTTTGAGGCAGGGTCCCACTAAGTTGCACAGGGCCTTGCTAAGTTGCTGAGGCTGTCCTTTAACTTGCAATCTTCCTATCTTGGCCTCCTGAGCCACTGGGGTTATAAGAGTGAGCCACCATGCACAGCCAGAAAGAATATTATTATAAAAGATACAAGACTTAAATTTTAATAATACTAATTATGGTGATTTACAGAAAAACAGATCTCTTCATCTTTAAGAGGAAATCATATTACTTATACCCTTGAAGAGAATTCAGGGAATATCTATAATTACTTTAGATTATTTTAGAAGAAAAAAAAGAACACAACATTTTAATTTTGTAAAAAGAGCAGCACTAATAGTGATAGGCTAATAGTGATAGTAGACAATTCATTTGCTCAGTCATTTGCTGTGTGGCCACTTGAGTAAATTTGCTTTTCAGTGAAAAAATGGGCAGCAATTTCTACCAAAGTGCTGTGGGGTGGTGGAGGCTTGAAGCAAAGCATCAGTGGCCATCCAGACAATATTTCTGAGTCCCTGTGCTAGCTACCCAAAAAGTTATATTATTGAAAGCTCAAAAAAAAAAAAAAAAAACAAGGCTTCAAAATGATTTTGTTAATGAATGGGAGGTAGGTTCATTTATTCATTCTTTTGTCTGATGGGCAGAAACTAAGCCAAGCCAGATGAATATTAACAGGTACAAGATGTGGCCTTAAATCCCTATTTCACCTTTATAAATATTTGCTCCTTGATACAAAAAGCTGAAAAAATTGACCTTTGATTTGAAGAGAGAAAAGAGCAAGGCTTCAGCAAATTGCATTATGTATGAGAAGACAGCAATGATGGAGGAAACAAAGAAAGGGAGGGAGGAAGGAGTGATAGAAAAATCAAGATCTTGGACCCGCTGCAGTTAAGATAGTGAAATTGTGAAACAGCGATGAAGGATAATGGCATGAGAATACCAAAATAATGGCTGGATTGTAGTTCAGTGATAGAGCACTTTCCAAGCATGCATGAGGCCCTGGGTTTGAACCCCATCACCATAAAAGGAAAAAGAAAAAAAAGAATAGCAAAATAAGAATTCTCCTAGTTTGCTGAGCTGTTGATGTAAACCAACTGTCTGGGTCATTTATTTTGTATTCAGAGTGGGTGCTCTCTGATGGATAGCTCACTGTGCATATGTGAAGTGACATTTCCAAACCGCTTGGAAAATGTTGGACTCATTTGTTGAATGTCAGGTTTTACATGGGAGATTATGAGATCTGGGATCGAGAGAATAGCGTATCTGGCATGGGGCATTGTTTCGTGATGAGTTTCCTTGTTTTGTTTTGGGGAATTCAGCTTTGGATATAAAATTATTACAGTTGCAAATTACACATTGGTATAAAATTAATGTTGAATGTGCTGGAGCCAGGGCTATGAATTTGGTTATTTTTAATTTGAAAAAAAAATTACTGTAATATTTTTCATTCCCTTGTGGGATAAAGAATTATTGATTGCCAATTAATTTATGTCTGGTTAGAGAGATTTTTAAGCTTCTGCAATACTCTGATTTCTTGTATGGATCAAAGGTTTTTAAACCCCAAGTATAATTGTGGTCCCTTGTGAAGGTTTACTTCACCATGTCTGTAATAAACAGACTCGAGGAGAGTGTTGAATACTGATCATACTTATCTGAATTTATAAATCTTAATGAAGGTTGTCCCTCATGGCAGAGGAGTGCATTATGAAACTTTCCAGGGTTATCTAAAATATTTGTTGAATAAATCTCATGAATTTAAGTGTCATGTAAAATACAAATATTGTAACTTCAAATTTGTGCAAGTTAAGTTGCATTTATGGGTTCTAAGATCTACGTTGTATTAACAAATCACAGAAACAAAGTGGCTTGAACAAACACAAATTGGTTCTTTCATAAACCTGTAGGTTAGAAATTCAATATGTTCTGGGCTGAAATAGAGGTGTCATCAGGGATGCTTTTCCTTCCAGTAACTCCAGGTAATAGTTCATTTCCTCACCTTTCCGGCTTCTAGAGGCCACCTCATGCTCATCTCCAAGACCCCCTCTTCCATCTTCAAACCCAGCCTGTTTTCCTTTGACCATTCTCCCCCTGAATGTCTTCTCTCTCTTCCACTTTCAAGGCCCATGAGAGTACACTGTGGTTAGAAGCCTGAATAACCTCCCCAATTGCTCATTAGCAACCTAAATTTTCCACCTGAAACTTTAATTTCCTTTTGCCATGTGGCCCCATACATTCTTGGATCTGGGGATTAGGATGTGGACATGTTTGGGGAGTCATTATTCTGACTAGTACACATACTTTTTTCACATTTCTTAATCTCTGCAAACAAGGTTTATAGTCAATGTGATAAGAAATCATTGTTTCATGGTTTAATTGACAGTGCTCTTCTTCCTTTTTGGAACAGTAAACAAGGGTATATTTTTACAATTGACAGCTTTTAAATTTAATGAAATAATATCATAACTTCAAAATAATAAGCCAAGTAAGTATAAATAAGATCCAATTCTTTCTCTTCTACATGAATCATAAAACATGCTTTCAAAATGATGTCAGAATTATTTCCACAGATGGATTATTTTTGTGATAGTCTCTGAACTTCAGTTACTAAAGTTTAGGTTATCACTCATCTTTTTTTCAAGATGGTAGCTGATTAAGTTGATAATGTATTTCATTAAAGAACTTTAAGACAGCAGATCCCTTGTAAATTTACTCTTATCCATAACATGCTTCCTTTATATTTTATACTCAATTAGTCTTTACCTTTGGATAATAATCTGTAGTGTTTCCCATCTATAAGAACACTGTTCTGATCAATTTTAAAGCTGAGCCTGTGGGTCTGAGACATATTCAGTAAAGTGTGAACTGCAAACTGAGGACAGAATGAACTTTCCTGCATTTGAATTGAAGCATCCCTAATGGTCAGTGTGCACTGTGCATAGACCTCCATGAAGATCCAGATCTTTATTTTTTTATTAGTGCATATTAATTATACAGAATAATGGGTTTCATTGTGGCATATTTATACTCTGATTATATTCACCCTCCAGTACTCTCCCTCACCCTCCTCCTTTCTCCTTCCTCTTCTCTAATAAGACTCAGTTCTTTAAAAGAAGATGCAGTCATGTACTGCATATTGATGTTTCAGTCAACAGTGGACCTAATGCATGACAGTGGTCCTATAAAATTGTATTGCCTAGTGATGCTGGAGCCATCTTAGCTTGCGTAAGTACACACTCTATGATGCTCATACAATGACACAATTTTCAGAATGCACCTCCATCATTAAGTGATGCATGTCTGTACCAGGAAGGCTATCCCTCAGCACACTGGGAGGACATGGGCATTTGAAAAGCTAACTCCTTTCAGGACTCTTGAGGATCTGATAAGTGCTGTTAGAAGGCCTAAAATAAAGCTCATTCTGTTGCCATTAATAAAACATTTCATAAATATGAAATAAAAGTGCTCTGTGCCAGGCATTTTTTCAAGATACTTTTTTGTTTCTGAGGTTTTGGAGAGGTTTTTTGTTGTTTTTTGTTTGTTTGTTTTGTTTTGTTGGTTTGTTTACAGACATTAAACTGACAAGTTTGTTCCATGAGCACCAGCCACATGAGATATGGTGCTCCAATTAAATTATATGACCCACTGAACTGTAACTCTTAGTGATTTATGGGCCATGATGTCTGAATATGGAATCAAAACAGGAGCTAAGGAGGAACCTGCTTAGCTAATGGAATTTGACTACACAATGGCAGCAACTAAAACGAATGTTAGGAAGTCTTGGCAACCTTTGTACCTATGTCAAAACTCCTACTTTGAAATGAAGGACATGTATCACCGAAGAGATATGTCACAGAGGCTGTGTAGCTTTAGGCTATCAAAATCATTTTCTGCTTTTCTTTCAAAATCAAATCCATAGGGATTAAATGTAAATTTAATGTTGCTAATAGCAACAAAGGCCAAAAATAAATAAGGGCTGGGGCTGTTAATCATCAAATTCAATTCCCAGGAAAGGAGGAGTTCCAGCAGACACACAATAGGAGGTAAAAAGGTTTTGAAGAGGTGTTATTAACTAAGAAGTTAATTCTTAATTATGTTCACAGACCTTGGTTCTTGTCATTTTTAAGGGGTTTCCTTATTGGGGAGTTTGTAGTTTACATTTGAATAGCTACAGGTTTGGGTTTTGTTTTGTTCTGTTTTTAACCATATTAATGATTTGGGGAAAATATATTTTGAGAAAAGTAATCAAATGCCAAGCCAAATAAGAATATTAATGGAAGTAAGTAGCTGCAATATTGTGCCTTTTATATCAGAGACCTTAAATATGGATGGTTTGGCTATTCCATCTTTTTCTTTGGGAAGCCTTTTATAGCTCATTAACAATTCCAGATTCGGAAAATTTAGCTATTTGTGTTACACTCCTCTCTGCTAATTACACCCACACTAGCAAGTTACATAAATACATCTCTTCCTGGGTGTTTTGTAAAAACCTCCCATCCTCAATGTGCTGCAGATGCTTGCCAGGTAAGACTTGCCTGCCCTCACCCGACCTGGCCCAAATTTGCCCTTCAGTCCTTTCCCCACTGTGGTACTTTTGGCTAAGAAAATCACAGGTCCCCCGAGGGCCCTTGTGCAGGCCAAGGAGGGAGGGAATAAAGAATAAATGCAAGAAAGGAAGGGGAAAATAAAGAAGGGTAAATAGAAACAAAGCTAGAGAGACAAAGACAGAAATGGGGAGAGAGAAAGAGGGCCCTGCAGAAGCCTTTCAGCCCTTCATGACCTAACCTCAGATAGCACTTCACTTTGAACTCCTCTTTTACCCACTTTCATACCTTCACCCATCTCTCCACTCCAGGCCCTCTACCAAGCTCATTCCCTCTGCCTGTATTATTATGTGTGACAATATAAGTATGTATGTTTATATTTTGTAGTGTTACACACACACACACACACACACACTTGTAGTTTGAATAAATGAAAAAACAAATGGATAGTAACTCTAAGGCCATTCCTAAGTTGCCCTGACCCATTGTGGCAGCACTGTAACAAATGTGCCCTGGAGGGTTAGGAAGGACCGGACTCCACTGCCTGTTACTCCAAGTCATGGTGTAGAATTTGTGAACTCTGAATCTAAGTCAGCTATTTGCTTACAAATCTGCTGATTATTCAGGCCAAACTCAAAATTCTTTGAGGCTTTTGAAATGCTGGGGTGGTATCTTTAATATCAATATATCAAAAAATTAAACATTCAGTATTTTAAAGGCAAGCTTGCCTTATGGATCACTGATCACAAGACAAATTGTTCTGCTGATGAGAAGATAGTTTAGACCTTTCCTGAAAGCTAACAGAATAAAACCAAGTACAATGTCTATGGTTCCTAATTTTAAAAATTTAGCAACAAGTTGGTCAGTAATGATAATACCACAGGAAACAGGAACATCGAGACACCTCTGGATCCATGGCAGTCTGACAGTCTGTGCCTCTCTGCTTGTGGTTTTTCCTCTTCTGGGAATGCTTCTACTCTTGAGCTTCAGCTCTCTCCGAGGCCTCTTTCAAACCCCACTACTCAAATTTGAACCAGTGTTTCCTTCTGGTGACTCCACAGTATTCTGTGCGCACATAGACCTTATACATACACCATAACAATTTTTTTGTGTTTATTTATGTTTTCAGTCCCATCATGAAACACCAACTTCTTAATAGCCAAGTCTGCATCATGTTGAACTTTATGTCCCTAGTAACCAATCAATGATTTTCACCTGGGACACACAAAAGGGAAGGGTCTGATGAATGAACAGGCAAGAAAATAAATGTATGAACTTTCTTAACTGTGCTTCATCAAAAAGAAAGCAAGTGAGGACATTTACTCAGCATCCTGCTACTGTGCTCACTGAAGAAAGGATTGATGCCTCTCTTTTTAGACTGTCACAGTGAATATGGTTCCTGTCTGAAAGGTTTGTTAGATGCGAATTCTCAGGACTGGTGTTTGGGGACAGAATTGCATGATATTCTGCACAGCCTGTATGACATGTGCAGATAAATATTCAAAAGGCCGATATTGCCCATGCAGTGCAATGATTTCCCTAAGCTGCTAAAAAATCATTTAACCTGAAAATTTCTACACTGTAAAACAATTGGGAATTCAATTTGGTATAGCTCTACACGCATGGTTCTAACATTAAAAAGACACTCTTATATGAGTAAAATTTAGGAAAAGGCATCTTGAAGAAGGTACTAATGAGGAAAGAAAATATCACCTTGGGGCACCTAAATGAAGGCATGTCCTAGATACAGTTAAAGATATGTTACAGGGTATTTTTTTGTTTTTTTGTTTTGTTTTGCTTTCAGGTACTGAAGATTGAACTCAGAGGCACTTTTCCACTGAGCCCTTTTTTAAAATTTTTTTATTTTGAGACTGGGTCTTGCCAAGTTGCTTAGGGTATCAAACTTGAGATCCTCCTCCTCACCCTCCCTAGTTACTGGGATTACAGGCATGCACTACCGCACCCAGCTACAAGGATTATTTTTAAAGTATAAATTACATAAAGATTTACATTCTTAAAATAGGTTGTTCTTTAATGTGAATGAAATAGAACTTTGTGTTAAAAGATACATATCATCACCCAATTGAAAGCTTTCTCCTTTTTCTTTTAAGATGTGTTGCATTTTCTCACTGGCATACTCTATGGTCATTAAGGAAGAATTATTGCTTATTCCAGAATTGATATTTTTTCACACCCTTCTTTCTCTTCTGTATTAGGCAGAGTTCAACCAAAGAAGTAAAACCATTAGGGGATATAATGGGTGGATAGATGTATGGATGTATGGATGGATGGATATATAGGTATTTTTATTACCAGAATTTGACCTTACATGATTGTGGGAGGAACTGATTAAGCAGTCTCAATAAGACTATTGACTTCACATCTGATTCTAGAGGGTGAAGTCCACAGAGCAGGCAGCCACACAGGCTGGGAAGATGAATGGAAGGGGAGAAGAGCGAGAGGAGGCTAAACCCCGCAAGCACAAGCTGGAGTCCATGAGGATGAACAGAAACCCATATCAGTTCTGGCTTCTGCCCTTGGTAATATGATGAAACTGTTTTGCAGAGCCTGGGGTGTTTTGTCATGGAACTAAACACACGCACATGTGCCTGGCTAGGGAAACTGGAGAAGCTGAGGGAAAATCCAAGGGAATGTGGGACAGTTGCAGGTACAGTTGCTGCCTCTTGCCACCTACTTGAGCCAGCAGCAGATGCGACATCATGTATCAACCACAAAGTGGCTGATAATTCATTTCCCACTTCCCAGTCTCCCACAAGAATCTTTCTTGTGTCCCACTCAAACTGGACATACAGGACAAGGAGTTCTGGGAAATACAGTTCTGCCTACCCTGACAATTTCAAAGCCACCAACTCTTCTCAGTTCCATTCTACTGCCAAGAACTGAAGTGCACCCACGTAATTAGTGAGCCACCTGGTTGTATGAAGTCTGTATGCATGTCCTATAGAACTGGTTAAGTGCTCTTATCAGATCAATAAGCACTTTAGTGCCACCCCAGATGATCTAACTTTGATTCTAATTTGTTCTCCATCTCCACAATCTCTTTTCTCCATTGTTCTCACTATTCCTGCCTTCCTCCTTTGGATGTTTCCTCCTAGCTCAGTGTCTCAGCTGCTCTCTGCTCACAAGACCAAGTATTCTACACACTCTGGCTTATTTCTTCCCCCTCATCTCTCCTCCTTCCATACTTAACTCATCAATTAGCCGTTAGCATGTAAAAGTTCTTTTTTTTTTTTTTTTTTTTTGAGGTGTTGGGGATGGAATCCAAGACCTTGTGCCTGCTATGCAAGTGCTCTACCACTGAACTACATACCCAACCCCTATCATTTGAGGGACGAGGAAAGAAACCTTTAAAAATTTTCACAATATGCCCCTAGAATCAAGAGTAGCTATCAACCTTGGAAGATATATTTTAAAGTTGAGGCCAATTGCAAGCTTTATAAACAGTGCATCATTTGCTCCTAAGATTCTTTTTTATAATTTTTTTTTTAGTTGTAGATGGACACATATCTATCTTTATTTATTTTTATGTGGTGCTGAGCATCTAATCTAGTGCCTCACACATGCAAGGCAGGCACCCTACCACTGAGCTATAACTCCAGCCCCCTGAGATTCTTGATAAGTGACAGCTCAACTAAGATAAGGTTTCCTTTCTGTCTGATTTTTTTTTTTTACTGTGCTCAGACACACATACCTGGCATCAGCATAGTTTTGATTCCCCTTACATCATGAGGGTCTATATATTGTTCCTTTGTGTGTATTTGTTCATCTCTATCATGTAATGTAATGAACACCCTTTAGCCCACCATTCAACCCAAGGACCAGGGCACTGCAGATAACTTGCTTCTATATGCATTCTCCCACACAGCAATTAATCTCTTTTCCCAGACCCAGCCCTTATCTTTTAAATCAACAATTATAAATGGGCAGAAGACAATAATTCTAAATGTAAGACATTTGGAAAGACAAGTTCTGAGGAATACATTTCTGCCTACTTTGACAATTTCAAAGCCACCAACTCATAAAAAATGATGTGCCCAGTAGCAATGTTCTTAGAAAAATCACAGGAAGAAGATATAGTATAGACATTTTTGGACCTTATGTGGGCAAGATATGCCATTAATGAACACTATTGACTACTGGATGAAGTTTTATGGAAAATAGAGAGCAGAGATAGAGATGAGCATTCTTGGAACCAAGGACAACTAAGATTAAGAGAGGAAGAGGAGGAGGCCAGCTTTGTGATCACTCAAAAAAAGGTTGGAAACAGTTCTGGAGTAAGAAGAGCCTGCAGCAGCAGGTCTGTACAGATTAGTCTCAGGGTCCTGGGAAAAGCCCATGTGGAAGGTACACCAATCCCTCCACCCCCCACTACCAATAAAACTGGGCCCTTGGTCACCTCCTAGGGTGAGTTCTCGCCCCTTGGAAGAAGATGCCTGATAAATGGGAGGAGAGAAACTTCATCCTGTCCTGATAAGGTCAGGTTTGCCTTTGTAGCCAGCAGGTAAAATTAATGTGATTTCAAGGTATTCTTTCCTTCCCCAAATTGTTCCCACTCTTCTCAACATTACCAAAAATTCTTTTAGCTACAGTCTTTCATTTGACAATGAGGAATAAAAGATTTAAAAGGGAAATCTTTGTTTTACATAAAAATTTAATGTAAGTGAATTTCAATAGAAGGATAATGGGTTTCTGGTTCTTTCTAGCATTGAGAGAAGGGTCAAGGAGGGGAGTTGTCACCAGAGAATGAGCCCAGGAGTCAAGGAGAGTACAGAACACAGAAATGCACACTTTGCCCACATTGTCTTCTACTGGGTGGGGATGATGACAGTCTGGGTAGTGAGGGATTTCTGTCACATACTTGCATTGGCTTTAAAAAACTAGCTCACTTAGCATAATGCTCACTTAGCAAAGTGCACTCATCACAGTTTTGAATGTTTTCATCTTTATTCAAAGCTGTACATTCATCCCCTCCTCAGACCTGTGCTGAGGACAACCACCTGTCTCCAATAGAACTTGCTGCTCCAGCAAGAATACCAACATTCAGAAGAAACCCCAGGCTTAAGAGATTCAGGGATACAGGGTCACTTTGAATTCAGTTTGTTAATTATGTTGCTAGATTATTAGAACTGTTTTCTTACTTGTACAAATTAATGTTATGATTTATATAATTGTCATTAGGAAAACATTTATGTTATTTGAAATGCTAGATTTTCAAATGTTAGATTTTAAAATAAAAAACAATAGATTTTAAGGTAGTAAGAGATTTCAAAGAAGTAGAAATGTAGTAAAGTGAAGAGCATTACTCTTATACAATAGCATCTTGTAATCTTAACCAAGAAATAGATCTAAGAAAATAAATTCCTACCTTACTGGATGCCTTAAGAACTGCTCTAGGAATCTGATCTTATCAAAGAACTAGAAGTTGCTGGAAATAAGAGGAAAATTTGCTCTAAGGTGCTTTCAAATCTATTCCCCCCACCTTGGATTAAAACGTCACTGCAGTTCAAGAGAGGGCAGCGCTGAGCAGACCCACAACTGCAGCTCACAACAGTATCCTGAACATTGTTCTGAACATTGTTCCATGTGTGACTTCAGTGGCGGGTTCTGTGGTCACCTAGAGTAACATGCCCTTGCTTGTGCAAGCTTACCACAAGATTTTCTTCAAAATGACTGAAGAGTTATTCAGTCATTTACAAAATCAGCCAATTCCCACGGTGAGATTTATTTCCGTGGGAGTCAAATCTTAGACTCTAACCAGCAGAAAGAAAACTGTTGCCATGGAAACCATTCCTATTTTCACCAAGCTGGAGCTACAGTTCACTTACATGGAAATGAATTGACAAAGATGCTCAGGGAAAGGATGAAAAATATCAGACAGAGCTTAAATTCACTCTTTTGAATAACATTAATGATCATTTCTAGTTGTATTGCAAATGGAAATTAGTCCATAAATACTGGATCCTAACAAACCTTTCAGTACTACTAAGGAAAAACTTTAATCTAATGTAAGTACTATTTAAGATATGCCAAAGAATTTCCTTTTGCCAACAAAGATGGTCAATTATTAGAATAAAATTCTTTTTTAATTAGTTCTTGGAATAATTGAAGCAGTGGCAGTAAGAGGGCGAGTTATGTTAAGGGTAATTATTTTCCTTGTACTCACACTCTGTAAATGTAATGTTAGGACTATCAGGGAAGGAATTTGTTGTTCATCATCATTATGAAAGGACTGCATGCCTCTCAAACCCGTAGTCAAATAGAAGGAACAAAGCACATCTGCACTCAGATTTTGCTTGTTACAAATAGAGCCTTTCTGAGTCGGCTGCAAAGGGCACCTGCCTGTATATGACAAGCCTTGTGGTGTTTGTGCCTCTCTAAAGTTGAGACCCTGAAGGGTGAAGGTAAGAACAGAGGTGGTACGTGTCATCCAATTCTGTACTCCATGGCTTCAACTACTCCTGTTTCCCTGGAGAATTGCCGCTTTTCATATTAGGCATAAATAAAATCACGTCATGTGGGAGGGCACACAGACCCACAGAGTTAGCAGTTGCTATGTCATTAGATTTTACATGTTTCTGGGTATCTGTAGCAGAAGAAGAGCTGGCAGCATGATGTGGGGAAGCTTTCATCAAAGGCAGCAGGGGCCTCCAGGGAGAGGACTCCCAATATCCAGTATTAAAGATAATTGAGTGAAATATTTCTATTGGTTAATTTTAAGTGGCTTGAGGGGCTTGTGGATATCTATTTAAATTAAGAGATCCATTTGGAAATATTAAGGTTATCTGAGGAACCAACTAACAAGTTCAATTGTGTTTAAGAATATATTACAATTTTACATTACGTATACTCTCATTTTATATATGTTCTCTTCTATGCCCACGGAGTGTTTACCAGACATTATCATGAACATGCATCTATCCACAAAATGATGATTGTAAATTTTAAAGAATAGATATTCTGTGAACTAGACACTCTGACCACCAAAAGCAGTAACCATGAATTTTTACTTCTTCTCCATGAAATCACTGAATTTTCCAGTTTGACCCCAAGGTCATTCTTGGTGTTGACAGAAGCCATGACAATAGTCATTAGCAATAGGAAAAAAACTAACTCATCTAACAAAAACTTAGACTGGTGGCTGGGGTTGTGGCTCAGTGTTAAGGTGCTTGTACAGCATGTGTGAGGCACTGGGTTCGATTCTCACCACTACATATAAGTAAATGAATAAAATAAAGCCCATCAACATCTAAAAATACATATGAAGATACATATTTTTTAAAAAAGTCAGACTACACTCTATGTGCCAGGACCTTTTCCAAGGGCTTTACATATAACACCAATGTGAATTTATACCTTTGCTAGGAAAAGATTATTAAGATGCTTTTGAAAAAAATTGGGCTACTCCCCCAAACCTGGTAAATTTTAAATGTAAGTTATTAAAAATGAGGTTCCATTCTTTGCCCATCCAGTTACAAAAAAAAATAAATATGTATCATTGATAATATTTGAAGTGAGGTACACAGGAAATATTTATTCTTACCAGCCTCAGCAGGCATGTAAACTGGGTAACTCCTCAGAAGGACATTTTGATAATGTGATTTTTAAAACCCTCTGAATATAAAGTTTGTTGAACAAATAGTTTCACTTTCAGAAACATGAATAATCAAGAATATATTCAAATACTTTACAACATGAATTTCAATTCAACTCTTTTCAACAAAATTAAAACAAATTAATATTCTAAAATAGAGCTCAATTAAATAAATCATGATGTCCTGTATAATGTACCATTGGTTTATTTAATTAATTTTCTATTTTATCAGTTAATAGCATGAATTATGGATCTAGACTGCTTGTTTTGTATCATTGCTCTGCTCTTTAACAGCTTTGTGACTATGGGACTGCTTAAATTTTCATATCCTATCCTATCACCTGTAAAAATTATTTTGAGAAAAAAATGAGATAATATATTTAAAGCATTGCAAGCAGTTCCTCGTACATAGTAAATGTAATCAAAACATGTTATAGCTATTAAAAGGTGGTTGTAAAAAGGGTGGGGGATAGTAGCATATTTAGATAGATGGAAAATATTTATAGCCTACAAAATGAAAAGGGTAGTTTTCAAGACAACAACCAACAAACAACATAAGCCCAATTTTGTTGATGTACAGAAACTGACTATCTGTATATAAATATATACAGAGTTTCTATTTTTCAAAAAGATGGAAAATAGGGTTTATTATCAAAGCTATTCATAGTGTGTCTCTGGTGAAATTGAATCTTTTTTTCTTCTTCTACGTCTTTTTGATTATCTGATTTTCCTGAAACAAACAGTTCTACTTTTGAAATAAAAAATAAGTTATTTCTCAAATAAAAATCTTACCCCAGTTAGCTATGTAGATCTCATTGGACATTTGCAGGGTAAATGATAAGTC
Organism: Marmota flaviventris; assembly: GCF_047511675.1. Taxonomy (NCBI): domain Eukaryota; kingdom Metazoa; phylum Chordata; class Mammalia; order Rodentia; family Sciuridae; genus Marmota; species Marmota flaviventris. The sequence goes on along the minus strand of NC_092499.1, from coordinate 61,863,863 downwards.
TATTCTGTTTTAACATTTAATACTCAAGTCTTCAGAAGAGCACAAAGCATTGCTATATGAAATATATTTCTGTGATCTTTTTACTTTATCACATATATTTCTAATAATATGTTTTTAATTAGTTAGCAAAAAGCCTTTATTTGTGTAACTGAAATTTTCTATCTGGGGAATTGAAAAGTCATGGATCTCAAATCTGTTTTGTTTATCCCAGAACTGTTCCCTGGCAGTATGAAACAGAGCAGAATGCTGTACCACCTGGAAGAACATGGTGGCCCAGTGTGACATGAAGGCAGTCAAAGGGGACTGCAGAGAAAACTGTTTTCTGGGAAAGGACTCAGAGCCTGTTTGTTAGGACCCTCCAAAAGAGAAGATAGCATATGTAAAGAAACAGTCTATTCTGTAGCCCATCTCCAGTGTGTAAAATCCAATATTTACCAAAGGCTTAGTTAGCCCAAGGAAGGCATTGTTTTGATCCCCAGTTGTTACATACTTAGTAACTGCCTAACAACATACATATCAGGATTTAGAATATCCATAAAAAGGCATGCTCTCTGCAGAGCCTTGGGCAGAGAGGTGGTGACCTCACAGTCTGCACCCCTGCTGCTTTATTAAAGTTTCATGCCTTCAATCACAACAATCACTGCATGAATTCTTTAGCTGTTTTCAGCTCTCTGATAGCCACAGACACAGCCAATCAATTTTCACCCAGGACACTGCGTGAGGTGACAGTTTCTTTTTGCTGTGCCCGAAGGCCAGAAATAGCTCCCTCCATCTCATTGCAGGAAAAAACTACCATGTTGGTGTGTATCTCCAGCTTGAGAGATCACTGTCTAAGGCATAGAAATATATTATGTTTGGTGGGTCATGTCTGTGCAGAGTATCTGGCTGTGAATTCAAATTCTGACCAGAATTAGCATTGTCTTGCTGGAAAGGAGCTACTTTTCTTTTTTCCCTGAGAGGTAGAAAAGCTGCATTTCTGTGTTCAAATATTAGAATATCCTAGATTTGTGCTTTGTTAGAGAGAGAGAACTTTTTTTATTAGAGCTTTATAGTTATACATAATAGTTGGGTTGAGAGAGGGAACTTTTAAATAGACATTATCAAGCTCAGAATGGTGGCCATTTCATAGATATTATGGTTCCTTGGGGATTGTGTCTTTTTGCTTTACCATTGTTTTCCAAGCATGAATCACTGTGTCTCATGGTCATAATCCATAAATATTGGTTAAACTGATAAATCATGAGACAGATCATAGTTTTTGTCTGTATTAGTCAGTTTTGCTGCAGTAATAAACAATCCCCAACATCTCAGTGGTTTATCAAACTAAAGTTCATTTCTTCCTCATGAAGTATGATTAGAGGCAATTTGAGGTTTTGTTCCATGTATCTTTTGATTCTGAGGCCCTCAGCTGCTCTTTGGGATGTGCTCAATGGTATGCTGAGTTGGCTTACCTCAAAAGAGCTGATATCTCTTACTAAGTGTAAGTTCAGTAATGTCATGTTGGTATGCTAAAATCAACTCATGTCATAAAAATTGGCAAATACTAGAAACCAAAATTAGGTGGTTTTTGTTTCATTTTGTTTGGCTTGGTTTGGTTTTTTGTTTGTTTGTTTGTTTGATTGTTTGGAGAGTTTGTCAGTACACCACTGACTTGTATGAAAAATAGGAAGAGAAAAAGAGCCGCCAAAAAATAACAATTTCCCTTAAGGTTAACAAAAGTCATGTGGCCAAAGATGACAGTGAGGCAGAACACATGGTCCCTCTTCAGGAGGCACAGCAGGAACTGACAGAAGTGCAGAAGGAGAAAGTAGTTGTGAACAATACCACAACCTACCTCAATGTTTGAATAATTATTCAAAGTTTATTAACTAAACCCCCAAATCAGGACATATGGTATGACAAAGCATTTCAATGATTTATGTGAGTATATTTTAATATTATTCTTACAGAAATAGCCCACATTTTGAGTTCTTACAACAGGCCCCACATTCTGTAGAAGTTTCTATATGATTTTATATAATCCTGATCATCCTATGATGCAGGTACTGTTATCATCCATATGTTGCAAATGAGGCAACTGAAGCTTAGTGTATTAAATAAGTTGCATAAGAATGAGTAATTGTTTAGTGCTGTTGATAGACACACCTGTAAAAATTGGAAGAAACCAAGATTAAGTAGAGGGTAAAGCTGACATGTAGTTTCCTGAGCCAATCTACAGGGAGTTCTGCAACTAGGATGGTCCTTCAACACTGCCCCTGCAATCAAGGAGAGGGCCATGGGATACCCCTATACATGGGTATAGCCTTCAGCAAGACAATTCCCAGTGGCCAAGAACAATTCCTAGTGTGCTCTAGCAGCAGTTGATATTCCCAGCAGCTGGGAGAAGGATGAATAACCTTTAGGAGAGGATTCTGGGCAGAACACCACAGTATCTAGTACAATTAGGTAATGTGCCCATGATCACACAACTAGTAAAATGCTGAGATTTAAACCCAAGTCTGTCTGACTTTAGCCTGTCCTCTTAATTTTGATGCTATATTCATCCCCACTGCCCTATCTATCTGATCTAGTTGCTAGTATCTGACAGAATAATGACATTTATAATACATTTTTATGGTTTAAAAATGAGTAAAACAGCTTATTTCAGTTGAAATTGTTGTGAAAAAGTAAGCAAATGACGCTATGCATTAGCTTTTGCTGTGAATGTTTGTGTGCTTGTGTATACAGGTCTAGCAATGAAGTGTGGGAAAGGGGATTATATATAACAGTGTGTTAGTAAAAGTCCTCCTTTCTCCTTCCAAATGGCTCAGAGCCAAGTTTACAATCAACATGGCGAGATTCATTTGCTAAATGAGAGATGTGCCAGCTTAAGCAGGGGACTTGGCATCCCTAGAAGTACTCCCTCACTTGTCCTTCAAGTTAACAACTGTGGAGGCTAGCTCATTGCCCAAGATTGGCCCAGTTCTCCCTGGGTCAGAGCCAGGGTTAGCAACTGTCCAATCAAAACAAGCCAGACATTAGTGAAGGAGTAATAGTAGATCTTAATAAAAAATATACTGTTGCAATAGAGAAAAGAGTCCAGCATGAACTGAACCCAACTTTCATTTATAGAGATAACTCAGCATTTTGTTTGTTGTGGGTTTTTATGTTTTTGTTGTTTGTTGTTTATGTGTGTGCTTTGTCATCAGGGATTGAACCCAGGGCATTTAACCACTGAGCCACACCCCCAGCCCTTTTTTTAAAATAAATTTATTTATTTATTATTTATTTTAATTAGGCATATACAACAGCAGAATGCATTTTGATTCATTGTACACAATTGCAGCACAACTTTTCATTTCTCTGGTTGTACACAATGTAGTAATGTAGCGTCACACCATATGTGTAGTCATACATGTAGCTAGGGTAATGATGTCCATCTCATTCCACCATCTTTCCTGCCCCTATGCCTCCTCTGTACCCCTCCCTCTCCTTTGCCCAGTCAAAGTTCCTCCATTTTTCCCATGCCCTTCCCCTCCATTATGGATCAGCATTCACTTATCAGAGAGAACACTCAGCCTTGGGTTTTTTGGGATTGGCTTACTTTGCTTAGTATGATATTCTCCAATTCCATCCATTTACCTGCAAAGGCCATAATTTTATTCTCTTTTAATGCTGAGTCATATTCAATTGTGTATATAGACACAATCTTGCCAAGTTTCCTAGGGTCTAGCTAAGTTGCTGAGGCTGACTTTGAACTTGCAACACTCCTGTCTCAGCCTCCAAAGTCACTGGGATTATAGGTGTGCTCGCCGGGCTGACTGGGCATTTTAAAGGGAGAATGTGGGAGTATGAAGTGGGGTGAGCAGGGGCTCAGTAGAGTTAGGGAGGTGAAAAATTACAAGAAGTAGGAAAGTGGAGGTTAGTCCATGTAAAGCTCATCTGCATTTGCTGACTGATGCTTATTGAAAAGGTTCCCACCCTCCCTATCTTCAGGTGTTGGCTGGACCAAACAGTAAACTTTTTTGACAACCTCTAGTTTTCTCAGACAGGCACTTTAAGTGGAGCTGGGTTCAGCCTTGGAATGTAGCCTTGAGCTATTAGAAACTATGTTAGTGTTTATTCAGGTCTTTATAGGTCAAGGTTGAGGCTTAGTCAAGAAGAGGGCTCCAAGGAGCCTGGCTAAGTTTGGGGCAAGAAGAGCATCTTTGTTATAACCAACTAGCAATAAGTAGCAGTTTAATGGACAAAATCCCTACTTATAAGACCCCTTTAACACCATTCTAACCCAAAGCCAAGAGCCTCCCTGTACTCCACCAATAAGATCTCACACATATGCACACATCTATACTCTTAAACTCACATTCCTGTGCACTATACACATCCACATTTACATATATTCACACAACCACTTTCTCACATGCATATGCCCACATGCATATATACACTTACATACTCATACATACACAAACTAACATACACACACACACACACACACCCCACATCCCTAGATTATGTACTTCAATTCCGAGGCCCAGCTTCTCAGTCTGCTGATCACAATCCTGCTGCTGCTGGGCTTAGAGACAGTTTAGTATCCTCCGAGCGACTGATCTCTGGGAATTCCTGTCCATCCACTACTCAGTGAGCGGGGGTTGGAGTAGATCCCTTCATGGGGCAGGAAACGTACAAGCAGAAAGAATGAAAATTTTAGCTAGAAGGAGAATCAGATCCCATGGACAGTTCATCTGGAATGTTCCCAAACACTAGCCACTTGGTTCTTATTCCTTTACCTCACTCCCCACTCACCCCAGTCTCTGTTCAAGTTCTCAGGCCAGTAGGTGATAAAGCCAGCTCTGGACCCCAATCCCAAGCTTCTTCCTTATTGCCATGATACCCTTCTCTTTTTATAGGATTCTTTTTCAAATTCACCAAAACAAAAACAAAACCAAAAACTTCATGCAGGAAAGGAAGCTGAACATTTCACAGGGTAACTAGGCATGCCATGGCTTATATATTAACTGACGATTGAGCATGACCAGGTCCTTTCATAATCATTAATGAGCCCTCATCAGCTCACCTTCTCTGCTTTTACATGCTTATACCATGGGTTGCTCCGCCCCCCTCTCCATTTCTTTGGGGTAGTGGAGCAAAAGGCATGATTTGGGAATCCCACTAAGGTTCGTTGTGTTCCATGTGAGTAGAAACACCTTAACTCAGGCATATCTTCTCCAAGCCTCTACAATTGACAGATTGGTGATTGGGATTAAGTAGAATGTACATTTAAAGCACCCATTAGAGTTCCCAGGTCATAACAAATGACCATTATAACTATTAGAGTTTCTTGCTTTTACTTTTTACTTGTATAACATTGGTAATGTTGTGAGAGTCAAAAAAAAAAAAAAATCAGCATTTCTTCAGAAAAAAAAAAAAGTTATTCTCTTGGGCACCTTTTTTCAGAATCTCATTGCACCAGTGGCCACTTTATTCCTGTGTTTGGTGTTTACCTTGGTACCTGCAAAGGAGGCAGAGTGGGCTGTGGCTCACCTGCAGTACCTGAACAGCGTGCACTGTGATGGAGAAGGTGCCCCACACCTTCTGGGCCATTGAGCAGCTGTTGTGTATTTGCTGCCTCACCTGTTTCATACCAACTCTTTCGTTGATCCTTTTTGACTTGCTCTTTACTTGTATCTTCAGATCTCAGACAACCAGGGAATTTCACCCAATATTAGTAGTAAATTGAGGGGAAAATGACAAGTGTATGATATTTACAGTGGAGTAAGGGAAAGAGCCAGTCTTCTTTCTGGGGTGTGCTCAGCAGCATGGCTGCATGCACATAAAGTAAGAAATTGGTCAGGATGGATTGAATTCCTTTCCCCTTTGCTGAGCCTAAGAAATGGGTTCTGAAACATCCTCTGCGGTTGCTCTAGGGTTGAACTCTTAAAATTTCTCCTAGAAATACTCCTTTTGGAGGCAAGGAAAGCCTCCAAAAGGAGTATTTCTAGGTGTGGAGTTAAAGGGAGAGGCATGCATGGAGGGGAGGAAGAGTTGGAGTTCTTTGTTTCTCTTCTTCAGCAGCTTGCCATCTTTCTGTAGACCTTGGTTATTCTGATCATGCTCTGAGCCGAGAACTTAACCAGAAAACTGTCTGTGCTTCTGTGGGTGCATCATTTTTCCACTCTCATTCACTTTCAGACACTTTCATTAGAAAATGAATCTCCAAGAACTCTGAAAGCCACTGCATAGGCATTATAAACAGCCTGTAGAACCTTCCTCCCTCTAATGACTATATGTTCAGCCAAAGATACTGCAATAAAAACACACACTGCATATTTGCATTTTCAGTGCTCTGGTGGCAAATCTACAATGCTGCTCTGTGGTCCTGAATACAGAATGTCTCTGCTAGCATAGATCAGGAATTTAAAGGTTTCTAGGAAACCAGATCAATCAATAATAAGGTTCTTCTATATCAGATATAGCTTACAAATGTTCTCAAAGGACTACACTATAAAAACAATGCACATATAAGCCCTTACCACAAAGGGCATTTTCTAGTGATAAATAGCTTTCCAGGATTTCTCATTGTCTCCTGCTCAATTTCTACAAGTAGACAAAGCTTAAAAGAAAGGTTTCTAGACCTTTATCTTATAATGCAATTGTTTATCAAATACCAGAACAATCATTAGCCAGGTGAGGGCACTAGGACTGAGCATAGACACAAAGAAAAGAAACCTGGGAAAAATTGTCTTTTGCAATTCACTTATTGCTTTGCCATATAAAATCCTTGATGAAACCAGCACTCTTTATCTACTACTAAATGTTTTTTTCTAAGAATATGCAACTCTTGGTTAACAAAACTTCGTGGGTGTCAGCTTTGACTTAGATACACAGACAAAATTAATCCCAAGTTTAGAATGTAAGAAATCAGATAGCTCCACTTCTGTGTAGCCAAATGAATTTACTTTCTGTACTCACACTTCCAAGGGTGGTTACTAATTCATAGGTTATAATAAAAAGGGAATAAAGCTGTGATTGCTCAACAAACCTTTAGCCATTCAGAAAAAAAATAAAGAAACATGAGTTCTAAAAGAAACATTTCCTCCTAAATGAGACACTTTTTTCTCCTTTATCTATTGGGTTCCTGGAAATAGTTCTTGAGGAGACATTTAACCTCTTATGATGATGTAACTAAGACCCAGTGTTGTGGTTTATATGTAAGGTGTCCCCAAACAGCTCACATGTGAGGCAATGCAAGAAGGTTCCAAGGAGAAATTATTGGGTTATAGCCTTAAACTAATCAGTGGATTAATCCCTAATGGGATTAACTGAGTGGTAACTGGAGGCAGGTAGGGTATAGCTAAAGGAAATAGTTAATTAGGGGCGTGGATGGGGTATTTATTTTTTATCTTGAGAGCACTCTCTCTCTCTCTCTCTCTCTCTCTCTCTCTCTCTCTCTCTCTGCTTTCTGATTATCATGTGAGCTGTCTTCCTCTGCCACACTCTTCTGCCATGATGTTCTGCCTCACCCTGAACCCCAAGGAATGGAGCCTGCTGTCTGTGGATTGAGACCTCTGAAACTATGAGCCCTTAAATAAACCTTTCCTCCTCTCCAGTTGTTTTTGTCAGGTCTTTCAGTGCAGCAGAAAAAAGCTGACTAAAACGCCCAGTAAAGAATTGAGTAGGCTTTTTTCAACTCTAGGCTCAATGTGTGATTTTTCTTACTCAGTTGTGTTGGTCTACCCTTCTGGCAGTGTAAGTGATGGAGAATATTCTCCAACAGATCCTGTTCCAGGAATCTGTGCTTTGGATCTCTCCAGTCAGCAGGTGTTTGTGTAAGCAGTAATAAAGAAAGCAGTTAACAATTAATAGCAGCCAACATTTATTAAGCATGTACCCTGTGGCTGTGCTCCAGCAGGGTTCTGGGCTTTAGACATAGTATCTCATACAATGTCCACAACACCCAAGAATAGTAGTAGTATTCTTCTCATTTTATGGAGGAGGTAAAACTATGTATAAAAAGTTGAATAGCCAGTAACTGGCAGCATTTATGAGATCTGAATAGTTGCCTTAATCACTACCCTGTATTAGCAGAAGGTTTCAAAGAGATGAATGCATTCAACCCTCACAAACCCACCGACAAAATATTATTACTATTCCCATTTTTTCCATTGGAGTAATTCAGGCACAGCTAACTTTATCAAGGCACACTTAGTAAAGGACAAAGCCAGAATTTTAACTCTTTCAAAATCTGTTCTTTTTACCATCCCACATTGCTTCCTCCCAGCCTTTGGCATACATATTTTTAATAGTCAGTACCCATTCTGTTTTACAGTTATTAAAAAAAAGAGTCAATAGCCTGTTTGTATTTAATAAGGCAAATATAAGAGAACATTCACAGGACCAAGAGATTTAATTTTAAGATTCTGTCCTTTTATTAAAGAAAAAAAATGGGTAGATAATACATTACATTGGCAAGGAGGAGAACAGAGTTTAGTTTATCCAAGGAGGCATTTTGGGAAATGGAGTCTGTCACAATGTGAGAGACAGAAGGATATGACCAAGCTCCTTGGAGGTGGAATTTTGTATCAAATACAGTGCTCATGGCTGGAAGTGGGGAAAACTCCTGTAGAGGGGACTGGAGTTTTACAAGAAATCTAGTTAGTGGTGGGAGGCTCCACTGCTCCAAGATGCCATCGGATCCAGGCTCCTTTTTTCCCCATCCTTCCACCAGATATTTATAAATATGATTGAAAGACTATCCTATAAAAGCAATGCACACAAATCTTTACCAACAAGGACATTTTCTAGTAATGAAGAGCCTTCCAGGATTTTTTCATTGTCTTCCCAACTGATCTTACTTCATTCATCACTGCTCCACATGCCAGTGAGAAGACATCACAGCTATCGTAAAGTCAGGAGCCCAGGGAAGAGGCTGCACCAACCACACCAGTCCCATGTCAGCCAAAAAGCTCTCTCAGACCATTCCAGCCCCCAGCAGACTTCCACTTCCATTGATCAGCAATGTGTGTCAAGGCCACCCTAGCAGACAGTGAGGCTGGGAGAGCAAGTGTTTACCTGGACACATTGCCTTTTCAAGGGAACAGCACCCCTGTAGGGATAGGGTAGTGAAGAAAGTTAGAAAGGGAGCAAGACTTGGTTAGGAGGCTGGTGTGGAGAGGTGTTAGGGCAACAGGGCCATCATGGGAAGAGGAGGGGGACATTGATTGGGTGAAAGGGGGAATGAAATCCTGCTGTTTATCTTTGTTACCACATGTAAGTGGCCCCCAGGGTATTGCACAAGAACCTAAACCTTTCTTCTTTATTCTGTTCTTGTCTCTCTTCATTCTTTCTGACCCAATCCCAGATAATAGCTCTTTGAACTAAATAATGTCAATAATAATCAGATCATCCTATTCACTGTTTTGTTTGTTTATCCTTAGCAAATAATAGGTATTACATAAATAATCACTTAATTGGAGATGAGGAAAGTCTAGATATATATCAGCTCGTGAGGCAAAGGCCAGAAGTTTTCACTGCTTTTGAGAAGAAACTCCTCAGGAGCCCCTGGAAGGGAGTGTGGACACCATTGTTGATGGAATCTGTATGAATCAATGTCAGTTCAATGACCTGACCTCAGACAAGCAGGTTGACAACTCCTGGTCCCGGGGTCTTCCTCTCTGAAACAACTCTGTGTGGCCTTGTGTGATTAGAACTCCATGCTTTCCCCGCTTTCTCTTCTCAGAGCCAGCTCTCCCAGGCACTGAATGGATTGTCAGACCGGGCCAAGGAAGCCAAGGAGTTTCTGGTGCAGCTCCGCAACATGGTCCAGCAGATCCAGGTATCAGCGTCACCTGGGACGGAAAGCAAACCCCATGGGCTAATGTGAAATTGTGGGGGTGTTTGTGTCTTCTCCTTTATTTTTGTGTTCTGGGAAAATTCCTATTTTTTATTTCCTGCCCTGTCTCTTTTATACATACAAACACACAGAGAGCAGCTTCCAACCTGCCCCTTTTTGAGGTGCTTGCCTTTTGCCCACAAGCAAGAGACAGCCTGGGTTTCCAAGTGGTTCCTGTCTTTTACACTGAAGTCCTAATTCCCTAGTAGCATGTGTGTAAAAAGAGGACTATTTCTTTGTAAATTCTAGTTGTTCATTACTGAGTTTTAAAGCCCTATACATTCCCAAAACACCTATAGTAAATACATCTTATTTAATATTAACAAGCCACATTTTCTCTAGTTTTTTCTTCCTTTCCTTCCTTTTTTTTTTTTATTTACCTTCCTTCTTTCTGTTCTTTTTCTTCTTTCTTTCATTTCTTCCTTTCCCATAGAAATGCTTCTCCTCTAGTTAGATACTTGGATATTTTCCAGCCATGATCTCTTGGTGACTATAATTTCAGATATCTTTATCTGGACACAATGACAAGCAAGCAGGTCATTCATCATTTGAGAACTCATAAATTATCTACAGTAGTAAAAGGGATAACCTATAAAAGGTATGAGACACTAAAATAATGAACCTTTTCACTGTTTGCCATTCTGATGTTTTGAGGTTTGCCTCATAGAAATAACCTAAACTCTGGCTTTCAATATATTGGCTTTCTGAGTTAACATTGAACCCATATCAAGGCAGAAATGGCTTTTTTAAAAAACATAAGCCACCCTTTCAAAGCATTACACACTGATTTTGCCCTTTTTTGGCATGCATGCCTATGTTAAAACGTTTGATTCCCTAACAACCCAACGGTTTTGTACACTTCCTTCTGTTTTTCAAAGCCATGGAGCTTATCAATCAGTCCTTTCTTTGCTTTTGCTGGCATAAAATGTGCAGACCCAGGCTTGCCTCTTTCTTGCCTCTTCATCAGAGCAAAGCTTTCTTTCTGCAAGAAAAAAGTAACAGAGACTTCCAGGGGAAAGCTCCCTCCCTCCCAACCTCCTTCCACCATTTCCCTGCATGGGGCATAGAGAGTTCTTAAATTATGTTTTCAATGGGTGTTCCCTGAAAACTCAAAAAAAAAAAAAAATGATTGCCATGAAAGCCAGAATTAGCATCTATAGATACATTACTCAAGCAATTACTAAAGCATACCTTATATGAAGATCTTGTGTTTGAAAAAAAGTTACCAAATACCTGTCAGTGGATTATTATATAGATATAGTTCTTCATGACTTTGGGAATAAAGTGTGTTATGCTAAACTGTTCCTTCCTTGCTATTCCCAAAACATTTACAATTTACTTAACACTGTGCTATTTTTTAAAAAAAAATGTTTATTTTTTTAAAACCTTTATTTTATTTATTTGTTTTTATATGGTGCTGAGGCTCAAATCCAGCATGCTAGGCAAGTGCTCTACCACTGATCCACACTCCCAGCCCTCAACTGGGTGCTATTTTTAAGAGCTATTAATACATATGTGAGTATTTAGTTTTCATTTGCTAAAAATTCTAATTGTGTTCAGATTATGGTTTAAGAATCAAAATTGCATATGTAACTTATTGAAAGATTATTTTGCCTAAATGCCTATTATTCAGTGAATTGCTTAAATGAAAGACATGTATGGATTTAAGTCAAGTAAAAATTTGATATCCTGCATTTAACTTAAACATCATAAGGAAGCTCTAATTCATTTAGCACATAGTTACCTTTCCACATATGTTGCTTTATACCTGATGTTTACAGCAAGGTGACCCTGTTACAAACATTGATTATTCTTCACTATTGCTTTCCCTAATGAAAGGGACAAGATCTTTTGCTGATCATTCTTATTTCTTATAAACTTCTATTGTCGTTAGAGTATTGTTTAATGTTGAAGACCACTGTAACCCTGTCTTCTTTCTTCTGTTGAATTTAATGATTCTGTCTCCTAATTGACCATCCCCTACTCCACCTGGTTGCCACCCTCCACTACACAGAACTGAACACATGTGACTCACTATGGGACTCATGTGCCACTCTACAAGTTAAAGTTTTTTTGTTTTGTCTTTTTGGTACCAGGGATTGAACCCTGAGGCACTCGACCACTGGGCCACATTCCCAGTCCTATTTTTCATTTTATTTAGAGCCAGGGTCTCACTGAGTTGCTTAGTGCTTCACTTTTCACTGAGGCTGGCTTTGAACTCGCAATTCTCCTGCCTCAGCCTCCCGAGCCGCTGGGATTACAGACATGCACCAGTGGCTTAAAGATTTATTTTACTGACTATAATCCAACTTGTGGAGATGGTCTCCTTTTGATAAAAATGTAAGCAATAAAAACTTTTTTTGATCTAAATTTAACACTATAGAATGAATTTTATCCAGTTATTTTAAAAATACCAAATGTGCTCTGTGAACAGAGTCCATTTCCACTCCCTTTGTCAGAGATGCCCTGTCCACATGTGAATGAGGGAGCTGTGTTTTCTCTGGCAGCTCAAGTCCTGAGAAATGTGCTTTCTCACACAGGAGAACAGTGTGGAGTTTGAGGCCTGTCTGGTGGCCCAGTGTGATGCCCTCATTGATGCCCTCAACAGAAGGAAAGCTCAGCTGCTGGCCCGTGTCAACAAGGAGCATGAGCACAAACTGAAGGTGAGCACTGCGCTGTGGCGAGAGCGGAAAGCCCAGGAGCCAGGCTTCCAGGGGCCATGATGGACAAGCTGGGAGAACTCCCTGCCCTGGTGAGGAGGGCATGATACCCACAGCCCTGTGGCCTGGCCAGATAGCAAGCAATCCTGCCATTCACTAGTAACTCCTTAATTTTCCTAATCAGTGTTTGTTGAATGACAGCTTTGAGTACAGAAATAATAAAATTAGTTAAAATCCCTACCTTCATGGAGCTTGAATTCTACCAGGAAGGGCAAACAGTAAGCAAGATAAGTAAGATATGCATTATATAAGTAAAAAGTGCTAAGAGGGGATAAAAGGCAGGAAAAGGAGGTGGTGAGTATTAGAGATGGGAGTTGAAACTTTAGATAAGGTGGCCAGGGTGGTGGTACAGAGGCATAAATGTATTTTTGAATAGAGAAATTGAATCTGTACTTTCTAGAAAACAAGCAAAACTTGTCTGGATTTCTAAAGTGAACTTTGCAATTGGGCAGGTGTGCAGACTTATATCACCACACAGTGAACTTGATTGATTACAAGTCTGGAACCCTAACGGCAGGTTTGGTCCTCCTAGAGACAACTTATGGTCTATTGATTGCCCCACTGGAGCAAAACAACAAGATGTGAGAGCAAGTGTTAGATGGCAAGAATGAAGCAGAAGGGAATCCAGCAGTGGGCAGTCAGTTGAGGACTTCACATGTGGTCAGCAAACTCAGGGTGTTTCTCAGAGAATGAGTGGCAGGCAGGTGGTGTAAGATATTGTCCTGGGATTGGGGTGGAAAGAACAATAAAGTCTGACCAAAGTTTCTCTATTGAAGCCAGGCATCAGGAGGTTCAATCATGGACAACAGTGAGTGGACACAGCCTCAGAAGGGCTAGTGATTGGTCAATGACCCAGTAAGGGGCAGATATCACCTAGCAGGTCTGGAACAGGTGCTAGTAACTGGAGAACAAGAGAAGACCCATTTCTAAAGAATGGGATTCCAAGAGGTAAATCTTTGTCCGTGGCTAGTGCAAACGGTTAATTGTTTGGTCATGCAGGGAAATTCTCAGGGAGTTACAAATTTTACCTTTAAACCAAGCTCCGGGACGGCTCCTCACACTCGGTGCCTCAAGCTCCCCACGGGGGAAGCGAGGTTCCATGAGAGAGGCTAGCAAGAGAGTGCTATCACGCTTGGGAGTGGGCTTTTATTGGGGAACTCTAAATTCTGGGGAAAATCCTGTCCAATGAAGATCAAGGGGAGCAGTGTTGCAAGGTCAAATGAGGTGATTGGGTCCCTGAGGTAGTGGAGAGACACGCCTCTGCCCGGATGCCGTTCTGGAACCCAAGAAGGACAGGGAAGCCCTGCCACATCTGCTACTGGACACCTCAAAACACCCAGCCAGGGAGTAACTCAGTCACGTGCGAGGTTGGTCTCCCACAGTAAATCAAGGAAGAGTTTCAAGAGTGAAGAAATAAGTGACCACAGCTTACAAGATCTGGGATTGAAGCTTGGTGGCAGAGAAGCTTTGAGCAGGACAGTACCCCATTGGTAATTACTAGAAACAAGGCAAGAAACCAGTTACTATCTGGAGCATGAGACCTGGGCAAAGCCTGCAACAAGACTGGCAGTGCCAAGCCCTGAGCAGGAGAACTGCCAATCATTAATGTGTGCCCCACCCTTGTACCAGGACCCTGAGCCCCAGAGAGCTCTGTTTTGAAGACAGGGAGCCACATAGCATAATAAAGAAAAATGTTTCCCTGAGGAAGCTTCACAATTCATTACAAAGGTGAACAACGGTGAACAAACCCCAAACTCCAGCTTCCTCCTCCAAGGCTCCCTCTTCTACTTCCCATCTGCATTTTATCAAGATGCATTTAGAGCCACACACCTGTTTCTTCCTTCCCCAATGTCAGGGAGTAATGTGGTGGGAACACAAATCTTTCTTCCCTGCCTTTGAGAGTTGCCTGGCTTACACTCTGGGGGTGAGGGGCCTGTGGAATTAAGGCAGGCAGGAGGATAAGATTCCTGATGAAGTTTACCAGCCTGACCTCCAGCTAGTGCCTCCTTGAGTGCTGATTACAACTGCACACTTTTATCAAGGAGAGGCAACAATGGGTTGCTGGATAAAGGAAATTGCATACCATGGAATTAGAATCTGAACCTTAAGTTTAGAAAGAAAATGACCAGGGCTCTAATGTTCAAAGAGCCCTGGCCTGTTGGTTTGGACAGCAAACAAAAGCTGGTGATCCTAACACTGCTTCCAGAATGACCATTAATGTTTCCTGATTGTGGGTCTAACTAGAAGACCTTCTTAAGTTCATTTTAAAATGAACTCAAGTTTCTGAGCAGAACCACACTCACTCCAGTTGCATGGAGACTTCAATAAGGACTGAAAGTCACAAGAAGGGGTTGGATTTCCTAGGGAAGAACCCTCCTCATGGCCTGTACATGCCTAATCCATAAGGTGTCTAGCAATGAGGAGTTTTACTTAGATGGCTCTTGGTGCCTCAGTTTCCAGTCTCATCTCCCAATGTCTATGATTAAGTTATTTGCTTTTGAATTCCTTAAAAGGCCCACCAAACTGTGATTCATGACAATATGTGTACTGATTCCTAAAATGGGGGGGAGGAAAGATACAAATGCTTTTTTACCCAAAGAGTTCCTGAAAGTTTTGTCATGTAGATCTCAATCTTATAGATTTATCTGGAACAATCTTGAAAATAGTTCTATTCCATCAATTTTTCATTCAAGATAGTCAGATTAGGTCTGAACAAAATTATTTTTTCCATAATCACCATTTTAAAAGTCTGAATTAAAATCTGGAAATGTTATGACATGTGATTCTGCAGTTGCCCAAACAGTAACACAGAATAGACATTCTCCATAACCAAGTCTCAGCTTTAATAATAGCAATAGCTAAACACTTTCTTTGAGGCAACACTATATAAATTGTGCAGTAGGGATCAATTCAGTCATTCCCACAACAGCTCTATAAGGTCATTATTATCATTGTCTCCATTCTAGAGATGAGGAAACAACAACACCATGATATTAAAAACAGGTCCAGAGTTTGATTGCTGGTAACCTGACCTCAGAGCCAGAACCAGAACCACAGCATTATATGGTATCTGGCCAAAGTCTCTGGTAGAAGTACAAAGCAGAGAGTCAGACTTTCCATCAGTCAGCCAGGACCTAATTCACATCTGCAAGGAGACAGATGCTGTGTAGGAACACAGGTAGGGGAAGGGACCCAGGTGACTGACTATGGATGAATTCTGCCCTTACAGAGGTTACAGTTCAGGGGAAGAGATAAGTCACAAAGGACTCCAGCATAGGTAGTGAACAAGCTTCCAGGAGAGGTGGCCAGTGCCATAGAAGTTGTGAGCAAAAAAGTTGGAGCTAAAAGCATCACAGAGCAGCTCATGGAAATGCTGGCAGTCTGACTTGTAGGAGGAGTATGTTTATAATCAACCACTGCATTCTTGCCTGCAGAGCCACAAAGCTTCCAGAGAAAGAGAGAGTGAGTAGCACAGTGTGTCCTGTGGTCTTGCTCCATCCAGTTAGACTTGAGGACCGATGGACATTTTCCGTTTCCATTACCTGTTTCAACATGATTAAAAATTGTCAAGATAGTCCTTCATTTTGGCCTCCTTCTGAAAAGCAGAATTTTATTGTAATGACAATTCTCAAAATATTATTGGAATCACACAGCACTGTGTAAAATAAAACTATAAATGTCTTTGGGAATTGAACTGGACAGCTAGAGATTTCACTGCTAAGTAGCAAAGCAACCATTATCCAGCCATACAATTTTAACTTCTCCTCAATGGAAATATCTTTTTATAAAACATAGCAAATGCTTTATAGCTCCATTACACAGAAAATGGTGAATGGATTGTGATAAGTCATGTGGCAACTCTAGTGGCAGCTCCAGGTTTTCTATATAGGAAAGACAGACAGAAGGGCAGCAATGTGAATGAAAGAAGAAGTCAAAGATTGAAAAAGCAAAGTTTATCCATGTCAAAGAATGGCAGAGGGATACGAAAAGCTCCCAGTAACCCCCATTTGGTGCCACCTGTGCAGGACAACACTGTGAGAATATCAGTTATGAACTGTGCTGTGTGTACAGATGTAGATGGCACCAGAATGGCTTTAAGTCATCACTGGGACTCCATGTGTCCTGTAACTGTGCTCTTTCCCTCCCCTGATAGTCCACCTGTGCTGGGTGGGCTGCCCTGACAGAGCACATCAATGTGCATGGGCAGAGGCAGCTGCCTGCCCTCATTCCACCCTACCCCTTCTGGAGTTCCCTGCCCCAGACCTAAAACGACTGCAGAAATGAGAGACAGGTGGCTGGTTTTCCCCAGGGCAGCAAAGCTATCCTGTCTTCTGTCTGGAGCGATTTGTTTCAGGGCTGTTTTCAGCTGATTGTATCTGTCACTGCATCTAGAAACAGCCATCAATGCTGCTGCCGTCATGAAGACTGATACGGGCCTCTACATCTCCCTTCCTCTTCTTTGTCCTCCTGCCTTTTCCCTCTCTTGTCCCTTTTGTTGCTACTGAGATTCATGAGAAAAGACTGGCCTTTTATAGACACCACTTGCTGAGCACAGTACTTCTTTCTGTCTTTGCGGGCCGACCCATCCTTCACTTTACTGGGGGATAATCTTATGTTCTTCCGCTTCCTGTTGGCTGTGTTCTCTGAGGGCTGCTTTTTTTGCTAACAAAGAGAGAACTGAGTTGTGGGTGTCTTTTTCTGGCAAGTTTCTCTCCTTGAGCAATTCAAAAGGCCAGGGATGCTGGAAAGAGAGTGTGTATTTACACAGTCTTTGTAATCTGCTCATGTCCTTCTCTGAAAGCACTGATTTTAACAGGTTTATAATGATCTTGGTCCTGATTCCCAGCAAGATGGAGCTGAGTGGGTAGGAGCCTGGTGTCTGTGCATAGAGACTCCCTTGACAGGTCACACTCTTACTAGATCTCTAACTCTGGGCAATTCTATCACTTGTTTCTTTTATCTGTTTGTAAAATACTGTTAAAAATAGTACTGTTCTCACCTCACAGGTCATTGTAAAGCATTTATCACAATATTCAATAGGTAAGAACTGTTAACTGTTGCTACCACTGAGAAAGAATAATTGGAAACAAAGTTTCATCCAACAAACTGAAAAAGTGTTTCCAGGGCTTATTTTCCATAATACCATAGTTCACAGAATACAATTTTCCTGTACAATGGTGGTATTATTTCTGAAAGTGGGGAATTCTTTAATGACCTTGAGTTATAGTTGATCTTTCTATGAAAGACTTCACAAAGTTTGGTGAGCTATTATAAACTAAAAAAGGCAAAAAGGCTTTGAGACATATGCACATGTGGCCATATTTTAGGAATCTTTTTTGATATGTAAATTATAGTTAATATTATCCAGCAGTTTGAAAAAAAATTGCTGGGAGCAAATTGTCTATTTCTAGGATGCAATAAACTAAAGCAAATGGAAGGAAAGAATATTTTTGAACTTCCAAGAAATAGTAACTAGCTTATATTCAGAATTAGTTGGCCAGTATCTCAATGATTTGTAGAGTAAGCTGGATCCCCAGATTCTCATCCTATCTATAACACCATGTTAACATCCTCTCAGGTCTTCCTTAGCTGTGTAAGGTTCAAAATTTCCTCACAGAGAATTTGTGACAATCTAAAAATAGGTCATGAGTGACATCTATTTTTTTTTTCAGAAACTTTTCATATGTAATTTTCTTTTTGTAAGCTTCAGGTAATATGTGGGAATTATTTTTGCTTGTTGCATTCAGAATTTAAAATAATTCTAAAATCATCATAAATGTGTTCTCTCCAATATTTTAGAATAAACTGATGATGGATTGAGGAGCACAAGGTAATATATGTCTTCTTGATTGCCTTTCAACTCTGAGATCCTCTGAAAGAAAAAGATGTTATAGATATTCATAGTTATTCTGGGGAAGATCTAATCTTTAATTTCTATGTGTGGCTGGTAAATTTAACATACCAATAAAATTACTCAATCAGGATGCTAAGAGATAATGCTCAAGTTCACTGATTTACAGAGCTTCCATATTTACAGAGGGCCTCTGTGTGCCAACTGCAGGTATGAATGCTTCATTCTGAGGCCTAGTATACTGTTGGGTTTTGTTAGAATCATTTTAATTATTTTCATCATTATCTTTATCATCACTCTCCATGTATCACCTGTCACGTTCCCACTATGTTTGCAAATAATTAATTATATATCCATATCACTAAGAGTACAAATTTCTATTATGAATACTATTGTCTTGCAAAACTGTTTGCCTCAGCTATTTTGCCATTGCTTCCTATGAGGCAGATAACTCTTTGCTTCAGGAATGAGAGGGAGAGAAATCCTGACCAAACTCACAAAAAATCTTAAAATGATTAGATATGATTTAACTGGCTACAGCCATTGCTAGCAAGAAAAAGTAGCTTATTCAAGCCAAACACCAGCCTGAACCCAATAAAACTAATGGCAAAGAGTCCAGATAGTCCATTAAAAAGAAGAAATTTGGAAAAATTAGACACCTGTTACAATTCAAAACCTCCAGCTACACTTAGCAAAAGTTGGTAGGGGCTAACTCTAATAATTCAACTACAGTAATGACTGATTCGAGTCCCTTAGTAATGAGGAACTCCTTTCCATGTTTCACATGGCAAATTCTGTTGTCCTCTGCTTCCTATTCTGTGGGAGCAAAGGTCACAGGGTCTGTGTGGATAGAGCAACCAGAGTTCCTATGGAATCACCAGAAAGCCACCACCCACAGCTGGGACTCCCCCAGGTTACAGGGCACACCCTTCAATATCTTCAAACCACACTGGCAGCATCAATGAAGGATAATCTCAGAATGTTTTTTATACCCTTAGCCTGCACCCAGATATGAGTGATACTCCTAACTTCCAGCAGGCACCTGACTATACTTTGAAGATGATGGAATAATCCACCATGGTTTACTGCATCTCACATCCTACAAAACAACATACTGCATAGCCTTAATGGCAGCCCATCACTGATGGTGACTGTTGTGTGGGGGTGGCACTTCACCAATGTGCTCACCTCTCCCACTGACTTTTATTTCTTCCCTCATTAACTTCTCTGTACAATTGTACAGCATTCTGTACACTAACATCACTCTTTGCAAGTTCCTTTAAGTTTTTGTTGATAAGGCCTCTGGTGGAATAGAAAGTTCACCCTCTGGAACTGAAAGTTCACAGCTTTACTGTTAAAATCTTGAGCCTTCCTTGAAACAAGTGCATGTTTTATTTATTTAATATAATCCTTTTCTTAATAAAAACTCAAAGCTTCAAACTTGCCTTTGAAATGATTGGTTGCCAATGTAGGTAAAACATGTGTAGAGACGACAGTATCAAGAGAATGGGAAAAAATATTTGCCTTAAATCTTTTGAATGAATAATAATGTATGAGAAACTTATAATGTTCTTCCTGAATTTAAATTCTTTTGTGTTTCAGTGATTACAATAACATAATAGATAATATTATACTCGAGGAAAAAACAATTCCATATTTTACTAAATGAATCTAACACCCAAAGCTCTTCACCTTGAACTCACACGTGAGTCAGTTCAAAGCATCAGTTGGTCATAGTGCCTCAGAACATTATGGAACACATGGAAACTCTCAGATACACACACACACACACACACACACACACCAAAAAAAATGTGGAGAACAAATCCTTCAAGCTTGCATCTTAAAAGCATGTGTGCATTAGTGCATTAAGTAGAAACAAACAAACACAAAGGATCAAAGGATTACCCTATGCTCAGAGGGAATCATTTCAAACTGTGATCCAAAGGCATAGGTTATATTATGGAAGGAGTTTTTGAAACAGGAAAGAGAATGTTAGCATTTACTTAGACTAACAACTTACAAGTGGCATCCCTTCTGATTCCATGTTGAGATCTAATATTATGATTAAAAATATTTATTCAAAAGAATAAATAAAGAAAAAATTTTAAAGAGCTACACATTGTCAAGGTCAAATTTAACCTCAAGTCTTCCTGCCAGTTGTGTCATGAGAGCTGACTGGAGGAAGGAGACTGGCTTGTGAGTGGGGATGTAGCTGTGGACAGGCAGAACCAATTCTACCTTTGTATTGTACAGCTCCTCTGGGTTGCTCCACTACTGAAGTGGTGTGAAAATTCAAGGGACACAACAGTCCATTCTCAAACTCTCCTTTTCTGAATGGGTGCCAGCATCGTATCCTGATACAAGAACTGAACTTTGTAAGTGTGCCATTTAACAAAGTAAATCTATTCTAATGGTCACTAGACACCTGCCATCCAGAACAGATGGTGACCCTGCTGAGAAAATTTTGAAAATTTTCTCTGAAATTATGGACTACAGATTAATTCATTGTCCTGTGAGAGCTAGCTTAGGCTGTATGTAGTGCAGATAAAAGCAGAAAGAGTGTTTTCCTAGTGCCTATTTATTATGCCTTTCTGGTTACTTGCACAGTTCCTAAGAAAAGAAACTCTTGAGTCCAGCCAACTGCAACCATGGTGCCAAAGCATAGAGATGAAAAAGAAAAAAGGAGATGGCCTGGCTTCCTGTGAATTATTTGACATAAAAACACACCAGTGTAAAAATACATAGTAATAAAAAGTGATATGAATAAAAGTTGGGAAGGTCACAAGTAAAAGAACTGATAAAAGACTTGGCTAGAGGAAAAAAATATTTATACTTTTAAAAGATCTAATTATTCATCTGATTTCCATAAGATGGGAACTCTTGTTCAATTTTTTTCAGAAACTATAAGTCAATTACAGTGCACCCAAATTTCTGCTCCGAGAAACCCAGTTTAAGCTTTAGCAGTGATTTTATCATAGGCTGCTGTGATCATTGTGGAATGGTTGATTAAAACATAAAAAGAGCCAAACCACTTGTAGCAGCAATGGCTCTTGAGAGAGAGAAACTCAGAATAGTGAATCCTCCCATGAAGCTTGAGCCATCGAATAGAGGGCCCACTGGCAACTGCCTGCTGAAACTCAGAGACTCTCCGGCTGTGCAACAATTAAGCTTCTCAATGGGAGGCAGAGAACCCCTTACTCAGAAACTCAAAATAAACCTTGATCCAGAAAGAAATTTATAGAAGCAGGCATGGAATTTCATAAAGACTGAGTAATGTTCTCATTTCAGTACTTGTGTGTCATAAAATTATCATCGAGCTGAATCTCCTGGAAGGTAAACACAACAATTCAGTCTATCTTATCTCAAAAGCAGATTCCTGTTGGGTTCCTGTGTTCTGATCCACTCTGTACTTGTTGTTTGGACATTCAGGACCACTAGGCACAGGGTAGATGCCACTCGGATAATGAAATGGCTACTGTTGAGGTCTCTGCTACCTACCAGCAGTGATGGCCTGGCTACCAAAATATAAAAATATCTTCTGAGATCAACTGAATATACAACTCATATAGCTGAGGGAAGTGGAGTATTAGTTTTAGGTCAACAGTATTTAATTTTTTAATGTTTAATTCATGAAACATTTTTTTGGAGACCCCCTCCCCCACAAGAAACAGAAGTCTAAACTTCCTGTTTGTTTTATGAGTAAAAAATAGAATGATTTGCATTCCTTGAGCTCCAACCAACACAGAGATAGTGTCATAGAGGTTGTTAGAAACATACTGAATGTTGGAAGAAAATAGCCCCCCAAAAAAAATCACACCAAAAAACTTCACATCAAAGTTGTTGTATTTCACCAATTGTGATAGATTTTTAAAACCTATATTTTGTTTTTTATTTCAATTATTATTAAGTTAAAAAGCAAAATGACCAGCCTCAGCAACTTAGTGAGGCCCTAAGAAACTCAGTGAGAACTTGTCTCAAAATAAAAATAAATAGATAGATAGACAGATAGAAAGATAGATAAATGGTCTGGGGATGTGGTTCAGTTGTAAAGCACCCCTGAGTTCAATCCTTGGTACAAAAAAAGCAAAAAAGCAAAATTAAATCATCATTCAGAAAGTAGGAGATCCAAACAAAACAATCTTGAAAAAGACAAATGGAATTGAAATCCAGGTACTTCTGAATTTCAAAACTAACCTCAAAGTTACAATTTCAAAGCAGTGAGGACTGGCTTAACAGAGACAGACCACTGGGATAGAATAGTCCAAAAATAAATTCTTGCATATATAATTAAGTGATTTTCCAGAGATGTGGTTAGATCATTCAATGGAGAAAAGACAGTCTATTCAACAAATGGTGTGGGGAAAACCTAATGTCCATGTACCAAAAAATAAAGTTAGACACTTACCTAATACCACGTGCAAAAAAAAAAAAAAAAAACTCTCAAAATGAATCAAATACCTAAATGTAAGTCCTAAAATTATAAGACTTAGAAGAAACTAAAAGAGAAATTTGGCAATGACTTCTTAGATATGATGCCAAAAACATAAATAATGAAAGGAAAAAATAGGTCAATTAGACCTCATCAAAATTAAAAATATAAAAGGAATAAAAGGAACAGGAGGAGATATTTTTAAATTATATATCTGATAAGGGATTGATATCCAGAATATATAAAATATTTTTACAAATTTGTAACAGGAACAACAAAACACCCTAACTAAAATAATGGTGAAAGGCTTGAGTAGACTTCTCTCCAATGAAGATCAATTAATAAGCACATGAAAAGAAGCTCAATGTCCCTAGTCATTACAGAAATGTAAACCAAAATTATGATGATAATACTTCTCACCCATTAGGTTATTTTTTTAAAACAGTAAATAATAAGTGTTGATGAGGCTGTGGAAAAATTTAAACCCTTTCCATTGCTGGTGGGAATGTAAAATGGTATGGCTATTGTGGAAAATACTATGATAATTCTTCAAAAAATTAAACACAGAATTACCATATGATTCACTAATTCCACTTTAGGGAAGACTAACACATATTTGAACACCTTTTTGGATAGCACTTTTATTCACAAGGTTAGAAGGTGGAAACAAGACCAGTCTCCATGGATGTATGAATGGATAAACAAAATGTTGTATATACATTTATGCATTAGAATATTATTCAGTCTTCAAAAGATCAGTAATTTTGACACATTCTATGAACATTAATGAACCTTGAAGACATTATTCTAAGTGAAATAAACCTGTCATGAAAGAGCAAGCTGTAGTATGATTCCACTTCTATGGGATTCCTAGCATAGTCAGATTCATAGAGACAGAAGGTAAAATGGTGGTTACCTGGGGCTGAAAGGAGGGGGCAATGTGGAGTTATTATTTAATGGGTATAGAATTTCAATTTGGGAAGGGAAAAAAAGTTCTCTTGATGGATGGTGGTGATAGTTATACAACAGTGTGAATATAGTTAGTGCTACAGAACTGTATATTTTAAAATGGTTAAACCAGAAACATTTGTATGTTATGCACATTTTATTATAATTTCAAAAGTGAGAACAAAAAACAGAAATAATAAGTGAATAAGTTGTTGAAAATTGGGAAGAAGTTAAATGTATAGTAATAGGGGAACTGGAATGATTAAATAAATTATTATTACCCACTCAGTGGATATTTATGTAGCCAACAATATTTATTAATGGTGGCAACATGGAAAAATGCCTATAGGGTATTAAGTGTATGAGGGGGGTAAAATTGTCATATAATTTGATTGTAAATATAAATAACTCTGGTTCCAGAAAAAAAACTAAAAAGAAATATCAAAGTGCTTTAAAATTTTTTAATTTGGATGGTGAAATTATTTGCTTTGTTTTCATTTATTTTCCAATTGTTTTGGAAAACAGATGTAATAATCTTTAATGGAAAATGAATTTATAATTTAAAAATGAAAAGAAGTAACAAAGCAACATCTTAAAATAATTATTACAATCCTTTTTAGTTATCTATGATATCAAAAATACTGGCTATCTTTGAAGCTTTTGCCAATAACGAAACTATCAAGGAAGCGAGTGATTAAGGTTCCTGGAAATTCTTGTTCAATTTTCTGCTTCAAATACCACTCAGGATTCAGGTCACTGAGCAGAGGATACAAAGTTGAACATCTCCGAAGGAAGAAAGAAACTCGTCATGCATTTGTCACTGGGCAAAGAGAACTTCCCAGAGGCGAAAACGGCATGCATGGAGAGATGCCTATCTAGGTTAAAGCAGACTCACAGCTTGGCAAATAGGGCAGTCTTTAAAACTGCTTTCCAAATTGATGCAATGATTCTAAGTAGGTTATTCTTAAAACTTAATTCTACATCCATCTTTCTCCAACTGACTTGTTGACTCCATCTCATTGTCTCTCACAAGTTCCACCTTGGCCCTCCAGCCTCCTACCACCCACTCAAGGGACCATAATGCACAGGAGACTGTGGGGAAGGGCAGCAAGAGAAAGGCACGGGCTTCAGATGGTGATGTCTGCTCTTTGGAACAGGCAGGCAGTAAGCAAAGAAAGTGGGCAACAGTGTCACAAAGCAGAGCTGCAACCACCCATCAGGAAGGGGTAGCTGTCTTCAGACTCCTACTCACAGTAGCTCACAGGTATATTTGATGGTCAAGGTCACCAGATTCACAGGGTTCCAACCTCTATGTTCCTTTCTGATGGATCCTGTTACCAATTTTCCTACAAGAGCCTTATCTAACCTGTCTTCCAGAGCCATTGTTCATGTGGATGTTGCCATAAAGTATTCTCATAAATTTAGTTTCATTCCATTGATGCTCTTGGATTCTGGTCTGAAGAAACCTTCCAAGGTCCCAGTTGATGTCTCTTCTATCCTCTGCCATTTTGGACCATTCTGTCTCTCATCAATTCTAGGTGGTTCGAGATCAGATCTCTCACTGTACGGTGAAATTACGCCAGACCACAGGTCTCATGGAGTATTGCTTGGAGGTGATTAAGGAAAATGATCCTAGTGGCTTTTTGCAGGTAAGTGTTAACTAGTTCTGCTTCAGATTCCACATCAGATTCCATGGGGCTGAGTCTAGGATGCCTAGGTGGGGTGTCCAGAAGCCCTAGCTGAGCATGGGTCCCTCAGTAACAGAACCCACCTTCACACTGCAGTGAGTGTGTGGGTGCCTGCTAAACTCACTGACATACTGGAAGTTCTGTTTTCACCATGTATTAGAAGACTGAAAAGTGTTTGGGATTTTTTGTTTATTTTTGTTTATAGATTTAGTCATAAAAACGTAACTCCTTATAAGTTCTCCCAAAATGGAGTCACTGCCTTGCCTAAGAATTGGGCCTTCTTTATTACTGTCTCTTGGACAGTTTTGTTATCTGGAAATGTCTGAGTGTGCAAGGTTTCTACCTCCCGGTCACTAGCCATAAGTCAGTGATTTCTCAAATATAGCAAAGCCTTTTCTATTTTTTCAGTGTTATTTTAGTGAATTGCCATAAGATAATCTGACTTTTACTTAAGTTTTGATTCCAAAGATAAGGAACCCTTTGTTAAGGGATGTGTAGATGGTTTCCAACTCATATTCTACTGAACTGGCCAAGAGTAAAAGAAGGAGACTGAATGAAATAATTCTCTGTCAGAGAATACGGTATTAAATACACAAAGTTGGTGAGCCTAAAATATAATAAATTCTATATGCAGCCTCTTTAAACCAGTTCCCAAGTCTTTATAGACTACTCACACCTCAAAGTAGAAACTTAGATCTGTTGGTTCTAATAGGACTAACTAATCACCAACATCATCTCGTCCTTTACAGTCCTTGGCTTTGAGGATCATGGAGTATTGCTTGTCTCTCACAAGTTCCACCTTGGCCCTCCATACCCATAGCACCCACCCAAGCGACAATAATCAGAACAAATGCCCATGGGTCTGTGGGGGAGAGGCAGCAACGGAAAGGAACAGGCTTCTCCCTCTCTCACTCTTGGCCAATATAGAATGATCCAGGCATGTCTATTAGATCAATTAACACCTGATAATTACTTCCAGTGCCTTCCCTACAACTCACCAAAATGTTCAGATTTGCTTGAGAAACCATAGCTTATCATAGTCATAACAGGGTCCTTCTCACCAGATGCATTGAGACAGGACAGGTGTGAGTCCCAAGGCGGTTTAGTGGTAATGCTCTTGGAGTCGAGGGGCAGTGTGGCATTGTATTTCTTAGGCTGTGGTCTTTGATGTGATTAGATTTCTGACGCCCTCATAAGGAGAGTGCACCTGACTGAGGATCAGTGGGGGAAAGGCACGCTCACTCCCAGGATGACCACGGACTTTGACTTGAGTCTGGACAACAGCCCTCTGCTGCAGTCCATTCACCAGCTCGACTTCGTGCAGGTGAAAGGTACGTGATTGCGTCTCCCGAGTCAGAGAGCAACCTCTGGAACAGATGCTGGTGCTTTGGGCAGGATCAATATCCCTCTGATGAATGTTATAAAAATCTGTAGTGTCTTCTATCTTACTGGGTAATGAAAACATCTCCTGTAGCTGTGTAACTCACCTCTGAGCAAACCAGATAAATTCTGATAAACTGTTTGAGAGTCAGAGATTTCACATGCTCAGCATCAGAGAATAGCTGACATAAAATGAGATAGGGAGAAAGAGAAAACATCCCTGCACATAACTAAAGCCTTGTTACAGAAATACTGATATAAATCAAGGGAGCCCAGAATTTAAATGACTGCTTCCACCTGGATAGTGATAGCGAGTAAACAGTTCAGCCTGGACCAGTGGGAACTTGGGAAGATCATAGTCAGCCTGACAGTACTGACAAGAAAATAACAAATGTAGAAGAAAAATGAAAATTCAACCTAAACTTTAAAATTAATTTATGTAACTAAAGCAAGTTCTCTTTGAGATTTGGGGTAGGGTGTGAAGGGAAGTACAAATATATAGAATTATTTTAAGGAAAAGAACTTTCAAAGAAAAATAAACAATTCAAGCCAACTATGCAAAAACACTTTATGGCACATTAAATAATATCCATTTAAAGAATATTTCTGTTTTATTTTTTACTCTTTTGCTTTGAAACATATATACATTTTCAGGAAGGTGCAAACACAGTATGAAGAGGTCCTTCAAATTCTTCATCTAGTTGTCCTCAATGGTTACATTTTTGCATAACTATAATATGTGCTTCTTCATGGAATATCTGTATTCTTACACTTAATAAATCCAACTTTTTGTGTTGCAGCAATTCTTTCTTGCTGTTTAACATTGTTCTTTTAACACCCACATGGTAGCCTGTGAAATAAACCTATCCCTAGATGAATATAGAACCCCAGGTAAATCTTCCATCAGCCTCTCTCTGTCCCCAAAGGAAAGGTTCTGTCACAAGTAGCTTGGAAGAGAAAATATGTCACAAAAGACCAAAATAAAGGCTTGATGGAAGAGGAAAAAGGAGCCAACCCAGTTAAGCCTTGGTGAGAGGGCAAAGGGTGGGAGGCTCGGGGGTAGAAGCCTCGGGGCTTTGAAATGTTTTAATCAGCTGTCAGAGCCCTTCCCTTGCCCATTCACTGCCCTTCTGAGTCCTGTCCATCTGCCCATGGTGGAGTCCAGGCCAGTTGGCAGGATGGCAACAATTGTGTGAACTGAGCAGGCCTTTCAGCTGCTATGAGAACTGCAGGTCCACATGCCTGGCATCACAGAACACATTTCCAAAGCATTGTCACTTGGCCACTTAGCACTGCACACAGAAATAAGGGTGAACACAGCTGTGTGTACAGTCTGTTCAAGTCTGTACCCACAGCAGAGAATGGACAAAATGTAGAACACCCTCACAGCAAGAGTTCATCTGGACCACAAAATATCCAGAACAGTCATTTATGAAGTTAATATGACAGACCAGTTAGTATGAGAGGTAGGTATTCCATTTACCTTTTAACTTTTCATCTTCATTTACTTCTGGTTAATATCACTCTGCCTTGTTACTTTATATGCTTTGTTTTGTGCTCATTAATTTAATTAATTCAGTGAAAACCCAGTCCTTTTTAGAATCTGAATAATTTTTATCTGTCAGATGCTTGTTATGGAAAGAAAACCCAAAAGGTCATGATGTGATAGAACTTGATTGACTAGTTAAAACTTCTCCTACTGGACTGCGTCATTTCTCTTAACACATGTACAACTGTTCCTGGCATAGTACTAGTCTTTGTTTTTAAAAGAAATACTTAGTTTAATGAACAACTCGTTTGCAACTTGTTGATAAAAATATCGCAAGAAACTATACTCTAAAATGCATATACAAATGGCCCCCAAATTAAATAACTTTTGGAATAGTGTTAATGTAATCTGATAATTGTGAAAGTAACAATATATGTCATTTACGTGTTTTCTAATCATGCTAAGTAGATTACAAGTAGAAAGTTAAATTTTTTTCAAAATTACTGAAATTTATGTATTTAAAATTATGATAATGAAAATATCTGTTTCCTTCTTGACCGAAAACTTGAGCAGCCATCTCTCTGGTTTTATAATCTCATCACAAATGCCTTTGCTGTTGTTGTTGATACTAGAGAAGATAGTTCTGCTGTTAGTTTCTACACATTTCTACTCAGCCAGCTACTACTCAGCAATAATGCACTGCCTGAAGTTATTCTCTTAATAACTAAAGACTTAACTGGTCTTTTTTCTCTGATTACACATCACCCTAAGCAATTGAAATCCATCTGAAGAAAGCTGATATAGTCTTTGTTCAAACATTCCTAAATTGAAATATTTTCTGGTTGTATCTTGATTAGAAAATCATATTACACTCTTTACAGATGATTAGGAGTGGTATTGGATATTTCAGACTTATTGGAAGCAATATATTAAGCTCTCTTACGTTTTTATTAGAGAATAGTAAAAATAACATTTTTTCCTTTAATTCTAAGTTGCTATCATCTACTATTCTCTAGGTCATGACAAAGAAATTTTAAGAGTCTTTTCCTAGTCTGCCAAGGGTTCCACTGCAGAAAAATATTAATCTGGAATTGAGCAAGTACACAGAATATGCCGAGATTTGTGAGTCATGGTGCTGAAAGGAAATGTGACTGTATTCATTATGAACCAGGATGAAACCATGACTTGAAACTCCACTGATGCTTTTTAGCACATAGACCAAATGGCTGTTAATTTCTTTAAGTGCCTCTGCCCCTCTAAAGATATATTTATCTTCATTAATTCATCTTGAATGTGAAAGCCCTGAGTATGCACCAAGGTCATGGGCAAGGACAGTGTGATCTGAACAGACTCTCTTATAAATCATAGAGAAGAAGCAGCCAGGTTGACAGCAAGGGGGTGAGCATACCCACGTGTGCATGTAATCTATACCTGTATGGTGGTATAGGGACCTGAAATGCATGTCCTCAGAATATGCATTCACATTTATGCTTAATAGTGTACCAGCAACAGTTTTCTAGAAATGGCCTATAGCTCCTCTAAAGTCTGAAAGCCATTTTTTTGTCAGCCACCATAAAGAGAAATGACAGTCTACATACCAACCTTCAGAGAAGATGTAGTAAATTGGCATTCACAACCGTCATAGCTCTGCAGGTGAAATAGATCATTAATATCTACCAGCAGTTCTTAGGAATGTTTGTCATTCACATCAGAGAAAACAGAAAGAAGCCTTCAGATTCAGGCATGGAGACTCTGCTCCAGTGCACTTCCCTGGAGAAGCAGCTGAGCCAAACACAGCCCCAGAGCCAGCCTCCTGGGCTTCAGATCCTAGCCTGCCCTTTCCCCGCTGGAAATCCTCTCTGGGCTTTAGTTCTTAGTTTTAGTTTTTAGTCTGAAAAGCAGATATGATAACAGGCCCTACCTTGTGGGGTTGTTGTGAAAATTCAGAGTGTAATACACATAAGCCTCCCGTACACTGGCTGTCAGTGAGAGATCAGGAGGCATCATTTATGATTCATGTTCTCTGTGGAGGGCGGGAGGTCAGCTTCCTTTCTCCCTCAGTCTTACCACTCCTGTTGGTTTCACAGAGGAATTCTGAAGAGTTGTCATTGTTTACATCTGAAGGATTTAAGAAGAAAACAAAGAAGGAAAATGTGAGATGTAACACCAAGACATTTTAAAACATTGGTAGAAGAAGCCCCTGTTGCAGAACATAACTTTAAACCACAACTCCTCCAGACTCTTAGGGAAGTCAGGAAGAGTAGCTCCCCTGGTATCTAAGAGGAAAATTTGTAGCCTGAAGCTTGGTTTTACAGGCTAAAAGAAAATTTACATGCTAGAATTCTGATCAGGTCAGGAAAAACTAGTTGTTAAAGAAAAGCATGAAATGAGCTTGGAAGTGTAAAGATCAAGATAGCTACAGTAGCCCAGTGCAAGGAGTTTAAATAAAACACTCTTTCTTAGACATCAGTCCAGGAACTATAGTGTTCTGCATTTCCAAACCATAAAAAATAGATAAACTTGAAAATACTTGGATTTTTATAGACCATTTATTCTATACCTAATAAAATGAAATAGGGTAACATAAAAATCTTCTATAAAGTCTATTTTTCTAAATGTCAGCCTGAGTATTTACTAATGAGGCTGTGATTTTGTCACATTTGCCTTTTATGTATACCATCATTTTGGGGTAAATCAGGAATAAATAAGGAAAAAGAAAAAAATAATTTTTAGCACATGGGGAAATAAATTTAGATGCATGCAGATGTCTCTGGGTAAGTTCTTTCCCCTCCCTTTGCATTTTTGTCCATTTGCTTATTTGTTTAAATCTGGAGTGATATCAAGATTTGAAGATTAGTAAGAGGTTAGTTTTATTTCTATCCTTTCATTCTTTTTAAGTGTAACCACTGAAGACTTATAAATCCAGTTCTAACATCTTAATTACACATGGCATCATGTATTTCAATTAATCTTCTAATTATACCTATGTCTGACAGGGAAATTTGAGTATCTTATCAGAGACATTGCAAGCATTTGCAGGATTCAAGTTGAAACCACCTTGTAATTTTATTCTTTGATTTTTAAATTGATGAAATGTAGACTTGTCCAAAACATAAACAAAGGGAAAACAAAAGAAGAATATAGAGCTAATGAAATAAGAGAGTCCAGGGAATTATTTTATGGTGGGGTCTAACTAATAAGAACATTTCAGAACAAACATCACAAGGACAATCAGTCATGTTTCTAGAAGCCCTTTAGAGAAAGATCTGCTTAAACTTCTCATATTTTACTTCCACAGTAAATATGATAAAATGTATTTCTCTTATAAAGGAAACAAATTTTCAATAACAAAATAAGTCACCAATACTTACAATGACCTAAAGTCAGTCCTCAGTTAAAACTCTTGGGTGTTTCCTATATCTATGTGGATGCTCATTAGAATCCTTAGAAGGCGTTGTGTTTTCTGTCTCCTCCTCCTACCATCTAGTCCTGGAGTTTATTTATTGAACAAGATAATGAATTTATCTCCCTTCCTCCAGATCTAAATGTTCTGGGGACTTCTGAGGTTGTAATAGCTACAATTATCTGGTAAGATTCCATCCTATACCATTGAAACTCAAAACATGATTTCCTTTCCTAAACTGATTACCTCCAATTAGTGAGTCATGAAATTTAATTTACTTTTGTTGACTTAGTAGCTCAGACATGATTTTATTATAATGTGTCACAGTCTAAAGTGATCTGGTTGACCTTCACATCTCATATGTTATAGTTACTGCTTTTGTTTTCTAGGTTATCCAATATGGAACCTGTATCCTAAACTGCTGTTAAGTCAAACATCTCCTTGGTTGGGGTGACTGATAGGGAACACATTTAATTCAGTGTAAGATAAACAAAGTCCAGTTTGGGTTCAGCATATCAGGTGTTCCACAATTAACATTTGTTCATCTAAATGACACTCAATGTGATCCAAACTGTTCTTTCTAGTTATTAAAGTGTGAAAAATAATAATAATAAATCAACACTTTGATGCTTAAACATAAGCTTTTGCATAAACACTGCTCCATCCTGCCTACATACATTGAGTTCATCTCTTAGGAACTTGGACCACTTCTTAACTAACATTTCTAAGTCTGTGCATCTGCAGTCCCAACCACTCTATAGTTCTAATATAAGATCTCAGTATAAAATGTGGAGGAGGAGGTATTGTTGATAATCACACTGAGACAGTTCTTACAAGGCCATGAGGATACCTGGTGCCTTCTATCATGCTTCTATCTGTTCCCAAATACTCCTAATGGACTTGACTTCATGCTATTTCCAAGATACAGCTGTCTTGAGGATATAATGTCAGGTTCCCCTGAATTTTTGAAACTGAGAAATCTGTATTTGTATCACTTGCTATCAAATTTCAAAAGCCCACTGCTTTAGCTATTTATGAGCACAAGATCTGGAATAGAATTACTGACTTTTAAAAAACAGGATCACATATATGTACATAGAAACAAAGAGGTTTCAGTGACATTTAATGAAATAGGCAGTTAGTAGCTGATAAACTGAGGTTTAAATCTCCATGAATGCTGTGATAAATAATTGGCTTCAGCTCTGATATGAATTAAATAAGTCTTAATGGGCTGGACTGGAACTCTGCACCCCTGTAAGTCATTCCTCTTGAGGATGATAATCTTCCCTGCCCAAGAGATGAGAACAAATCAGTTCTGTGGACATACCTGCCACCCCTCTTTCCATCACAGTGCAGGTGGGAAGTGAGTTCCTATGCTTAGAACAAGGTCTCAAGATAGCTAAGGAACTAGCCCCACCTGGGGACTCAGGGCAGATCCAGGTCAGGTTCCCATGCACCCCAGGCTGGCTCCTTCTAACCACATGTTTATCAGGGGGTTGTTTATCATTCCAAGATACTCAACAGAAGCCAGAGGTACACTGATTTTTGTTTAGCTTCCTCTCCAGTCCCAGCAACACCCATCCTACAGCTGGAAGAGTGTTGCACCCACAACAACAGCGCTACCCTGTCCTGGAAACAGCCACCTCTGTCCACGGTGCCCGCCGAGGGATACATTCTGGAGCTGGATGATGGCAATGGTGGTCAGTTCCGAGTAAGTAGACAACCTACGACTTTTATCTCAAACCAGTGACTCCTTCAGAGAACCTGCCATGGAGTCTCTGGCCTGGCTTCCCCAACTCTTCTGGAGGTGGGCCATCCTGATAAGGCCTACTGGCCCTTCAGCTGTGGCCTCCCTTCTCCTAATACCATTAAAGACAGAGGAATCTCTGGAATTTTTCTACTCTTCCTGAAAGACAGTACTAGCAGAGCTGCAAGCTCTGAATCAGATGGCCTGTTATAATCTGCTCACCTCCACTGACCTGTGTGACTGGGTCTGTTTCTCACCTCTCTGCACTTTCAGGTCCTTGTCTGTAAACCAGGGGGATGATAACAATAACATGTATCTCATGACTTGTTCCTAGGACTTCACTGGATAATCATGTAAGATTCTTAGCATGCTGCCCAGCACATGGCGAGGCTGCAGTAGTAGCTATTATTATTACCATTATTATTTATTGCTAGTAACATCATTAACCACTGTCTAAGATGTGTTTCTGCAGTCATAGCTTGCAATGTCATTGATTGGCATTCCTCTTACTTGACATGCTGTCCAGGTATGGCCTCCCTATATTCAAAAGCTTTCCTAACAAAAGTTCCCCTGGTTCCAAGTTTTTTTCTGAGCCTTTCACCAGATAGAACTGATGTCAGCAGATTATTATCACCACAACACAAGGGAGTTCTAATCCCTGTGGGAAGCTCATGGTCCCCTCTGAAGGTAGCACTGGCTGGCCTTTTGGCAAGACATACCCACGTTGCCTACAAGTTGGTAGTCCATGTGTGACTGCCAGTCTGCAAATGTCTGCTTCTCTGTCATATACAGACAAGCTCGTTCTCATTCATTCTCTTTTCCTACTTTGCTTTTCACCTACTCCAACTCAGTCTTGCCTGAGATTTCTTTCTTGGGAGCTCTGATGCCTAGGACCTCCTAATGGAGCAGCCCTTCTGGATACTGAGTTCAATCCCTGCCCTGAAGAAAAGGGACCTTGTCCCTGAAGAGGAAACTTTCCTACTCTTCTGGCCATCGATGGCCAAACCTGGGTCACCAGTTCTGTAGAGCAAAGTCTACCAGTGACTCCTTTCCTGAATGTCTTTGATCCTCCCTAGGTTTGAATGCTTTCAAACAGGAACCATGTCTCCTCAAGGCAAAGGCTCTTTCTCTTCTAATAAGAAAATCTTTGTTTACATATGTGTTGGTTTACTGGTATGGCAGAATCAAGTTTCTACCTTTCCAAAATAAGGGTCTTGGGTTGCATCCCAATCCATATCTTTGTGTGTGTGTGTGTGTGTGTGTGTGTGTGTGTGTGCCTATAAAATCCTGCTATTGGTCAGTTTCTCACCTTTGACCTTGCCTTTCAGGTCTCATTTCATTTCTAGGGCCTTTCTTTTCCCTTTTATTTTTCTCCTGAGAAACTAATGCTCATGGTTTTCCCTGTTCTCTACATAAATATCTATTTTATCCTGACTCTTTCCACCTAATTGCTACCTACCGGCAGTGTTTCAGGCATCCTGCCAGGTCTCGCCTTCTCTTACAGTCCCAGTGTCTCATGTTCATCCCGCTTCCTCATCTCGTCCCTCCTGAACCCATCTCTCACCCACACTTCTCTTCCAAGAATCAAGCCCAGATTTCTCCTTTTGCAGAAATGTCCATGTCTGTATCATAAAACCCCCTTAAACTCAGCATGCTTTAAAACAAACCCATAATTTTCTTTCAAAACAGCTGTGTTCCTTTCTCATTCCCATTGTTTCTTCTTATATATCAGATTCAGAATCTCAACACCAACTGCTCCTCCTTCCTGGTCGAGACCCAGTAACATTAACGAAGTCATTGAATCCCCAGATCCTTCCTAGTCAGCCCGTTGCTCTCCCCCCAGGGTCCCTCCCTTTCACTCCACAGACTACCTTGAAAAGGTGCGGCCAAGTCAGGCTCCACAAAGGTTCCAGCCGAGTCTGCAGGCTGTTCCTTTCTTACTCTTCAAACACAGTTCTTGCTGGCAGCACTGGTTTCACCTGGGCATTTGTTAAAAATGAAAAATCTTAGACTGCACCCCAGAGACCTGCTGGATCAGAAACTGCATTTTAATCAGATTCACAGTTATTCCTATGCACATAAAATTTGAGGAGCCTGAAAGAGAAGGAACAATATTCAAATTTGTGTTACTGCTGCAGTAGAATGAATTGTAGGGCTATCCAAGACCCCAGTCTTCTTAGGAGCCCACCGGAGAGCTGTCATTTTAAGGCTGTGCCTCGAATGCAAATTATTTTTACTCATTACACCGCATAATTTTGCAAAGTATATAGCTGAAGAGGGAAGCAAATGCCTAAC
The DNA here is from genome assembly GCF_047511675.1 of Marmota flaviventris. NCBI lineage: Eukaryota > Metazoa > Chordata > Mammalia > Rodentia > Sciuridae > Marmota > Marmota flaviventris. The sequence continues at coordinate 61,828,039 of NC_092499.1, read as the reverse complement.
CTATGCTAAAGATGCATTATGCTAGGATTTATTTTAAGCCTTTGAAATGTCATTCTTCCTCCCCCTTCCCTCTGTACTGTGGTACAAACCTTTACTTCTGAAGCTTTGAGCCTTTGTGACAGTTCCTAAAGTTATCAGTGGAGTAATAAACACAGCACAGAGACCACCCTCATGTTTTCATACATGCTTTAAAAAAATGCTTCTAAAAAATAAATAAAGAAGACTCATTCTTATAAACAAAGAGCTCCGCAGGTGTAACATACTATGTAAATGCCAAGTTAATATTAATAAGTATAGTTCTAAGTATAAGCATTTAATTTTAATTTCTTAAGCCCTACTAGTTGCTAAAAACTACGACTCATTAAGCTGCTGGGCCTATGATAAATACAAGGATCCATGTTCTCCATCTGCACATAAAACCTTCTATGGTCCTCAAATCAACTTTGGAAGGGGTGTATTATTTTGCACCCCATTTCACAGATTAAGTACTGAGGTTTAAAGGGATATATTAAACTGCCCAATATCACACAGGGGATTCAAGTTCACATCAGGCTTTCAGAAGAGTTCTTACTCCTAACCATTCAGCAATTTTGTCTTCCTTGCTCCTGGCAGGGTTCACATTAAGTGGTGTCCTCTTATTTGTTGACCCTCAGGAAGTGTATGTCGGAAAAGAGACAATGTGCACTGTGGATGGTCTTCACTTCAACAGCACATACAACGCCCGAGTCAAGGCCTTCAACAAAACAGGAGTCAGCCCATACAGCAAGACCCTGGTCCTCCAGACGTCCGAGGGTAAGGCCCTTCAGCAGTACCCCTCAGAGCGAGAACTGCGTGGCATCTAAAATGGCTGGCACGCCCGGAGGTAACCCCACCACTGCCCACATTCCTGAAGTGTTTCCATGACTTGCTCTGCATTCTGGCACAGAGCCGCTGTTCCTCTCCTGCCTTTAGAGAGCCCATGGTATGTGGATGTGATCAAACCAAAGATTCCACATCGGCAGTTCCAACGGCTTGGGCCGTCGGCTTCCTTTGATAACACTCTAAATAAGCTGCAGTTGAAGAAACTGAAAATGAAGGCCTGAATGTGCCCCTGGTGTCTAAGACGAATGTATCTAGGCTGTAGAGCAGGTCTCCATTCTCCACCAATACACATCAGTTGCCAGTTATGCCCAGATGGTTCTCAGTTCCTGTGTAGTGTTTGCTTGTTCCTGAGGGTGGGACCTAGGTTCTTTCCAGCTGTGGATTTGTATGACTGCACATGTTTCCAATGGGCATGGGGTGCTAAAGCCGTCCAGAGAGGGCCTTTTGGCCACTCCTGGCTTAACCAGTTCTGATCACTTCCATTTCCTACTCAAAGCTCAGGCTGTGGGCACCAGGACAGAGACTTCCTGTGGGCACCAAACAGGAAGAGACCAGCCTCTCTGCATTACCTCGCCATTCTCACCTTTGCCAGTCCCTCTAGTCTTGGTCCAGCTGCCTAGGGCCACTATACAATGTTAATCTCTAGAGAACTTGTGCTTCTTGGCTATACTGTAAATATTTTGGTCATCAAAGACAAAATAATCTGCCTCAGAAGAGAGGCTTAAATGTGATGACCGGGTATAACCTCTGAGGCTTTTCACATTTTCATTTTAAGAGCAATCGCAACACATGATATTGAACCTATGAGAGGTGTTTGTAGCCAGTGCCAAAGTATTTTGAGACCTTGGGGTGTCATTTTAATCATAGAAGTCGCCTCCCACCCCATTGGCATTCTCAATAACTTCCCTTCACAGAACCAATTATGTTGATTTTGTTCACGTTCAAGATGTTAACTAAAAGAACTGTGGAGGTGGTTTTTTTTTTTTTTTCCCACTTCCCACAAATCACAGCATGTTCCAGTCACCCTCTAAAATGGTTCACATGGTTAAAAACAAGCACAACTTTGAATCCTATAGCAAGGGTGAACGACCCCTAGCTATGAAAACAGTGCTTTGGGGAGCAGTTTTAAGTCTGAGTGATGCTATTCAAACAGAGGATTTGTTGACAGGACAATGTCCACATGACCTATTTTATTTGGATTACAGTGACATGATAACTAGAACTTTCCCCAAGATTATCATTTTAGAAACTCCTCTCTGGGATGACCTATCAACCTGAGAGCAGTTGCCTTTTTTTCCCAAAATACCATGATAGATGCTAACACCCTCCAAAAGTTTTTCCTACGTACAATGCAAAGGGCCCTCGATGTGCTGGCCTGGTTTCCCATGTATGCACACAGCAGATTCAGTGAAGTGCATGCCAACAGAGCAGAGAGAAAATTGTAGTAGTTTTGCTAGTATTTGTCCTCAGACCTATAAGAAAACTATTTCTACTCATAATACATCGTGGGAATTCTATTCTGCTAAAATCAGTTATTAGCATAACAGCCTGAGTGCTTCTTTCATCCTGCAAAAGGATGTAATTTCATAGTTTCTTTTAATGTTCATGAGATTATGGTGTCTAATTTAATAAATTACAGGATTTGGAACTGCGATCCTTGGTACCACAGTCACAGAATCGGGGGTCAATTTCTAAATGAAACTAATGGAACCAGTTCTCTTCCAACAAAGAAACTGTACTGTAGAAATTAATTTCCTCCATGAATTTTATATATTGTATACAAATATAAGGTATGTATCTGAATACAAAGCAGACGCTATCATCATGTAGATATCAGTGTTCTCTGTTACTGCACAGAAGTGACTTTCTCATGATGAAATAAAGTTCACACACATACTTTCTCCATAACTTTGGTTTGTTCTATTTGTTTCTCCCTCTCTCTAATTCATTCAAATAGTAAGACAAGACTTAGAAAGCAAGAAAAATATAGTGGAGAGTTCAATTTAAAAAAAAAATTGTTCAATCTGTTACAATAGATGAAGCCTATAGAGTTAATTATGTCATTTTTGTTTTCTAGAAACAATGAGAAAAAAAATGCTATCAACAAATTTTTGATACATTCATTGCACTTGTACTTTATTTATGTTATTTCCTACTTTTCCTGGAAAGTTTGCTTTAGAGATTCATCATGTTTGCTGGTATTGGGGGAGGTGGTATGGTTCATTTTGGCTTTCTACTATAACAAAATCTTTCACATTCTTCTTAGCAAGAATCAACCCTTTTCCAAAGTTCAAAACACAAAGTTTGAATGTGAAAAGAATACAATTACATTTGTGATAGCAAGCATAATTTGAGATTACATGTATTTAGTCTGAGGTTTAAATCACTTGTCTCTAAAACCCTGAACTGTCACAAAACCTTCTGCTGTCCTAAAGGTAACATTACACAGAGGAGATCAAATGTCTACATTACTATGTATTCTTACCATTTTTTTTCCTCAAAAGCAAATTTACCTATCTATCTGTCTGTTTCTCTATCTCTCTGTGTTGGGCATGATTGTTAAGTGCCCACTGTGTGCTACACTGTGGTATAGAGTCTTTAGCAGATGGTACTCCTGCTCTGTGGAGCTTACAGACTAGTAAGAGAGACAGACCTTAAGGAAATAAACACACAAATAGGTCACAAGCTTACAAATTTTGATGAGCATTGTAAAAAAGAAAAGGAAGGCATGATTTTTGATTTTTTATTTTTATACTGGCCAAAAACCAATGTAATTCAGTAGAAATGAAATGTGCTATTATAAGATAAAAGGAAAGGAAAATGTGTTATTGTGTGAGTTCAAGTTTGGCTGGTTCCTGAAAGCAAATTCCTGGGGAAGTATCTAAGACAGCCATTAAAATATGGCCAGTCCCAGATCTAAACCAAATTACTTTGACTTAAGAAGAAATATAACTGCAAGCAATTTAGAATTTTAAAGCAATTTTAAAATAAGGCCCACAAACTAGGTTGTGTAGAATTTTACAGTAATTCATTTGATACCGTCATGGCTGTGTCACAGTCCTTGAAACCATCTGCAAAATAGTGCCTGCTAAAAACCTTGTGTACTGGAGGCCTTCTTGATGCACAGTGTTCTGAGGCTCATTCGGTGTGACAGACTACACTGAGTGCAGGATAGGACACTTTCTGTTTATTTTTCTCTAATTGCCTTCTGCCTATCTAAACAGACTGACTGAACCTTTTTCTTGTTTTAATCTGGAGACAAGAAATAAAGGGATGGTAATATTCATGGGACTCAAATAACTCACTGAGCCTATTAACTGGCTGAAAAAAATTAAGTCCCTGAGATTTCACTCCACTCAGCCCCTCAAAACTGGGGAATTGCTTCTGGCAGCCTCCTCCCCAGAATTAAAGAATTTACCCTCCCTAGTCCTTTAAGGAAAGTAAAACATGGAGGATTGCAATATGTGTACTTCAACACTGACTTCTCTGTAGAGATTTTCCTTGGACAGATTCTTTGAAGGTGGAATTACTAGATTAGAGAGTCTGAACATTTTTGAAGCCCTTGATCTGTATTTCCAAATCGCTTTCCAAATAGTTTTACTCTAGGAATGTGTGAAACATTCCATTTTAATATATCACCTTAATTTTACTAATTGGGGTTTAATTTCAACTAACAAACTCCTCTAAAAATAAAAAAAAAATGTTTCTAAAAGTGCTTTTACTATATATTTTCATAGAAGTACTATTCTGATTGTTTTACATCTAATAGCTACATGAAATAAGTCACAACATACTGCAGGGCAAATTAACGTGATCTAAAGGGAAAGAGAGTTCCCAGAGAATGAGTTGGGAAGAAAGCAAGTGGGGTGGAGATAGAGGGAGAGATAAAGAGATATCCAGATAGAGGGGATAACAGTATGCAAAGCAAAGCTTCAAAAATCTGCCTTGCACTGACACAAGATGATATTTGGTCATTCAGAACTTTAATGGAGCACCTCTGTTATGTCAGGTAAATAAGCTGGGCCCCAGGATCACAGGAAAGCATGAAGCAGGGCATGTGCCTTAGAATTCAGGAGCCTTACTGTTCCTCCAAATTCTGTGACACCATACCTTACTCAGATCAGGGGAGGGATTCAGATATTAGCTACACAGAAGTGTAGGCATATCTACTGAACTGCCTTAGGGTAGATAGAAAAAAGAAATCACTGTTGTTGTGGTGGTTGTTGTTGTTTCCTGTTGGACCTGATAGTAAAACATGTAATTAATAGTTTTTATATAATTCCACTACTGTATCTCAGTCTCCCAAAAACATTTGAGGCTTTCACATCCCTGTAATTTTTCATAGAATCTTTCCACGGACAATGAAGTTCTCAGAACTACCATACCATTCACCTTGCTTAGAACTAAGATCTTCACCCTACAATTTAGTTGTCATCCTGCAATCAAACAGTAAAAACAATGTCTCCAAAATTGGGGAAGAAAAGAAAAAAGGACACAAAGTTCAGGTTTATTTATTCTTAGTTTATGCACAATTTTACTGAGCTCATTGGCCGATTTGTTAAGACCACAGAAAACTAAAAGCTTCACATTGGAACAGAGATAGGGAGTTGTTATAGAAGTTAATTTAGTCTTTTGGCAGCATTGATCGAGGAAGGTGACTGGAAAAAACTTAGAAAAGACCCCCCCAAAAAAATCAAAAGAGAGCATTCTGTGCCAAATGTTCTGATTAAGAAAGTCAGAAATATTTCTATCTAAAACATTTAAAAGCTAGTATGTTCTCTGGAACCCTCAGTAGTGGATATAGGGCATATCACAGAAGGTCTTATGGAATTACAACATGAAATAAGCTGAAAAAAACTATTACCTTAAACCCTTCTTCATTTTGCATCAAGCTGCTGAGAATTTCTTCATTGTTCATCTGAAGATTCCATGAAGAATGATAGCTATGTAAGAGTCAGAAAATATTTTTAGTATGCTGAAACGCAATGGAATGACTATATAAAAACTATTCATTCCATATTTCACTGTAAGATCCAACAGAAAAAAGTGTGGGGGGATTTTTTTCATCCACCATAATGCAGTTAAATAGACTACAGACTACACTTCCACACGCATTGCTAATATCTGAACCTTTCCCCTGCTCTGTTACTACAACATTCCAGATCTACCCTATGTATTGTCTTCTGCTATAACAAATTACCCCCAAACTTAATGGCTTTAAAACAACACAAATTTATTAGCTGGAAGTCAGATTCCTATGGGGCCAAAAGTGAGGTGTGAGCCAGATTGTGTTCCTTGGGAAGTTCTAGGGGAGCCTTTGTTTTCTTGCCTTTTGCAGCTTCTAGAAGCCATTGCCTTTCTTGGCTCTTTTCCCTTTCCCTGTCTTAAGAACCAGCATCATAACATCTTCCAATCACTCCCTTACTCTGACCCTCCTGCTTTCTTTATAGAAGGAAACTTGTGATTCCTTGGGCCCACCTGGCTAACCCAGCATACTCCCCTTATCTCAAGATCCTTAATTCAGGCACACCTGAAAATTTTTTTTGCTATGAAAGATAATACTTTCAGAGGTTTCTGGGGACTAGGATGTGGACATTTTGGGGTGGGCCATTATTCTGTCCGCTATACCCTATGAAGGAGCTATCATGATTATTATTATCCTACTCTCCATATGGACAAACTGAGCTTTGGTAAGGTTAGGTAACATTTCAAACCCACTTCTTTTAGCCTCCAATGCCTGTCTCAGTGTGCTGTGGTGCTGACATTAGAAACGTGCTATTTTCATTTAACCAAAAGGGGGGAAAAAAGAGGGGGGTGGAAACTACCCTAACTCTGTTAGGTATCTAAAAACATCCTGTCAAAGCAAAGCCACCCTGAGTAGCTGCCTTGTGTACTTATCCAGGAAGCCAGAAATAGGATTTGAATATTTTCAAAAAGTTATGTTAGGCTTTTGTCAAAAGAATAACATTTCCTGATTTAAGACAGAGACACGGAATGGGCCATTATTCTCAGCATAACATCTGGACTCCTCCTGAGCCCCTGTGCCTGTTTCCATGTCTCTGTTCTTTTCTGTTCCCCTTCTACTCCAGGTGAACAGTTCACCTTAGAGAGGCTCTTCTCCCCAAGTGGTACCATGGATGCTCCTGGCAAGCAGTGATGAGTCACTGTTTTAGAAGGAAAGGGAATGTCAGAGCCACATCTTTGAGGCCTTTGAAAGCTACAACCAGATGAGATCTGGGGCTTGGAGCCCTGCTCAGGTTGAAAACACAGAGCTATTTATTCATAGAAGGCTTCTGACCCTCAGATCTCAACTGAGAGAAAAGCAGATAGAAGGAAATCAGTGAGAATCATGCTTTAGATAAGGCTATAAACTCTAGCATTAACCAGCAAATACATGCCTAGGACACTGAAGAGTGCCCTCAAGCATCCTTAGTCAAATGTCCACAGTAGCCATCACCCAACATTTTCCAGGATTGTTTTATTCAACAACAATAAGTAGGTTGGGATTCTTGAAGTTGCATCTTAGAAATTGCTTCCTAAAAAATGGGCATAGAAGGTGTTATTCATGAAGATTAAAATGTCTTTTTCCTTGATTAGACTCTCCCATCAAAGGAAACCAGTCAGAAAATACTTAATGATATAGGCAGAATATAGATTGCTGCTTCCATTTTTTTGGAATGCCTAATGGCTTCATCTGACCAGTATCTCTTTGCAGGTATAATTTTATAGTGATTTTAATCCAACGTAAGTACCACTCTTTTAAACCCTAATGTACTGAGGCCTCCTCTCCCCCAAGAAGTTGTAATCTTGTGAGGGAAGAAGAGCCTCCCAGAAGATCAACAACAAGGAACACCTCAGCCCACTTACTCCTGTGGCCAGAATTCTAAAGGGAGGGGGTGATGCATTTGTTTAAAGAGGGGTGGTGCTGCATTTGTCCTTTGTCCCTAACCACACTAGTTCACTGAATACTTTTTAGAGAAAAAAAGATTCATCCTTAATATATTCAGGTGTGTAGCTGCTATCAGATAATCTACACAAACCTTGGTTACCTTGAGACCATTGAAATGTACCCTATGGTCTGTGGCATAAACTTTACCTTTTGTGAACTTCCAAGTCACAGAAGAGCAACAACAGGGTTTTTTCAACCCAAATTTTATCCACCACAAATTGATCCTGCTGTAGTCTAAATTCCATCCCACCACAACTACCAGTGTGAACTGGATATTCCCTTGGCCTCTCTGGACATCAATTTTCTCATCTGTAAAACTAGGAACTTGGAACAGATGACCTCTAAATTCTTTGCAATTAGTACCTTTGTGGCTTGTCTCTTTAAATTTGCTGTGGAAAGCTGTTAACTATTCCAGAGAATACTATGAAGAGATATTAGATACCTCCAAGGATCTGTGAATCTTACAGTTCTGCCTATGATACCAGAAGTTCAACACTATAGCAGATAGTGAATAAAGAATCATATAAGGAAAAGTAAATGGCTCACTGAGCATCTGGGCCTCTCCAAAAATAATTAAGTTAAGGGACGGGGTTGTGGCTCAGCGGTACAGCGCTTGCCTAGCACGTGGAGGGTGCTGGGTTTGATCCTCAGCACCACATAAAAATAAAATAAAGCTATGGCGTCCAACTACAACTTAAACAAAATATTAAAAATATTAAGTTAAAAGAACATTAATTTCTAGAACAAAAGCCTAAAGGTAGATCAATCATACCTGACCAAATTTGGGTAAATTTTGCAAAATGAAAGTCATAATGATAGGTTTCACACACAGAGAGAGATTTTGTTCCTTTTAGTTTTGACAACATACATGATATCCCAAGAAATTTCCTGAAATTTTTCCACAGGACTGTATTGGATCCAGACTCTATATTTGGTTCTAGGGCATATGCTTGACAGTCGACATTCTGAGGAACAGTGGAGTCCTTTGGAATCTTGGATATCTAATTGAAATATAGGAATTTTCAGTTCTCCTAATGATAGTTCCTGATAAATAATGCCATGGCATTCTAAATTAGAGTGATGAGGTACACAACCATCCTAGGCATAGCAAAGGCTGTTTTATTCTTTTAAAAGGAGGCTTTCAAAACAGATTTGTTTTTCACTTCTCAACTGCAATTAATGCCACAATTAAGAAAGCTTAAAATACCACCTTTTGTTATAAATTATGTACCACTTGGACATAAATTGTGACTTTGGTTGCTTATTAGATCATTGAAGAAAACTCAACCTCCTTCTTCATTCATTTCTTTTGTCTCTTAGAATCTTCCCAACAAAAGGAAATTATTTTACAGCTGGCTTATAATTGAACTGAAACTCATCTTTAACACCATTTGTACAATTCTTAGTGACATGTCTTGCTTTACTGTGCTCTAAAATACAACCACCATGTTGAACCAGGGCCCAAGGGCTGCTTGGTTATGAAGCTGTTCACTATCAGACAGGACACCTTGGGGATTCCACTAGAACCCAAAGAAACCTGAATTAGCATACACTGTCATAAGAAACCTCTGTCAGTGTGCTTTTCCTCTTTGAGTCCCAAAAATAATACCTTAAAGACTGTACTTTACATTTTTATATTATTCTACACCTATAGAAATCTTTCATACTCTGTACAGGTTGGTCTAGAAATGCCACCCCTAGAAGTATAAAAACCAATCAATAATAAATAACACAGATTCTCTATATTATTATTCTTATAATCAGCTCTTCTGCCAGCTTCATGTACACCAATTGCTCAATTCTAATACAATGTCTAGCACATGATATGTGTTCAATAAGTGTCAGCTAATGAACAATTCAAAGAACTATACAAGCCAAGCACAGTGGCACATGACTGTAATCCCAATGATTTGGGAGGCTGAAATAAGAGAATCACAAATTCAAGGCCAACTTCAACAATTTAGTGAGGCCTTATGTAACTTAGTAAGATCCTGTCTCAAAATAAAAAATAAAAAGTGCTAGGGATGCAGCTCAGTGGTAAAACATCACTGGGTTCAACCCCCAGTACAATCAATCAACCAATAAGTAAACAGGAGAACTAACTACACAGTGAGCCAACCACCTAGATATTCTTTTTTCTCCTTGAACCAAAGCCAGTAAAGAGTACACGTGGTCCCCCAGCTGATCTTTATTTTCATAATTCTCGAATGCTTCTTTTAAGCAGAAGCCTCTGCCATTAGCTAGGTCTCTGCTCCAGAATCCAGCCAACCCCAGGTGAGAAGGGAAAGAAGTCCAGAGAACAGCAAGAGAAAAATGATGGTCATTGTCAGAGTAGAGGAAAGCACGTCTTGAAACATTTTCAGTCCCCATCTGAGAATTATAGACATGCATGGAGTCTCTACATTCAGTCACTGGCATACTGTTTTCCACTCTACTTTCCCACTACACTGCTTTCACTCAGCATAGCTCTTCAGCCCGGCAGGATCACTGCATGTAATGATAAGATATTAGCAATCTATTAGGGAGTTACTTGTCTTTCTCTGGAGATCCTATAAGCCAAAAAATCATCATCATCATCATCATCATCATCATCCTGGATAATTCAGCTGTGACCTGAAACATAGCTTCATATTCTACAAAAAATAACCTCATTCTTCTTTGTCTTGACTAATAAAATATTAATGACTAAGAAACATTTTCCATATCTCACTAGTTGTATTTTGAAGGGGAAGTGAGAATGTGAGATATACTTTCTTCTTGCATCCCATGGGGATAACAGAATACACACTAGAGTAGTTCTGCATATGTTAAATATGACTTATCTGTGATTTGGCTAAGCCAGGTTGTGGCAATACCATTCTCAATATTATCATATTGTCTTTGGTTCATGCCTATCCACATGTTCAGAGAGGTATGACCAGGCGCGTGAAGGATCTGAAATCCATACATAAAAGAACAGTTGGAAATAGACCACGCTTTACTCAGAAAAGGGAAAATTTAAAGAGGAGTGGTGGCTTGCCTCAAATACTTGAAGAACTATTAATCTGTTCCATAAGGCCCCAGATGGTAGTGCTACAACTGGGGGGGCAGAGTTTCCCAAGGAATACATCCACGCAATACAAGCACTAACTACAGATTAGAGAAAGCTGGCTGGAGGTCATTTCAAGGGAAGCATGATGGTTCCTCCTCAAATGTTGAGATAAGGGTCTTCCTTCTGAGACTTGCAATCTAAGATAACATGAAGTGGCATAGGTGACCTGAAGACAACTGATCAAACACTTGCACATGTGCCCATGTCCATGAGGAGCAGTGTGAAGGGAGAAGTGCCTGTCTAGTCTGGCTGGAATCAGGTGGACAGTGTTCTTCTAATTCATTTGGAAAGTTCTCATGGCAAGGCAGAATGATGATGATGATGGTGGTGGTGGTAGTGGTGGTGGTGGTGATATAGAAGCAACTTAGAAGAAATGGGTAAGAATGAAGATGTCAGGAATGGGAAGCCCTAGTTGGGGAGAATTTAAAAACCTCAAAAAATAAAAATGGAATGTTTAGATAACATGGATATTAAATGTTTTCCTGAGCAGAGGGCAGAGTCCAAACGTCAGAGGAGTCAAGAAAATTGGGTCATTGATAAACAATGGATCCACAAAAAAGGATAAGACAATAATCATTTGAGTATCAAGTTGTTAATCCCAGGAGTAACCATAGCTACCGTCAGCCCCCATCCCACAAAGTGGTGCCCTTGCCAATCCTTAAGCCCTCCTTCCTGGTGCTGAAAGTAAAAAGGTGAGTATGACTCAGGATGGTCATATGCTTCCCCAGTTCTAGATTCTGTACCCATCTCGTCTTGGGTTTACAGATAATTGCTTGAGGATTCAAAATGCTCCAAAATTCATCTTACCACATATGCATTTTCCCTTAATTTTGAAGCAAGAAGTATTTTCAATATAATGAATTGAGAGTCATTTCAAGGAAATTCTTTTTAATACAAAATATTTTACAGGCTGGGGTTGTAGCTCAGTGTAGAGAGCTTACCTAGCATGGGTAAAGCACTGGGTTGGATTATCACCAATGCATACAAGTAAATAAAATAAAAATAAAGTTCATCCACAACTTATATATATATATATATATATATATATATATATATATATATATATATATATATATATATTACTGATAAAATTATAGCTGTAAAGGCCCTATCTCATTAAAAGCCCATGTCTGTTGTTGGTGCTATATTATAGTTCAAATCTTTCCCATTAAACTTAGAGGATAATTTCCCCCTTAAGTTGATTATAACATAATTGATTTTTATAGATAATAATTTTTGATGTATCATATCTGAACAAAGAAAGGATTTTATATGCCAATTCATCCGAATCATATGAAGTCTAGGTAGAAGTTTTGGAAGCATAAAGCCTTAACTCCATAAATAGCAATTCCTTTTCTCTGGTATCTGGTTTATACTTAGAAAAAAAAAAATCTTGCCCTAAGGATAATTCTAAAGTATGGAAAGCTAACTTTAATATTGTGAGTTCAGAAATGAAAATGAAACTGCTTCTTGGCAGTATTAGAACTTGCCAACACCCTTGTTCTGAGCTCCTCAAATAGGATCACGTTGGTCCCACACACACTGCAGTTATTTTTGCCTAAACATGCACAGAGTAGCATTTTGACAGGAAAAGGGTGTGCCCAAAGAGGAGCTGCTAACAGACTCAAGCCAGAAAAGCATTCCCAGTAACACCTGCTGGCCACCAAAACAAAATTATTTTTTCAAAAGATGAAAGTTCCCTTGGGGTTTTGGACACAGTGTGTAACTTTCATGTCCTGAATTTTTTCTATTAAACTGAGTGTTAAGAAGGCTCCAATTGGTGAATGATTCATTTTTGACAAAACCATATCACTGCATAGATAGCTATTGTTTGACAAGTGAAAGAAGTCGTTTTTACTTAGTAGAGAAGCTAACTCACAACCATCTAAAGTCAGACCAAGTAATTGATTAAGTTCTTACTCTGGTATAATGATCTTCAATACCAGACAGGACTATTTGAAAAGAAACAGAGACGCTTTACACCAATGCACCTCCCCACTGCCCATAGGCTATTTATAATTAGAGAACCAGAGAAGGTCACTGATGTTCCTAGGGTCTGAATAGAATTCGGAAGCAAAGATAAGACTCCTCCCAGGTTACTTGTTGGGCCCTCTCTTAGGTCACCCCACATTTCCTCTCCTATTCAAAGCTCAAGCCTTCAGTGTGCTATTATAGAAATCATCTCATCCATCCAGAAATGGAAAAAGACACATTAGCAGAGAAAGGGGGAAATACGAAACAGTTTGTAAAACTTATTGTCTCCTAAGTTAGAAACACTTTAAGAGGTTGTTATTGAATACCCAGTAATCTGTTGGGGTAGCTGAAGCTGGTAAGGTAATAATCTCCTCTTGGTCAACAATGGGTAAAATTGACCTCTGAAGTTTCTGAATTCAACTCTAAAAATATTTAATTTAAAGGAAACCTTCCAAAAGACTTTTTCTACCACCAAAAATTGGGGGAAATGAAAATAATTGTTAGTGATGTGAGAGGGCCTTGAGTCTAGGTCTTGGGTCCTGACTTGCTGAGAATTTCCTGCCAGCCTGCAGATACCTCAGCTTTGTTAATGTCTGCATGTGGCACCCTGCAGGACAGATGAGGCTTGTATGAATGCATTGTTAAGGCAGGTCTTGGGGAACCACAGGGAGCAGATTTCTGATCTCTAGTTTGCATTGATCTTACATTTAGACACAGACTCAGAAGAACAGACCCTCCCTTTTCCAGTGCCTTCGGAAAGATTGCCGCTCCGTAGAATGAGTCCTTTCTCCTCCACCCTTAATCTACAACCCAGCTTCCCCGGGAGATCCTACTTTGATTTCCGATCCTCACCCCACCAGCTGAGTTTGCATTCTTCTTTACAGTCTCTCAATACATCGGGTGAGCTGAGCTGTCAGACCTTTCCTCTTGATTTCTGTGCCTTGAAGGCATCTCTGAAATACCTGTTTTGTTCTTGCCATTCATGTGCGTGGTGAGGGGGATGAGCTAGTCTCTGTGTCTGTGGCCTGCTTCCAGTGTGAGGATCATTTGGATGATGGAGCTTTGTGGCGTTCTTGTTTGTGTGGCGAAAGGACCAACCATGGAGCTGTGATCCGTGTGTGATGGCATTGGAAAGTGATGAGTGAAGTTGTTCTTTTTGCACAAGCTGGTAGCACCATGGATAACTTGCTGTCATCACATGCAGTGGCATAGCACGGCACAGGCGCTGGCTGAGTGGAGGCCGCAGTAGTAGCTGGGAGGTTTGCAGCCCTTCTGTATCCAGGAAACCAGCTGTGTCTGGGAGACTGGATCAGTGCATCCAGCCTGGAGTGGTCTGATTAAACATAGACTCAAGAGATCTTTATTGACAAAATCAAATAAAAAGTGAAAACATGCCCACAGCAGAATGCATCGTACAAAGCAGGCAAACCAGAGAGCAGAGAGTGAAAGTATTTTCTGCAAAAGCCTGTATTCACTTGCAAGACAGCGGGCTCATGGCTGTTTTCCTAGCAAAGGGCAGGGACCACCACTGGCTGAATTAGAAATCCTTAACTCCTAATGCCCGATGCCCAAAGACCCAAAGCAATTCAAAAGTTCAGCCTCTGGGGAGTTTCCCTGGTTGTGACACAGGGCTTATGGTTGATTTCAGGGAAGCTAGACTTGTGTTACTTTGCAATGAGCTACGTCTAGCAAATAGAATCTTAAAATATCTACAAATACAGACCTATTTGATCTCTTCAGGACTATATTGTAATCATGGATACACATGATGCACATTTCACATTTCCAAAGGTTTCTTTTGGCTTTTATTTTTATCCTTTTGGCTCATCCCACATCCTGGAATGAAGAAGGCCACAGCATGACAGTGCAAAAAGGATGCAGGGACTTCAAGCTCTCTTGAAAATGATGTTTTTCTTTGTGCTTTTGCGTTTCTTATTGTTTCTCTGTGCACTACTGGCTTTCCGACATGCTTTGTTATGGAACTCTCTTCACTTGTGTCTAATGTAATGAAATATTGTTATAGTCTTTGTAATGTATATTGTCTCAAGAATAAAATGAAATGTGGGTTTGGGGATATTTGACAGGTGTATTTAACAGCATTGTTCTAGTTGTATTGTGGAATCTTGAATGTATGTGTCTAAAGTAGTGTAAAAAGATTTCAGAATGTTCGTTTCAAAAAATGACTTGCAAAAGGCATGATTCATTTAAAAATCGGTAAAGCCCTGGTCAGATTCTACAAATTTATTTCCAAAGCTGGAAATAAAATTCCATTTTAAAACTCTGAATGTTCCACACTCACTGTGCTCTAACCCAGGAGTAGGAATCGAAGTGACAGTCAGTGGAAACCAAACATAAAAACCAGGCTGAGTGAAGTTTAGCTAACCCAAAGTTTAGGTCATAATCTTTACATTTTGTTTTTTAATTCAGCCTTTTCTTCAGTAAGTTGCTTTTCTAATTGTTGTAAATTCTTGTAAGTCAGTGAATTATCCTTTAGTTGTTTTAGAAAGTGGCATGTAAAGACCTTACTAAATTGGAAAAATAAAATTACATGATCCTTTATCCTGTGGTGCTCATCAAGACTACATTTTCTAAATTAGTCCCTAACACCACTGGAAATTATAAGTCACACACCTTTGAACACTTTAAGACTAAACAGCCTTCCTCTGTCTCCACACAACTTCTCATGTTGTGGGGGTTTGCAAACCTTTGGGAAGCGGACAGTTGAAAAAATTCCCCAGGTGACTCCACTGTCTGAGATCACTCCCACTCCCCCGTCCCTGCTCCTCTCCCTCAGGGACAACTACCGATGTAACAAAACAATCTACAAAAAGAGCATTAAATGTGGGTATTGCTACCAGTCAGACCAGCTGTTTGTAGTATATGTAACATTTTCAGATTTTTGTTTTTAAAACATTCAGTTCACACCATTATTACTTATCAGATGCATTAACATATGGATTACATTACACATTTAGTTATAGACGTATCATTGAACTTGGGCCTAAGTCAAAAGAAAGACTTTGGGGCATATCCAGAGTTAGAAATGCACACAATAATGCTAAGAGAGCACAGCTTCGATAAGATCCAATAATTTCTCCATTTTGATTGGGCATATTTTTCTCAGTCAACCTTCTTAGTATGAAAATTCAGTGGACAAGATTGAACTTGAAAGATGATGAAAATTTAAGCTCCAGGATTTAGAATCAATTGGAGAAGACTTTATTAAAGAGTAAAAAGATGTACTTTTCATTTGAAAGAGCAGAGAAGCAATTTTTACCCAGCAAAGACAACCAACACAAAAAGGGCTTTGTTTTTTCATGAATCAGGCCTCTGGTGACTCCATGCAGTCGGTGCTTTTTAAATGTGTACAAATATTTTTTATCAACCTGGCTGTTGTTTCATAGCTTTGATGTGTAGTATCTCTTTATAGGATGCAATTTTGAGACACAGTCTGCACCTTACTCTCAATTAGGCAAGTATACCTATTGTAATTGTTATCTTTGACTTATGTGACTGGTGTGCTCAATTTCCTTCACAAAATAAATGGCAGCAGCTTATTTTATGTCAATAAAATTGTCTAATTGTCTTCTCACCCCTTTATGAGTTTTTCAAATTCTTAGCAAAATGGAAAAAAAATCTGTATTTTTAATGTTATATCTCAAAGCTTACTTCCCCCCAGTTCTCTTATGCATCAGTACAAAGCACCCTTTATGAGCATTAAATGTGGGTACTGCTACAAGTCAAACCAGCTGTTTGTAGTATTTGTAACATTTTCAGTGGATCCCTTTGTGGTATTAGTCTATCAAAAGAGACATGTTTTCTTATCAATGTCAATTTTGCTTCCTATTTTTCTCCCCCATGCCTTTCATTGGAATGACAACAGTTGACATTAAAAAGCTGTTGGCAGGTATGGAATGACCTTGTTCTATTACCAGTAGCAAAGACTGAAATGCATGTGAGGTGGCTCACAGGTTCAATAAGTCAGCAATTTCATCTCGCTGTAGTGTGTTATTTGTAGGCAGCATTTAGAATTGGGGGTACAGCAATGTATACAAAGACGTCCTTCTATCTGTGCTTAATGTCCAAACTGCCTACTGCTCCAGCAGAACAGAGTACATATTAGTTTTAGGAGTAGCACATTTTCTAGTTAGGAAGGAAGAAACCTGTCCTATATTCAAATCACAATCATCTGTGGAAATTAGTTGATGTTGCTTATAGCCTCACAGCTTCTGAGCGGGCAGGAAAACCAAGAAAATTTTCAAAACAATTAGACATTAGCACTTCTGCCTAAGGGCTATTTCCTGATTTCATTCAGTGTGTTTTATCCCTCCTCCATCCAGGACTCTAGATCTAGCCTCCCCGCCTCAGGGGTTACACAGGCACCTTAGTGCATCCCCTCTCCCTTTATGTCTCTGGTGCACTGTTCTGCCAGTCACCAGAGAAAGGGACTTGCACCTTCCAAACTCGATGCTACTTCACTCCCGGATCACCCAGTTGGGAGTGCAGTCTGCGCCAGGTAACCCCTGCTGAATCGGTCGTGTGTCCTCCATCTGCTTCTGGTGCAGAGTACCAACTCCCAGGATGTGCCCCTGTCTGCTCACTTATGGCCCCTCTGGCCCCGGACACCTCCTTCCTGCATGGCAGCATGAAAACTTGACACGATGCTCCTCACCCACCCAGGGGTGTGTTTCAGCCTGTTGGATCTGCCTTAATAACCCAATTCCTTTCTGTTGTTCTCAGTGGCCTGGTTTGCTTTCGACCCTGGCTCTGCACACTCGGACATCATCTTCTCCAATGACAACCTGACAGTGACCTGTAGTAGCTATGATGACCGGGTGGTCCTGGGGAAGACTGGCTTCTCCAAGGGAGTTCACTATTGGGAGCTAACGATAGATCGCTATGACAACCACCCGGATCCTGCTTTTGGCGTAGCTCGCATGGATGTGATGAAGGATGTGATGTTAGGAAAGGACGACAAAGCTTGGGCAATGTATGTGGACAATAACCGGAGCTGGTTCATGCACAACAACTCGCACACCAACAGGTACCCTGCAGCCCCAAACCAAGCCTTCTTCACGTTGGCTTCTGGTCACTGATGAGAACCCTGGTCCAAAGACCTGTTACATAGGTGACATTAAGAAAGGGACGGTAGTTTTCATTAAGTCACAGAAGAGATCCATTACTCTAAGCTGTGTCCATCTTGCAGGTGGACCTTTTTTGCATAATAACAATAATAGACATGTGCACTTTTCTTAGCCCTTTATTGCTATGTTACACCCAGGACTAGGAACTAGAGTCCCTAGGGAGATCCATTGTAGAAAAACAATGCAGGATTCTAAAACCCAGGCCTATGACTTACCAGAAAAGTGCTTCCAGACAAAGTAATATTTGTTTTTCCCTATGTGGGTTTGCATATGCTCCAAGTTAGTAAAAAAAAAATCCATACAGGAGTATTTAATCTGAAGATTAAATGAGATATAAAAAATTGACTAACGGTGCAGGCACCAGAAAATAAAAGCCATTGTTCTTATTATAACAATACTACTCCAAATAGAAGCAATGCATTGTACAAAATCTTCTTGATGCCAATTTGGGGAGCTTTGTTCTAAGACTCTCTTATTATTGTATGAATTCAGAGCACCCAGTTGCTAAAGAAGGAGAAGGTAGTGAGCTCCTTAAGGTTTTCCTCTATTACCAAAATATAGATAACTAGAAATCCAGAAACCCCTGGGTTTCTTTTTTCATTTGTTTGTGTTCTCTTCAAATGTAGTTTATCAGAAATTTCTGAGGCGAGAAGTGTATTTCATGAACACTGGTTCACCTTAGTCTTAAAGATTCCTCAAGATACATTTGCATTGGTGTCTCTGAAAAAAAAAAAAAATCCAGTTGCATTTGGTCAGACCAAAGGAAAATCAGGTCAGGCAGTGGTGGGATGACCAGTCTCTACCGTTTTAGCTTTTTCCTATATGTGCATCCCTGGCCCTTGTATTATAAACAGTAGGTTCCTAGGGCCTCCTGTTCCTTGGGATATTTTCCATATATCTCCATTTGGGTGTGTATCTTTCACTATCACTTGAAGTGAGCACATACACCATTTCAACTTGATATCAAATCCTACGGATGTACGCAGTTGTCTTCAATGATTTACCTTTAAGAGAACTCTAACACTAGATTCCTGATGCTGTTACCTCTGTACCATGATTAGCATCTTTTTTTTTTTTAAGTGAAGGACTGAATAAGAACACAACCAACACACTATGCAGAGAAACACATTCTGAACACATGTGCCTGCATGCAAACTGCATGTCACTTGTGCTGTCTGTGTTAAACCTGTGAATAACGAGATGCAGCTTGTAAACCTGGCTTTTAATGGCTGTGTACAGTCTGTATTGTGCATGCAAGAGGAAATGAATTGTGTTTTTAAATTTCTGTGCTCTGCTGAGATGAGGATGAAGTTCAGTATTGCTAGGTTTCAAAAAGGAAGGGAAGACAAATCTGATCACCCCTGTTTAATGGCATTTGGTGAAACCATTAATTGAAGCGAAGACACAATTCTTTGTAAAAATGGCATTTATATGCAGGTTCCATAAAATCACTGCATTTCCTGTAGTATAATTACCTCTCTTTGCATGGAAGAATATTCTTAGATGTTGTCATTTTTCAGAGACCCTATACCTTCGTAACTCAAATTCAGCATGCCAAAAAAATTTCATCTTTCTGGAAAGAGTTTTACTATTTAATGGGAAGCAGAAGGCCCCAAATTCAACTTCCCATGCATATGTTTTAGGTTCAACCTAACTGCATCTTTATTTAGGCTTTCAAATTAAGTCATTTTGTATTTAATGATGTTTAATTTCCACCATTTATGCAAAGTGTGCAATATAGCCAGAATCTGAGCTCCGGCAGCCAAAAGACTATTGTTTTCCAGACCTTAGTGTTTTGTTTTATACTGCTTCAGCTCATGGTAGAGACCCTGATGAACAAGTTCACTCTCAGCAATGCAGAGCAACTCACATACTCCCATCAGGAGCTGATTCCTCCCCCAAGGGAGTGGACGTTGGTGGAAGGCAAAAAGATCTTACCCCTTATACAGCACAGATATATGTACTGTACAATGATAGGTATACAGTATATCTGTGATATTTAAATTTTATGTGAAAGGAGGTGCTTACAGGAAAACTTGCTTTAAAAAGTTGGGGGGAAGGAGGCAAAACATTTAAACAGGTGGCAACAGATTGGCTTAACCATACAAAAGGGGAGCTTTTAGAATGATAACAAGCAAGTAAAACCTCATTTCTTTCTTTTCCCACAGAACGGAGGGAGGAATCACAAAAGGGGCCACCATTGGTGTCCTCCTCGACTTAAATAGAAAGACCTTGACATTTTTTATCAACGATGAACAGCAGGGTCCCATAGCATTTGAGAATGTGGAGGGCCTTTTCTTCCCTGCTGTCAGCCTAAACAGGAATGTGCAGGTAAGCTCCAAGCCCCTCTGATGTAAGAACAGCTTCTTCTGGTTTCAAAGGCTGTCCCTGGGCTCAAGTCAAACCCTCAGAGCACAGAGCACAGGCATGGAGGAAAGGGGGAGAGAAGGGATCAGCACCACTAGTGGTGGAATTTCATACCAGCATAATCCTTCCTTATATTTTCAGTTTAGTTAACAATGTGTGGGAAACTGAAATCTGTTTTGTTCTACACATGGTTTGTTCTAGTTTCATCTCTAAGTAGAAGTGAAAGCCTTTCACAACTAACAGAAAACCAGATGAGATGACTTACACAGAGCTCCGAGAAGAAGTGAAGATGTATGATTGAAGTACTCCTACGCTGAGCAGAAAACACGAGTACTCTCTCTGCACTCCAGCTTGCTAGGTGCTGTAGGAATAGAAACATTGAGGCTGCCTGGAACTCAGTTACTTAAGGTTTATTGTAGACATAAAACAACAGGTTCTTCTCATTCAGTCATTCAGTAAAAATATATGGAGTGCTTTTAACATACCAGGCACTATTATACATATTTGGTATACATCAGTGGGGGAAAAGAGCAGATAATAACCTTAACCTCCTAGAGCTTCTGTTCCAGTTATAGAAAACAAACAGTAAACAATAAGCACAATGACATTAATTACATGGTGGTTAGAAAGTAAAAAGTGTGATGGAGAAAAGGGTGGATCAGGGGATCCAGAGTACTGGGATTGGTGGGGAGGGGAGCAGGGGGGTTTACAGTCTTAATGAGGATGGCCAGTGTAGGCTGGCCCTATTGCAATAACAGGTGAAGTGACCCTTACAGGGGTGGAGTGAGCTATGTGGAGAGTTCCATGGAGAAGAAACAGCCTTTGCAAAATTTCCATGGCATGAAGAGCCCAGATGGACAGAGAAGCACAAAGAGCCTAGTGGGTTGGGGCAGCAGGCAGCAGGAGAGGAGGATCAGAGCCATGCAGGGGTGGAGGCTGTGCACTGCCAGCCACCGTTGGGACTTGTGATCTCACGGTCCTCCTGAGCTGGGCCTCTCATTAACAACCGTGAACCTCTGTCAGCAAATAGCTCCTTAAGATAGGACTTGAGAATCCTATCTTAAGATATTTT
This sequence comes from Marmota flaviventris, assembly GCF_047511675.1. Lineage (NCBI taxonomy): Eukaryota > Metazoa > Chordata > Mammalia > Rodentia > Sciuridae > Marmota > Marmota flaviventris. The sequence continues at coordinate 61,806,581 of NC_092499.1, read as the reverse complement.
TAAAAATCAGTGTTGTCTATCAATATGAGCAGTAAAACTGATTGGGAGGCTAGAATCTAATCTTTCAGAATTTATCTTCTACATAGGAAGAAAGAAAACTACAAATTTCCCTATAAGTAAATCTCAGAAGAAAAAAAAAAAGACACTCAACGTTTTCAAATTTTCAGCCATTTTCCTTCCAAAGAAGATCATACTACATGCTCTATAGGGGTTTCCAGGATGTTCTGAGTATCTTTAGATTAAAGACTCTTGGGTGGGGAAGCCAAGGACAAAAAGGAGGAAAATGATAGTACTGCATGAAATAGTTCCAGTCTTGCCCATGGAGGTTTGAGGCTGAACAGAAACTAAGGCCATGTTTCTTCATAACTGGCAAACAATTGTCCATGCAATCTCTGAGAGGTTTATCCCCACCTGGAATAACTAGTAGGCTAGCAGTAAGGGAGGAGTCGTCTCTGCTGATCTGTCCTCTATCCATGGATTCAACAGTGCTCACTGAGGTGAAGCCAGTGGGTTTACTACCTGCAAATCAGTGCCTGCCTGTGTCTTTGATCATAAGGTACACAGTCTCTCAGAATAAAAGAAGCAGATGGCTGAGAACCAGATTATTAAATATCGTCAGAATTTGAGAGCCCCCATGATAGCCAGGCTGTTGCCACAGCTAGAATTCTGCTAGAATCCTCCTTACTGTCTACTGGAATTGATTGGAGAGAAACAGATAGACCCCTTTTTAAATTAATAGCACACCCACTGTGCACTGTGTTGGGGGGGGAAGGGGTTAACCGATGTGTATTGCAGAACTCACAGTCTCGTCCCCACCAGGTCACACTTCACACTGGGCTCCCGGTCCCTGACTTCTACTCCAGCAGAGCATCCATAGCCTAAGGATGTGCTGTGGAGGCACCAGCTGCCTGTTTCCTCTGCCTGAGAGAGAGAGAGAGAGAGAGAGCAAGTCAGCAAGGAGCTCCGCCAGCTGCGGCCAAGTTCAGAGTTGGCAGAAGAGGGAGAAGGAGGAAAGAACAGCTGGTCCTCTAGAGCTCTGCCCCTTTCCCTCCAGCCTCTCCACCCTCGCCATGCCTGTGTGCGCTTCCACGTCTAGCAATCTAACCAACAAAGGACCTAGACAGCCCACCACCTCACTTCCTTTCCGCTCCCAGGTTTTGCTTTTATTTAACTTAGTTTTTTTATATAGGTGAGTTCACTCCATTTCTTTTCTGAACTTGATATTGGTGACTTACAGAACTGGTACTGCCGAGAAAAAAATTCTCCTAATAACCTTTTTCTTAAGCTTTCAGTCAAACAATGAGGTTGTAGAAGGAGGTAGAGAAGAATGAGCTGAATTTAGAACTTTGCAGTTTACCTCCTAGAACGTTCTTGCCCTCATACCTCTCATGCAGTGCTAGGTCTGCATAGCTAACCTTTGAGAGGTGGGCAGAGTGAGTCTATCATGGAGAAGTTTTACTACCCATTGAAGCACAAAAATATCAACTACACAGGTTCACAGCAGGGTAGGATCATTAGGATAGCCCAATCAGTAGGACAGGCCAGCAACCCTGGCCACTATATGAACCTGGAAAGTCTCTAGACAGGGGCAGACCAGGGGATTTCATGATTTGGTTCATTTATTTAATGCAAGTTTTTAATTGAGAAACTACTATGGACCAGGCACTGTTCCAGACACTAGAACCCTAGGTTCTAGACACTGTGGAAACATGGGATGAACAGACAGGCATAGCCTCTGCTCCATTGGAGCTTATATTCTAGTTGGAGAACAAGGCAAAAATTAAGTAATTACAAATTGTTTTAAGTACCAGAAAGGAAGTAGACAAAGGTCAAAGAGCCTTATCAGGAAGGTCTTTCAGGCTCCCTAGTTGATGCTAAAAACCCACACATTCTGGCCATCACACCAGAAATGTACCAACTCAATGCCTTTTCAACTGCCCTCTTTTAATTATGTCCTGCTGCTACTCATCACAGAGCCCTTCTTTGGTAGAAATGACATCATCATTCTTAGATACCAAGCCTTAAAAAACAGTTAAGAAATAAATGGTGAGCAGAGGGCAGAAGGCCCATGCTCGGTAATGGGGGAACTTAAGTTGCGGTCCACAGCATTCACACTCTCAGGATAAACATCTACCTGTGTGCTACCTGTGCCTATTACAAACGAAAACTCCATCCACTCTGCTGCCATCCACAGCCCGACTTTCTGGGGTAGTTCAAATAATGTTTGGATAAGATTTTTGTTACTAGTTGTTACTAAGACTGACGGCAGAATAATAAGGCTTATTACTTCTATAGAGGGAGATGCTTACCCTTCAGATTCTTTAGTTTGACATGAAGTTTTAGAAAGTGTAGGACCTGGAGGAAAAAGGTCTAGTTGGTTGTCTAGATATTTTCCAGCGAGCCAAGAATATCACCATGAAAAAATTAAAAAACAAGAATAACAAACAGAAGGGGAAAAGGTAAGAAGGGAAAGCTAATAAAGTCTTGGCAAAAGGTGATATATGTAAATAGCTACTTTACTATTATTTACTTTTGTGCTTCTTTTACTTAGATTATTTCTATCAGTTATAATGTTTTTCTAATTGGAAGCTAATTTATTGAACGGGTGCTATCCTATCTATCCGTCTTGGTTTTCCATGGCTACACAAACACTGTTGCAGGACAACACTGGTTTGATATTTGATTTGTGCTCCAATGAGACTCGATGGCTGGGCCGCTGTAGACTCATAGTTGTTCTCATTCTTTATTAAATTCATCCTGCTAATTAGATTTCTAGTGGCTCATAACACGTAGTTTACACTGAATTGCAATGATAGATGCATATGGCTACTGTACTAGAAAAAAAATCATTTCCTGTGCCAATAAATGATTTTTATGAAAGCACAAAATGTCTCTGTAGAATTTCTTAGTTTTTATTTATTTGGGTTATAATTCACCTTTGTTGGGACAATATTTCTTCAGTAAACTGTAACTGGAAAATCCGAAGTTCTTAAAAGCACATGCTCTCCACTGTCTTCCCTCATGAGCCTGCACCACCCCAGGCTCACTCATTCCTGAACCTTAGTTGGATGTGACAGGTCCACAGTTCAGCTGTGTTGGGGGTCTGCCTCCCAGCACTGGGGACCTATTTTAACAAACCTGCTTCTAAAAGAGCCACAAGCTTGTGCTGCAAAACATCAAGTCACTAACTTGGTCAAATCTGGTTCCTGGAGCATGTTCTAGAAGAGCTAATTGTTTTTAAATGATGGTGCAATTGTTTTTGAATAATAACTTTTCAATCTCCCTTACATTGTTAGTCTCCCTCTTTGATAAACTGTTTCTTATTAAAAGAAAACATGACTTAAAAGTACATCATCTGGGGCTGGGGATGTGGCTCAAGCGGTAGCGCGCTCCCCTGGCATGCATGCGGCCCGGGTTCGATCCTCAGCACCACATACAAACAAAGATGTTGTGTCCGCCGAAAACTAAAAAATAAATATTAAAAAATTCTCTCTCTCTCTCTCTCTCTCTCTCTCTCTCTCTCTCTCCCCCCCCCCCCCCCTCTTCCTCTCCTCTCTCTCTCTCTTTAAAAACAAAAGTACATCATCTGGACTATAATCTCAGCAGACAGGACACATTGGTAACAGTACTCTCTGTCCATCCCAGTTTCTGCATATCCCTCTCTCCTTACACCCAACTGGGAGAGATTTTTCTTCTTCCTCTATTTGTCCTCTCTCCTCCCAGTTTTCTTCTCCTCCATTCACTACCTAATGGAACTCATCAGCCATTTTTTGTTTTATCATGGTCCTAATATTAATGAACATTCTGATCCTCAGCATTTCCTTATAGAAATGATTAAAGAGTGATTTGCAAAAAGAAAAATCCAATTTTATGGAACTGACCTCCTATTTTTTCTGCCTCTAAAGTGTGCATTCATCTTTCGCCTATTAATTTGACTCACAGATAAGAAAGAAGGGCTTGCTATTGAATCAAGACTTCCAGTTAGAATCAAGAGAACTATAATAATTAAAGATGTTCTCAGATCACACTACCTCACAATTTATAGGAACATGCTAAAGACACATTCATGCACATATTCTCAAATATATGTGCTAGTTACTTCCACCAACCCTGGTGTTTAGGGAGCCATGAATCTGATATAATACCTCACACACAACTAAGGCTACCTAAATCCTATATTTATTTAAAGAACCAGATTTTTAGATAAACATGGAATTGGGAGTACTAAATGTGAATGAACAACAAAAGCACCCAATTAAATAGAAACATCAGTGAGGACCTTTCAACTTCTTACTGCCCCACTCACCCTGCCGTAGCTGTGCTAACAAACACTGCATAACCATATATGTGGGAGAAAAGGGGCCAAAACTTAATACAATTAGCTATTGGCAATGGTTTGTATAAGCATTGAAACAGATACTTTCAGAGGTGAATATATGACATGTGAATTATATCTCAGTCAACATGAAAACAAACAAACAAACAAACAAACAAACAAACAAAAACATCACAACACTCAAAGGTTCTCCTGAGCAAGAAAAAAAGTACATGAGGGCACTGTGGCCCTTCTTAGGCCCATCAGACCCCACAGCCTCCTTTCACCAAGGGTGTGCTATGACCTGGTCACTACTACATTATCATCCACACCCTCCATGGGCAATGGAATCAGGATCACTCTGTGTGGTTTAGGCGGACGCTGAAAAGACCACACTGACACGGAAGTACTTTATTCACTGAGTGGGGGTCGGAATGGCTCTGAAACCTCAGGGGTCTTCTTCCACACTGGAATGCAAGAGCACAAGAGAGCGAGAACACCCAGAACCCCTCTATTTAATTAGGGAAAAGACATTCAATAGAATATTCCACCCAAATAAGGCAGAGGATAAAATTTCAGAAGGGGGTAACGCTCAAGCCCATAGCTGAAGCACTTCCTTGCCAAGCAAAGGTAAGGCCCACTTGCTTCACATAGTGGTGTGTCGTGTGATGCCAGTTCAATACCCCCAACAAGGCTGAGGGGGCGTGCTTAGCTCATGCGCAGGGTGGCCCCTGGCACTACATGGCCAAGTTGGGCAAGCCTCTTTGTCTTACAAGTCCTCTCTTTATAGTTTGTTTCTGTTTCCCCAATCTGTCTAGATGTTCCTGTAGCCTCTCTCCTGTAAGACAAAACCCAAAACAGAGAAAAGGTATCAAGGACCTAGACCTAGACCTGACCTCCCAACCTTATCCTCCCTTTCCCTTTCCCCTATTCCCTTAGGTTATTAGTCAGTTTTTCATTGCTATAATGAAATACTGAGGCAGACTACTTTATACAGAGAAGAGTTTATTTATCTCATTATTCTAGAGGCAGGAAGTCCAAAGAGCATGATGCAGATTTGGGGGAGGGCACCCCATGGCTACATCACTTCATGGCAGGAGTGCATGCATATCTCTGTGTCTATGTGATCTCTTTCCCTCCCCTTATAAAGTCACCAGGATTCAACATGGAGGTTCCACCCCAATAGATCTAACCTAATCACTTCCCAAAGGCCCCAACTCCAAACACCACAGTCAAATTAAATTTCCACCCTCCTAATACTATGAACATAAGACTTTTGGGGCTTAAACTCTTGCATGATTCCGGGGTTACAAATCCACTAAAACCCAGAAATGCTCTCATTTACTTCCTCTTCCTATCTAGTGGAGATTACCTCCACATTTAGTTTTCAGCCTTCTTAAAAGGATATTTAATCTGTTCCTTTCCTTTAACACCACAGTAGTGGAGAGAATAGGGAATTGGCCATATTAAGAAAACAAGGTAAATAGGTCTTACACATCCTTAGTAGTCATAAAACTTGCTCATATCTTTTTCTTACTCCCAGCAAGTAAAAATAAGCACGTTCCATGAAATTTAAGAGTTAATATAAGTTTGGTTAGTGTTTACTTATGATTTGGGTTTGATGTGTCCCCCATAAGTTCATGTGTAAGATAATAAAAGAATGTTCAAAGGTGAAATGATTGGATTGTGAGAGCTATAACCTAATTGGTGGATTAATCCACTTGAATGGATTAACCGGGTGGTAAATGGTGGCTGGCAGGGTGTGGCTGGAGGAAAAAGGTCACTGAGGGTGTGCATATGAAGTTTATATTTTGTCCCTGGTGAGTGGAACTCTCTCTGCTTCGTGGTTGCCATGTCCTGAGCTGCTTTACCCTGACATGTCCTTCCACCATGATGTTCTGATTCACCTTCAGCCCAGCGCAATGGAGTTGCCCACTGTAGACTGAACCTCTAAAACCGTGAGCCAAAATAAACTTTTCCTCCTCTAAGTTGTTCTCATCAGGTCTTTTGATCACAGTAACACAAAACTGACTAAAACAGTTTTATTGCCTTTTTTACCTAATAACATTTTTTTAAAAAATTCTCTAATATGGAAGGAAGATGGCGGCGAGGGGAGTGCATTGTCCCCGTGTGCTGCTTCACTGTGTGGGAGTATGACAAGTCAGGACGGCTAAAGGATATTTTGTTAGGAATTTCCAGCAATAGTGGGGTACTCCGGAACCTGGAGGAAGGATTTCCATCGCACGAGGATCGGCTACGGGGACTCAAACGCGAGAGGTTTGTCGCACGGAGGGTATCACTGCTTATTCAGCAAATCGCCCCGCGGCTAAAGTCTGGGATAGAGACGCAGGGTTACAGCGCTGCAGTTTCTGCCAGCCGCGCAAGCACCGTACTCAGGGCTGAATTCTGGGTTCGAGACGGGGGAAGGAAGCGGTCCATCTCGGTTCTCCACACCGGTCAGACCACAGAGGAGGCCAGCAGCCACCATGTTGGTAAACTGACGTCACCACCCCTGTTTTTGACTGACCGCAGCTCATTCAGCCATAGAACAGGTAATTTCAGGCTGCAATTCGCCTGCGGCTTGCAGACAGATTGCTAGGGCTCAGCGCAATCTGAGCCTGATCTTATCAGAGTGAATACTGAGCGCGGGGCGGCCGAGTTCCGGCTCCCAGAACTGAGCCCGCGGGGACTGCTTCTTGGAGCTTACATTTATAGGAGCTTACACCGAGCACGGAGTGGCCGAGTTCCGGCTCCCGGAACTTCCCTGGCCCGGGGCTAGGAGCCCGCGGAAACTGCTTCTCGGTCCGGGTCCTGCTGAGGGCCGGTCAGGACTCACCCGGTGCTTTGGTTGCCCGGCAAGGGGAACGAAATGCTGCCATTCGCATAGGATACCAACATGGCAGAGATCTGATGTCTGCAGAAAGCGGCGGAGGAGGGAACTTCATCAATACCAGTGGTGACATAAGCAGTTGGTCTCCTGGTAGGGGGGGTGAGGCACAGTCACCCGAGTCTCCTCAATTTGTCGTCGAGCCAGAGGGAAGGAGCCGGGCCGCCGCCAGCGCCCGGAGCAGGCCCAGCGGCTCGCCAGCGTGGTGACCGCGTGACCCCAATTGGAGAGGGGGCGGAGCGGAGCCGCCAGCCGCAACCGCAAGGTGGGCAGACCCGCGACCCAGTGGTACATGGGCGTGGTAGGAGGGGCAGGGCAGAGCCGCAGTTCGCGCTTGCAAGGTAAACAGACCTGTGTCAGCCTGGCGGGTCAGGCCCAGTGGCCTGCCAGTGTGGTACACACGTCACCCCAACTGGAGTAGGGGCAGAGCAGATCCTTCTCCCACGCCCGGATCAGGCCCTGCCGGTGTGGTGGTCACGTGACCCCAATTGGAGTGGGGGCGGAGCGGAACTGCCACCCGTGCCCGCAGGGTGAGCAGATCAGTGATCAACCTGCAGATCAGGCCCAGGGGTCCGCAGGCGTGGTAGGAGGGGCAGGGCAGATCCGCCGCCCGCGCCTCCAAGGTAGGCAGACCTACAACAGACCGGCGGATCAGGCCCAGGAGCCTGCCGGCGTGGTACAAACACCACCCTAATTGGAGTAGTGGCAGAGCAGAGTCGCTGCCCGTGCCAGGAACAGGCCCAGCGTCCTGCAGGCGGGGTAGCCATGACACCCTAATTGGAGTAGGGGCAGAGCAGAGCCTCCACCCGTGCCCGAAAGGTGGGCAGATCTGCGACCGACCAGCGGGACAGGCCCAGTGGCCTGCCGGTACGACAGACACGTCACTCCATTTGCAGTAGGGGCAGAGTAGAGCCGCCTCCCGCGCCTGCAGGGTAGGCAAACCTGCAACCGACCGGCGGATCAGGCCCGGTGGCCTGCCGGCGTGGTACACTCGTCACCCCAATTGGAGTAGGGGCAGAACAGAGCCGCCGCCAGCTCCCAGAACAGGCCCAGTGACCTGCCGGCGTGGTAGCCACGACACCCCAATTGGAATAAGGAGAGAGCACAGCCGCCGCCCGCACCTGCAGGAAAGATACGCAAGCAGTATGAAAAGACAAGGAAAGAAAGGACCACAAGCAATGCAGGTCAACGCAACTTTAGAAGAGGTAACAGCTGCAGCAGATGGAATGTCAGATAAAGAATTCAGGATTTACATGCTTCAGATGATCTGGAGTATCAAGGAAGACATTAAACAGCAAAATCAGACAATGAAAGATCACTTCGACAACGAATTACGCAAACAAATCCAGGAAGCAAAGGATCAACTATACAGGGAGATAGAGGTTATAAAAAACAAACAAACAGAAATCCTAGAAATGCAGGAAGCAATAAACCAACTTAAAAACTCAATGGAGAATACTACCAGCAGAGTAGAACACTTAGAAGATAGAACATCAGACAATGAAGACAAAGTATTTCAACTGGAAAAGAACATAGACAGCTCAGCAAGACTGTTAAGAAACCATGAGCAGAACATCCAAGAAATATGGGATAACATTAAGAGACCAAACTTAAGAGTCATTGGGATACAGGAAGGTACAGAGCTCCAAACCAAAGGAATGAGAAGTCTATTCAATGAAATAATACAAGAAAACTTCCCAGACTTGAAGAATGAGACAGAACCCCAAATCCTAGAAGCCTATAGGACGCCGAATGTGCAAAATCATAAGAGATCCACACCTAGACACATCATAATGAAGATGCCCAACATACAGAATAAGGAGAGAATTTTAAAAGCTACAAGAGAAAGGAAGCAGATTACATTTAGGGGTAAGCCAATCAGGATAACAGCTGATCTGTCAACACAGACTCTGAAAGCTAGAAGATCCTGGAATAACATATTTCAAACACTGAAAGAAAATGGGTTCCAACCAAGAATTGTGTATCCAGCGAAATTAAGCTTCAGGATGGAGGATGAAATTAAAACCTTCCACGATAAACAAAAGTTAAAAGAATTTGCAGCTAGAAAACCATCTCTTCAAAACATCCTCGCCAAAGCATTACAGGAAGAGGAAATGGAAAATAACAATGAAAACCAACAGTGGGAGGTAGGACAGTAAAGGGGGGGGGGGAATAATCAAAGAGGAAAACAAACCATGTTTAGTAACAGAAATAAACAAATATGGCTGGAAGAACAACCCATATCTCAATAATAACCCTAAATGTTAATGGCTTAAACTCACCAATTAAGAGACACAGGCTAGTAGAATGGATCACAAAACAAGACCCAACAATATGCTGCCTGCAGGAGACGCATTTGATTGGAAAAGACATATATAGGCTGAAGGTGAAAGGTTGGGAAAAATCATATCACTCATATGGACTTCGGAAACAAGCAGGAGTGTCCATACTCATATCAAATAAAATAGATTTCAAGCCAAAGTTAATCAAAAGAGATAAAGAGGGACACTACATACTGCTTAAGGGAACCATACAACAACAAGACATAACAATCATAAATATTTATGCCCCAAACAATGGTGCAGCTATGTTCGTCAAACAAACTCTTCTCAAGTTCAAGAGTCTAATAGATCACCATACCATAATCATGGGAGACTTCAACACACCTCTCTCGCCACTGGACAGATCTTCCAAACAAAAGTTGAATAAGGAAACTATAGAACTCAATAACACTATTAATAACCTAGACCTAATTGACATATATAGAATATACCACCCAACATCAAGCAGTTACACTTTTTTCTCAGCAGCACATGGATCCTTCTCAAAAATAGATCATATATTATGTCACAGGGCAACTCTTAGACAATATAAAGGAGTAGAGATAATACCATGCATCTTATCTGATCATAATGGAATGAAACTGAAAATCAACGATAAAAGAAGGAAGGAAAAAGCATACATCACTTGGAGAATGAACAATAGGTTACTGAATGATCAATGGGTTATAGAAGACATCAAGAAGGAAATTAAAAAATTCTTAGAGATAAATGAAAACACAGACACAACATATCGGAATCTATGGGACACATTGAAAGCAGTTCTAAGAGGAAAATTCATTGCTTGGAGTTCATTCCTTAAAAAAAGAAAAAACCAACAAATAAATGATCTCATACTTCATCTCAAAATCCTTGAAAAAGAAGAGCAAAACAACAGCAAAAGAAGTAGAAGGCAAGAAATAATTAAAATCAGAGCTGAAATTAATGAAATCGAAACAAAAGAAACAATTGAAAAAATTGACAAAACTAAAAGTTGGTTCTTTGAAAAAATAAACAAAATCGACAGACCCTTAGCGATGCTAGCGAAGAGAAGAAGAGAGAGAACTCAAATTACTAGCATACGGGATGAAAAAGGCAATATCACAACAGACACTTCAGAAATACAGAAGATAATCAAAAACTATTTTGAATCCTTATACTCCAACAAATTAGAAGATAGTGAAGGCATAGATAAATTTCTTAAGTCATATGATCTGCCCAGATTGAGTCAGGAGGATATAGAAAACCTAAACAGACCAATATCAATTGAGGAAATAGAAGAAACCATAAAAAGACTTCCAACTAAGAAAAGCCCAGGTCCAGATGGGTATACAGCAGAATTTTACAAAACCTTTAAAGAAGAACTAATACCAATACTTTTCAAGCTACTTCAGGAAATAGAAAAGGAGGGAGAACTTCCAAATTCATTCTATGAGGCCAACATCACCCTGATACCTAAACCAGACAAAGACACTTCAAAGAAAGAAAACTACAGACCAATATCTCTAATGAACCTAGATGCAAAAATCCTCAATAAAATTCTGGCGAATCGGATACAAAAACATATCAAAAAAATTGTACACCATGATCAAGTAGGATTCATCCCAGGGATGCAGGGCTGGTTCAATATACGGAAATCAATAAATGTTATTCACCACATCAATAGACTTAAAAATAAGAACCATATGATCATCTCGATAGATGCGGAAAAAGCATTTGACAAAGTACAGCATCCCTTTATGTTCAAAACTCTAGAAAAACTAGGGATAACAGGAACATACCTCAATATTGTAAAAGCAATCTATGCTAAGCCTCAGGCTAGCATCATTCTGAACGGAGAAAAACTGAAGGCATTCCCTCTAAAATCTGGAACTAGACAGGGATGCCCTCTCTCTCCACTTCTGTTCAACATAGTTCTCGAAACACTGGCCAGAGCAATTAGACAGACAAAAGAAATTAAAGGCATAAAAATAGGAAAAGAAGAACTTAAATTATCACTATTTGCAGATGATATGATTCTATACCTAGCAGACCCAAAAGGCTCTACAAAGAAACTATTAGAGCTAATAAATGAATTCAGCAAAGTGGCAGGATATAAAATCAACACGCATAAATCAAAGGCATTCCTGTATATCAGCGACAAATCCTCTGAAATGGAAATGAGGACAACCACTCCATTCAAAATATCTTCAAAAAAAATAAAATACTTGGGAATCAACCTAACAAAAGAGGTGAAAGACTTATACAATGAAAACTACAGAACCCTAAAGAGAGAAATAGAAGAAGATCTTAGAAGATGGAAAAATATACCCTGTTCATGGATAGGCAGAACTAACATCATCAAAATGGCGATATTACCAAAAGTTCTCTATAGGTTTAATGCAATGCCAATCAAAATCCCAATGGCATTTCTTGTAGAAATAGAGAAAGCAATCATGAAATTCATATGGAAAAATAAAAGACCCAGAATAGCAAAAACAATGCTAAGCAGGAAGTGTGAATCAGGCGGTATAGCGATACCAGACTTCAAACTATACTACAGAGCAATAGTAACAAAAACAGCATGGTACTGGTACCAAAACAGGCGGGTGGACCAATGGTACAGAATAGAGGACACAGAAACCAATCCACAAAACTACAACTATCTTATATTTGATAAAGGGTCTAAAAGCATGCAATGGAGGAAGGATAGCATCTTCAACAAATGGTGCTGGGAAAACTGGAAATCCATATGCAACAAAATGAAACTGAATCCCTTTCTCTCGCCATGCACAAAAGTGAATTCAAAATGGATCAAGGAGCTTGATATCAAATCAGAGACACGGCGTCTGATAGAAGAAAAAGTTGGCTACGATCTACATACTGTGGGGTCGGGCTCCAAATTCCTCAATAGGACACCCATAGCACAAAAGTTAATAACTAGAATCAACAAATGGGACTTACTCAAACTAAAAAGTTTTTTCTCAGCAAAAGAAACAATAAGAGAGGTAAATAGGGAGCCTACACCCTGGGAACAAATCTTTACTCCTCACACTTCAGATAGAGCCCTAATATCCAGAGTATACAAAGAACTCAAAAAATTAGACAATAAGAAAACAAACAACCCAATCAACAAATGGGCCAAGGACCTGAACAGACACTTCTCAGAGGAGGACATACAGTCAATCAACAAGTACATGAAAAAATGCTCACCATCTCTAGCTGTCAGAGAAATGCAAATCAAAACCACCCTAAGATACCATCTCACTCCAGTTAGATTGGCAGCCATTAGGAAGTCAAACAACAACAAGTGCTGGCGAGGATGTGGGGAAAAGGGTACACTTGTACATTGCTGGTGGGACTGCAGATTGGTGCAGCCAATTTGGAAAGCAGTATGGAGATTTCTTGGAAAGCTGGGAATGGAGCCACCATTTGACCCAGCTATTCCCCTTCTTGGTCTATTCCCTAAAGACCTAAAAAGAGCATGCTACAGGGACACTGCTACATCGATGTTCATAGCAGCACAGTTCACAATAGCAAGACTGTGGAACCAACCTAGATGCCCTTCAATAGACGAATGGATAAAAAAAATGTGGCATTTATACACAATGGAGTATTACTCTGCATTAAAAAATGACAAAATCATAGAATTTACAGGGAAATGGATGGCATTAGAGCAGATTATTCTAAGTGAAGCTAGCCAATCCCTAAAAAACAAATGCCAAATGTCTTCTTTGATATAAGGAGAGTAACTAAGAACAGAGTAGGGTCGAAGAGCATGAGAAGAAGATTAACATTAAACAGGGATGAGAGGTGGGAGGGAAAGGGAGAGAGAAGGGAAATTGCATGGTAATGGAAGGAGACCCTCAGGGTTATACTGTGGAGGAGGTAGAGAGAGAGGAGGGGAGGGGAGGGGAGAGGTGGGGAGGGGGGAGGGTGGAGGATGGGAAAGGCAGCGAAGCACAACAGACACTAGTATGGCAATTTGTAAATCAATGGATGTGTAACTGATGTGATTCTGCAATCTGTGTATGGGGTGAAGGTGGGAGTTCATAACCCACTTGAATCAAAGTGTGGAATATGATATGTCAAGAAATTTGTAATGTTTTGAACAACCCACAATAAAAGTTAAAAAAAAAAAAAAAAAAAAATTCTCTAATAACTGATGAAGATAGTAGATTATAATTTCCTGAAGATGCATGGAAAATGGTATATTTTAACTAATTGTTAACAACTCACAAATTAATATCTTTTAATATATTGCTATGATTTTAAATTTGTATGAAAAAGAAACCCTAAAGCTAAAGAAACCAATTTGATAAGAGAAAGAGTCATGAAGACATAAGTTATAAACTAATGTCTCTCAATCCTGCCTGAAACTCTCTCATAAGAACAATATATTCAATATGTATTTATATGTAGCCAATGACACATTTCAAGGCCCCCAGTGTATGCCTGAAACCACAGATAATACCAAACCCCATAATTTAATTCCTTTTCTATCTTAACTAAGAACTTAGCGAGCATTATAGTCATAGATTTTTTTTTTTTTTTTTTTTTTTTTTGGTGGTGGTGGTGGTGGTGGGGAATACCAGGGATTGAACTCAGGGACACTCAGCCACTGAGCCACATACCCTGCCCTATTTTGTATTTTATTTAGAGACAGGGTCTCATTGAGTTGCTTAGCATCTTGTTTTTGCTGAGACTTGCTTTGAACTCAAGATCTTCCTGCTTCAGCCTCCCAAGCAGCCAGGATTACAAGCGTGTGCTACTGCACCTGGCATAGTCATAGATTTTGCAGTTTAAAGTGCAGCAGAAAAACTAGCACAGATTTCTCCTTCACAATTTCATGGATTGAAGACTTGTTCTTTCTGTATGTAGATCTTGGCAACCTCTGCATCAGATTTTTTTTCCTTATTAATTGCAGAATTTTCACTTTTTCAGAGGGTAAAGCACATTATGACTTCTCTTTAGTATATTTAAATCTCCAGTATCATTACTCCTGCACTTTGGGGCTATTGTTTTTTTTTTTTAAAAAGGGTTATTTCCATGCAAGAACTGCAATACCTCAAGGCAGTGGGCAGAATGGCTAGTAAGTAACTGATATGGAAGTAGCATATACAGTGTGGATACACTGGACAAAGGAATGATTCAGATCCTGGGTTGGGCAGAGCAGGATGGCACAAGATGTTTACACTCTGCACACTTAAACAACCCTAAGGGTAGTGAAGTACAGTGATAGAGCACAGCATCCAACAGTGACTGTCTAGTTAAGGGTGTGCCAGCTTTGTGACCTGCAGCAAGTAATGAAAACTCATCCATAGTTTCCATACTTCTAAAGAATTGAATGAAGTGATATAATATGAAACACTCAAAACAGTACCTGGCACATAACAAGTTTCTATGAAGTATTAGGTATTACTAATCTATGTGTGATCTTTTAATGATTACCAATATCCCAACTCAATTTCAGTACTGATTCCTCCCATCATATTCTTTGGTGACCATGTCTTTCTATGGAATTGGGTATTCCAAATAATATCAAATTGATTAAATTGTTTTGCAAAAATTAATGGAAAATGTAGGCCAAAAAAAGGCTGAAAAAAAGTAGTAACTTGTCTGAAAAGAACAATTTCAAAACAATAGTAATTGAAATGGTATAGTAATACTAAGATAAACTGCAGGATAACTCAAAAATTAAGATATTCGATGTTATATATTTGAAAATGTGTTCCTTTTCCAATTTTTCCTCTCTTGGTACATGATGCTTTTGTCCACACAGTTCCTTAAGTCAGCATTTTGGAACAATTCCAACAGCTTTCTCTTTTCCCCAATCTAATCCTATCAGTAAACGATGTCAGTGTCTTAACCCAAGGCATTATATTAAAACAAAAAAAAAAAATTAAGATTTTCAAGCTTGCTGAGAATCACAAAGGAGGAAATGAAAATTTCCACCAGCTGGCGGGGCTGACGAGATGAGCTGGGTTCAAAGGAGCTGGCTGCAACAACAATCTAAGAAAACAGCAAAGAAGCCACACAATACACAAACATGAGTTTTGAGGGTGGGACTGCTCTGTGACCCCAAGGGTCAGCTCCACACTGGATAGCAAAGAGCAAGAGAAAGAGTGCACTTAAAACCTCTCTATTTATTAGGGAAAATAATTAAATAGAATATTCCACCCAAATAAGGCAAAGGGTAGTGTTACAAGAAACAGGGGGTAGCCCAGTCCCATTGAGTGATGCCCAAACCTAGAACAGAGGCACTTCCTTGCCGAACGAAGGTAAGACCCACTTGCTTCACACAGCATGTGATGCCAGTTCAATACCCTCATTACTCAAGGCCTGGGGGTGGAGGGGTGCTTAGCTCCAGTGCACAGCTGTACCTGACAGAAAATTATTTCAAAATGGTGAAAATATTATCCCAAAATTGGTTAACTGGGAAACAAAACTATTTTCCTAACCATATCATATTCCAGATATTAAGGTATTGTTGTAGGGTCAGACGAGGCAAGGCACCCAAGATAGCAGGAGACAGTTTTATTTGGCTGCAGCCAGGTTCAGAGGGCACAGTTTCTTCTGTAATCAATACCCAGCATGTAAGGGGAGCGGCTCAGAAGTTCACAATCTGCAGAAGTTTACAATAAAGCAGCTTTTCTTTCACTATTTTGGGCAAGTTAACCCTTCAAGGGCAACACCTGAGAAGGGGAGAGCTTCTTCTCCCCCTTTCTTTCCTCCCCCTGCCAGCTGTTACCACGAAGCCCAATTGGTATCTTCTCTTCTCTTAGGAAGGTAGACATCTCTGTCTACCTGTGAAGCCCAGCTCAAGGCCAGAGGCCTTGTATGCACATTTTTACAAACTACTATACTGGATACAAGTTTGTGAAAAACTAGTAAGGGGGTGTCCAACACCTGGAGTGCTGATGTCTTCCTGGCCAGTGGCCAAGTAAAACGGGGCAACACAAAAATAGGAAGTTTATCTACATTGAACTCTTTTGCAGACTTTTTTGCTGACAATCCCAAAATTAGCCATGGTGAAGATTTCAGGAGAAGCCCCTTTAAGACTTTTCTGTGGAGGAAGGGGGTGACACTACAGTATCAAACATAAAATATTTAAAACCTTAATAACAACAAGAGAGTGCAAATATTTATCTGATCTTTCTCAAGTAGGCTGAGTCACTGTGAAATACTTTATGCAATAGTCTCCTCAATTTTCTCAAACTCCTCTCCAACCTCTCTACTCCTCTCCATATAGCATAGTCATCTGTTTTCTTTTTAATTAACTGTACATCTTCAGGCAGTCTAAACCCATTTCTGGAACTGATGATTTATTGAATTTATTGATTCATCATTATGCCACTATTTAACAAACTCCTTCGAAGTAAAGACAAAGGCATTAAATATGAATTATTTTCCATTCTGTTTCTAGACTGTTTTCAACCTAGTAGCTAATGAGTTCATAATGAGCAAGTCATCTGCAGCAAATGAGGACCCTGATTGTTCCTACTGCAATGCTGATCTTCATATTGATCTCAATACATCTTCCTAATTGCCTGGTGGGCAGCAGGGCTGTCATATGTAAAATAAATCTCCAGCTTTACTTGTTAGGCAGGGTTAAAATGAAGAGTAGTTGAAAGTTAATCGCAACTTCTCAAGAGGTTGGTTTCATTGCTAGCATTTTGACAGACATGGTGGGCTTTGCAGAATATACACTTTAACTAGATTATAGCTATGTACCTGATACACCAGCAGAAAGACCACAAATGTCTTCATCAGAAAGAAACCAGTCTTAAACACTCCTGAGGTCCAACTGAAACTCCATGCCACAATCAAATTCCACATCTTCTAGATTTAAACTCTGACCACAAGTTGAAACCCCGTGTAGTTTCCACCTGTAACACATTCACTGCAGGGAAATGAGCTGTCCATCACCCAGCTGAGGGGACACTCCTCCCTGAACTCAAGCATCTGCTTTCCATGTCTTGGGATGGGAAAAAGGAAGAGTCCTAATGGATTGTATGAATGAGAATGAAAGCCAGTTCAGGGGAAATTGAGATGCCAAATCAGGGGCCCACAGGGACCACAGGGACCACAAGGTACAGGATATAGGAGTGCACTCAATAAGGAGCATATCACCTGTGCATTTCACCCCAAGCTTTTAAATTTTCTTTTTCTTCCCCAATTTGGAAGTCTTTAGGTCTCTGACAGTAACTAAAGGAATGAAATAATTCCTGGGGCACTTTCCTAGAATAAACTCTCTAAAACACTGTAAAGGAGAACAATTAAGGAACATCAGTTCTTCCACAAAACTTGTCTAACTCAATATGACATTTTTCATGGTCTGAATTCCTCTGGGACTAGAGAAATAACAACTTCTTATTTTTTTTTAATCTTTTTTTTTTTTCACATTTAACTTCTCTGCAAGCAACACACATCTTACAACATACGTCAGAAGGAACTCTCCAGGCACTGGTAACATGGTAGTTCTCAATTTCTGCAGCATACTAGGGGACTTGAAAAATACTGATGTAGCAGGGCATGGTGGCACACGCCTGTAATCCCAGCTGCTCCAGAGGCTGAGGCAGAAGGATGGCAAGTTCAAAGCCAGCCTCAGAAATTTAGCAAGACCCTAAACAACTCAGTGAGACCCTGTCTCTGAATAAAATACAAAAATGGATGGGAATGTGGCTCAGTGTTTGAGCACCCTGGTTCAATTCCCAATACCAAAAGAGAGAGAGAGAGAGAGAGAGAGAGAAGGAAAAGGAAAAATACTGATGCAGACCAATAGTTTAATTGGTCTGGGATGCAGCCGAGAATCCGCATTTTTGTAAGTTCCCTAGGTAATTCTAAAGTGCATCTGGGGTTGAAAGCCCAGATATAAGGAATGAGTGGTGCATACACTCAGAAACAGTTGTTATTGCCTATATATTTGCAAAAATAATAAAATGGGGGTACCATTTCATCAGTCTTTCACTTCTGTTGAGTCATTTGCATTGATAGCTGGTAAACTTAAATTCACCTCAAAATTATCATGTAAAAGGTATTTTTAAGAGTCTATTAAAATGCAGCATAGAAAAGGTATCATATTTGTAAGAATAAACATACACTGGAAAATATAATTGAAGGCAGTAAAAATTGCCACCATGTTGAGAACAGATCA
Organism: Marmota flaviventris; assembly: GCF_047511675.1. Lineage (NCBI taxonomy): Eukaryota > Metazoa > Chordata > Mammalia > Rodentia > Sciuridae > Marmota > Marmota flaviventris. The sequence goes on along the minus strand of NC_092499.1, from coordinate 61,787,925 downwards.
CACATTTTTCAAATCCAGAAAAATTTGTTGACACCAACTGATTCTCCAAAGACTATCATTCAGATGTCCAAATCTGTCAAAAGCTTCCAGCTACTTTCCAGAAAAGTGCATTACTTCCAGTTTTTTATAGTTCAATTAACAGCAATAATACAAACAAAATAGCCAAAAGGAAGAGAAATACACAAAAAAATCCAACAGGATACTTTATTGAGCAGCATTATAGAAGCACTATTTGTCCTGATCATGTGCACTGAACATGCACATTATGTCATTACACATAACTGCCAGAGGCCACACTCAATGGACATTTCAGACCCCTGACATGTTTGTTAGCCTAAAGAAAAATGTACCTCATATTTTTTGGGGGGTGGGGGGATACATCCAAGCTCTTAGTTAGGATTCTTAAAGTTTCATACATTTCATATTGTACTTGATTTTGGTTTTCTAAAAAAAAAAAAAAAAAAGCTAATATTAAGTCAGTAGTGAATCTTACAATCTCTAACAAAATCCTCTTACAATTTAGGAATACCCTAACAAGTTGACACATACTGATTTCTGTTTTCCAGGCAATGTACTAAGGGCTTTACTGAATCATCTTACTTAGGCTTTCTGTACCCCCAACCCCACCCCTCCCCACCCCTCCCCACCCCCTTGGCATTGCTGGTGATTGAACCCAGGGCCTCACACATGCTGGGCTAGTGCACAACCACTGAGACACATACCCAGCCTCCGTATTTTTATTATTATTAACTGAAGCACAAAGAGGTTAAGTATCTTGCCTAAGGTCACACAGCAGGCAAATATAAAAGCCAGGATTTGAATCCAAACAGTCTAACTCTAGGGCCCATGCTTTAATCACTAGGTTATATGAAGGGTTTTTTTGTTTGTTGTTTTTGTTTGTGTGTGTGTGTGTGTGTGTGTGTGTGTTGTTTTATTGTTGTTTCTTTCTTCTTTTTGCACACAGTGTGTACTACATACAAGACAGTCAATAAATGTTTTATAATCATGTACTAGGTACTAAACGCTGTTGTAACTACTGGAGATGGCAGTAAATAAAATAGATGAAGTTTCTATCTTTTTAGAGCTGATATTCCAATAAAATACAGTGCAAATGGCAAATGGCTAAACAAAGATGGAGATAAATTAAAACAAATTTTAAATAGTAATAAATACTACACTGCAAATCAAACAAGCTAATGAGACAGAAAGTTATGAAGTGGTCAGCAATTGCCTCTCTGAGGAAGTGATACTGGAGCAGAAGGGGAAAGGGGCAGGGCGTGGTAAGAGCCCTTGAGGATGGAAGAAGCTCCGGAAGTCCCTGGAGCTACAGAAGAATCCCGAGGCTGACCAGAAGTGACAGGGAAGGCGGTGCCAGGTAAGGTTAAAGGGCGTGGGCGGGACTGAGGGGCTCCGCAGGCCAGTGTAGGGCGACCTAAAGACACAGCGGAGAGGTTTGAGGAGGTGAGGGGTGGCTCAGAAAGGAAGCAGCTCTATTCTGCTACCCTCCCTATCCCCCCCCACAACTGACACTAGGATCGCTGTATGTATACACATGGCTGTATAACCAATGTGATCCTACAATTTGTACACGTGGAAAATGAGAATTCATACCCTATTTGAATCAAATGTATGATATGTCAACATCATTGTATTGTCTTGAGCAACTAATTAAAAAAAGAAAGAAAGAAAAAGAAAGGAAACAGATCTCCCAGGACAGCTCTGGGGATGGAAGAAGCAGAGACTGAAGAACCTCTGGTCTTATCAGAGCTCCCAAAGGAGCAAAAAGCTCCTGCTCTTTCTCATCTTTCAGTCTCTTTGCTCAAGATTTAATGTCAGAAGAACGTGACTGATTTTGCCTGGGTCCGGTGTCTTCCTCTTGGCTGCGGGAGGAGGAAAGGGGGCACATCAGAACTTCCGAATCTCAGCCACTGATCCAGTCTTGAGTGGTGTTTCCAGAAAAGGGTCGATGCTGGGCAGCAAAACGGGCAAGGTTTCCCCACACCATGATGAAGAATTTGGATTAATCCCAAGTGTAGCAGGAAGCCGGAGGTGGGTCTTATATAAAGCAAAGACAGGTTACATCTTTGTAGAGTTTGAATGAATGAATTCTGCTTAAGTCTGTGTCTTTGATTTCTGGGATATGTTCTCATTTATTTTTCTTTTTTTTTTTTCTCAAAATAAAGTGTTTTAGAAATAAGAGAAAGCAAAGAATCATTTACAATCTCAGCAGAGAATAAACAGTGAGAAGAAAAATTCTCTTCTGTATTGACTTTATGTCTCCGAATGCCAAATGCTCAGGAATAATCTAGCTCAAAAACGGCGCTTCCACAACTCAGCAGAAACTGGGGCCGCAGCCAACTTACTGGATACATCTTTTCCAAGCAATGAATACAAGATTTTGCTGCCTCTCAACTACTTGACTCTGAGCTGGGAATATTTTCTTACGGCATAAATACCACACAACTGGTAAAACAAAAAACAAAACAAAATGAATTTTATTCTTGAGTATTACTGATCTGAAAATCTGTGTCAACATAGACTCTGGGGTCACAGAAACCTAGTTCCTGGTCCAAGTCAACCACTTAGAAGATATGAGCTTAAATAAGTTAATTAACCTTCCCAGCATTAGTTTCTAAAACTAAATTGGAGATAACAATACCTACACCATACGGTGTTTGTGAGGATTATGTTAGAAAATATGTTAACCATCTAATCCAGTACCTCACTGGGATTCTGCTTGGTTAAGCCCTTGTTTATCTTTGCATTGGAGAATGGTCAGTATTGACTAAATGTACATTGCCATTGTGTTTGCAGTGAGGATGTAGATGGAAATAAATGGTTTCCAAAGGGTTTGGCTTTTAAAACTCTAAAAGATCTATATTCCTTGATTCTCATTCTTACCATTGCTTCCTAGGTCAGGTAATAATAATTGCTACCATTAACTTAGGGCTCATAGTATGCCAGGCACTATTTTAAGTGCTTCATATTTATTAATTCATTTAATCTATGCAACACCATCATGAGGTTCTGTTAGGGTCCATAAACAAGTCAAGATGGTGCCTGGCACTTTGCCAGAGGGAGTGGTTTGTGAAGTAACACGAGCGAGCCATTAAGATAATGGAGATTCCTTAATGACTGACTGCTGTATCTAGTTTATGTCGATTGAGTTAAGCTGTGTGTAATTAAGATGATGAGGATTCCTTGATGACTGATTGATGTATCTAGATGTTAATTGAAACAAGCTGTGAATTCAGTTATGTATATATACCCTTGCTGTCCTACAATAAAGCGGCTCCTGCTGTGTCAACCTTCACGAATTCCTTGTCACTCGCCCCCGGTTATTTCGCCCAGTCAGACTGCGGCAAGGTTGAGGTTGGCATTGTTATATTCCATTTTTAAATGAAGGAAATATATTTTCCCAAGTTCTTAAAGTGGGTAGATGACAGAGCTGGGATATGAACCTCCACTTGTCAGTTCTGGAGTCCTTCACTCTTAAGCATTTTTTTCTACTTTCCAAATAGCAGAGAAATGTTAATCCATGCATGATCTCAGTAAGCCACACAACTCCTTTCCTCTCTGAAAAGCTGTTGCACTTGGGATTTGGAATTACAAATGAAAACTCCCAATTTTAGAATTCTGTGTGTTTTGTGAATCCTCAAAAATAGATTTAAAGAAGTTTCCGTTTTAACAGTGCTTTATGTGAATATAGCAGAGACCAAGTCTTCTTCAATATTGTTCCATGCACCCCTGGTGCCTATAAGCTGTTCCGTGGACATATGAACAAACCAGCTACAACTACCCATGCACATGTCTATAATCTAGTCATGGACCAAGCCCTGTAGGCTCAATCTACTCACAGAGGTAGCAGGTATAACATGAAGGAAACATTAGCAACTGGGATCACACAGTGGTCTAGGAGTAGAAGGAAGTAGCCCCTCTTCCCATGTGCCCATTAAAATAGATTTAAATGATCTCCATCCAGAATCTGGAGAAATTCTGATAGAGACCTAGTCTCCTTGCAAGCTGGCGTTGGCCCTGTGGAGGATCACAGAGACACTGTAAGGAAGCTCTCCTCTCTAAGGTTTTATTTCTACCTAATGATCTGGATGATGGAGAACAAGGGAAGCCTCAGGCAATCCCAAAACAAGCAAGGTGTCTCCTTGGCACCCTCTCTTTTTCCTTTCTGTGCCAACCACTTCCCACCAGGAATACAGAATCCATATCTGAAAGCTTCCAACAGCTGCAATTTACCCCATGACTCTGAAGCCACACTCAGCTCCATCTCAAATTTTCATTTCCCCCATTAATCAAACATCCCACTCTTCAATGTCCAGGTTATTGCCAATCAAGGTAATAATCTCCAATATGATTTATTACAACTTCACATTAAGAAATCCAGTTTAAACTTCCTAAAATGCTCTGACTGAATTTCTAACACTACCAAAACTTTTAACCATTGGACAGTGTCTAAAAACTTTGACATACAGGAGGCTAGACTGTGAAACTCAACTGTGGTCAAGACATGAAGAGAACTTGTTGAAATAAACAGGCTCCACCCTCTGGGACAGAAGAGCCACCTGGGAAGGAGACAGAAGGAAGCTCATGTCATCCCAGTTTCAGCAGCCAGCTCAGAAATGTGCAAAATGGCACCCAGGCAGCCATGTGAGAGCCTCTGCCATATGGCCAAGAGGGTGCCCACCTTTCACCCATGTCCTGCACAGGCTATGGAAATGGGGTTCCCCTCAGTGGAATGGGCTGGCTGAGAAATAAAAGCTAAAAAAAATAGAACAACAAAAAAACCACAGGACACAGAAAGTAGTTTCAAGAGCGAGGAGAGGATAGGCAATCTACTCTGGCAAAATGGAGCCCTCCAGCTTGCTTTATTTGTATCCGGAGACATCAAAGGCAGGGATAAGGCTTCAAGAGCAGAGTCTTGCTTCCTGGTGTCTTTTAGTCAGCAGGTTGATTGACATCTTGGTAGGTCACATCCATCTCTGGCAGAGCTTGGTGGGGAGTTCACCTGCAGCTGGCCGTCAATCCCTGTGGGGGTGCCACGGGAGGTTCCCAATGCCAGATGTATTCCCTCATTAGGCAGCTATGCGCAACATAATCCACACATAGCCCAGGGAGGACTCTGACACCCACCTCCTCCTTTTGCATTCATTCAGGATGATCCCTCAGTCCCTTGCAGTAACGACATAGCAGGAGACAGCAGGTATGTTGTGCTGAGGGGTGATGCTGGCCTAGGAGGGCTGAGATGGAAAGAGCTTCAGAGGCCAGCCATGCTCAGGATATTTTGCTCAGATTTTTAAGGACAGAAATCCCCTTTTTCAGACTAAAAGAGAGGGAGCAAGGAGCAGAATGGCTAGAAGGATAATTTCTAAAACTCTAGCTGTTCCTACCTGAAGGACACGAGAAAACTGCTCTCAGAGAAAACTGGGAAGGAGACAGAAGGAAGCTCATGTCATCCCAGTTTCAGCAGCCAGCTGAAATTTTTTCTTCTTTTCCCTCCTTTTTTGTTAAAATGCTTTAATGGAACCCCTGATTATGCAAAAGGAAAACCCAGCCCAGTTCCACAAGGGTAATTGAGAGAATGTGAAGCTAAATTAATCTGTATAGTAATGTGTTTCATCTTTGTGCAGATGGAATTGGGCATGGGGGTTGTTTGTTTTTATTTTAAAGGACTTTTACCTCCTGATTAGTTTGGAGCCTCAAGGGAAGAGGAGATGGAAAAAGCCACTCTAATCCAACAGGGTAGAATCCAGGAACTTGGAAGCAGAATAAAACCTAAGGAAAGATAGCCATTAAGGAATACTCTCTGACAGCTTTTGTCTAGCAGTCTTTGGACAAAGTGATGTCTGTTATCCAGTTTTAAAACATTTCCTATTCTGTGCAACATTTCTCTTCCATGACCTGCCAAGCCTTTAAAGAAGCTTCCTTAATTTATATAGATCAGTGTCAGCCTTAAGTAAGAAGTGTCTATATGATGGAGACTGAGTGATTTGAGGTTAGGAGAGTAAACCAAATGGGCAAGACTGATGGGGAAGAAGCCAGCACGTAAGCAACACATTTCATTAATATTTCTTCTAACACACAGTGTTCTCAGGAAGGAGAACTGACTATGTAAATAAAAAATCTTTCAACTTCACTACATATTTATACCTATATTTAAGTTTTATTTTATTTCTTGTATTGACTCTTTCCCCCGCCCCTTTGTGGGTCAGTTCTGTCCAAAAAATACACTCCTGTCATGCTATTAGTTTTCCTCAAATGTCTGGCTCTGTGTTTAGGGGATGTTGAACTAGATTGGTACTAGGAATGTTTTTCCATCTCTTGGTGGCAATAGGATGTTTCAGGCAGAGAAGGATATGGACTGAACAAGTAGACAGTCATTCTTCAGGTAGTGTCCCTGATTCTCTGGTGGCTATAATTTACCTGTTTCTCCTGACCAAGCCTCTGGTCTCAGAGCCTCACATTTGAATAGACCCACTCAAAGAGTCATATTCCCAGCTTTATCCTAATGGCCACTGTGAAAGCAAAGGCAGTGATTCATCTGGTAACTTAATTTCCCAGTGGGTCATGATGTCAGGACACCCAGAATCACCCTCATCTTCAGTGATTTTCTAGAAGGAATTACAGGACTCTGAAATAGTTACATTCACAGTTACAGTTTATTGCAATAAAAGGATACAAAACAAAATCAGCAAAGAAAAGTGTCACAGTGGGAAAAACCTGGAGGGAACTAGGCACAAGCTTCTAGATTTCTCTCTAGAGAACATATTTCATTCCTCTAGCAATCACATGGCAACATTCATTCCCTGTCTACTTGGGAAGTTCACTAGGTTTCATTCCTAAGATTTTTACTGGGGGCTAGTTGCACTGGAACCCTCTGCCTAGCACATTCTATGATTCCAGATTCCCAGAAGGAAAATGGGAGCTCAGCATAAAACATAGTTTGGGGGTGGGGTTGTGGCTCAGTGGCAGAGTGCTCGCCTAGCATGTGTGAGGCACTGGGTTTGATTCTCAGTACCATATGTAAATAAATAAAATAAATAAATAAAGGTCCATCAACAACTAAAAAACATATTTAAAAAAACAGTTGTGCAGCAGGGCGCTGTGACGCAGGCCTGAAATCCCAGCGGCTTGGGAGGTTAAGGCAGGAGGATGGAGAGTTCAAAGCCAGCCTCAGCAACAGAGAGGCAATAAGCAACTCAGTGAGACCCTGTCTCTAAAAAAATACAGAAAAGGGCTGGGGATGTGGCTCAGTGGTTGAGTGCCCCTGAATTCAATCCCTAGTACCAAAAAAAAAAAAAAAAAAAAAAAAAAAATGTGCAGTCTAGGCACAGTAAACCAGTAGTGAAGACACTACTGAAATCCAACTTCCCAGGTGCTGGCCATGAGCCAAACTTGCAAGTAGGTCTTCTAAGGACAACTGTCTCAGGGCTTTGATACTAGCTCTGCACAGTCATTCAGACATCTCTCTCCCCAGCACTCCCCTGGGAGTTGTTCTGGATTCCATTGTGTAAACTCAAGTCTTGGAGACCCTGTAAGGGACTGCAGGATTCCTGGTTCTATTCAGTTTTGTCATCAGCATATAAGAAGTTCTTAAAAGTATATGTGTTGAATAAATGATCTCTTTTTAAAATGGGTAATCAAAAGTTGAAAGAAAATAACTCTAAAATATTAATTAAGGATAATGCTATTCCATATGATTTTTATTCTTTATATTTTTCTATGCTTTCCAATTTTCTAGAATAAACACAAGCTATTTTATATTTAGAAAACAGTAAAAATGTTTGTTTCTAACAAATTTTCTAAGCAATTTTTCTATAGATCAGATGCCAACTCTGCAGGGTGAGACCCACTGGGTAACTTTCACTCCAGGAACACTTTAAGTCACAGACATGCCAGGTGAAGTCCACATCACAAAGAATTTGTCTCTTGGACGTTAATCTCAACACCATTCCCTTCCACTTACTCTTCATAGTTTAAACTTATGAAACACAACAATCAATGCTCCAAACAGATTTGTTAACTTATTACTAAAAATTCGGTAACACCCTGATGTTTTCCAGTGTTCAGTGGTAAGTGTTGTAAATAGTGAGTGCTGTAATCAACTTTTAACCATCTTCACAAATAGACAGAAATCATCTTTTAATTAAAAATTACTTTCCTAAGCATATCTTCGTGGAGCTAATATTAAAAATTAATTTGAGGTATCTTAAAAATGTTTTTGGTGGCAATGAAAGAGTACCCTAAAACTTTTTTTTTTTTAAATTTGGAACAAGCAATGCAGTAGTTTATATTACTACCACTTATTCTAACTTACGCCAACTAATAAGATTTAACATTGATAAATATCAAAATTATAAGTACCCAGATTCTCTAAATAATGCCTACATTTATTCTAGCCTCCTTGTCAAATGTACTTTCTTCATTGTTGTAATACCTTCAAAAGAACTGTACATCTGTACCCAAATGTCTTAGTTATTTTTCCATTGCTGTAACAAAATACTTGAAGCTAGATATTTTTTCAAAGGTTTGCTGGGTACAGTGGTGCATACCTGTAATCCCAGTTACTTGGAAAGTTGAGGCAGGAATATCACAAGTTTAAGGCCAGTCTCAGCAACTCACCAAGACCCTGGTCAAAATAAAAAATAAAAAAGGCAGAGGAAGTAGCTCAGTGGAAGCTCACTTGGGTAGCACGCATGAGGCCCTGGATTCAATTCTCAGTAGCACCATTAAAAATAAATAAATAGGTTTATTTAGCTCAGTCTTAGGGGCTGAAAATCTAAGATTGGACAGTCTCGTTGGTCCAGACTCTGGAGAGGGCCTTCTTAGTGAGAGCATGTGCCAGAAGAGAGGGGCCAATCACATGGCAGGACAGAAGACAGGAGGGATTCAGGGGCCAGGCTTGCTCCTTTTATAACAACTCCTGAGAAAACTACAGTAATCCCTTCTGAGGGCAGTGTCCCCAGTGATATAACCACCTTCAGCTAGGCCCCCATCTCTTAAAGTCTCCACCACCTCAACAGTGCCACTCTGGGGAACACACTCCCAGCACATGAGCCTCTGGGGGGCACATGCAAAAGAGATCCCAACCACAGCACCAAACTACATTCTCCACATGAGGAAGAAAAAAAAAGGATCTCATGAAAACATATATCAGATCTAGTAATCATATTCCCCACAGAAACGAGAGAATGTGTGCAGGAAAAAAAAATGTGCAAAAGTGGCTATGGCGATTTTGCTCATAAAAAGCAAAAACTGGATGCAAATCAAATTTTCATCAGCAGTAAAATGGATACATAAAATGGTGCTACATTCATATAACAGACTACAAGACCACGATGAAAGCATGTCTGTCAGGAAGATAAAAGAAACTTCAAACAAAATACTGAGTAAATGAAGTCAGACGAATAGAGATGTGCTGTATGATTCCATTTATACAAAGATTAAAACAGGCAAAATAATTTGAAGCATTGGAAATCAGGATACCAATTACCCATAGAAGAAAGAGTGACTAGAAGTGGGGGCACAGGAGGAGCTTCTGAGATTCTCAAAACATTCTACAGTTTAGTGTAGGTGGGGTTTACATGAGTCATTCATTTGTACTACAAACTTTTTATATACCTGTCTGTAGATGTTTTACTCCTATAAAAAATTTACCACCCCCTAGAAAAAGAGGTTTACAGAGAGCTTATACATCCTAAGAAGCACCATTTATTTAAGTTCAACTAGTAAATATCTCTAAGAACATGGATGGCTACATATATAATGTATAATATATATATATATATATATGACATATCATATATGATCTATATGTATCATGCATATTTCTCCAGTCCTCTTGAGTCTGAATCAGAGGACATTCCATTAATATCCAACATGAATGTCACTCACTCGTTCTTGCCTGCACTTGCCTTACCAAAACCTCTGTGCCCGGTATCCCATGTTCTGCACTTCTGGGAGTGTCCAGAAGGTGTCCCCATGAGCTCACACTCTGCAGGCACATCCTCTTCCAAGGCACCAGGGTTCACCCAGATCCTCCTCCAAGCTATGCAGAAGAGGATAGAAGACAATGAATGACTCACCTGTTCCTGTTGGACGGCACTACAGTGTTTCTGGGATCTGAGTATTTTATATAAAACTTAGTGAGAAGATTAAGTGTACTGACAGCCCTACTTACCCCTGTGGTATACTTACTTCTAGATAGTTGGACCAAGGATCAGAGTCAAGAAACTGCCATAATGTCATCATCAGACTCAGGGATTCCCTCCGACAAGCTTTCCCAGTAAAGCTAAGCACCAACTCTATCTGCCTTTAGGTTGAGTTCTCACCTAGGAAGCTTCTCATCCCTTGAGAGCCACCCACAGATGGCTAAACTGCCCATGTATATCTATATTCCAGCAATGGGCACGACCAAACATCTTTACCATGTGACTCCATCTCCCTGGAGCACGCTGACTTCACTCAGGCCTGTCTCATGAGTTCACAGATGGCTTGAAGCCCTGTGCTAGACTCCAGCAGAGGCCCCTGTAGTTATTCTAATCCTGTAAATTGAAATGGTTGACTGGCAGGCCCATGCCACTCATATATAAAACATTGAATATTTTCTAAATCTAGCATAAAAATATTAAAATCCCATGCATTTTTCCATTTTTAAATTTTCTCCAGTATTCTCTATCAAAATAAATGATTTCTTTAGATTTCAATATATTTATATCTAAGATTTTGGGAGAGATAAAGTGCCAACTACCTTATACTCTGGATAAAATGATAAGAAAACAATTTTCATTTATCTTCTTCATATTATGGGTCATTCTTTCAAAGGGTTTTGGTGCATGAATATCTGTAACAAAGAGAAAACTAAAGCATGATTAAAATTGCAGTCACATCCGCAACCACTTGCTTCCCTGAAATGTGTCCCAACAGCGAATTCCTCCACCTGCTGGTGCCAGCCTGTCTCTGCAGTTCATACACCATTCATCAAAAATATCTCATGAAATGGAGTAGTGTGCAATTCCAGATCTTCATCTTAAAATGTATTATGATTAAATGACGAAGATATTCTAATTCAAGAGAGTGGTGTAATAAAATGGAACTTCCAAAAAGAGAAAAAATACTCTGCTTTCTCTTCAGATCCTATAAATCTTTTGCCTTTTACTAACGATTTCCATAGAGAAACAGTTATTTTCATTTGGTTTCCTGTGACCTTAGATAGCACTTCAGGTCCGGGACACTTGTTTTTTTCTTATGATAGTCCGATGGTCTACTTTGTATTTTCTTGTGAATGTGGTACCTTGAACTAATTTTAATGTTTTGGGGAAGGCAGAGACCAAACATCTTTCAAACACAGAGCCTTGTATATCTAATGATTGCTGTTCATTCAGTGATTGCTTTATTGATGTTCTAAATTGACAAATGCTTCCAGATCATTTTCTCATCCAGGATATGACCATAGTGGAGTCCTATAGTACAGCTATAAAACCTAGGTCAGGTTGCAAAGTGACAATTCCCAAAATAAACATATGGACTTATATTTATAAGTATAAGGCAGAAAGGGTAAGAAAACAAGAAAGACAGTTCCCAGAAAATGGAGCCCTGGAGTGACAACATTTCTGGTTTCTATATAGTCAATCTGATTTACTGATATATTCCAAATGACCAGCACAATGCTGCACACACATAGTAGGTGCTGAACAAATATTGTCATAAATAAACCAAAAAGTTGAAATGTTGAATTTGAAAATTGGGCTATACACAGCTTCGCTTAACAAATTACAATCCATCTAAGACAACAAGAAATGAAAACAAAAAAGAGTCCTGAGTCTGTGTATGACATTAGCTTTTAATATAACACCCAGATGCCCAGCCTTGAAAATATTAATTGAGAGAAAGCCATTCTCTCTTTGGATTTCTGGAGGTTTAAAGCTAACAAATGTAACCCATCTGTATCTAAGCATCTTACTAGTTAGAACTTTAAAGGCAGATAATTACACAGTTCTGATTAAGTTAGAGTATTTAGCATTTGAGAAGCTAGGGGTTTGATTCTTTAGGTTTGGCCCCCTCCATGGAACAAAATTCTGAAAACTAATACTGCTTGTTTTGTATGGCTGATTCTGGCAATTAATCAATTGTGTGCAAAGGGCAGGTCAAAACATGGACAGGAGAAGTTTACTTTCACAGCGGCCCTGGGTCAAGGTGACAGGCGGCCATCCCTTGAGCATGTCTGCTGAAACCCTGTGCTTAGCACATTTTTCACTTCCTTTCCTCGGTCAGGATTTGTTCATGTCGGTTTGCAAAACTTTCCCAGAGTTAATCTCCTCATTCTTTCCCATACACGGTTGAAAGCCTTTTCTGAAATGTGAGTCTTGTTGCAGGAATAGTGATACCAGAGGGTGAAGCAAATGCATGCAGTAGACAGACCCTGTTGTGCAAGGCACACAGTTTATAACTTTTATATTATTCTGAGTCCTCCAAGAAGGAGAAAACTTTTATCTCAATCAGTCCACTCAACTCAGGTCCCCCAAGCAAGGCTGCCCTAGTGTCAAGTGGCTGGGATATGGGATGGGATGCCTCCAGACTTTCTTCCTGACCACTTGGGTATTCTCTGAATCAGCCTTCAACCAGTGGCTGCCCTGAGTCTCCCTGGAGATAGGGAGTCCTTGTAAACATGCCTAAATCCAGATTGCTGAGAGTCTCCAAGAAGACACTTTCTCCCTGGGCTCCTACTACCTGCCCTGGATTTTCCTAGGAAATGGAGCTAAGGTCCCTTGCTTCTCTGAGATACTCAGGCTACCTGGGATCTCTGCTGCCTCCTCAGGAAAGCAAGTCTCAGGCTCCTCACTCTGAAAGTTGCTCTTTCTCTTCTCCCCATACCCCTATATCATCTTCTCACCACCACCTCACTCTCCTCAGACCCTTGCCCCTCATTCTTGACTTCTGCATGTTAACGCACAGTTTCAAACCAGGAAGGTTCATGTCTTTCTTCAGAGCTCATAAGCACTTCGGGAAAAAGTAAAATATTGGGAGAAAATAAAAAATTAATACTTCAAAATGTAATCCTCTCCCAGAAGTTTACATTTCCATAATGCCTTTAGCCTTTTCTCTCATGTCTCTACTCATGGTTTTTCTAAGCTAAGCCATCTTGCAGAGTGAAAAGGACAAGGAGCATTACTCTTACTTTGCAGAAGTTGAAATTGAAGCCCTGATTCTCTGGTGTCAGCATCTTCCACAACAGGCATATTGAGACTGTCCATGATTCGAGAGACAGGGAAAAAAAAAAAGTGGGTTGTAAAACTTTCCAGCTTTTCAGGAATTCCCACTAGACCACTCTTAACAAGCCAAACTACTGTACTAATGAACAAATCAAGTATGACAGGAAGTAAAAGTGCCAGGAACATCCACTTCTTCAAGACAAGCCAACTACACTCAAGTACCAAGAGAAGGATCGAAGTCACAGCCAATTATAGAGATGACAATTTGGTTAGCCACATTGTCTGCAGGTGGTAGGGTGTTCCGTAGCATAATCAATCCAGCCTCTCAATCATCTTTCTAAATATTTAAAACAGCAGAGCCTGGATAGTAACCTTGGTTGACGGATTCATACATTAAAAATACCTGAACAAAATGTACTTACCTCTACTCCTTGGGCATAATGCTCAGCCCATCTTTTACACTTCCCCTCTCCAGGATGTAAATGATCTGTATGTGGGGCCACTTTGGCCATCTGGCATTTTCTTGGACCCAGGTCTGATTAAAAGTAGACCAAGCCGGGCATAGTGGTGCACACTGGTAATCCCAGTGGGTCTGGGGTCTAAGACAGGAGGATTGCAAGTTTAAAGCTAGCCTCAGCAACTTAGCAAGGCCCTAAGCAATTCAGTGAGATGCCCCCCCATCTCTAAATAAAGTTAAAAAACAAAAAGGGCTGGGGATGTGATTCAGTGGTTAAATGCCCCTGGGTTCAATCCCAAAAAAAAGTAGACCAAAAGGTCAACAAATAGCACACACAAAAATCCAAGTGAATCCCATCTGATTCAAATGTATGATATGTCAAGATCATTGTACTTTCATGTGTAACTAAGTGACACAAATTTTAAAAAAATTTAAAAATCCAAGTGAAGCTGCATTCAGTGATGCACACCTGTAATCCTAGAAGCTCAGGAGGCTAAGGCAGGAGTATCACAAGTTCAAGGCTAGCCTCAGCAACTCAGCAAGGCCCTAAGCAACACAGTGAGACCTTGTCTCAAAATAAAAACATTAAAAAGGCCTGAGATGTAGCTCAGTGGCAAATGGTACAGGGTTAAATCCCCAGTACCAAAAAACCAAAAACAAACCCAAAACAACCAAATGAATAGATAAATTGGTTAGCTAAGATGCAGTCTGAATTTGAGTTTACATAACAGATCCCAAATCCTGTTTCAGGGGAGTGAAATCAATGTTTAAGGATGTGAAAAACATTTCTACCACTCATTTGTGAAGATCCTGAGCAAGCTACATAACTTCTAAGCCTATTTCTTCATCTGTGAAATGGAAAGAAAAATAGATCTTGCTTCACAGAGCTGGTAAGAGGACTAAATGAGGTAATGTATGTAAAAGTCTAACCAGAACCCTTTGGAAAATGCTAGTTACAGCCTTGGTGAATTTGGAAGTGATATATCAGCACAATAAACTCTGCTTTGAGACTGTGGATAATAGTATCTTTTTGCTATAACCACCAAATGGGTCTCACAGACACACACAACGGTAGTGAGTATAACTGACCCAGGGCTGTAGATAGCCTTGCTGTGTTTGCACAGAGGTCAAGTCTCCCTGGGGACACTCCACCAATGACAAGCAAAGAACCAGGGACTCCTCCCACTGCTGGCTTTGGCTTCAGAACAACCCAGTGACCTTGCTGGATCCTCCAGGACTACAGGGCAGCCTGGGATATGACCCCCTGCCTTCCCCTCCTTCTCTTCTTCGCTCTGCATTAGCTTGCATCATGGTCTGCTGCTCTCCTGTTCTAAATTGGCTCGCTCCTCATGTCTCTCCCACAAACATTTGCCCTAATAAAACCTTTTCACATTGAAACCCTATTTAGCATCTGCTTCTGTAAGGACTCAAATTAACACATTTTACCTTGGTTCTTTTCTGACAGTGGGGAGCTTATGCTTGTCCTGTGAGGTTTGGACAGTTTGTTCAGCTATTCACAAATGCTGTTTCATTACAGAAGCCACAAGGAAGCAGTAGAGAAGAAACAGGAATAATACATGTCATTGTTAACAAGGCTGGTATAAACATGTGAACCACTTAAATCTGATGGTTTTTCAGGCACCCATAGTTTTTAGTGTTTCAGTCAGGGAAGAGGCTAAAGGAGAGGTTTTGGTGTTGTTTGGTTTGGTACCTGGCATTTAACCCAGGGCTGTTCCTACCACTGAGTTACATCCCCAGAACTTCCTTCCTTCCTTCCTTCCTTCCGTCCTCCCTCCCTCCCTCCCTCCCTCCCTTCCTTTCTTTCTTTCTTTCTTTGACAGTGTCTGGTTAAGTTGTCAAGGCTAGCATCAGACTTGCAATCCTCCTGCCTCAGCCTACTGATTCATTGGGGTTATAGGCATGTGCCCCAGCACCCAGTTTAAAGGAGAGGTTTTTAAAGATATTGATCTTATTGTTCAAGTAACTTAACTTCTTGAGGCCTCAGGTTTCTGTACTAGTATAGAAGGATCAGATGTTGGACTTTGAAGGGACCTCAGTGACCATCAATCTCCTGGTTTCTCAAACTTCAATTATAGATGCACCATTTTTTTTTTTGCCCCAGTCATGTACCACCCAATCTATATGATTTTTCTAGAAACAAGTTCATTTTAACTGAAAATTTGAAAAATAAGGCTCATATTGGAACAAAAATTGGAAAAGTATCACTCATAATAATTAGAATACAATTTATTGAATTCTAATTAGATACTAAAACCTAGAATTAAAAAAAAAGAAGAGTCTACCTTCTGTTTAAAATGCAGATTAACAAATGCTAATACCAAAGACTTTTCAGAAAACCTAAAGGAAATGAGAAGGGAATAACTATTAGGCAGTTGATTTAGTGTCTGGAAGACTGACTCTACTAGTACCCCAAGTCATCTGGTGCTTTTATATCCCCTTTAACACAGGATGATACCCCAGTTTCCCTCCCCACATTCTACAGTTTGAACTTCTAATTTGATGGTTAGAACATTTGACAGTTTTTTCCACAGAGAGATGTTCAATTCAGGAGAGTGGGCTCACTGGCTGGATGCGGAATCAAAAAAACAGTATGTGCATTAGTTCATCATTAACCTGGACTTCCAACAAGAATTCACTACATCTAAATACACAGGAGGCTAGGATGTACCTACTTGAAATAGGCTTAAGCAAAACTAAGAAACAATAAGTTTGCTTTGGTGTCTTCCCTCTCTTCTTTTGTATCCTACTTTCTCACTCCCCATCCAAGTGCTCAGACTTTATTTTGCCTTCTGCTGCTTAGAGACCTCCATGTGAGTAATATCTACTGACACTTAGCCTTTTACCTTATTTTCCATCCAGCTATTAGACCTGACTGACGTATTTCACAATGTGTGAATGACCCAAAACTGGCATAATGCTGTGACTATTCTGTGGGTATTCAAAGATGATTAAAAAAAAAAAAAAAAAAAAAAACTTTCAACAAAAGAATTTCTTTTTCCTTCAGGCTCCCCTCACAGGACTTCACTCCACTCTCTTGATTCAGGACTCATCCAAATCCAAATCTCAACCTCAATTCTCCTACCAACTTTCCTCTGCTGATTGTCAATAGTGTAGGTATTGCATAAAGCCCACCTCAGCCTTAGTTCTGCCCCAAGGGCCAAAGTCTAAGCCCCGGAAGTAAGGAGGACCAGGAGTCTGGAAATGAGGCCAGACCTATGGGATTTAAACTTAGATTTTTATGGTGAGTTCGCATTAGTTCAAAATAATCAATTTTGGCTAAAAACCCTCTGACATCCTAAAATCCCATGTGTTTTGTTTACCTTTGCCAAGGTGTAAACACACACACACACACACACACACACACACACACACACCACAAATACCACTGGAGCTGAAGGTGAACAGAGCAAAGATCAGCCTGCCCTGTAGATTGCCACAGACCAGTTTGTTTTATGTGACTAAGGCAACTGGCCCAATGAGCGATCATTCATTTTCCACACACATTCCCTCCTCTTTTCTCTCCGCCCTCTCCTTCAGTTCAAACATAATGTAAATCGACTGGCACACAGTCAATCTGAAGCATAGATTCCTGGATTCACTGATTCTTACTGACCCATCTCTACAGAATGTGGTAAGGTGCTAGGGGCAGGTCAAGACCGGTTCTAGGAGACCAGAAACCCGAGTCTCTGAGTCCTCAAAAACTAAGAACAACTGGGGCACGCTGACGATCCACCGTGAGGCGACGCGAAGGAATGGGAAGGGAGGTGGGACAACCTGGAGTTATAGCAAGATCCCAGGTGGGAGATAATAATAATCGCACTGCAAACGTAGATCAGTAAACGACAGTTTGCCAACAAGGTGTTTTCTCACCAACCACGTCCTGGCGGCGCTGGGACCTGTGGCAGGGAGCCAGAACAAACCCTGCTTTCCCAAGTTTGGCAGATCCGGAAGGAAGCCTCCGAGCGCTACGTGACCTGCACACGGTCCCTGTAAACAGCCCAGAGCCTCGGCCGGGTCCCCGGCCCACGCCCACCCCCCCTCCCTCCGCGGTTCCTCTCGGGCTGCGCCCGGCGCCTAGGGGTGGACAGGAGCCGCAACCCTCGGGGAGCGCGGAGGGCGGTGCCGCGCCGAGGGGCGGACCCCAAACTTTTCTGCTCCTCAAAAGCAGCGGCCAGCGCGGCGGCCCCGCCCCTGTCCCGCCGCCAGCTGCCTCCTGCCTCAGGTCCAGCTCTTGAGCCGCCGCCGCCCGCAGCAATGGCTAAGCCCCTGACAGACCAGGAGAAGAGGCGGCAGATCAGCATCCGCGGCATCGTGGGCGTGGAGAACGTGGCCGAGCTCAAGAAGGGCTTCAACCGACACCTGCACTTCACGCTCGTCAAGGACCGCAATGTGGCCACCCCTCGCGACTACTTCTTCGCGCTGGCTCACACAGTGCGCGACCACTTGGTGGGGCGCTGGATCCGCACGCAGCAGTACTACTATGAGAAGTGCCCCAAGGTAGGGAGGGCGGGCTGGCAGGGGGTCTCCTAGCCTACTCCCCGCCCCGGCCGTGGAGGTGGGTAGGATCTGCAGCCATACCCCCAGCGTGTTTTCCCTGCGCGCCTTGCCCTTGCCCCGGAGTCCGGGGAAGACGTGTCTGAGCTGTGGGTGGACAGACCAGGAAACGTATACCACCACCCCACCGGCACCCCAATCGCGTCTCTGCGGCGCTGCCCACCAGCGCCCCACCCGAACCCCTACACTGTCCGACCCTGGGCCCGCTGGGTAAGCAAATGCCTAGGCAATCTCTTGTCCACAAACTTTTTTGGAGCATCTACAGCAAGCATTTGAATTAAGAGGTAACTGGCGCCTCTTGTCCGGGCTGCCAAGAACAATTTATGCCCCTGACTTTCAGCCCTGAATAAAACAGACAAAAGCCCTGCCTTGGCCGAGCTTAGTGTCTAGGGAAGACACACAAATATAGAGTTCCTTCAAATAGTTTTAAGTTCCAGGTTTCTCCAAGAGAATGCGTAACTGTGGTGCAGAGGGAAGGGTAGGGGTCCTGCCCCAGTTCTGATGAGTAGGGCGTGAAGCTCCTGGACTTCCTCCTAGAGAAATACCCCACGTAAGACCTCCTAGAGAAATGTCTGCTACCCGCTGGAGACCTACCCTAGAGCTGCAGGAAAGCTCTTCAGGGGTTTAACTCATCCACTTCGTGGAGGCTGGAATGGAGAGTCCCTTAGCATGCTTTGAGCCCACTCTCTCTTCCTGAGAATCTGGGAAGGGGACAAGAGATGGGTGGGTAGAATTGAGGGTGCGGGGAGGACAGGGTAGAGAGAGGGAGAGATACTATGTGCAGAGTAAGAGTGAGAGACAGCCGCTGACAGCTGTAAGGAGGGTGTGTTTGAGTTCATCTTGGAAGATGAAACTGGAAAAGCTGGTTAGAGTAAATGGGAAAGGGCGAAAGATTGGGATACATCCTGGAGACAATGAGAAAAATATGTAAATATTTATTAGGATCTTTTAATATGTAAAAGTGTGAAGAAAAAGTGATCCATAATCCCAGTGCCCCAAAACAATAGAAATGTTTAAGAGAGAGAGAGAGAGAGAGAGAGAGAGAGATTCTAATAGTAAGAAGTTACAGCTGTAACAACACTTTCAGATAGCCACTGCTCACCCCAGATGCCTGGCCAACCACCCAAATATATCAAAATGCTAACATGTGTTCTTATAAATGTAAATGTATCCTTAGAAAACATTTTGTGTATACATTTATTTACTTTCTTTTCTATTTACACAAAAGGGATGTTACTACATATACCATACTGTCCCTTGCATTAAAATGATTGTTAAAATTTTTAAGCTGAAGAGTGGCATAATGAGCGCTTTTTTTTTTCCTCCTATAAAGTCCTGCGTATTTCCCCTCCAGAGGCTTATCTGGTATTTTATAGGTTTCCCTGGTTCTTTGGCTAGTTCATTGTGTGGGCTCTCCTTTCCTACTTGAGTGAAAGTATAAGGCAGGTATTCTGATCCACTGAGGGTACAACAGTGAACATGATTCATTCCACAAGTGTTAACAAAGTGCCCATGACAGTCTTGTTTAACTAAACAGATGGCTCCTGCTCTTGTACAGTGTAGAGCCAGTATGTGTCCAAGCTTCTTTCCCATCTCCCTTGCTCTTTAGAATCTGTGCTAATGAATCATAAACCTGGATCTCTAAGTTCCTTTTCAAACTCCTTCCTACATTTCCTAAATCTCCTCCTCTCTCTCAAAATCAACATGTTAAAAACTCAAATCATATTCCTCCTAATCCTGCCCTATCCTCTGTGTTTCTAGTTTTAATGGCATTTTCATCTTGACAGTAACCCAGACACTAAAATTTAGCTTTACCTTTGACTTCCTGCTGTATTTACCATTCAATGGGTTACCAAAATCTGTTGATACCTGAAGATTCCCTGGAAATTACCCTCTTACCCACTCTCTTCCATTCTCACTTGCTGGCTAGTTGAGGCCCTGGCTACAGCTCTGTTGCAGTGGACCTCTAAGTGGTGACCTTGATTCTCAGAAGTGCCACAGCTGGCAGCATGGGGCTGGCTATGGCTAGTAGACGTATTTTGTTTGGCCAACAAGATGTCTTCACCAGTTTAAATTCAGTGCCTTGGGCCAGAACTCTTGCACACACCAGTTCATTGCCTAGTATGTCACATCATTTTATGTGACCCTCATTTATTTTCTCTGAATGGTTTCTGCAGGCATTTGAATTTGCAGTCCCACTACTCCATGCCTTGTAGTTCTGCTAATCTTCCTAAAGTAACACATCTTGCCCTCTGCTCAGTTACCATGGGCTTCCATAGCCAGCCACAATACTTAAGTTTTTAAAACCCTTTCTCCATCTGGGTGAATTTGTTTCTCCTAGCTCATCTTGTGTTACCCGCCAGTGCCTACCTTAATGTTCCACCAAACTCCGCTTCTGGGCCTCTGCTCACTCTATGCCCTTTACTTGGAAGCCCTTCCCACCATGTCTATGTTTCATTCTTGACTTTCCTTCAAGTCTCAGTTTTGTTACCACCTGTTCCACATGTCTTCCCAGAAGTACCAGTTCCTCTGATTAATTCTGGGAATAAAATATAAAAATACAGGGCTGGGGATGTGGCTCAAGTGGTAGCGCGCTGGCCTGGCATGCACGAGGCACTGGGTTCAATTCTCAGTGCCACATAAAAATAAATAAAGATATTGTATCCATCTAAAAAAACAAAAAAAAATTAAAAAATGTATTTTATATATATATATAGATAGATAGATAGATAGATAGATAGATACTTCAAAACTCTGGTTATTGTTAGGTCTTCTTTATCTTTGCAAGCCTTTTAAAAATGTTCATTTTTTTGTGTACTATACATAAAATATTAGTAATAGTGACACATGCATATATTTTATAAAGTATATTGGAAATGCTCAAATATTTTGCTATTAGGCAATAATAGTTCTTTTTCAAAGTCCTTCCTACACTTCCAAATGCTTTGTAAACATACCTAAATCTCTTTTTTTTTTAATTTTTTATTGGTTGTTCAAAACATTACAAAATTCTTGACATATCATATTTCATACATTAGATTCAAGTGGGTTATGAACTCCCATTTTTACCCCAAATACAGATTGCAGAATCACATCGGTTACACATCCACATTTTTACATAATGCCATATTAGTAACTGTTGTATTCTACTACCTTTCCTATCCTCTACTATCCCCCCTCCCCTCCCCTCCCATCTTCTCTCTCTACCCCATCTACTGTAATTCATTTCTCTCCTTGTTTTTTTTTCCCATTCCCCTCATAACCTCTTATATGTAATTTTGTATAACAATGAGGGTCTCCTTCCATTTCCATGCAATTTCCCTTTTCTCTCCCTTTCCCTCCCACCTCATGTCTCTGTTTAATGTTAATCTTTTCCTCCTGCTCTTCCTCCCTGCTCTGTTCTTAGTTGCTCTCATTATATCAAAGAAGACATTTGGCATTTGTTTTTTAGGGATTGGCTAGCTTCACTTAGCATAATCTGCTCTAGTGCCATCCATTTCCCTGAAAATTCCATGATTTTGTCATTTTTTAGTGCTGCGCAATACTCCATTGTGTATAAATGCCACATTTTTTTTTTATCCATTCATCTATTGAAGGGCATCTGGGTTGGTTCCACAGTCTAGCTATTGTGAATTGTGCTGCTATGAACATCGATGTGGCAGTATCCCTGTAGTACGCTCTTTTAAGGTCTTCAGGGAATAGTCTGAGAAGGGCAATAGCTGGGTCAAATGGTGGTTCCATTCCCAGCTTTCCCAGGAATCTCCATACTGCTTTCCAAATTGGCCGCACCAATTTGCAGTCCCACCAGCAATGTACAAGAGTACCCTTTTCCCCACATCCTCGCCAGCACTTGTTGTTTGACTTCATAATGGCTGCCAATCTTACTGGAGTGAGATGGTATCTTAGGGTGGTTTTGATTTGCATTTCTCTGACTGCTAGAGATGGTGAGCATTTTTTCATGTACTTGTTGATTGATTGTATGTCCTCCTCTGAGAAGTGTCTGTTCAGGTCCTTGGCCCATTTGTTGATTGGGTTATTTGTTATCTTATTGTTTAATTTTTTGAGTTCTTTGTATACTCTGGATATTAGGGCTCTATCTGAAGTGTGAGGAGTAAAAATTTGTTCCCATGATGTAGGCTCC
Organism: Marmota flaviventris; assembly: GCF_047511675.1. Taxonomy (NCBI): domain Eukaryota; kingdom Metazoa; phylum Chordata; class Mammalia; order Rodentia; family Sciuridae; genus Marmota; species Marmota flaviventris. The sequence continues at coordinate 61,765,529 of NC_092499.1, read as the reverse complement.
CTATTTACCTCTCTTATTGTTTCCTAAATCTCTTTTTTCAAACTCAGAATGTTAAAAACTGATGATGACAGAGATCTATTTTTCAAGGTCATATATATATATATAATATATAAAAAATACATATAATATATATGTGTGTGTGTATTTTTTCCCTCAAATATTAGGTGAGGTTCAGAGGGGGTTCAGAAAAACTATTTTTGAGAATTAGGAAATTATCTAAAATTTCTGTCCTTATAATATCTCTCATGTAAGAAGGGACTCTCATTTACTGTGTTTAAACAACCTCTTTTTTTTAAGGAAGACCTAGAAATATCTTAGAATATTCTTAAGATTTTATATATTTTAATATATCTTCAGTCCATGCTAACTTGGAATCATTAAAAAAGGAAGGCAAAGACATTCAATATAAATGTAGCCATTATTCCTGGGGTGATGACCTCACAATTTCAAGTATTACATACATACTGTATTTATTAATAAGCTTTTTATAGATAACTTTAAACAAAATGGCAAAATATTGTGGTTATGTTATAGAGATAATGAAAATACATACGGAAGAATGAAAAAAGTCTGTGCTAATATTCCACAAGTGAGCATTGTGGCTTGAGATACAGTTTCCCCCTAACAGCCGTAGCATTGTGTGTAAGAACACCAGCCAGAGGTCTGAGTGGGCTCTGCCCGTTTGGCTTCAGTCTGCCCAGGAAAGGTGCCTTTTCCCAGTCCCACAAAGGCATCTGACAGGCTGGTGAGGCCTTAATAACAGCATGAGAGACATTCAAACAACCTGGATAAAAAATGAGGACCGAGTGTTAGAGGCCTCACTAAGGCAGGGATGCTTACTACCCATGTGAAGACAAAAATTCAGTTGTTTCACAAAATGAAAGAGTGAAACTTCTAAACTGATATTTTAAAATAATATTTTATTCATATGTGTGTCATTTATTGTTATGCAACATATTTATAATCCTGGACTCTATTGATAATTTTATATATTTTCCGATTGACCAAACACTTTTCTTTTTTGGTTCTTACAGAAATGAGAGAACACCTAAAATTTGAGTTGACTTTATATTGGTGCATTTACAGGTTTTTGTTGTTTTATACCTGATGGAGAAGAACATAACTGATAATGGAGAGTGGAATAAGATATTGTAAAAATGGATAATGAAATCACTCGTGGATTTTTTTTTCTTTTCCTAATTAGTAAACTATGTTTGTATGTAAAAGGCTTTAGGCATATCTGAACTTTGTACCTCTCACTTTTGACTCTGATATTATTTACCAGGCTTTTACCATGTCAAAAGCAAAACAGCTTCTAAGTCAATAGAGAAATTCCCTATTTCATCAAGAACAAATCTAATAAACCTTAGGTGTTTTTATTCAGAAGGAACTATTCCCAGTTCATAGACTTTCAAGATCAGTTTTAATTCTAAAATTGTAAAATTTCTTGCAATAACCAGAGAGAAATATTGTCTGGCCATAGAGTCTACGGAGTTGGTCCTTGTACGTCTTGCCAGTCCACCTGACCCTCGCCTTCAAAGGGAGTGCTGAGTCGTGGCAGTCTAACTTCTCTTTGTCTAAAGTGTGCTTTCTTTGTAAGATTCTTGAACAGGACAGGGGAAAACACAAAACATTAAATCCAAGTCGTTGGATGAATGAGCTTGCTTTTTCTCCACTCCCTGGGGATAAAAAATACTGAACACTTTGCTAAAATGGTATAAATGGTTTTCCCAAACCAATGTCAGGAATAATCTTAGGCATCTGATCTGATATGTGTCGCAGCTGTGTTAAAGTAGACCTACCTCCTCTTTTGTTTCTTCTTGGTGACCTAACATTTGACCTTGTGTTTGGATGGTTGGCCTAATAGTGGAAACATGACCTTTCCTTTCTTTATTTTAGAGAGTGTATTACCTCTCCCTGGAATTTTACATGGGCCGGACATTACAGAACACCATGATCAACCTTGGCCTGCAAAATGCCTGTGATGAGGCCATTTACCAGGTACTTTGTTCCCATCTCATTTCTCTCATCCTCTCCCTTTAAATTTCAAGTTCACTTCAAGAACTCTGAAAACATAGCACATATACTATCAAAAGAGGGGATGGTCATTACAAACTATTAGAAACAGACTTTAACTGGTGATCTCTGTCATAAAAGAAAGGACCAGAAAAAGAAGTTAGCGAACTAGTTATGATGCATGAGAATTTTTTTTTGCAATCAGTCTTTGACAGCATTCCTCCAAAAATTACATTTTAGAAATTAGCATCTGAACAAGCCTTTGAAAGTCTCTGCTATGTGAACTGCAAGTTTTACTTTGGTCTTGAGTCCGCTTTTAAGAACTGATCATAGTTTGACAGTTCTCAGTGTATAAAGGCAATTTAGAAAATGATAAGCTTTAAAATCCTTTTGTCTTACTGTTGCTTAATGATATGTAAAATGTCTTTCCTCCCTAAAGGAAAAGTCTGAGGTCTTAGCCCCAATGTACTAATTTGTTTTTATGAATATATTTAACTGTTTGTTTCCTGAGCCTCAGGCTTCAACCAAAAACAGGGTTGTTAACCTTTTCAATGTGGTGGAAATGAAGAATTTATATTCACAAAGTCAATTCTAAATGAGAGACTATTTGAACTCTTCCTTTCCCTTGAGGTGGGATTGTCACACTATGCAACCAGCTGTTTATCACTGAGGGCTTTGTGTGGGTTTAGAGCATTTCCTGTGAAGGAACCATTGCAATTTTCCTCCACTTCCCTTTTCCTTACTTCCCCTAATATTAGCTGAAAATAATATAGCTTTGCTTAAAACAAAAAAATTGCATTTTAGAAATTAGCATCTGAACAAGCCTTCGAAAGTCTCTGCTGTGTGAACTGCAAGTTTTGCTTTGGTCTTGAGTCCACTTTTTAAGAACTGATCACAATTTGACAGTTGGGGCGGGCACCATGGCACATGACTATAATTCCAGTGGCTTGGGAGGCTGAGACAGGAGGATCACAAATTCAAAGCCAACCTCAGGAACTCAGCAAGGCCCTAAGCAACTCAGGGAGACCATGTCTCTAAATAAAATTTAAAAAGGCTGAGGATGTAACTCATTGATTAAGCACCCCTGGGTTTAATCTCTGGTACCAAAAAATAAAACCAAGTGAAATGAAGTGCTCCTCAGCTTCTTGCTCAAGGTTTAGATCCTACTTTTATTTTTAGAATTTAAAAATCCTGAGTGCTAGCACTTACAGTTGGATTGCACAAGGATCCCAGTAGGCTCTGGTTACTAGGGATTAAATTCAAAATAGTGAAATGAAGCAAAATCATGCTTAACTCTTATAAGATTTAATGGTCAAGGTTTACATGAAAAAGCTCTTTGTGATATAAGAGTAGAGATCATGAAAACTGGAGCATTGTCTTCAAGCAGAGTTACATCTCAGGCCTGTATTCTCAATAAGTAAATTAGTTTTCCATCTTAAAAAATATCCAATTTCGTGATTGAATGACATTCAGAAAAGAACATCCTCATTTCACAACAGGCCATCCTTTAGCCAAGTTTGGGTTAGATTATCATCTAGTCAGCATAGAATGGGTCTTGCAACTTATCTGGCTATCAATTTCCTCATTGTAAAATTAGCAACCCACAGTGACCTAAAGGCTGCAGAACTCTGACAGGAGCCCACAGTGGTGCTAATAGACTCTGCCTGTGTGACTCCTCACACTTAGGGGCAGGAAGCCCATGGACAACCAGGTACCTTCATTCCAAGTTCACAGATGCTCCTTGACTTCCAGTAGCTTCTTATCTACTCCAGCAAGAAGTAGAAGATTTTATCTCCATCCACCTGGACTGCGGGACTGAGGCTTTCCTGGGAGCTGTCGGGCCTCCAGTCATCTCATTGCAGTGACTCACTGATTTGGGTTAACAGTTTTTGACCCTACTGAGTAAATATACTGTGGTCATGGGAAGATGATCTTCAGTCCATACTGAAAAGTCTTACCTTGCACCTTTTGCTCATGTTCAAATTCCTACAGTCCAGCAAATGTCAGCTTGGTACTGGACTATTTCTGAGGTTTTAACCCTACCCTATACACACACACACACACACACACACACACACATATAATAATAATAATAATAGTTAACATTTATTGAGAAATATCTGTCCAGGAATATGTTTTGCATAATCTCTTAATTTTCAACAACTCTAAATGTGGCATATATTTTTTTATCACCCACCTTATTAAAATAAGAGAGTGCAATGCATAAAAAGATTTAGTAACTTACCCAGGGTCACCAGTAAGGAAGTAGCAGAGTCTGTGACAGTCATCTAGAGTCCATGTTCTCCTCCATGATGTTGCTGTACCATATCGTACCATTGGCATTTGCAGTTGCCAGTGTCTGCAGTGGGCATCTGATGCCAGAATGAGCTGTGAGGGAAATGAAACTGGTTCAAGTACACAAATACACCTGGGTACCTGACCCAAATGGCCTATATTTGTATCCACATCCGGTATTATTTTCCTTTCATTGTCAGCTTGGATTGGATATGGAGGAGTTAGAAGAGATTGAAGAAGATGCTGGACTTGGCAATGGTGGTCTTGGGAGGCTTGCTGGTAAGTGACACTGGGAATGTATCATCTTGTCTGGCCAATTGATGTTTCCTCAGATGCCATGCACAACCACACTTAAAAGCAGCAGACAGGCTTCCTAGAAGTGCAAAGTATGCTCTATCGTAAATGAATTTGTTCTTGAGTTTTCACTGTGGCTGAATTGAATCCAGACAATTTCCAGCAGAGAAAGGAAGTTGAACAAAACAGACATTGCTCAAAACCTGTGAGGTGTTGCTTAAAACCCCACAGTTAACCAGATCCTCCCTGTGCACTTAAGTGTTTCCAAACTGTCTCTTTTATTTCACTGCTGTGTTCACAGCAGCTCAACTCACATATTTGTGTGGTGTGACCTAAGTTGTAAGGGCATTACTAGGCTTCCTGGGCTGTAGGAAGACCAGCAGTGCCAATGGAAAGTGCATTTAACAATGAGAACTTAAATGACTTCACTTTTTCAGCCGACTGGTAAGGTCAAAGAGTGAAGCGGCAAATGAGGCTGAGTAATTCTCATTACGTGATCTCATCTCTTACCTGACTGGAAAGGTTGGGACCCCATTGTGGTCAGGCTCTAAGGAGGAACTGGTCAGGACCCAGAAAAAGCCATATAGCCATAACCCAGAGAGAGAAGAAATGGAGTAGAGCCAGGCCACATGGGCACAGGGGCTGGACATGTTAAAATAACTTGAAGGCCTCAGTCATTGGCATTCATGGATCTCTGTTTTAGAGTTGACCTATGAACCTGTTTGATTTACATCTTTCTGTTTGTTTTACAGCTTTCAATGCTCTTTTCAGTTTTTAATTCCTATTGTACATTTCCTCATTCTCTGCATCAGTTCAAATTCCTGAGAGGGACAATCTGATTAGTGAAACCCCTGAGTTTGCACCCAACCACAAGATAAATCCCTATTCTGCCTGATGATTGGCTATTCTGGTTCAGATGCTGTGTCATTAGTTAATAGAAAACCTAGCAAAAAAAAAAAAATTATCCAACCAATAAGGCCGTGTGTTATCACAGAACAGGAACTGCAGAGGTTGAGCTATTTGAAGAAGGGTTTATTTAACATCACGATTATGTCAGGACTCTAGGTCTCTGTGGTTCTTTTACACTACCCTCTAAATCCCCACCCAACCCCCACCATGAAGCAAAAGATGGTGGCAGCAAGGAAAATCTTTCATAGTAGTTCCCTGCACCTTGTTAGTAACACTCAGTGGATTGAGTGTCAACGTATGCCCAAGCCAATGCCAGTCACTGATGAAGAAAATAAAATTACTAGGCCAATTAATCAAGGTTCATTTCCTAGTCCAGACTTCTTAGAACACATGGTCATATATATCCCAACAACAGTGAAATTCAGTAAGAAAGAGTCCTCCACAAAGATCTAGTTAGTAGTCAGGACATGGGTCACTTATAGGTTATACTCCCCTGGAGCTATCTTTTTAAGCAGGGGGACAATAGAAACAGCTTCCCTTAGAAAGGACAGTGTAGGTAACAATAATCTATATGTCTCAAGTAGGTAGCTTCCTTATCTGTTCTCAAACAAAATACCAGCATTTACACAGTGGTTATTTCTAGATGGTAAGGTAATAGGTGATATTTATTTTCCTCTTTATAAATTTTTATATTTTCTAACTTTTCTATGGTGTTATTTTTATAATTAGAAAAAAAATGTTATTTTAAAAAATCAATACCCATTATACAGCAGTCTCTGTGGTTTAAAATATAAAAGTGGTTTCTCATAGAAAACTGTTCTGAGGCTGTCTGTTTTGGGGAGAAAGCCTTGAAATTTACACTAAGCTTACTCTGTCCTTTGTGGTACTCTCTAACTTAGCCTGCTTCTTGGACTCCCTGGCAACCTTGGGACTTGCGGCCTATGGATATGGCATCCGATATGAATATGGAATCTTCAACCAGAAGATCCGAGATGGGTGGCAGGTATGGGAACAATTATTTTAAATTTTATTATTGAAGTACTTCATGACTTCTTGTGCTCTGGATATTTTATACTTTATAAAGCTTTACTAATTTCTCTGGCATTTTTGACAGCAATGAATACAGCCATTCTTCCCCTTTAGTATATAAGTTCCCTGAGAGTAGAGAGCTGTGGGTGTCACTCACCATCAGATCCACAGCACCTAGCACAGGGCCTGCTCTTACTCACTGACTCCATCACAGCCCTTAATCTCTTTGATTCTTAATTATCATCTATAAATTGAGAATAATAATAGTTCATCCATCTCAGAGTTATTGTGATGATTAAGAAAAATAACCTGAAAGAATCACTTAATGAGTGCCTACCCATAGTGACAGATCCTCAAATTGGAGTTATTTTTATCATTCTTGAGGGCAGGTTGGAGCTTTGGTGTTTGCTACATTGACATTGAGAGTGGGTTCTCAGAAGGGAGTTCTGAAAATATTTATCACTTACTGCCTGAATGTGGACCACCTACAGCTTATGACATTCCACTCTGCAGCTTGCTTGACTACAAATCTCCTCTAGTTTTTGCATGTTTATTTGCTTATGGTACTGAGGATTGAACTCAAGGCCTTCTGCTTGCTAGGCAAATGCTCTACCACTGAGCTACATCCCCAGCCTCCCAGTAACACTTGATGGTAAGAAATATATTTCCATCTTGTAGGAGAGAAAACTTAGTCTCTAAAGAAGTGAAGTTACCCCAGATCATCAGCTGGAAAATATGCATATGTATTCCCAGATTTCCTGGTCCACATTCAGTATTATTGTCTATCTTCAGAGGTTTGCCCTCCTTAACACACCTTTTTTATAAGATAAAAAGCTAAATGTCTTGACTTTTTTAATAAGATGAAATCAGACAACCTTATTAACTGTTGCATCAAATAAATCTGGCACATATTATTTTGTATAATGTTACATAGAAATGTGCACAAGTCCATCCAGATGACTTTAGTTTTACTTTTGTATAACCAAGCCAGGTTCTTAGGTATTTGTTTCTTTTCTCTTTGTTAGCTCTTTGCATCTACAATCAGCCCCACTGTGGATAATTTTCCCTGATACTAAATGTGATTTTTTACTTTCTCTTCTTATCTTCATCTCATACATGCACACCATTGACAAAAATGTCTGGATTGTATTTCCAAAAGGACTGAGCTCTGAGCATCCCCATACTTGCAAGACTGAGTCCAATGGCAGAGTGCTAAGGGATTGGATAGGGGGACCAAGGCTGTTAACAAAAGCCAGAAGAAAAAAAGGGTCACCACTTTCCTCAGTCCCCTTCCCTAGTATCTGGATACTTTCTGGGTTGAGGAAGAAAGAAACTAAAAGATTCAGCCTGAAGACAGAATGAAAAAATACTCAGAAGGAGAATAATTAGAACATATTATAAAAGACATATTGTAAACAGAATTCCAAGTTTTGCTAAGGACCAGGGTTGTATATCTTCAGTAACCTCTAAATAAATCTTAAAAACTGGGAGCCAACATGGTATAGAAGAAAAGGTTGGGCCCCAATTTCTAATTCGAGACCTAATTCTGACTCATTACCTTTATAAGTCATGCTGCCTCCTTTATGTTACCTAACTTCTGTAAGCCTCAGTTTTTTTATCTGCAAAATGGAGATACCAACTTCATAGAATTAGTATAAAAATATATAGAATGTCTGGCACACAAACAAGCACTCAATAAAATGTTAATTCTGTCTAAGAAAAGGAGGATGATTTAATAAATTGTGGTATTCCACAAAATATTAATATAGCCCTTTCGGGGCATAGTGGCATACACCTGAAATCCCAGCAGCTCGGGAGACTGAGGCAGGGGAATCATGAGTTCAAAGCTAGCCTCAGCAAAACCAAGGTGCTATGGGGCAAGAGGTAAGAAAGATGGTGGAATGAAACTGACATCATTACTCAGCAAATAGATTTCAAAATTCTCCCTCACCTCCTGCAGGTGTATTTTCCTGCCAAATTTTATGAAACGTCTGTCATTATTAATCACCCTCCCTTTTAAATGGTCTTTATTTTGGGAAACCATCCCCTTTTCTACAGAACAAGGAAATGCATTTTCCAGTATCCTTAGAGAAAGTGGAGAGAAAGACCAAATAGCTTTTGCTAATCCAAATATTCCAAACCTAGCCTCACTAGCCATCACCACATCTTTAATTCTGACTTGAAATTCAATCCGGATATAATTTTTTAAGTGAAAATATAAATATATCACTCCATTAAAACACACACACACACACACACACACACATTTCCATTAAAAACAAAAAAAATCTGCCCCCAAAGCTGCTGCCTCTTCAAGAGCATGGTCACACCCACTTACAGGAACCCTGCAGTGGCAGATACACAGTAGGCTGAGCTGGAAAGTCTGTGAAGGGTGATAGACTTTTAATTTTTAAGTCTCTTCAAAGAAGATTTGCTGGGGGAACAAAACTATTCATTGTGAACCCTCCTGAGGAAAAGAGTTGCACTGATAAAATTCTGGACTTACCAAGAATTCTAATGGGGATCACTGGAACCTTACTAGAAATAGTCTTCAGTAAAAAATAACTGGCCACTGGGAGGTGGGGTGGGAGAAGGTGAACCTCACATAAAAGTTAGCAGTCACACCACAGTTCCCAGTGGAAGGGTGCTCACTGTGTGTGTCTCAGGGTTGAGTCACAGTGTCTGTGAACCCCTCTCTTCTTAGAACCCTGCGCCAAGCCAGTTCCAGTCAGTTACACACGGTTCAGTTTACCCAGCAAGCTTCCAGTTATCATTGTGGAATTCTTGGAGTTCCCCAGAAATATTCTCAATATTCTTTTTATATATCTTACTACAATTATTAACACATACTAATTGTACAGATTAATGGGTCTCATTGTGCTATTTCTACAAAGGTGTTCATAGTGCAATGATCACATCCATCTTTTCTTCTTAGGGAGAGGGTGGGTCCTGTCAAAGAGGATAAGTACAGTATGTCCTTCTGCCCTCCAGTTTTATTTTATTTTCTTGGACAACTAAGAAAGACCCTGTCTCAAAATAAAAATAAAAGGGGCTGGGGATGTGGCTTAGCAGCAGAGCACCAGTGGATTCAACCCCTGCATTAGAGGGGAAAAAAGTGTTTCCTCAAAGAGCAAATATAGCCGGGACTTCACAGGAACTGCAGGGGAGTGGGCCCAGCAGGGGTCGTGCAGAGCCAGCCTCTGCACAGCCTGTGATCCTGATGCCTTTCTCAGCAGAAGAGGTGGTGTCAGTTCTCCCACACACAGGACTTGGCAGAGGAAAACCTGCTGTTTCATCTTCCTCCTGCCTCACACAGTCCCTTCAGGAGCTTTCCACAGCAGCCCTGAGTGCTGAAATGAGGTAAATGGGCTACTTTCTATTCCGTGACAGGAAGCAGTGTTCACATTGACCAGTATTTTATAACCCCAAACCTGCCCTTACAGCATAAAGGATTTTGCAAGCCAAGATGTTTCCCTACTTTGTTGATATTGTCATCTGCTTATTGGAGAGTTTCTAACTAATGAACTGGACAAGAAGCTTGTCCAGTCCATTAGTTAGAAAACTTTGTTAAAATTTTATTTTATTTTTTTGTTTGTTCTCTTTAGCACTGGGATAATGGAGTTTAGTTTTGGATTCTGTAGCACAGAATTAATTATTAGCTTTGTAGCACCTTGTAGCTCCAGGCTGCTCTTTGGATAGACTAGGGACCAGCAGCATCAGGAGCTTGTTAAAATATTGGATTTCAGACCCCCTCTCAGACCTGCTGAGAATCTGCATTCTAACAAGATGTGATTTGACAGTTTGTCCAAATCTACCTCCAGCCTTTCTGGGCTTTTTTTTCCTTCTATCCTTAGCTGCGTCCAGCAGGTTTCAAACTCCCAGCTCTTCTACCTGAAGATGTTGTCTGTGAGTTCCCTTTCTGTGTGTCATCATTTCTTGATATAAAGTCATGAACTATGTTTCAAAAAAGTGAATGTGTATTTACTTGCCTGGCTCTTGACATTAATGTTTTGCCTCATATCCCAAAAGACAATGGCTATGTTTATTTCTCTCTCTACACTGTGACTGGTCAGGCTTCACATGGAGGGATCATGGGGTATCCAGCATTGTGTCATAATTTCCTAAGTAATATCTTTTAAAACAAAGATGAGTGGTCTAAGAGGTGACAGTGAGGAATCAAATAGGTAAAATGACCATATTTGGAATTGTTATAGGGCAAGGGCCTGCCACAGAGTTGTGGCAGCCAGAGCAGTCCTTTCTCATTGGTCTTTGCAATCATGCCAAAAAGATTTTAGACATGTCACTCAGAGAAGCAGGCATGAGCTTATTAGAAGAGATAGAAGAGGGAAAAGGGGACATTCTCAAAGGAGAAGGTGGGTCCTGTCAAAGAGGATAAGTACAGTATGCCCTTCTGCCCTCCAGTTTTATTGGGGGTCCCAGGGAAGTTTCCAGAGAGTCCCACAGAACCATCTCCTGATTTTTGACTGACAGCAAAATGATATCAGACTTACAAGACCCCACTGTGCATGACAATTCTAGGTCACTTTGACCCATGATGACTTGTTCTAAATGAACTTGTTCTTATATAGTTTATGGTTGGGGGTGGGGGGGGTACCTTTATCTCTCTGAGTTCTGGAACCTGATCTGTAGTCCCCCACTCCAGGGTAACTTATGTTCTTCTTATCAGCATTTCAGGCCTGCACTTCTCCTGCAGATAACTGGTTGTTTGCTAAGGAATGTAGCATATCCTACTGACTTAAGCTAGGCAGGCAGGGCTCCAGGTAAATTGCCACCTTTTGTTTTTTTAAAGCATGTCAGAATCAACACAGAGGACCCAGTTTATAGAACTATTCCCCTTAACCTCATGCTCCTGTCACTCATATCTGTTATCTATCAGCATGATCTTATTGGCAATTACCTCTTTCTTGCCAGAACACAATTCCATTTTTTAATATATTTGTACTATTTCGTAAGTTTCATTTACACAGTTTACCTTAAAACTGTATCTCTCCAAATGCATGTGTGTGTGTTTGATGTTATTATTGTTCTTGCTTTGGTATGTTTGTTACAAACCAAAATTTGTTCACTATCCAGGATACTCTAAATAAAAACTATAGTTTAAAATTTTTATAAGAAATATTTTGTTATGTATTAGCATAAATACTTGGGGAAATGTTGTGATTGTCAATAAAATAAATTTTTACCTCTTAGTATATAACATTTTCAAAATGAACCTTAACATGTATCATTTTAAAAAATCACATAAGGATTAAGGTAAAAAAAACTCTATGAAATATAATGGTTTCTGTTTTCTGTTTTAAAAATACTTTATTTTAAAAATAAAACATTTTGTTCTTTAAGTAGCATTTCCTGATTCTGTATATTCTAAACTTGAGAATCTTGCAGGACCCATCAGGTTCATATATCCAAAGGTAAACATCCCTAGAGGTCTTCTCTGTTTAGTTCAAACTGGATAGTTGGCTCCACAGATATTTAGACAGAAGCTCTAGAGCACACAGACCTGAAGTCAATCTTAGCTCTACCATTTAGTCTCTGTGTGACCTCCAGCAATTATTTTCCTCATCCTTTAAAGGGGCGATCCATAGTTCCCTCCTTTGGGGTTGCTGTGAGGTTTAAATGCAATAATACATATGAAACATTTAGAGTAGTACTAGCAAGTATTGTTGTTTTGTGATATAAGACAAAAATGAATTGAGAGTGATAAATCCAAAATCTCTCCAAAACAATATTCTTTAGTCCTTTCAGCTGGAGACATTTTTATTGTGAAATAATGGAAGGACTGGGTCCATATCTCTTGAAAAATAAATTCTAAGCAGTTTCTTTTTTGCAGATAGAAGAGGCAGATGATTGGCTCAGGCATGGAAACCCTTGGGAGAAGGCCCGCCCTGAATTCATGCTGCCTGTACACTTCTATGGAAAAGTAGAGACCACCCCAACTGGGACCAAATGGATTGACACTCAGGTATTCTGGCCTCCTCGCTATGAACATTTTGTGTAAGGTAGAGTGGTAAGAAGTACCCACTGTAATATGCATGTGACATTGAGAGGAGTATGTTTTGTATTGAATGATAGAATGCATTTTTATAAACAAATCTGTTATTTCTCTTAGTGTTATCCATTCATTTTGGAGACAAGGGAAGTGACACCAAGAGAGAAGAAACTTTTCCAAGGTCAACTGATTTAGCAGGGTCATTTTGCAATCAGCTTTATCAGAAATCAGTCAGTTCTGTAATATCCATCCTGCTTAGTGCTCCAGTTTTATATGAAGTAGTTGTTGAGGCCAAAGAGGAATAAATTTATTCCTCACCCCACTGCCATATATATATTTACTTACAGTTTCTCCAAGATAAATATTTTAACACTTCAGGGTTTATTCGAAAGATTATCAAAGTTCTTATTCATTGAAAAGTCAGAAAAACAATGCAAACTATGCAAAGTGTACTGTGTTATTCTGTGACAGATCACTTCTAGAAAAGTAATGCTGGTATCAATTCAAGTGCATTTACTTGCTGGGCAAGCACTTTTCCTGTCACTAGATTTGACTATTGCACTATCACTGAACAATGGCACCCCCAGTGGTGGTTTGTGCTTTGTCATCTTCATACTTGCTGATGTAACCCCTATTAAGTACTGGACAGCCCCACCTAATCAATGGAGCATCACTTGAAATATTTGTTTAATAAGAAATGGTCTCAGGGGCTGGGGATATAGCTCATTTGGTAGAGTGCTTGCCTCAAATGCATAAGGTCTGGGTTCAATCCCCAGCACTGCAAAAAAAAAAAAAGAAAGAAAGAAAGAAAGAAAAAAAGTCTCAGGCTGAAAAGATCAACCACTGATCATTCTTCAAATACTTGAAGAAAATGGTAATGACCAACTAAATGGTGCTCTTATATATGAAAACTGGAAGTCAAAATCAATATTGTAATGCTAAATTTGGTTGATTTATGAATTATTTTTATGAGTAAATGCTTTATTTTACCTTAAAAGAGCCAAGATCATATTATATAGCTGATTTTTTTAAAATTATGATTTATTTTACTAATTCTTATAGAGCTGTTTGCAATTCAGAAAAATAAGACTTTTTTTAAAAAAGGTTTCTTGTCTGAATATGAATTTATTTAGCATGTAAGATGACACATTAAGAGCTATAATAAAAAGTATAATGGTATAGGTAATAAACTAATACTATTATTTGAAGGTAAGGTCCTATTTTGTTTTGTTTTTTCATTTCAGCTAAATAATAGACCAAAATCTAAGTTGCAATTGAATATATATATATATATATATATAGAGAGAGAGAGAGAGAGAGAGAGAGCTACAAACAAATCAGTAATTAATCCACTTAAAGATTTCACAAATGTATCTAATATGAAACTGTAATTGTGTTATGGAATTTGGTGCCTAAAACTTCACCAGTGGCTTTTATCAAAATGTATGGCTCACACATCAATCATGGAAGCATTCTATTTACACTATCAGTTCCACTGCGAGACAACTTGTATTTACAAAGCACCTTTAGATATTTTCATAAGCTATCCCACAATTCAATGAGAGAGTGTGTTTCTGTGCCCATAAAAGTAAGATTATGGAGCAAAGGTTAAACCAAGGAGCTGAGCTAGGTCATGCAAGGCTTCGTAGATGACAACCATCACCTGATCATCCCCGTGGTGGTAGCCAGTGAGTTCAGAGAGTATGAGGCCAGACACGCTCAGTGCACGCATGGGGTGGCTTCCAGGAAACTGAGCTGTTCATTTCGATCTTGTGTGTGTTTGAGTCCTCTGGGAGACCAGAGAGAATTAGAGGTACAAGTGATACATTGGAGGAATTCCTGTGATGGGTAAAGTGGGAAGGAGTGGGATGAGATGGGAAGTCTTCAGACCAAGGTGCCAGCTGTGAAAGAGAAGCAGGAGGAAGCAGGATGCTCAGGAAGAGCTCCAGGCTCTAGTGCCACTCTGAGCAACTGACTGGGCCCATGAGGCCTGGAGTCAAAAACTGTCCATTAGAAGAGTCACAGCTCTGGTGCTTCAGCCATGCTGGAGCTTCCTGGAGAAAGTGCACAGTTTCAGTGTGACCTCTTAGGGGGCAGGTTCTCTCTGAAGTTGTCTGAAAGGAGATTCAAGTGGTATATTTCAAGAGTCAGAAATACAAATCTTGTCTGAACCCAGACTCAGTCCCTCTCTGTGAATTTTCCTGATTGATCACAACTTGCTTTAAACATCCTCTGAGACCTTTATTTTTTAGTGGATGATATTCAAATAAGGGTGATATATAATTTTGAAGCCACAGTGATCGTGAAAGCATGACTGAATATATCTGGTTGATACTGGCCATAATGCTTCATTCATTCATAATTCAACAGGCAGTAGTAAAAAAGTGTGTGTTTAGGTTTCAACTCTGCCACTGATTGTGACCTTGGGTAAGTAGTTTCTCTCTCAGCTTTAGTCTCTTTGTGTCCAAAATGAGTAGGTTGCACCAAATGATGTCTAGCCTTCTCCAGTTCAATTATCCTGTCATTCTCCTTCCAGAGCTTGACTCTGACAAGGCAGGGTTTGGACATGAGTCATTTCTCACATAAATTTTAAATGCATTTAAAATGCATTTAAACATGGTTCATTTTCCTGTTCTCTATTACAATGACTGTCACAAAGATTGAGTGAGATTTTTCCAAAGCTCTCATCTTAGACCCAACTCAGCTAATTATCACCTGGCTTGGCAGATTGCTATAGGAACCACTAAAATAACTCTTCTATATGTAACTTCAAAAATGTAGCATAGCATTTTAAATATCATATGTAATGTTCTGTCTTCATGAAATGCCTGCTCCACTAATTTTCACCATGTTTGCAATCAGGTCAATGAGTAACCTGCACAAAACTTATCCTAATTTTTACCTTTGGGTACGTACAGATTCATGTTTGTCATTCTGCTTGCATGTTTATTATTATTGAGCAGCAGCTTGATCAGAAATATGAAAGATACGCCTTTCCTAATACTAATACCACAGTTAGCATTCTCCTGCATCTGTATCTGGGCAAGGGCACATGGAATATCAACACAGAAATGCTACAAAGAACCATCCACCTGAATGTTCCAGTTGGGGGAGGAATCACATGATCTCTACTACCCCATCCAGCCCTGGGACCCTCTTCTTGGTTTATACCTTACACAGTTTGAATTAATATAGGGCCAGGAATAGAATTCCATTGCAGTCTCTCAGTCCATTGTTAACCTATATTTGAGAAACAATAAGCAGCTGCATCTGTTCATTTCCACAGGTGGTCCTGGCCCTACCTTATGACACCCCTGTGCCTGGGTATATGAATAACACTGTCAACACCATGCGCCTCTGGTCTGCCCGCGCACCAAATGACTTCAACCTCAGAGACTGTGAGTACGGTTTCTGTTTAATCTTTTTGGTTGCTAGTCAGAACCAAATTGAGCTTGAGTTTCTGATCTGAAGTCTTCAGCAACTAAGCAAAAGTTTTATGGAGAGAGTAGGGAGGGAGGTTTTTAAAGCAATCCTTCAGTCTGGCCCTCAGACCTCACGTGAAGCCCAGAATGAAGGGTTGCTGAGATCCTTTTGGATTTTTGGGCATCTAAGGAATCACACATGGCATGACATTAAGTGAGATCAAGGCTGGCTTGTCTATTTATTGTTTTTCTGACATTCCCCTCAGTTAATGTTGGAGACTACATTCAAGCTGTGCTGGACCGAAATTTGGCTGAGAACATCTCCCGGGTGCTCTACCCCAATGATAATGTGAGTGATCCTGTGGCAACCAAAGAGCCTATTTAGTAACCCTATAAAATACATATGTAATATTGGTTTTTCTTCTTCTTTACATACAGAATAGGCTTCATGTCTCTTCCTGAAATGCCTAACTTTCCCCTCCTATACAAGTAAGGAAAACAAATTCATACAGTTCATAAAAACAGAATAAGTATTTTGTCCTTGATTAATGACCCCTTCTCTAATTGGGGAGTTTTGTGGATATATTTCAAAACAGAACCTGAATATTTTAAAAAAAATGATGACTCACTGGTGAAGCACTACTTTCTTTTCAGACAGAAAATTTATTTGCAAAGTTAAAAATCCTGAAGATATCCTGCCTGGCCTCTTCCCTCATTGACGGGGCTCTTCCTGATCTTCTTTCCCCCAGCTTGGTGGGGTCATGGTCCTGGGAACAGACTCATGAACAAACACGTGCTTCTTTTGGCACTTACTCATGTCTTTAAACTTTTTCTTACAAGTGATTATTCCAATTTTATTTTTAAAATAACTTAGTTTTAAAAAAACGTGGAACTGGATCTCAGATGACTGCTATAAATTCTTAGTTGGTTCAAACATATGTAACTTGAATTTCTCGATGAGAAAAATCATTTTCTTGAAGCTATAACAATTCTTTCTTAACATAATCTTGGATGCAATCAAATTAGCACTCTGCTTTGCATACATGGTAGAAAGCAGGGTTCTTGGGGACATAGATGTAAAACCTACTTAGACCGGATATCTTCTGGTGATAAACCACAGTCTCTAAGAAGGGAGGAAGATTGTATGGATTTGCTGGAGTGGTTTTCAGGAACCTACTCATGTATGTTATTTTTCCTTTGGGGAAAATGCTGCAATTTCAATACACTTCAGGTAAATCTCTAATACAGAAAAGGTTGCTCTGTTTCACAGTCAAAATAAGAATGCTTCCAAGCACAGGACCATACTACCTCCCAAACCCAGGCCTGCAAAACTGTGCAACCAAAAAGGGCTTCAAATCCCTCCTCCTTCTCCAAATAAGGACCAAACCTGGCTTCATCTGGAAATAATCATCTGCAGTAATTGACAACATATATTAAGTTAATGTGTGGTAAAAAGTTGACTTGATGGGTAAAAGGAGCTCTCAGGATTGTGTTTTGTTTTGTTTTACAGAATGGATTGATAAAATCAATTTTTGACCTTTAACACAAGAACACACTCATTCCCTCTCCTCAACCTGGCAGTACCCCTAGTCCATTCTTGAGTCTCTCTTCCAGAGTGAGTGTGCCCATCCTCATTCTGCCAGTAGTGAGATATTTGTCCCCAGCTTGAAGTCCTTTAAAGGCTTCTGATCAGGTACAAGGGATGTACAGAGTCTTAGGTATGCAGCCCAAGTTCTTCACTGGGGTGACTGCCTGTCCTGTGACTCCTGACAGTGAGGCCCCAGCTGTCCGGGGCTATTTGCCCTCTTCTTTTCCACCTCGGTGGTATGCACTGTTTTCCTCTGCCTGCAGGGAATGCTCTGACCCTCTGTGTTCATCTGACAAATTCCTACTCATCTCTTTCAGAGCTCAGACAAAGAATTACCAGATTACCCACATTCTCATAGTACCATTCATACATCTTAATGTAAAATTTTAAAAAATTGTCATGTTGTATTTCATTACAGTTTTCACTATGATATATACCATTAGAAAATAAATAAATGTAAGTAATATTAAAAAGTACCAAGAATAAAGTAAAAAAAATCCTAATTTTACTACCTGTAAATTCCCATTTCTCTTAATAACTTTTAATTTTTGTCAAAGTTACACATAGTTTAAGGAGAACCATTCTATGAAGCTTATTGTAAAAACATAGTCTCCCATTTCTCACTCCCCAGAAGCAATATATCCCTTTGCTTTTAGTTGATTTTTTTCAGGTTCTTACCTGCATATTTCTGAAGAACAGAGTGATTTCTACTTTGTGATTTTTTTCCCCCATTTTTTTAAATGTTTGTTAACTCCCTACTCGGAAGGATGAGAACAGACCTCACATTCTCACATACACACTTCCACCACACAAACACCTAGTTCCCATCCTGGTTCTCTCTACACAAGTCCATGTAATTTCCATGCACTCCTTAGTGTTTACATTATTCTAACTCTGTAAATGCAGCCAGCAGATATCTGTGCATAGAACTGTCCTCATATAATTATTGCCTTTCCTTTAAAGGTTTCATTTGTTGTTGTTGTTGTAAATAATTTTGCTTTGTTTGCTTGCCTGGTTTTCTAAGTACTTTTCTTTAATTTACTGTATAACCCACCCCAGTTTTTTAAATTTCAATATATCCAAACATGGTAGGTATTCCACTACCCAGTCTTTTGAACAGTATCTTCTGGATCTCTCTAGGATGGCTGTTCCCTGGGTTGCAATTCTGCTGTTGTCTTGGGATCCTTCCCTATCATTATGAGCACCTGTGTAGTCACCTATTATCTAAGGTTTTTATTTCCTGTATGTCCTGTCTTTCTTGTTTTTGTTTTTGTTGTTGTTGTTTGTTTGTTGTTTGTTTTGTTGTTGTTTTATTGGTATTCATATGCTCCCGGTACCTCCTAGGGAAGGCATGGATGAAGTCAATTTTTTTGAGACCTTGAATATCAGAAAACATCTTCACTCTGCCCTCACATTCACAACTTGCCTGGATACCAAAACACTCTCAGGGTTTTATGTTTGTTTGTTTATTTTTTAAAATTTCCTTCCAGTTTTCCTTTTGGCTGAGAAGTACAATGTATTTCTGATCAGATTAATTAACATTAATAATTAATATCTTGGCTGTCTGTGTTCTGAAGTTTGGTAGAGAGAAGGCTGAAAGTCTCAGAACTCAGTACATAAACTTGACCCCTCTCTCCACATTGTCAGTATGAGATGGCTGAGACCCCTGCCTTCAACGGTACCTGTTGCCCCAGTTCAGAGATCCCTGTCTTACCACCTCCAGAGAATACAAATCCAACTTCTGCCTGAGCTGGGAAAGGAAGTTGCTTAACTGCAGGAGTAGGAGATGTGATCTGAGGCCAGCTGTTCCTTAAACTTTCAACTAACCTTTACCCCCAACTTCACTCCTACTTTCAAAGACACTTGATGCTGCCAATTCCTGGGCTTTGGGGGAGGGCTCTGGTGTATCAAATGAGTTGTTTTATGACTCTTCCACTACCAAGTCAGAATTGGGCTGTCTTGGGTCTTTGTCTCAATTACCATTCAACTGTTTTTCAACTTCTAAAACATCTTTGCTGTTGTTTCTCACAGGCTCTTTATCCTTTATCTGAATACCTTTGTTAATTTCCTTTGCTGAGTTTCAGGGAAGAGCAAAGGCTAATGCTAACATGCTCAACCTGCCATCTTTAACCAGCTGTCCAGAGTGTTTGACCTTGACATGCCCTGGGTGGAAGACTCTAATCACATTTTAGCCACATCTACAATGTGAACCACTTTCATTCAGTCTCTCTGGCTTGAAGTTTTTTGAAGGGAAGGAGCTAAGACTGAAGCAGGAGTATTTTGTGGTGGCGGCAACCCTGCAAGATGTCATCCGACGCTTCAAAGCCTCCAAGTTTGGCTCCACTGACAGTGCAGGAACTGTTTTTGACGCCTTTCCAGATCAGGCAAGTATTCAGTATGTGGATGCAGACAGGGTCGGCTAAGGACCAGGATTTCCAGCAGATTTGCTCTTTTCTCTCAGTGCTAAAAAAGTTGGGAA
Organism: Marmota flaviventris; assembly: GCF_047511675.1. Taxonomy (NCBI): domain Eukaryota; kingdom Metazoa; phylum Chordata; class Mammalia; order Rodentia; family Sciuridae; genus Marmota; species Marmota flaviventris. Next base: position 61,745,487 of record NC_092499.1, on the reverse strand, counting down.
TAAGATGCTTCTGGTGTTTCCTAGGAGTTGGGCATTTTGTTTCAGTGCTTTCCCCAGACGTGTGAGGACAAGGCAGCCAGACCCTGGGCCATCAGTCACCTTCAACTTGATGTCTTTTCCCCACCCAGGTGGCCATCCAACTGAATGACACTCACCCTGCCCTTGCCATTCCTGAACTGATGAGGATTTTTGTGGATATTGAAAAATTGCCCTGGTCTAAGGTCTGCATAGCTTGGCTTTTTTCCCCCCCTTTATTAACCAGAATGTCTGTGGTTGAAGGACTACCAAAAAAGCTCTCTTTTCAGTTTTTCAGAATAAGTTCCTATTGCTAACTTCTGATGGTTAGGGTACATTTTGCCCTGATGCGAACCTAACTCCATCCTGAGAATAAGATTAGAAAATCAACCCATGCTTCTTGGGAGGCAGAGAAGTAGCTGTATTAAGGATTATGTTGTGTTTGACACATTTGTGTCTAAGAGGATTTGAAATTAAATTCTCTAACCTCAGAAGACAGCTAATTGAAAGTGTCCCCATAGCTTTGGAAGTCTGCATTTTAAACATACTTTGTGTTTCCTGAGAGTGTTCCTTTAGTTTTTACTCTTCAACCTTTGTGCATTTAATTTAAAAAGAGAAAAAATAGTAGTAAAGATTTATCAGAATGTTATATTCAGTTCTATTACAGTTTTATATAAAGTTTTTCCCCCCTCCCAAAAAATCATGCACCCATTATCTGGACCATTCAAGAACCTAGTGGAATCATGTGGGGTCTGACAGCACACACTCAGAGCTGTCCTGTTGCAGGCAGGAAGGAGCTGAGGAGGGCTTGGCCCTGAGAGGTAGGTGCACTCCCTGCAGAGCAGACGAAGCAACTGACCCTTCCCTCCCCACAGGCTTGGGAGATCACTCAGAAGACCTTTGCCTACACCAACCACACTGTGCTCCCAGAAGCCCTGGAGCGCTGGCCAGTGGAGCTGGTAGAGAGGTTGCTTCCTCGACATTTGCAAATCATTTATGAGATAAATCAGAAGCATTTGGATGTAAGTCATTTTCAGAGATTCTAACCCCTTATGAGAATGAAGTCTTAAGATGTTAAGGGTGGTTACAGTGTTTTCCTTTCCCAAACTTGAAGTATAAACACCTTTCAATCATTAATATATCAAAGTACTCAAGTCTGAGTGGGGCTGTGTTTAAAACATCTTGAAAGGGCTAGAATGGAGGGAAGGGTGGCACCTCCCTAGCGCTATCTCAACTCCTCTCTGTGGGAATGAAGTTTTATATTCACTGCATCAAAGATTTTGCTTGGGAAGTCAGTAACAGTCCAATGTTGCTTAAACTTGAGTGATCAGCATGGTCTTTCTCTTCCTTTGTCTAGAGAATCGTGGCCTTGTTTCCTAAAGATATGGACCGTCTGAGAAGGATGTCCCTGATAGAAGAGGAAGGAGGCAAAAGGATCAACATGGCCCATCTCTGCATTGTGGGCTGCCACGCTGTGAATGGTGTGGCTAAGATCCACTCAGACATCGTGAAGACAAAAGTGTGAGCCTCCGTTACCATGGCAGCAGGTCTAATATGGACCGTTCATGGAATGATGCTAATAAGTGCAAGATTGTATTTCCAGATGAGGAAAGACCCTCTTAAAATGTTTAAAAGTACTTTCTTTTATACAAAGAACACTTCTCTTTAAAGAGGAAAATATAAAAAGTAAAAAAATAAAAATAAAAATCCCTTCCTCTTCTTCCTAAATCTAGACTTAGGAGCCAAAAACCAAAAACAACAAAAAAGTATCCTGTTATATATGTCAATGCCAGGAAGTCAGATGGAGGTGACTAGATTTGGAACTTTTCTTGTAATTGTTTTGAATTGCAAATGAGTTTCTATTTAGGATGACAGCGATAACTGCTGCTAGCCCCTCCCTTCACCTTTATGTAATCTTTCTAAGCTTACACTTAGCTTCTCGAATATGATTCTGAGCTTTATGCAGCATGCAAGACTCTGCTGTTGCAGCCAAACTCAGTGATCTGTCTCTTCCACCTCCAGATTCAAGGACTTCAGTGATCTAGAACCAGACAAGTTTCAGAATAAAACCAATGGGATCACTCCAAGGCGCTGGCTCTTACTCTGCAACCCGGGACTGGCAGACCTAATTGCAGAGGTAATGGGAAGAGCTGAGATGATGGGAGGTCTGGCTGGAAAGTGAGAGGCATATGCGTGCACTTAACTTCACAAACGCAGTCTGCAGCAGGGCTGGCTTCAGTAGCACACCCTGCAAATTGTGTAGCTAATCATGACTAACAGCCTGACACACAGATGGAAAATAGTATCTATATTAGTAAGAGAGAATAACAAAGAGCATGTAAATAACTAGCAGAACCTAGGTTCTTGGTCACCCCTTTAAGTAGATTTCCTATTTTTAACACTTCAATAGCACTGTGACTAATATAAGATACTAGAAAAAGTGTTCTTCCCATGGAGAATTTCTAGCCTTTTCAGTGAGTAAGACCATTCTATGAACTGTGTGGTCCAGGAACTATACTCTTACAATAAGAGAGGCCCTCACCCCATACTGACAGAGCTGCTCATTTGGGCTTGATTACCATCCCTGAATTAAAATCACATCCTCCTTTACACTGAAAGAAAATTGGGGAAGACTATGTGAAAGACTTGAGCCAGCTGACGAAGCTGCATGGTTTCCTGGGCGATGATGTCTTCCTCCGGGAGATCGCCAACGTGAAGCAGGTAAGGTTCCAGGTGGGTCACTGCCCTGGAGCTGCCTTCAAGGGTGTACACTGCAGTTTTTAAAAATAGACACCCAAACCTTCTAAGTCAGAAGGGCTCTGCCCCATGCACTGTCTCAACAGGAAAATAAGCTGAAGTTCTCTCAGTTCCTGGAGAAGGAGTACAAAGTGAAGATCAACCCATCCTCCATGTTTGATGTCCAGGTGAAGAGGATTCATGAATACAAGCGGCAGCTCTTGAACTGCTTGCATGTGATCACCATGTACAACCGTGAGTCTGCCCTTTAGCTACCAAGGAATCCCATGGAGGTGGAAGCAACAGTCTGGGGGTAGTTCTCACCACCTCTGCAAGTAGCTCTCTTCCATTCCACTCCCCTCTCCATCTTTTTTCAGGCATTAAAAAAGACCCTAAGAAGTTATTTGTGCCAAGGACAGTTATAATTGGTGGAAAAGTAAGCTGACTGCATTCCTTGGGGACCTGAGGGTTCTTATCTCTTGCCATTTCTCCACTTCACCAGTTGTAACTCCTGTCAATGCCTTTGCCATTCTTCCCTAAGGCTGCTCCAGGATATCACATGGCCAAAATGATCATAAAGCTGATCACTTCAGTGGCCGAGGTGGTGAACAATGACCCCATGGTTGGAAGCAAGTTGAAAGTCATCTTCTTGGAGAACTATAGAGTGTCTCTTGCTGAAAAAGGTACTGCCTTCATTGCAAACCATGGGGGTGGGACAAATTGTAGGGATTGCAAGTACCGGAAATGGGGTAGCTGACCTCAGGGAGCTAGTAATTTAGGAGAGAAGGTGTCACTCATAGGAAAAATAAGGCAGGAGCTATTAAGGTGACCCAAGTAACAATAAGTCTGATGTCTCCAGGGTCAGTATCACAGGATTACATATGCAAATGCATTTTCCTTCCAGCTGGGGAGAGCTGGGTGTAGGTGGAGACTGCCATGGCACAGAGGGTGCTGTACAAATGGAGTTTTGAAAGGTTTTCAGTTCCCAGTCCCAGTTTTGCAAGAGAACACAAACTATCCAATTTTCAGATATTCCTCTGGTCACTGCTTGGGAAGAAGGGCTGTCACTTGTTCATGTCACAACAAGGAGAGCAGACATCAGGCTGCCAAAGCACGAGGTTCAGATGTGCTTCAGATGGGCACTGTAGGATCAAACACAGTGTTCCCACATGGGGACAGGATGGCAGGAAGCCACTGTCCCTTTTTCTGCCTCTGGGACCTTTGCTTATTTGCATCACATGCTGGCAAAGCACCAACCACACACAAATGCCAGCTGTGTATTACTTGCCAGATTAAAAAGATAGAAAGGCAGCTCTTTCTTTTTGTTTTGTTTTGGGGTACCTTGAGATAATTGCTTAAGGCTCTATGCCTAAAGAGAAAAGAGCTAGGTTCCTAGGTTTGCAAATAAATATAAATGGAATCCACAAATAATCTCACAGTAAAGCAGAGAATTGCCCTGACCTTTGTGGTAAGGGGAGGTATGGGGGATTCAGGCAGCTCTAATTTGTGTATAAATAAGGCTGAGAAACAGAGGCTTAGTGTCTAACCACAGGCACACCTCAGTTGCAAGTGGCTGATTTCTCTGCAGTGAGAGTGGGAGGAGGGAGGTGAGAAATAGAAAGAGATCAGCAATCCAACCTGAGCTTGCAAAAGAGGAGTCTAGAGACCTCTCTGCATTTTATGGACTAAGAAAGAGAGGTTTCAATATATTTAATAAAGCAGAAGAAATAAAAATAAAACTAGAACAAATATTAGAAAGGAGAAAGAGGACAAGAGAAATGTAATGTCAATATTTATAGCTCAAAAGTCTATAGATACTGGGCTGCGGATGTGGCTCAAGTGGTAGCGTGCTCGCCTAGCATGCGTGAGGCACTGGGTTCGATTCTCAGCACCACATAAAAATAACATAAAGATATTGTGTCCACCTAAAACTAAAAAATAAATATTAAAAATGTCTATAGATACTCTTCAAACTTTATAAACCAAGAAATAGCATTATAAGCACATAGTTATATAACACATCACAAATGGACAAAGTGCATGTATGAATATGTGACAATGAATGCCACTATTATGGATAATTATAATGCAGCAATAAAAAATTAAGGGCAAAGTAGACAAATGTGGTTGCTGCATCAAGGAGAAAGAGCAACTCTGTCCTTGTACCCCACTTTGAATGCTTATCCTATTGTGCATATATTAATCATCAAAACAGGACAGCTAGATAAATACTCAGTTACAAAATCTAGAGAGAGTATCACTGATACTACTGTGTCTCCCTTACAGTCATTCCAGCCACAGATCTGTCAGAGCAGATTTCCACTGCAGGCACAGAAGCCTCAGGAACAGGCAACATGAAGTTCATGCTGAATGGCGCCCTGACCATTGGGACTATGGATGGGGCCAACGTGGAAATGGCAGAGGAAGCCGGAGAAGAGAACCTGTTTATCTTCGGCATGAGGATAGATGATGTGGCTGCTCTGGACAAGAAAGGGTGAGAGAGCAGCTCCTCTTTGTTGGGCAGGTGATGCCCAGGAGGGTGTGTGATCTCAAAGGGCTTCCATATCCCACTGAGGCTGGGTCACATGTGATGAGGCAGCAGAACATCTCCCCTAAGGAGTCAGGAGAGCCTCCTGGGCCACAGATAAGTCTAAAATCCAGAAGATAAAAATAAAGGAAGCTTAGGCACAGGTACGTGAAGAAGTCTCTGTTTGTTACCAGCCATTGCAGCCCCAGTGAGCTATTTGGTTCTCTATATCTGTGATTTTTAACTTTTTAATTTTTTTTCTTTTTAGTTATACATGACAGTAGAATGTATTTTGACATGCATGCATGAGTACAACTTCCCATTCTTGTGGTTGTAGATGATGTGAAGTTACACTGGTCACATATAAACATAGAAACACATATAAACATAGAAAAGTTATGTCATATGATTCATTTACTGTCTTTCCCATTCCCATTCCCCCTCCCTTCCTCTAGCATCCCCTTGTCTAATCCAGTGAACCTCCACTGCCCCCCATCCCTCCCACCTCTATTGTGAATCAGCATCTTCATATCAGAGGGAACATTGGCCTTTGGTTTCAGGGATTTGGCTTGTTTTGCTTAGCATGATAGTCTCCAGTTCCATCTATTTGCCTGCAAATGCCATAATTTCATTCATCTTCATGGCTGAATAATATTCTGTTGTGTATATGTACCATGTTTTCTTTATTCATTCATCTGTTGAAGGACACCTAGGTTGGTTACATAGCTTAGCTATTGTGAATTAAGCTGCTACAAACAGTGACATGGCTGCATCAGTGTAGTATGCTGATTTTAAGTCCTTTGAGTAAAAACCAAGGAGTGGGATAGCTGGGTCGAATGGTGGTTCCATTCCAAGTTTTCTAAGGAATCTCCATGCTGCTTTCCAGATTGGTTGCACCAATTTGCAGTCCCACCAGCAAGGTATGAGTGTGCCTTTTCCCCTACATCCTCACCAATACTTACTGTTGTTTGTATTCTTGAAAGCTGCCATTCTGACTGGCATGAGATGGAATCTTAAGAGTAGTTTTGATTTGCATTTCTCTAATTACTAGAGATGTTGAACATTTTTTCAAATATTTCTTGATTGATTGTATATCTTCTTCTGAGAAGTGTCTCTTCAGCTCTTTAGCCCATTTATGGATTGGGGGTTTTTTTGATGTTAAGTTTTTTGAGTTATTTATATATCATAGAGATTAGTGCTATATCTGATGTGCGTGTGGTAAAACATTTGCCCCCAAAATGTAGGTTCTCTGTTCACCTCTTGATACTTGTATTATTCTTTTTTTTTAAGAGAGAGTGTGTGAGAGAGAGAGAGAGAGAGAGAAAGAAAGAGTTTTTTAATATTTATTTTTTTAGTTTTTGGCGAACACAACATCTTTGTTTGTATGTGGTGCTGAGGATCGAACCCGGGCCACACGCATGCCAGGCGTGCGCGCTACCGCTTGAGCCACATCCCCAGCCCTGTTACGTGTATTCTTGGTAAATGCCATCCTAACTGGAGTGAGATGGAATCTCAGTGTAATTTTAATTTGCATTGTGATTTTTAACATTAACCAAAAGATGAACCGTATCTAGTTGTAATTTTTTAACTAAAATTTAAATCACTATCTAGTACTTCCCTAAGATCTCAAAGAGATGAACCAAAACATGGTGGAGGATAGGAATATACAGAAGTACTCAGGAATATTTGTTGTCACTTACTACCTAACTGTGTTTTTCAACCTGAGTTCAAGCAAGAAATAAAGAGCAATGTCCAAAGGACCTCTAGGGGTCACAAAATTTGGAGGGTATTGAATATACTTCCTGACTTAGAAGTAAATTTCACTCAGTAGCAACAAATTTGAAGAATCTGTGGATCCAAAAAGCAACTGGTTCCTGTAAGACAAGGCTTGTTTTGAGTCATAAAGTCTGCTTTGAAATGAACCTTGCCACATTCTATCAGATAAGACTACTGCTGTGTGCCTAGAGTTTTCATTATCTACTGTTCTTAGTGTCTTTGGTTACAGGATTGAATCAAATTTAGAAGGGAAAAAACCTTCAGGATCTAGAAAAGAAATTATTTGTACTCATGTTGAAATCTATGATGACTTCTGTAAATGCTAGTATATCTGAATGCATTTTTAATTAAAACTTTATATGGAATGCATTAATCAGAATGGTGGATTTCAAATATGCCACAATTAGTGCATTTTTATAGCTACTGCAGTGTCTACTGTGTGGTTAACCGCACACACTAACAGTCTTTTTGTCATCACCACCCATTCCTCCCCCACAGATACGAGGCAAAAGAATACTACGAGGCACTTCCAGAGCTTCAGCTGGCCATCGATCAAATTGATAATGGGTTCTTTTCTCCTAAGCAACCCGACCTCTTCAAAGATATCGTCAATATGTTGTTTTATCATGACAGGTGAGTTCCTATAAGAAGATGTTATGATTTAGGCTGTGAAATGGGAAGAGAACTTCTTTAACTACAGCCCATTCATATAGATTAGCTTAGGTCTGTGATCTGATCAGCTAACTAAGCTTGGGGGTGGGAGGATGGGAAGAGTCTTCACCAATGGTACTACTAAGATTTAAGAATAAGACCCTCAAACCTGGCATACTTTTTCGTCTTCCACTGATATAGTCAACTTTCTAACATACATATTTTGATATATTTAAATGTGGGAAGAACCATAAAAATGTTGAGGGCTGGCAAACATTCTTATGAACAGGTAAACCAGCCATGCCTGACATTAAGCAAAAGAGAATTTTAAGTAGAATCTTAGCTTGCATCTGTTAATGAAGCTTTCTGTTGTTTTGTTTTTTCCTTTTAACCACCCCCCAAAAAAAAACACAGATTTAAAGTCTTTGCAGACTATGAAGCCTATGTCAAATGTCAAGAAAAAGTCAGTCAGCTGTACATGGTGAGTAAGTTTTGTGGAGATTTGTGAAAGAACCCAGTTTAGTATGATTAAACTTTTTGTTTCAGTAAATCTAAATATCAGGGCCCCCCTAATCAATCACAAATAGGTGGGGTTTGGGGTATGCCTCAGTGGTAGAGTATATGCCTAACATATATAAGGAAGGCCTTGGGTTTGATCCCCAGCACCACAAGAGAAAAATGAAATGAGGTAACTATTCAGGTTGTTCAGATCAAAACTTAACTTTTCATAAGGTTAGACAGAGGTCGGGATTCAAGATTTCAGTAATAATTGTAAAATTTTTTAATACCCAAGTAAAAATCACATTTATTGAGCATATAGCAGCAGGTAGCAGGCACATTCTGAAAGTTCGGGATATAAATCCTTAGAGAGGCACTTGGGGTCTTCATGACTGGCACCATGGTTGGCACTGAGAGCATAGCACGGACAAGAAAGGGTCCCGCCCAGCTTCCCTCAAGCAACCTGCACTGCAGAATTCTTCACCAGAGGTGTACATCACAATCACCAAGACCGCTATTATAAAGTATGGATATGCCCCCCCTAACACTGCTGCCCTCTGCTGCCTCACCAGAGATTCTGACCCAGCAGTGTGTGGTATCCACCATTAGTATTTGGAAAGCCTGCCAAGATGATTCTAAGGTTGAGCCTTAGTTTATTGGAATAAGAACTGACCCCCGACCCCATTCTTTGAAAATTGCAAAGTAAATACCTCTCCTCAACTACTAGAGTGGGGCTATAGAAATAGAATAAAACTGTATAGAAGGAAGAGAGTTTTTATGTTTGAATTTTTTTTTACATTATACAGAAAAATAAAATAATAGCTAGAGTCACTTGAATAAGGCTCACATGCAAAGTGGCACACCTTTATCAAATAGTCCTCTAGGTGTATTTTGTAAGGATGTGTCAAGGTTGATCATGTCTGATAAGAGAGACTTAGAGAATTTCAGGTCCTCCCAGTGGAATGGATACAGGAGAGGCAGCTCTGTGCCAAGACTCCTGGGACTGCATCACTAACTTTGTTTTCTATTCCTTTTCCAAGACAGGTGACAGGTAGTTCCTACTCATCATAGGTATCCTATTGGGGTTTTCAAATGGGATTATTCAAGGTCTGTGCTGCTTTCTGGCCACTATCTTCTGGTTTGAGTCACACCCATCCCCCAACAGTGTACATATCAGAGAAGTTGGTAACAGCTTTGAACAAGTGAGACCGCACTAGAGCTAAGCGACATGGCTCACTACCTGCTTCTTGAACTTTGTAGGCAGCAGCCACATATAGCCATCACGAATTCAAAGACAGATAAAGGGAAATGTAAGTAGAACAGAGCAGGAAAGGAAAATATGAACAAGGACAGGGACAAATGTAAATGTCAGTTTTACACAGAGGATCTCCTCTGTAAATGTGTGGTCCAATCCCAAAGGATGACCATCTAGAAGCCCAGGATGTGATGCAAATTGCAGTTTTCTACTCTTAACAGTATTATGTTCTTGAGGCTTAGTAAACATGACCTACCTAGCTGGGAAAGCTGTTCACTATGCATTTAAGCAGTTGAAGAAAGGGAAGAAAGGTGTGGTCTTCTTGTTGTGTCCTCCCAGTGGAAGTTTTGTTATCATAGTAAGTTTCAAAAGTCTGAACTAATTGCAGTAACTTAAGGTTTGATGGTAATTTTAGTCTTGCTCTTAAAGGCTTATAATGCATGGTTAACAACTTTGAGTAGCTCTCAGTTAACTTTCAGAGTTCTTTGGAAAATCATGAGGCTATAAGTTAAACATTATTTTACATAAAATCATAAAATTGTGATATTATATTTTTATTAAGGTGTCTTGTTTCACCCTGTTTTGGAACCCCAATGGGGTATTTGGAATTTAGTGTAAACCTACTAGGCCATATACTTCGGAAAGAACAAGAGAAGCTAAGTGGGTCAACAGAGTCTTTCACTGTTTTGTAGCTGACATTCTGGAGCAGAGATTTTCATACTTTGTGAGCCACATGTTAAATCTCTTGACATGGCATCTTGCAGACAATGAATGTTAGTCTCTTCCTGCCCCATAGTTTAAAGGGAGGTGCCTTCCTTCAAAACAGAGCATGGGAAATGTATGTAACTTACATGCCAAAGCATTTTAAGTATAGGAAGAATTACCAACTAGAAAATTCACACCCATAGTTTCTCTTAAAATGAAAAATATTTTTTTGTTCCTCAGAGAAGTATACTCTGAATATGAGAAAAGTGCATTCCATACCTATCTGTCAACTGTGGATACAATGTGTTTGTAATTCATTCTAGTTTACTCCTGTCATTTTCTCCATGAAATGTGCTTGGTCTGATGTTTGTCATGAAGCTCGCTGGCACTCAGGCTGTACCCGCATATTTTGTTCACAGAATCAGAAAGCCTGGAACATGATGGTACTCAAAAACATAGCTGCCTCTGGGAAATTCTCCAGTGACCGGACAATTAAGGAATATGCCAGGGACATCTGGAACATGGAGCCTTCGGATCTAAAGATCTCCCTGTCCAATGAATCTAGGAATGGGGTAGACAAAGCCAATGGAAATTGAATCATAACATGTCTCTAAAAAAAAAGAGCTTCTTATTGAATTTGAACATTTTCACAGCATTCATTGATTTATTAGCTAATAGTTAAGTATCTTTGGGAATGGAAATGGAACATGTATGGTTGTATTTAGGACTGAAAATAAAGTGTCAATTACTGAAGACTCCAGGAGTGCCAAAACTTATTGCTTTATAGCAGATTGATAGCTTGCAAGGACTTAACCCAAAACTAATCAGAAAATTGGAAAAGTGCTTAGAACTTGATAGTGCTATTTAAATGAATTAAACAAAAACAAATTCTTTAACTACAGTAAAGCACCATTTTTAAAAAAAATATCTTTATTTATTTATTTGTATGTGATACTGAGGATCAAACCCAGTGCCTCACACATACAAGGCAGGTGCTCTACCACTGAGCTACAGCCCCAGCCCAAAGCACCTTTATTTAATACTGCTAAGTCCAGACCAAAGACTATGTCTTAGTCTATTCAGGCTGCTATAACAAAATGTCATAAACGGAATAACTTATAAATAATAGAAATTTATTTCTCATAGTTCTGGCAATTAGAAGTCCAAAATCAAGGGGCTAGCACATTCAGTGTCTAGTGGGGACCACTTTCTGTTCATAGGTGTGGTCTTCCTGTTGTGTCCTCCCAGTGGAAGAGGTACAGAGCTCTTTGGGCCTATTTCATAAGGACACTAATCCTGTTCATGACTGAACTCTCATGATTCAGTCACCTCCCCCAACATCATAACCTTCGACATATGAATTTGGGGGCTGGTGCAGATGTTCCCACCATAGCAAATGTCCCCAGTCTGATGACTATACATTTTTAGATGAGATCCAAATTTTACCAAATTCTGATTCTCCACGGTGATGAGGTTTCAGCATGTTTCAAAGTAGACTATGATGAGCTAAATGAGAACATTCCATGCCTCCCCTACATTCTCCTTGTTTAGATGACAAGTGTCTTGGGGAAGTGTCAGTGGTTTCAGCTCATTCAAGCATCCCAGTAGAATGTTGCATAAGGAAAATATACATTAAAGGTAGTATTTGGACCAAGTCCTCAGTGAAGATTGCTGCTGCTCTCATGACCTATGCCCACTGCTCACTCAGGAAATCTCTGCAGAAAAAGAACCTCTATCAGCCCACACCTTCCTTCCTTAGATCCAGGTAAGCCAGAGCAGTCCTAATTGCTTTTACAGGAAAATAGACGTATTCTAAAAAGCAGTTCTTACCTCACGGTTTTTAATAGTATGGGACTTTTATGAAGGAAATTGTGATGGAAACCAGGAGGAAAGATAAGCATCTTGACCCTCTCTTTGTGCCTGTAGGCATCATGTGCAATTTCATAGAGCTGAAAGAAAAAGAAAAAAAAAAAAAAAAAGGGACTCAAAGGCCAACAGTTCAAAGCCATAGGCTCCCTATATGATTTTCCTAAAAAGGTTCAGAAACAACCAACTTGGGGAGTTTATCTCATTGGTTCAGAGACATGAGGCCTCTCCATGTCCCCAGCTAGCTGCCTCTACAGCTAAGGAAAAGAAGGCTGCACAGCCAATATAGGACACTGATCAAACCTCATCCTCCTCTGCCTGTACCTCACTGCAGAGGAACAGGCAATGTTATGGACCCACTCCAGGAGAGGTTTGTTTAAAGGGAAAAACTGCATCCCTATTTTTAGAGCCACTACAGTAGAAGCAACATTTTGTGGTTTGCCTATGAAATGTCCACCCAGAGCTTATGTTAGACCAATGGAGGAATATTTGGAGGAGAAATGATCAGACTATGAGAACTGTAATAATCCATTTAATTATTTGAAAACACTACCATCCTAGGTGGTAACTGTAGGTGGGTAGGTTGTAGCTACAGGCAGGCAGTCACTGGAGGCATGCTCTGGGGGATTAGATCTCCAGTCCCTGGCTCCTTGATCCTTCTCTCTCCTTCCTGGCTGCCAGGAGCTGAGGGGTTTTCCTCCATCATGCCCTTTCACCATAGTGTTTCACCATGGACTGAGACCTCTGAAACAGTGAGCCAGAATAAATTCTTCCTCCTCTAAATTGTTCTTCTCAGATATTTTGATTAGAGCAACAAAAAGCTGACTAACACAAACATGGAGCTTCCCACATAGCCTGGAATCTTCTCTCCACTTAGGAACCACAGACCCCCACATGAGGGGCCCAACTCTGCCCACAAACATGCCTTTGAGCTAAGTAGCCAAAGACACTGAAATTTGTTGTGTGAAATTTGCACAATTTTAGAAGACCTTGTATTTTTCCTTATTCCACCAGGCATCATGGCTATTTAAGGGTGCAGAATTTCAAAAGAAATGCATATAGTGAGTTTCAGTGGGCTCTGAGCTTGTCGTTTACCTTTTTTCCACACTCCAAAGGCACAGTCCTGTCATCCTCTCCATGTAAGATGAGCAGGGGAGAAGACAGGAATTTAACACTGAGACAAGTGGGAAAAAAGCATTCAGTTCAGGAGCTGTACATTGAGATCTCTCCTTTTCTTTTTTCAAAGTTAATACCTTTTTCCTTTCTCACATATAAAAAGAACTAATTTCACAATAAAAATAATAATCATGATGATAATGTATAAACTATCACTATCCAATCTCTTCCCAAATAACCTAAAGAGCTATAAGCTCACCAGTATCTAGAACAATGGTTGGCACATATTAGGTACTACTCAAATATTTTTTTGAAGACATACAAGGAAGAAGGAGATCTCTCCTTTTCTCAGGTAAAGTTTTAGCAAAACATAAAGTTCACCTAAAACTTCAATTATAAGAAATCTCCTTCCTTCCAAAGAATAACAGTTTCTGTATTAAAAAAAAATTGCATAGGGTAACTTTTTTTCCAGGAAAATGTCCTTTTAAACAATTTGAATATTTCATTAATTTAACTTACTTCTATCTGACTTTGGGAAATACTGAAGAAATACACTGAGATGTTGAATTTGCACAATGTTAGAAGACCTTGTATTTTTCCTTATTCCACCTTATTTTGTATTATCTGAATATTTTAATTAAAAGACTATAAAAGAAAATAACTCAAAACCCCAAAATAATAAAAACTATCACAGATCCAGAGACCTCTTTGTGGCAATTAATTTACTTTTCCCATAATAGTAGAGGATGGACATGCAGTTGACAAGCTTTTGACTGGCTTCCTGGTCAGTCTCTTAATTTGGTTATCCAAAAAGGCTACGGCACAAACAGTGCCCTGATGCCCACTCCAGTGACTTTCTCAAACAGTGTTTCTCAGTCCTTCCCAAATTCTGATACCTATCCATTCCTGCCAGGGTGACTTCGTGCTACCTCTGAGCACAATAGAGTTCCTTAGGTGTGTTAAAATACAAACAAAATTGACCACCACTGATTAGAAGTATTCTCAAATTTCATAAATTCATTGGATCTGCTGTTGGGTTAGGAGGATGGATATCAAGTGGGTTTGGGTTACATGGGGAATGAGGCCTAGAAGTCAGAGACCCCTTAAGAAATGTTAGACTAGACCCTAGAGGACCTTTAAAATGTCTTATAGGTCATAAATATACAAGTCTGAGTTCATAGGGAAAACTGTACTGGTGAAGACATTGGATTATACAAGAGGGAAATAGCAAATACTGAAAATTCATAGAAACCCTACCCCAAAGCCTAGTGCCCATCTAAGAATGCTAGAACAATATTCTAAGAAAATAAGGACAGGATTTAGATCTGTCATCACCGTAAGTTACATATTAGTCAACCTGGAACCCTACAGATGGAGCAACAGTGGAGCTTCTCATCATAGCTTACTTTTCATCACTGGGGAAGACTATCCTGTCTTTTCTCAGGGCATCCATAAGCACCTGTACACATCCTGGCAGCTTCTGGTAAATCTATTTAAAAAAAAAAAAAAGCAACATTAATAATTGTCCCACATAGCTGTGCCATTTGTTATAGTTTCTCACCACAAGCCATACTAACATAGAAAGTAGCAACTTTCTAAATATAATGAACTTTTTTAGAAAACTTATGATTTTAAAAGGTAATTCATGTCTTTGTAGGAAATTTGGGGAAAAAAAACAGAAAGGAACAAAGAAACAAGTTTTATGTATTTCTACCGCTATAGATAATCAGTTAACATAATTAACTAGTTTAGTTGGAGAACAATATTCTGATCAGTCAAAAATTCTGTGAATCCCCCAAAACCAAAGACTGAAAGTTTTCTCTTGATATGTAGATTCTAATTCACAATGGGGTGGGGGGGCGGTTCTTGGGAAGAATAGAGGTACTTTGAATTAGGCAGAGGGGAGTGTATGGGAAGGGGAGATGGGGTAAAAAGAAAGGTAGAATGAATCAGACATTATTACCCTATGTACATATATGAGTACACAACTGGTGTGATTCTACAGAATGAGAAATTATAATACTCCATATATGCATGATGTGTTAAAATGCATTCTACAAATAAAACAAATAAAAATAAAAATTTTAAAATTCTGGTGAAAGTATACAATATCTAGATAATTGGTTTGAGAGGATTTGAACATTATAAACTGTTGAAATAATGTTATAATTCTTTAAAAGAGATTTTAAGTTTTAACAATAACCACAGAGCTCCAAAGGTAATATATTATTCTATAAATACCGAATTTCTTCTTTAATGGCAAAGTCCAATAAATAGAATGCTAACTAAATCTTTTCCACTATTTTGATTGTCAACACATAAATTAGTTTATATGCCTTACAAACATCCACTTCAGTTGAAAATGAAGAGCAAAGGATGGAAGCCCTGAGCAGTCTAGCAGCTTCCTCACACCTTTGAACCCGCTTCCACACCATATCCAATTCCCACTATTACCCAGCCCAAGTCACCTCTGTCTCTTGCTTGGACTATGCCAACAGTCCCACATGGTTCCCTGCTTCCACCCTCACCTATAATCCATTTCTTACAGGGACACCAGAGTGATCACTTAAACATGCAAATTAGATCATATCAATGTTTCTTTTGCTTAGCAGCCTCCAAAGGCACATGTTAAATCAAACGTGTCACCTTGGTCTTTGAGGCCCTGCAGCACCTGGTTGGTGGCTGCCTGTTTGCAGCCACATTTGTCATTAAGGCCCCACTGCCCACTTTCAGGGAGGTTACTGCCTCCTGTTCTGGAACATTCCAAGCTTGATCCTACCCCAAGGCCCTCACCTTTACTTTTCTCTTTTAGTAAACAGTGTGGTAGTCCCAAATGTGGTAGCCCCAAAGCTTTAGCGGCTTTAACACTTCTTGGCCAGAGACCGCTGGATTTTGCCATGGTAAAACTGACTAGTCTTAGCTCAGAAGACATTTCTTCAGAGAGGTTTTCCTAACTAGCCATAACACTGGCCCTCTGCCACCCATTTGCTCCCCATCACATTATTGTATTGTGTTCACAGCACTTCTCATTATTTGGTATTTTCTGGTGGTATACTTGTCTTTGTTTCTCCAGCAAGAATATAAACTTTCATAGGAGGAGGAATCAGGAATTATTTTTCCTTGTGGGATCACCAGAACTTGGAATAATTTCTGGTATACAGTACACATTCAATAAATATTTGTTAAAGATGGAAATATTATGCAAATATACCTGGTATACATTTTGAATATTATCTGTAATTTTCCTTTTAGAGTAACTGATTTTCAGGTTTCATTTCTTAAAACAGACTTGCAAAGAAGAAAGACCAGGGGTAGCAGGGGGCAGGGATGCAATATAGTAAACAGGACACCACCAAGAGAAGAAAATGAGCACAGAATAGGTAAACCAGGGCGAATAAAGACAAACTACAGCTTCATTATTTGTAAAAAAAAAAAAAAAAAAAATCATTGAAACCTGCCCCATGGCTACAAAGTCACTTCTTAGAGTCTCCTGCTATGAACTGTGGTAATATAGAGAAGAGTAACTTTTTAAATATAATTATTTTTTAACTTTTTTCTGATTTTAAAAAGTATTTTGTGTCCTCATAAGGAATAGGGAGGCCAGCACCAGTAAATATAGATTTCTGCTTCACAGCTGGGGCTCAGGCTTGAGTGCTACTTCCAAACCTCCTTGGTTTCACAGGATTGTCTGGCCTGCTCTTTTGCTTGGTCTCTGAGCAAGTGACACATATTCAGGAAAGATCTGGACAGCCTGGCACAGCCCCCCTCTTTCTTCCTCCATGCTAAGGGCCAGTTTTCTTCATTTATTTTCTCTTTTCTTTGTCTTTCAATTTTCTGACTCCTAGAATGGGAACTCCTTGGAGGAAAATTCAGTAAGAGAAGCCCTTCAGCAATTCATCTCAAATTCTAAAAGTGTAGGAAGAAAGCAGACTCAAGTCAATCTACTCCATTGTTCCTCACTCCCTTTCAGCCTGGGATGCCCTTAAAGACACAAAGGTCATACTGTCCCCGCCCGCCCAGACCACAGCAAGGGGCTCCTAATTGGCCTTTCTCACTTCCCCTCTCTTCTGTAATGCCACCAGATAAATATTCTTAAGATACCATCTGCATGGTGAAACCTGCTATTACAAAACTTTGGGCCTGCCACACTGTCTACTAAAAACAACTTCTAGCTTGACTATAAGCCCATTCACATGTGGCTACCCTTTTTCATTCCAAAGGCTGCTCACCTCCAATCCATCTGGAGTTAGAAGGTGTTTCCTCCTCTTACAAGGTATGTGACAATTAGGAAAGTCTCTACGGCTCTTTTTTCCTCATCTCTAAGTGGGGGCAACAATGCCACATAGTACTTTATTTAAATCTCAATCTCTCTCTCTCTCTCCCCCCCCCCCCCCCATAGCCCAAGAATCTTTTTGTTTTGGTTTTGTTTTGTTTGGATTGGGTAGTGTTTAAGTGTGTATGTGTGAGTTTCTTGCTGTGCTGATTGGTTTGGGGACATATATACATATTTATTCATTTCCCACCCCCCTCACTTTTAGCATTTTTTAAATGTAGTTATTTTTCCATGCTTTGTCTTTTGAGGGTTAAGGTTTTTGGTTTGTTTATTGTATGTAAATATACTAAATACTATAATTAATAGACAAAAACTATGATACCTAAAAAAGAAATCAAAACTCTACTATATGGTGCTTACAAGAGATATGCATTAAATATAAATATCATAAAGATATGCATGAAATATAGACATTCAAGCTGAGATTCAAGGAATAGAAAAAGCTAAACTATTCAAACACCAATTAAAGCAAAGGTATACTAATAATGGGTAATGCTGACTTTAAGTCAAGAAGCACCATTAGTCACAAAAGAAAAGGGACATTTTTATAATGAAAAAAGGATTATCCTACCTGGAAGATATAAAACCTACATTACTATATTACTAGGTGACACACCTAATAGTCTCACCTCAAAAAAAAAAAAAAAAAAACCTAAACTAAAACTGATAGAAACAAACAACTCCATACTCATGGGAGATACTTTAATACCCCCCTGAGTAACAGAAAAAAAGCAGCATACCAAAAAACTAGTAAAGATAAAGAACTGAATAGCATGATTAAGAATCCTAATCCAGGTTACAGCAATGGAACATTACAGACAGCAGAACACATTCTATTTAAGCATATAGAACATTAAAAATTGATTATATGTTGTGACATAATGCACATTTCAACAAATTTCAAAAGACTGAAATAATAGATTATTTTCCTGGATCTTGATAATGTTGTTTTATTTTTTTTTAATTTTTTATTGTGGGTTGTTCAAAACATTACAAATTTCTTGACATATCATATTCCACACTTTGATTCAAGTGGGTTATGAACTCCCACCTTCACCCCATACACAGATTGCAGAATCACATCAGTTACACATCCATTGATTTACAAATTGCCATACTAGTGTCTGTTGTGCTCCCCTGCCTTTCCCATCCTCCACCCTCCCCCCTCCCCACCTCTCCCCTCCCCTCCCCTCCTCTCTCTCTACCCCCTCCACTGTCTAACCCTGAGGGTCTCCTTCCATTACCATGCAATTTCCCTTCTCTCTCCCTTTCCCTCCCACCTCTCATCCCTGTTAAATGTTAATCTTCTTCTCCTGCTCTTCGTCCCTACTCTGATCTTAGTTACTCTCCTTATATCAAAGAAGACATTTGGCATTTGTTTTTTAGGGATTGGCTAGCTTCACTTAGCATAATCTGCTCTAATGCCATCCATTTCCCTGTAAATTCTATGATTTTGTCATTTTTTAATTCAGAGTAATACTCCATTGTGTATAAATGCCACATTTTTTTTATCCATTCGTCTATTGAAGGGCATCTAGGTTGGTTCCACAGTCTTGCTATTGTGAACTGTGCTGCTATGAACATCGATGTAGCAGTGTCCCTGTAGCATGCTCTTCTTAGGTCTTTAGGGAATAGACCAAGAAGGAGAATAGCTGGGTCAAATGGTGGCTCCATTCCCAGCTTTCCAAGAAATCTCCATACTGCTTTCCAAATTGGCTGCACCAATCTGCAGTCCCACCAGCAATGTACAAGTGTACCCTTTTCCCGACATCCTCGCCAGCACTTGTTGTTGTTTGACTTCTTAATGGCTGCCAATCTTACTGGAGTGAGATGGTATCTTAGGGTGGTTTTGATTTGCATTTCTCTGACAGCTAGAGATGTTGAGCATTTTTTCATGTACTTGTTGATTGACTGTATGTCCTCCTCTGAGAAGTGTCTGTTCAGGTCCTTGGCCCATTTGTTGATTGGGTTGTTTGTTCTCTTATTGTCTAATTTTTTGAGTTCTTTGTATACTCTGGATATTAGGGCTCTATCTGAAGTGTGAGGAGTAAAGATTTGTTCCCAGGGTGTAGGCTCCCTATTTACCTCTCTTATTGTTTCTTTTACTGAGAAAAAACTTTTTAGTTTGATTAAGTCCCATTTATTGATTCTAGTTATTAACTTTTGTGCTATGGGTGTCCTATTGAGGAATTTGGAGCCCGACCCCACCGAATGTAGATCGTAGCCAACTTTTTCTTCTATCAGATGGCGCGTCTCTGATTTGATATCAAGCTCCTTGATCCATTTTGAATTAACTTTTGTGCATGGCGAGAGAAAGGGATTCAGTTTCATTTTGTTGCATATGGATTTCCAGTTTTCCCAGCACCATTTGTTGAAGATGCTATCCTTCCTCCATTGCATGCTTTTAGCCCCTTTATCAAATATAAGAAAGTTGTAGTTTTGTGGATTGGTTTCTGTGTCCTCTATTCTGTACCATTGGTCCACCCGCCTGTTTTGGTACCAGTACCATGCTGTTTTTGTTACTATTGCTCTGTAGTATAGCTTGAAGTCTGGTATCGCTATACCGCCTGATTCACACTTCCTGCTTAGCATTGTTTTTGCTATTCTGGGTCTTTTATTTTTCCATATGAATTTCATGATTGCTTTCTCTATTTCTACAAGAAATGCCGTTGGGATTTTGATTGGCATTGCATTAAACCTATAGAGAACTTTTGGTAATATCGCCATTTTGATGATGTTAGTTCTGCCTATCCATGAACAGGGTATATTTTTCCATCTTCTAAGATCTTCTTCTATTTCTCTCTTTAGGGTTCTGTAGTTTTCATTGTATAAGTCTTTCACCTCTTTTGTTAGGTTGATTCCCAAGTATTTTATTTTTTTTGAAGATATTGTGAATGGAGTAGTTGTCCTCATTTCCATTTCAGAGGATTTGTCGCTGATATACAGGAATGCCTTTGATTTATGCGTGTTGATTTTATATCCTGCCACTTTGCTGAATTCATTTATTAGCTCTAATAGTTTCTTTGTAGAGCCTTTTGGGTCTGCTAGGTATAGAATCATATCATCTGCAAATAGTGATAATTTAAGTTCTTCTTTTCCTATTTTTATGCCTTTAATTTCTTTCGTATGTCTAATTGCTCTGGCCAATGTTTCGAGAACTATGTTGAACAGAAGTGGAGAGAGAGGGCATCCCTGTCTTGTTCCAGATTTTAGAGGGAATGCCTTCAGTTTTTCTCCATTCAGAATGATGCTAGCCTGAGGCTTAGCATAGATTGCTTTTACAATATTGAGGTATGTTCCTGTTATCCCTAGTTTTTCTAGAGTTTTGAACATAAAGGGATGCTGTACTTTGTCGAATGCTTTTTCCGCATCTATCGAGATGATCATATGGTTCTTATTTTTAAGTCTATTGATGTGGTGAATAACATTTATTGATTTCCGTATATTGAACCAGCCTTGCATCCCAGGGATGAATCCTACTTGATCATGGTGTACAATTTTTTTGATATGTTTTTGTATCCGATTCGCCAGAATTTTATTGAGGATTTTTGCATCTAGGTTCATTAGAGATATTGGTCTGTAGTTTTCTTTCTTTGAAGTGTCTTTGTCTGGTTTAGGTATCAGGGTGATGTTGGCCTCATAGAATGAATTTGGAAGTTCTCCCTCCTTTTCTATTTCCTGAAGTAGCTTGAAAAGTATTGGTATTAGTTCTTCTTTAAAGGTTTTGTAAAATTCTGCTGTATACCCATCCGGTCCTGGGCTTTTCTTAGTTGGTAGTCTTTTTATGGTTTCTTCTATTTCCTCAATTGATATTGGTCTGTTTAGGTTGTCTATATCCTCCTGACTTAATCTGGGCAGATCATATGACTTAAGAAATTTATCTATGCCTTCACTATCTTCTAATTTATTGGAGTATAAGGATTCAAAATAGTTTTTGATTATCTTCTGTATTTCTGAAGTGTCTGTTGTGATATTGCCTTTTTCATCCCGTATGCTAGTAATTTGAGTTCTCTCTCTTCTTCTCTTCGCTAGCATGGCTAAGGGTCTGTCGATTTTGTTTATTTTTTCAAAGAACCAACTTTTAGTTTTGTCAATTTTTTCAATTGTTTCTTTTGTTTCGATTTCATTAATTTCAGCTCTGATTTTCATTATTTCTTGCCTTCTACTTCTTTTGCTGTTGTTTTGCTCTTCTTTTTCAAGGATTTTGAGATGAAGTATGAGATCATTTATTTGTTGGTTTTTTCTTTTTTTAAGGAATGAACTCCAAGCAATGAATTTTCCTCTTAGAACTGCTTTCAATGTGTCCCATAGATTCCGATATGTTGTGTCTGTGTTTTCATTTATCTCTAAGAATTTTTTAATTTCCTCCTTGATGTCTTCTATAACCCATTGATCATTCAGTAACCTATTGTTCATTCTCCAAGTGATGTATGCTTTTTCCTTCCTTCTTTTATCGTTGATTTTCAGTTTCATTCCATTATGATCAGATAAGATGCATGGTATTATCTCTACTCCTTTATATTGTCTAAGAGTTGCCCTGTGACATAATATATGATCTATTTTTGAGAAGGATCCATGTGCTGCTGAGAAAAAAGTGTAACTGCTTGATGTTGGGTGGTATACTCTATATATGTCAATTAAGTCTAGGTTATTAATTGTGTTATTGAGTTCTATAGTTTCCTTATTCAACTTTTGTTTGGAAGATCTGTCCAGTGGCGAGAGAGGTGTGTTGAAGTCTCCCATGATTATGGTATGGTGGTCTATTAGACTCTTGAACTTGAGAAGAGTTTGTTTGACGAACATAGCTGCACCATTGTTTGGGGCATAAATATTTATGATTGTTATGTCTTGTTGGTGTATGGTTCCCTTAAGCAGTATGTAGTGTCCCTCTTTATCCCTTTTGATTAACTTTGGCTTGAAATCTATTTTATTTGATATGAGTATGGACACTCCTGCTTGTTTCCGAAGTCCATATGAGTGATATGATTTTTCCCAACCTTTCACCTTCAGCCTATGTATGTCTTTTCCTATCCAATGCGTCTCCTGTAGGCAGCATATTGTTGGGTCTTGTTTTGTGATCCATTCTACTAGCCTGTGTCTCTTAATTGGTGAGTTTAAGCCATTAACATTTAGGGTTATTATTGAGATATGAGTTGTTCTTCCAGCCATATTTGTTTATTTCTGTTACTAAACATGGTTTGTTTTCCTCTTTGATTATTCCCCCCCCCTTTACTGTCCTACCTCCCACTGTTGGTTTTCATTGTTATTTTCCATTTCCTCTTCCTGTAATGCTTTGGCAAGGATGTTTTGAAGAGATGGTTTTCTAGCTGCGAATTCTTTAAACTTTTGTTTATCGTGGAAGGTTTTAATTTCATCCTCCATCCTGAAGCTTAATTTCGCTGGATACACAATTCTTGGTTGGAACACATTTTCTTTCAGTGTTTGAAATATGTTATTCCAGGATCTTCTAGCTTTCAGAGTCTGTGTTGAAAGATCAGCTGTTATCCAGATTGGCTTACCCCTAAATGTAATCTGCTTCCTTTCTCTTGTAGCTTTTAAAATTCTCTCCTTATTCTGTATGTTGGGCATCTTCATTATAATGTGTCTAGGTGTGGATCTCTTATGATTTTGCACATTCGGCATCCTGTAGGCTTCTAGGATTTGGGATTCTGTCTCATTCTTCAAGTCTGGGAAGTTTTCTTGTATTATTTCATTAAATAGACTTCTCATTCCTTTGGTTTGGAGCTCTGTACCTTCCTGTATCCCAATGACTCTTAAGTTTGGTCTCTTAATGTTATCCCATATTTCTTGGATGTTCTGCTCATGGTTTCTTAACAGTCTTGCTGAGCTGTCTATGTTCTTTTCCATTTGAAATACTTTGTCTTCATTGTCTGATGTTCTATCTTCTAAGTGTTCTACTCTGCTGGTAGTATTCTCCATTGAGTTTTTAAGTTGGTTTATTGCTTCCTGCATTTCTAGGATTTCTGTTTGTTTGTTTTTTATAACCTCTATCTCCCTGTATAGTTGATCCTTTGCTTCCTGGATTTGTTTGCGTAATTCATTGTCGAAGTGATCTTTCATTGTGTGATTTTGCTGTCTAATGTCTTCCTTGATACTCCGGATCATCTGAAGCATGTATATCCTGAATTCTTTATCTGACATTCCATCTGCTGCAGCTGTTACCTCTTCTAAAGTTGCGTTGACCTGCATTGCTTGTGGTCCTTTCTTTCCTTGTCTTTTCATACTGCTTGCGTATCTTTCCTGCAGGTGCGGGCGGCGGCTCTGCTCTCTCCTTATTCCAATTGGGGTGTCTTGGCTACCACGCCGGCAGGTCACTGGGCCTGTTCTGGGCGCTGGCGGCGGCTCTGTTCTGCCCCTACTCCAATTGGGGTGACGAGTGTACCACGCCGGCAGGCCACCGGGCCTGATCCGCCGGTCGGTTGCAGGTTTGCCTACCCTGCAGGCGCGGGAGGCGGCTCTACTCTGCCCCTACTCCAAATGGGGTGACGTGTCTGTCATACCGGCAGGCCACTGGGCCTGTCCCGCTGGTCGGTCGCAGATCTGCCCACCTTTCGGGCACGGGTGGAGGCTCTGCTCTGCCCCTACTCCAATTGGGGTGTCGTGACTACCCCGCCTGCAGGACGCTGGGCCTGTTCCTGGCACGGGCGGCGACTCTGCTCTGCCACTACTCCAATTAGGGTGGTGTTTGTACCACGCCGGCAGGCTCCTGGGCCTGATCCGCTGGTCTGTTGTAGGTCTGCCTACCTTGGAGGCGCGGGCGGCGGATCTGCCCTGCCCCTCCTACCACGCCTGCGGACCCCTGGGCCTGATCTGCAGGTTGATCACTGGTCTGCTCACCCTGCGGGCACGGGTGGCGGTTCCGCTCCGCCCCCACTCCAATTGGGGTCACGTGACCACCACACCGGCAGGGCCTGATCTGGGCATGGGAGAAGGATCTGCTCTGCCCCTACTCCAGTTGGGGTGACGTGTGTACCACACTGGCAGGCCACTGGGCCTGACCCGCCAGGCTGTCACAGGTCTGTTTACCTTGCAAGCGCGAACGGCGGCTCTGCCCTGCCCCTCCTACCACGCCCATGTACCACTGGGTCGCGGGTCTGCCCACCTTGCGGGTGCGGGTGGCGGCTCCGCTCCGCCCCCTCTCCAATTGGGGTCATGCGGTCACCACGCTGGCGAGCCGCTGGGCCTGCTCCGGGCGCTGGCGGCGGCCCGGCTCCTCCCCTCTGGCTCGACGACAAATTGAGGAGACTCGGGTGACTGTGCCTCACCCCCCCTACCAGGAGACCAACTGCTTATGTCACCGCTGGTATTGATGAAGTTCTCTCCTCCGCCGCTTTCTGCTGACATCAGATCTCTGCCATGTTGGTATCCTATGCGAATGGCAGCATTTCGTTCCCCTTGCCGGGCAACCAATGCAACGGGTGAGTCCTGACCGGCCCTCAGCAGGACCCGGACCGAGAAGCAGTTTCCACGGGCTCCTAGCCCTGGGCCAGGGAAGTTCCGGGAGCTGGAACTCGGCCGCTCCGTGCTCTGTGTAAGCTCCTATAAGTGTAAGCTCCAAGAAGCAGTCCCCGCGGGCTCAGTTCCGGGAGCCGGAATTCGGCTGCTTAGTGCTTGGTGTATGCTCTGATAGGCGCAGGGTCCAAGAAGCAGCCTCCGCAGGCTCCGCAGCCCTGGGCCAGGGCGGTTCCGGGACGGTTCCGGGAGCCGGAACTCGGCCGCCCCGCGCTCAGTGTTCGCTCCGATAGGATCAGGTTCTAAGAAGCACCCAGGCGCTGAACCCTAGCAATCTGTCTGCAAGCCGCAGGCGAATTGCAGCCTGAAATTACCTGATCTATGGCTGAATGAGCTGCGGTCAGTCGAAAACAGGAAAGGTGACGTCAGTTTACCAACATGGTGGCTGCTGGCCTCCTCTGTGGTCTGACCGGTGTGGAGAACCGAGATGGACCGCTTCCTTCCCCCGTCTCGAACCCAGAATTCAGCCCTGAGTACGGTGCTTGCGCGGCTGGCAGAAACTGCAGCGCTGTAACCCTGCGTCTCTATCCCAGCGCGCGCTGCAGACTCTAGCAGCGGGGCGTTTTGCTGAATAAGCAGTGTTACCCTCCGTGCGACAAACCTCTCGCGTTTGAGTCCCCGTAGCCGATCCTCGTGCGATGGAAATCCTTCCTCCAGGTTCCGGAGCACCCCACTATTGCTGGAAATTCCTAACAAGATATCCTTTAGCTGTCCTGACTTGTCATACTCCCACACAGTGAAGCAGCACACAGGGGCAATGCACTCCCCTCGCCGCCATCTTCCTTCATTGATAATGTTGAAATACATCTTGCTCAGTGAAATAAGCCAATCCCAAAAATCCGTGGACCAGATTAATTCTCAGCTGAATTCTATCAGACCTTTAGTGCCAGTGCTCCTCGGGTTATTCCATGTAATTGAAAGGAATGGAACACTTCCAGATTCATTCTATGAAACCAGAATCACACTTATACCAAAATCACCTAAGGACACATCAAGGAAAGAAAACCATAGACCAATACCCCTGATAAACTTCAATTCAAAAATTCATAATAAAAAAATTTCAAATATTATTCAATATCATATTAAGAATATTTTATATTATGACAAAGCTGGTTTTATCCCAGAGACGCAAGGATAATTTAACATATGGAAATCAATAAGTTTGATTTATCACAAAAATAGAATTAAGGACAAAAATCTCTTAGGCATCTCAGTAGATACAAAGAAGACTTTAATTAAATTTGGCACCGATTCCTGATAAAAACACTGAAGAAAGTAGGATTGAAGAAACTGACCTCGATATAAAGGCTATTTACAAAAACCAAAAGTAACATCATAGTCAATGGGAAACAAAATGAAAGCATTTCTTTTAAAATTTGGAACAAGACAAGGATGTCCATCCTCACCACTCATATCTAATATAGCACTAGAAATTCTATCCAGAGCAATTAGGCAAGGGAAGGAAATAAAAGCAATAAAAATAGGAAAGGGAAAAATCAAACTACAAAACTGTTTGCAGGTGATATAATCCTATACTTAGAAGATCCAAAAAGCTCCACCAAAAGAATGCTAGAGCTAATAAACAAGTTTAGCAAAGTAGCAGATTACAAAAATCAGCATACAAAAGTCAAGAGCTTTCCTACATATCAGCAATGAATCTGCTGAGAAAGAAATTAAAGAATAAATTAATTAAATATAATACCTAGGAATAAATCTAACCAAGGAGGTAAAAGACCTCTACAATGAAAACTATAGAATACTGAAGAAAGAAATTGAACAGGCCAGGCAAGGTGGCGCACGCCTGTAATCCCAGTGGCTCAGGAGGCTAAGACAGGAGAATCGTGAGTTCAAAGCCAGCCTCAGCAATGGTCAAGGCACTAAGCAACTCAGTGAGACCCTGTCTCTAAATAAAATAGAAAATAGGGCTGGGATGTGGCTCAGTGGTAGAGTATCTCTGAGTTCAATCCCCGCTACCAAAAAAAAAAAAAATAGAAAGAAATTGAACAGGTCACAAGAATGTGAAGAGACCTCCCATGTTCATGAATTCACAGAATTAATATTATTAAAATGGTCATACTACCAAAAACAACATACAGATTCAATACAATCTCCATCAAAATACCAATGACATTTTTCACAGAACTAAAAAAAAAAAACAAAAAACAGTTCTAAAATTCATTTGGAAGAATAAAAGACCCAAAATAACCAAAACAAAGAAATTCTAAGCCAAAAAAAAAAGCTGGAGACATGACAATACCTGACTTACAATTATACTACAGAGCTATAGTGGCAAAATCTCAGGGAATAATGCCTAGAGTTAATATATGGGGTGGCATCAAATTAAAAAGCTTTTGCACAGCAAGGAAACAATTATGAATGTGAACAAAGAGCCTACAGAATGGGAGAAAAATCTTTGCTAGCTACTCTTCCAACAGAGAGTTAGTATCTATACTACACAAAGAAATTTTTAAAATTTAACACCAAAAAAATCAAATAATTCAATAAATGCGCAAATGAACTAAACAGATACTTCTCAAAAGAAGAAATACAAACAGCCAACAAATCTATGAAAAATATGTTTAACATTATTAGCAATAAGAGAAATGCAAATCAAAACTATACTGAGATTTCACCTCACATCAGTCAGAATGGCAGTCATCAAGAATACAAACAATAGTAAATGTTGGAGAGAATGTGGAGAAAAAGGCACTTTACACTGTTGGTGAGATTGTAAATTAGTACAACCACTATGAAAATCACTATGGAGTTTCCTCAAAAGACTAAGAATGGAATCACCATATGACTCAGCTATATCACTCCTCAGTATTTATCCTAAAGAATTGAAGTCAGCATTCTATGGTGATATATGTATATTTATGTTTATAGCAGCACAATACACAAGAGCCAAACTTTGGAACCAGCCTAGATGTCAATCAATAAAGAAAATGTAGTTCATATACATATTGGAATTTTATTAAATCATAAAGAAAATGAAATTATGTCATTTGGAGGAAAATGGATAAAACCTGGAAAGGTTATGTTAAGCAAAGAGCCAAACTCAGAAGGTCAAGATTTGTATGATCTCATATATGGAAGCTACAGAGGAGAAAAGAAAAGAATAATGAGGAGGAATCTCATAAAAATCCAAGGGATGTCAGTAGAATATAAGAAAGGAACTAGGGGGAAGTAAGAAGGGAGGGAAAGGATAAATACTGGGAATGACATTGGCCAAATTATGTTGCTATATTGTGTACAAGTATAAATATATAACAAGAAATCCCACCATTATGTAAAACTATAATGCACCAATAAAAAATGTGGAAAAAAATAAATTTAGGAATAGTTTCTTTATCATGACATGTCATGAAGAGAGTAAAAAGATGAAACAAAATACTAAATCACAGTTGCAATACAAATAATTTTCTAGTGACTCATATCCAGCATATAAAGAACTTCCACAATGAAATATAACTCAACTGAAAAATCACCAAAAGACATGAACAAATACTTCATAAGAAATGATGTCGAAATGACTAATAAACATTTTAAAATACCCAACCTCATTAATTATCAGGGAAATGAAAATTAAAACAACAATGATATATAAATGTGGGGGATAAAATGTGATTCAAATTGAATTCTCATACACAACTAAGTGGTGGGAAAATAAGGCGGTAAAGTGTTTTAGAACACTGCTTGACATTGTAACTATTAAACTGTATACATGCATATCATATGCCCCAGCAATTATATTACTAAGGTACATTCCAGTGACATTTTATAGAACATGGGTTCAAGAATACTCACAACTACAATATTAATTGCCCCACACTGAAAGTGATCCATTATAAATAATGGAATAGATCAATAAATTATGATATTTCCATGTAATAGAATACTATATGGAAATGAGAATGACTAAACTATAGCTCTACATGTCATCAATGACTCCCACAAATATAATACATTACATATGATTCTACTTACATAATATTCAAAAACAGGCAAAATATATTCCTTATACATGTACACACAAGTAATAATACTATAAAGAAGTACTTGAATATGACTACCATAAAGTTGATGTAAGGATTACATCTAAAGACTAAGGATCACATAAAATGGGGCTTACTGAACTGGGGATAACATAGAGAAGACATCTGAGGGCAAATGATGCTAATTTCTTGACTTAGGTGGTAGTCACATGCGTGTTAATTTGTAATGATTCATTAAATCATGTATTTCCCCTATTTTGCTAAATTTCAAAATTAACAAAATTTTTAAATTTGATTCAGTCCTGTAAACAAAGACACAAAGAACAGTAGATAATAAAAACTCTAGTCACACAGCAGTAGTCTTATCTGATAGAATATGGCAAGGTTCATTTCAAAGCAGACTTTATGACTCTAAACAAGCCTTGTCTTACAGGAACCAGTTGCTTTTTGGATCCACAGATTCTTCAAATGTGTTGCTACTGAGTGACATTTACTTCTAAGTCAGGAAATATATTCAATACCCTCCAAATTTTGTGACCCCTAGAGGTCCTTTGGACATTGCTCTTCATTTCTTGCTTGAGCTCAGGTTAGGTAGTAAGTGACAACAAATATTCCTGAGTACTTCTGTATATTTCTATTCTCTACCATGTTTTGGTTCATCTCTTTGAGATCTTAAGGAAGTACTAGACAGTGATTTAAATTTTAGTTAAAAACTTGCAACTAGTTACTAGTTCATCTTTTGGTTAACATTAAAAATCACAATGCAAATTAAAACTACACTCAGATTCCATCTCATTCTAGTCAGGATGGCATTTACCAAGAATACAAGTAACAATAGGTGAACAGAGAGCCTACATTTTGGGAGCAAATTTTTACCACACACATCAGATAAAGCACTAATCTCTAGGATATATAAATAACTCAAAAAACCTAACATCAAAAAAAAACCCCAATAAATAAATGGGCCAAGGACCTGAACAGACTCCTCTCAGAAGATGATATACAATCAATCAACAAATATATAAAACAATGTTCAATATCTCTAGTAATTAGAGAAATGCAAATCAAAACTACTCTAAGATTTCATCTCACACCAGTCAAAATAGCAGCTATTAAGAATACAAACAACAATAAGTGTTGGCAAGTATGTGGGAAAAAAGGTACACTCATACATTGCTGGTGGGACTACAAATTTGTGCAACCAATCTGGAAAGCAGTATGGAGATTCTTAGAAAACTTGGAATGGAACCACCACTTGACTCAGCTATTCCACTCCTTGGTTTTTACCCAAAAGACTTAAAAACAGGGGCTGGGGATGTGGCTCAAGCGGTAGTGTGCTCGCCTGGCATGCGTGCAGCCCGGGTTCGATCCTCAGCACCACATACAAACAAAGATGTTGTGTCTGCCGAAAACTAAAAAATAAATAAATATTAAAAATTCTCTCTCTCTCTTTCTCTCTCTCTCTCTCTCTCTCTCTCTCTCTCTCTCTCTCTCTCCCTTTAAAAATAAAAATAAAAACAGCATACTACAGGGACACAGCCACATCAATGTTTATAACAGCTCAATTCACAATAGCTAAACTGTGGAACCAACCTAGATGCCCTTCAGTAGATGAATGGATAACAAAAATGTGATATATATACACAATGGAATACTATTCAGCATTAAAAGAGAATAAAATCATGGCATTTGCAGGTAAATGGATGGAATTGGAGAATATAATGCTAACTGAAGTTAGCCAATCCCAAAAAACCAAATGCCGAATGTTTTCTCTGATACAAGGAGACTGATTCACAGTGGGATAGGGAAAGGGAGAATGGGAGGAATAGACGAACTCTAGACAGAGCAAAGAGGAGGAAGGAGGAGGGGGGATGGGGGTAGAAAAGATGGTGGGTGGAATGAGATGGACATTATTACCCTAAGTACATGTATGAAGACACAAATGGTGTTACTTATTTTGTGTAGAGAGATATGAAAAATTGTGCTCTATATGTGTAATATGAATTGTAATGCATCCTGCTGTCATACAAAACAAATTAGAATTTAAAAAAAACAAATTAGGGCCCAGGGCTAGGAGCCCGCGGAAACTGCTTCTCGGTCCGGGTCCTGCTGAGGGCCAGTCAGGACTCACCCGTTGCTTTGGTTGCCCGGCAAGGGGAACGAAATGCTGCCATTCGCATAGGATACCAACATGGCAGAGATATGATGTCAGCAGAAAGCGGCGGAGGAGAGAACTTCATCAATACCAGCGGCGACAGAAACAGTTGGTCTCCTGGTAGGGGGGGTGAGGCACAGACACCCGAGTCTCCTCGATTTGTCGTCGAGCCAGAGGGGAGGAGCCGGGCCGCCGCCAGCGCCCGGAGCAGGCCCAGCGGCTCGCCAGCGTGGTGACCGCGTGACCCCAATTGGAGAGGGGGCGGAGCGGAGCCGCCACCCGCACCCGCAAGGTGGGCAGACCCGCGACCCAGTGGTACATGGGCGTGGTAGGAGGGGCAGGGCAGAGCCGCCGTTCGCGCTTGCAAGGTAAACAGACCTGTGACAGCCTGGCGGGTCAGGTCCAGTGGCCTGCCAGCGTGGTACACACGTCACCCCAACTGGAGTAGGGGCAGAGCAGATCCTTCGCCCACGCCCGGATCAGGCCCTGCCGGTGTGGTGGTCACGTGACCCCAATGGGAGTGGGGGCGGAGTGAAACCGCCACCCGTGCCCGCAGGGTGAGCAGACCTGTGACCAACCTGCAGATCAGGCTCAGCGGTCCGCAGGCGTGGTAGGAGGGGCAGGGCAGAGCCGCCGCCCACGCATGCAAGGTAGGCAGACCTGCGACAGACCGGCGGATCAGGCCCAGGAGCCTGCTGGAGTGGTACACACACCACCCTAATTGGAGTAGGGGCAGAGCAGAGTCGCCGCCCGTGCCACGAACAGGCCCAGCGACCTGCAGGCGGGGTAGTCACGACACCCCAATTGGAGTAGGGGCAGGGCAGAGCCACCACCCGTGCCCGAAAGGTGGGCAGATCTGCGACCGACCAGCGGGACAGGCCCAGTGGCCTGCCGGTATGACAGACACGTCACCCCATTTGGAGTAGGAGCAGAGTAGAGCCGCCGCCCGTGCCTACAGGGTAGGCAAACCTGCAACCGACCGGCGGATCAGGCCCGGTGGCCTGCCGGCGTGGTACACTCGTCACCCCAATTGGAGTAGGGGCAGAACAGAGCCACCGCCAGCGCCCAGAACAGGCCCAGTGACCTGCCGGCGTGGTAGTCACGACACCCCAATGGAATAAGGAGAGAGCAGAGCCGCCGCCCACGCCTGCAGGAAAGATACGCAAGCAGTATGAAAAGACAAGGAAAGAAAGGACCACAAGCAATGCAGGTCAACGCAACTTTAGAAGAGGTAACAGCTGCAGCAGATGGAATGTCAGATAAAGAATTCAGGATATACATGCTTCAGATGATCCGGAGTATCAAGGAAGACATTAGACAGCAAAATCACACAATGAAAGATCACTTCGACAATGAATTACGCAAACAAATCCAGGAAGCAAAGGATCAACTATACAGGGAGATAGAGGTTATAAAAAACAAACAAACAGAAATCCTAGAAATGCAGGAAGCAATAAACCAACTTAAATCTCAATGGAGAATACTACCAGCAGAGTAGAACACTTAGAAGATAGAACATCAGACAATGAAGACAAAGTATTTCAAATGGAAAAGAACATAGACAGCTCAGCAAGACTGTTAAGAAACCATGAGCAGAACATCCAAGAAATATGGGATAACATCAAGAGACCAAACTTAAGAGTCATTGGGATACAGGAAGGTACAGAGCTCCAAACCAAAGGAATGAGCAGTCTATTCAATGAAATAATACGAGAAAACTTCCCAGACTTGAAGAATGAGACAGAATCCCAAATCCTAGAAGCCTACAGGACGCCGAATGTGCAAAATCATAAGAGATCCACACCTAGACACATTATAATGAAGATGCCCAACATACAGAATAAGGAGAGAATTTTAAAAGCTACAAGAGAAAGGAAGCAGATTACATTTAGGTGTAAGCCAATCAGGATAACAGCTGATCTTTCAACACAGACTCTGAAAGCTAGAAGATCCTGGAATAACATATTTCAAACACTGAAAGAAAATGGGTTCCAACTAAGAATTGTGTACCCAGCGAAATTAAGCTTCAGGATGGAAGATGAAATTAAAACCTTCCACGATAAACAAAAGTTTAAAGAATTCGCAGCTAGAAAACCATCTCTTCAAAACATCCTTGCCAAAACATTACAGGAGGAGGAAATGGAAAATAACAATGAAAACCAACAGTGGGAGGTAGGACAGTAAAGGGGGGGAAAATAATCAAAGAGGAAAACAAACCATGTTTAGTAACAGAAATAAACAAATATGGCTGGAAGAACAACCCATATCTCAATAATAACCCTAAATGTTAATGGCTTAAACTCACCAATTAAGAGACACAGGCTAGTAGAATGGATCACAAAACAAGACCCAACAATATGCTGCCTACAGGAGACGCATTGGATAGGAAAAGACATACATAGGCTGAAGGTGAAAGGTTGGGAAAAATCATATCACTCATATGGACTTCGGAAACAAGCAGGAGTGTCCATACTCATATCAAATAAAATAGATTTCAAGCCAAAGTTAATCAAAAGGGATAAAGAGGGACACTACATACTGCTTAAGGGAACCATACACCAACAAGACATAACAATCATAAATATTTATGCCCCAAACAATGGTGCAGCTATGTTCGTCAAACAAACTCTTCTCAAGTTCAAGAGTCTAATAGACCACCATACCATAATCATGGGAGACTTCAACACACCTCTCTCGCCACTGGACAGATCTTCCAAACAAAAGTTGAATAAGGAAACTATAGAACTCAATAACACAATTAATAACCTAGACTTAATTGACATATATAGAGTATAACACCCAACATCAAGCAGTTACACTTTTTTCTCAGCAGCACATGGATCCTTCTCAAAAATAGATCATATATTATGTCACAGGGCAACTCTTAGACAATATAAAGGAGTAGAGATAATACCATGCATCTTATCTGATCATAATGGAATGAAACTGAAAATCAACGATAAAAGAAGGAAGGAAAAAGCATACATCACTTGGAGAATGAACAATAGGTTACTGAATGATCAATGGGTTATAGAAGACATCAAGGAGGAAATTAAAAAATTCTTAGAGATAAATGAAAACACAGACACAACATATCGGAATCTATGGGACACATTGAAAGCAGTTCTAAGAGGAAAATTCATTGCTTGGAGTTCATTCCTTAAAAAAAGAAAAAACCAACAAATAAATGATCTCATACTTCATCTCAAAATCCTTGAAAAAGAAGAGCAAAACAACAGCAAAAGAAGTAGAAGGCAAGAAATAATGAAAATCAGAGCTGAAATTAATGAAATCGAAACAAAAGAAACAATTGAAAAAATTGACAAAACTAAAAGTTGGTTCTTTGAAAAAATAAACAAAATCGACAGACCCTTAGCCATGCTAGCGAAGAGAAGAAGAGAGAGAACTCAAATTACTAGCATACGGGATGAAAAAGGCAATATCACAACAGACACTTCAGAAATACAGAAGATAATCAAAAACTATTTTGAATCCTTATACTCCAATAAATTAGAAGATAGTGAAGGCATAGATAAATTTCTTAAGTCATATGATCTGCCCAGATTGAGTCAGGAGGATATAGACAACCTAAACAGACCAATATCAATTGAGGAAATAGAAGAAACCATAAAAAGACTACCAACTAAGAAAAGCCCAGGACCGGATGGGTATACAGCAGAATTTTACAAAACCTTTAAAGAAGAACTAATACCAATACTTTTCAAGCTACTTCAGGAAATAGAAAAAGAGGGAGAACTTCCAAATTCATTCTATGAGGCCAACATCACCCTGATACCTAAACCAGACAAAGACACTTCAAAGAAAGAAAACTACAGACCAATATCTCTAATGAACCTAGATGCAAAAATCCTCAATAAAATTCTGGCGAATCGGATACAAAAACACATCAAAAAAATTGTGCACCATGACCAAGTAGGATTCATCCCTGGGATGCAAGGCTGGTTCAATATATGGAAATCAATAAATGTTATTCACCACATCAATAGACTTAAAAATAAGAACCATATGATCATCTCGATAGATGCGGAAAAAGCATTCGACAAAGTACAGCATCCCTTTATGTTCAAAACTCTAGAAAAACTAGGGATAACAGGAACATACCTCAATATTGTAAAAGCAATCTATGCTAAGCCTCAGGCTAGCATCATTCTGAATGGAGAAAAACTGAAGGCATTCCCTCTAAAATCTGGAACAAGACAGGGATGCCCTCTCTCTCCACTTCTGTTCAACATAGTTCTCGAAACACTGGCCAGAGCAATTAGACAGACGAAAGAAATTAAAGGCATAAAAATAGGAAAAGAAGAACTTTAATTATCACTATTTGCAGATGATATGATTCTATACCTAGCAGACCCAAAAGGCTCTACAAAGAAACTATTAGAGCTAATAAATGAATTCAGCAAAGTGGCAGGATATAAAATCAACACCCATAAATCAAAGGCATTCCTGTATATCAGCGACAAATCCTCTGAACTGGAAATGAGGACAACTACTCCATTCAAAATATCTTCAAAAAAAATAAAATACTTGGGAATCAACCTAACAAAAGAGGTGAAAGACTTATACAATGAAAACTACAGAACCCTAAAGAGAGAAATAGAAGAAGATCTTAGAAGATGGAAAAATATACCCTGTTCATGGATAGGCAGAACTAACATCATCAAAATAGCGATATTACCAAAAGTTCTCTATAGGTTTAATGCAATGCCAATCAAAATCCCAACGGCATTTCTTGTAAAAATAGAGAAAGCAATCATGAAATTCATATGGAAAAATAAGAGACCCAGAATAGCAAAAACAATGCTAAGCAGGAAGTGTGAATCAGGCGGTATAGCGATACCAGACTTCAAACTATACTACAGAGCAATAGTAACAAAAACAGCATGGTACTGGTACCAAAACAGGCAGGTGGACCAATGGTACAGAATAGAGGACACAGAAACCAATCCACAAAACTACAACTATCTTATATTTGATAAAGGGGCTAAAAGCATGCAATGGAGGAAGGATAGCATCTTCAACAAATGGTGCTGGGAAAACTGGAAATCCATATGCAACAAATTGAAACTGAATCCCTTTCTCTCGCCATGCACAAAAGTTAATTCAAAATGGATCAAGGAGCTTGATATCAAATCAGAGACACGCCGTCTGATAGAAGAAAAAGTTGGCTACGATCTACATTCGGTGGGGTTGGGCTCCAAATTCCTCAATAGGACACCCATAGCACATATCTAATAACTAGAATCAACAAATGGGACTTACTCAAACTAAAAAGTTTTTTTCTCAGCAAAAGAAACAATAAGAGAGGTAAATAGGGAGCCTACACCCTGGGAACAAATCTTTACTCCTCACACTTCAGATAGAGCCCTAATATCCAAAGTATACAAAGAACTCAAAAAATTAGACAATAAGAGAACAAACAACCCAATCAACAAATGGGCCAAGGACCTGAACAGACACTTCTCAGAGGAGGACATACAGTCAATCAACAAGTACATGAAAAAATGCTCAACATCTCTAGCTGTCAGAGAAATGCAAATCAAAACCACCCTAAGATACCATCTCACTCCAGTTAGATTGGCAGCCATTAGGAAGTCAAACAACAACAAGTGCTGGCGAGGATGTGGGGAAAAGGGTACACCTGTACATTGCTGGTGGGACTGCAGATTGGTGCAGCCAATTTGGAAAGCAGTATGGAGATTTCTTGGAAAGCTGGGAATGGAGCCACCATTTGACCCAGCTATTCCCCTTCTTGGTCTATTCCCTAAAGTAAAAAGAGCATGCTACAGGGACACTGCTACATCGATGTTCATAGCAGCACAATTCACAATAGCAAGACTGTGGAACCAACCTAGATGCCCTTCAATAGACGAATGGATAAAAAAAAAATGTGGCATTTATACACAATGGAGTATTACTCTGCATTAAAAAATGACAAAATCATAGAATTTACAGGGAAATGGATGGCATTAGAGCAGATTATGCTAAGTGAAGCTAGCCAATCCCTAAAAAACAAATGCCAAATGTCTTCTTTGATATAAGGAGAGTAACTAAGATCAGAGTAGGGACGAAGAGCAGGAGAAGAAGATTAACATTTAACAGGGATGAGAGGTGGGAGGGAAAGGGAGAGAGAAGGGAAATTGCATGGAAATGGAAGGAGACCCTCAGGGTTATACAGTGGAGGGGGTAGAGAGAGAGGAGGGGAGGGGAGGGGAGATGTGGGGAGGGGGGATGGTGGAGGATGGGAAAGGCAGCGGAGCACAACAGACACTAGTATGGCAATATGTAAATCAATGGATGTGTAACTGATGTGATTCTGCAATCTGTGTATGGGGTGAAGGTGGGAGTTCATAACCCACTTGAATCAAAGTGTGGAATATGATATGTCAAGAAATTTGTAATGTTTTGAACAACCAACAATAAAAAAAAAGAAACAAAACAAAACAAAAAAAAATTAGATGAAAATATTGAATCTTTTAATGATTAATTTTGTTAGAAACTTACAATTTAATGAACTTATCTGCAATTACCGAGAGTAATATAATAGATACCCAACTAATGGTTATATTAAAATAAACATTCAATTGTCTAGAAACAGTTGATAATGTATCACTTATTGAATCTTACATTACTCAACATCTAATATTTTCAATTATCGAGTAGATTCTTGTGTTAAGTCGAAGTTTAAATATTAAGGGTATTTTTAAGATTGTGTGATTCTGTGAACTGGCTGCGCCAGGAAGTAGTGAGAGCTACCTTTCCCTAAAAATGGTTAACAAATTCCAGAACATTCTATGATCATCTACTGTACAAAAGATTTCAAAAGTAAACAGTTATATTAAAATAACTCTATGATGACTCACAGCCTCAAACAACACAATTGGGGCCATATAGGACCCCAAAGCCCCAGCTCCTCCTGCTTCTCTCTCTCTCTCTCTCTCTCTCTCTCTCTCTCTCCCCCACACACCCCCTTTCTCTCTCTCTCCCTCCTTCCAACATTTCTACAACAATAGGCATGGAATAAAATTATAAAATTTGAATAAAATAAAATTATAATAATATACACAACAGATTTTAAAATGACATCTTGTGGCCCAATTCTTAGTACTTTATTAAGAAGACTATTGTCTTTATTTGTAATAGTGTGTAAAAGCATTCAGCAGTTTCCTTGAATTATCTAGAAACTTTCTTATGATAAAATCATAAAAGATATATGGCCAACATTTGTAGGGCTAAAAATGATGCACGAAAGCTTATTTTCAATTTAAAAAATGAATAATAAATAATAAAAGGCAAGTCTATATTAAAATTATAAAAGATAACAAGTAAAGTTAATGAAAGGACAAAAAGGCTTTCACTCTTAAGTCACTCAATTTGTTAGAAGAAAATAAATATACTACCAAATACAAAAGCCAGGTGTCCCCTTTAATAGTAACTGGCTAATAATAAACTGTCTCTGGTTAGACTAACTTAGAGACATATAAAACTAATTAAGAAAAGGAAGATAGTTTATAAACATACATGTCTATGCTTTGATAACTTGTAAATATGGATCAGAGACTTACCTTTAACAAGGGATAGTTGATACTTGCATCCCATATGTTGGTAAAAGGAGCTTCCAAGACAATGGCATCAACTGGGCATCCTTGAAAATAGTAAAAGAAAAAAATAGTAATTCCCCTATTCAAATACCACCTTCCCTAGATAAGGGATCCTCACAGTCTTGTACATGAACTACCTGCTTCAAAATCATTTGCAAGGCTTATTAACAATGCAATTTCCTGGACCCCACACCATGCTCAAGAGTCACAGTGTTGGG
Organism: Marmota flaviventris; assembly: GCF_047511675.1. Classification (NCBI taxonomy): domain Eukaryota; kingdom Metazoa; phylum Chordata; class Mammalia; order Rodentia; family Sciuridae; genus Marmota; species Marmota flaviventris. Next base: position 61,706,486 of record NC_092499.1, on the reverse strand, counting down.
GGTAAGGAACAAGAGTGTTCATTTTTAACAAAGTTTCTCCCCCACCCTTGAGGTTTTAATGCAGATGATGGTTAAAACCACTACCTTCTTCTAAGAATACAAGATTTTTCAGGGCTTGGACAATTTAAGAAAGCAAAGCACTACAGGGAGACAGAGTATTCTGAAGCCTATTGTTTAAAATGTGCCAGAGACAGATTAAGTTGTTTTGGGCAATATCCCCTCTGCACAATTAGAAAATGTATGGGGAAGACAGTATGTGTATGTGTATGTGCATATTTATATGTTTGAAGGCACATGAGGATTACTGATCAGTGAGAATTTTCAGAGCAAATACCACTGAGAAAAGACAAGAGAGTTTGAGCTGCCTTTCCCCTCAAATCAGCTGAAAGCACTGATGATAGTTGACAGAATAGAAACTAAACAGTACTTTCAGTATTCTCCACAACCAAAAGGGGAAAATGAGAGTTCAGGATCTGACAAAGGGGAAGATCCAAGAACATTTCTCAAGCTTTTGGTTGTTACCTCAAAGAACTACATACTAGGAGAGGAATAATAATGGACCAGAAATAAACCAGCTTTCATAAAGGCTTAAGCAGAGCTTTGAATCAGCTCAATCTCTGATTGGATTCAAGTAATCTATTCGTAGCACAACTGCCTTTCAGAAGAAAAGTAAATAATTTTTGGAAAAAGACAACATCACCCCAAGTCTTAAATCATCTCTATGATTACCCATAAAAATTACTAGCACTTAATCAAAAATAACTAGACATATGAAAATAAAGAAAAGGGGGTTGGAGGTGTAGCTCAGTGGTAGCATGCTTGCCTAAAATGCATGAAGCCCTAGGTTCAATCTCCAGCAAGGCAAAAAGAAAAAAGAACAACAGAAAGGGTTTAAAGTAGATAATTGAGTTTTGGAATTTTGAAACTTGATCGCATTCAGGTAATTAATATTTTTATTGATCCAATATTTTATGTATGAAGCAAATTCCAATTTTTTATCTTAAAAAATATTTCTTGGCCCTATTCATAAAGATTCTAATTTGTGAAGGTAGGATCCAGGAAACCTACATTTTTCACAAATGCACTCAATAAATTCTGATATAAGCTATTCTCAAATCACTTTGAGACCAGGTGTAGTGGTACATGTCTATCATCCCAGCAAATTGGGAGGCTGAGGCCACAAGTTTGAGGCCAGCCTCAGCAACTTAGCAAGACCCTAATCAACTTAGCAAGACTCTGTCTCAAGATAAGAAACAAAAAGGGCTGGAGATGTGGCTCAGTGGTAAAGCGCTCTAGGTTCAATCCCTGATATGAAATAAATAAATAAATTGCTTGAAGAAATATTGACATAGCTATTATATAAGAAGGACTGCAGAAACCAAGTCCTGACTATCCTTTCATAATGTCATTTTCCTCTCCTGAAATTTTAATTAACATCACTTCACAAAGAAAATTCATCTTAAGGCATTTTTAATTCTTCCCTTGATATTAATTTGAAATTTCATAGCCCCCAGAGCAACCATTATTTTATATTAAGTAAAGAGAAGAACGTTTATTACCTGCAAGGAACTGTGCACAAAAGGATGCCATTGGCATCTCTGTGTTCAAAGTGGACACAACAGTCTCTTGATTCTTTCTATTTCCCACCTGAAGCCAAGAAATTAAACCATGGAAGCATTTTACATTACCTTTCTCTTCTAACACTTTTGCAGCATTTGTTGCAACTCTGTAAAGCAATGCATATTATTACATATGTGAAGCAATGACTTAATAGTCAATTAAGTAACACAAAATGCAAAACATCCAGAATGAGTATTTGGTGAAACCTCTGAGCTCTCTGACACAAACTTGCACAGGATTTCAAGAGTTTCCACAAGCCCTAAATTAAAAATTCTTTTCTTTAAAACTCTCCAGGAGATTCCTGGGAAAGCTGGGAATGGAACCACCATTTGACCCAGCTATTGCCCTTCTCGGACTATTCCCTGAAGACCTTAAAAGAGCGTATTACAGGGATACTGCCACATCGATGTTCATAGCAGCACAATTCACAATAGCTAGACTGTGGAACCAACCCAGATGCCCTTCAATAGATGAATGGATAAAAAAAAAATGTGGCATTTATACACCATGGAGTATTACGCAGCACTAAAAAATGACAAAATCATGGAATTTGCAGGGAAATGGATGGCACTAGAGCAGATTATACTAAGTGAAGCTAGCCAATCCCTAAAAAACAAATGCCAAATGTCTTCTTTGATATAATGAGAGCAACTAAGAACAGAGCAGGGAGGAAGAGCAGGAGGAAAAGATTAACATTAAACAGAGACATGAGGTGGGAGGGAAAGGGAGAGAAAAGGGAAATTGCATGGAAATGGAAGGAGACCCTCATTGTTATACAAAATTACATGTAAGAGGTTGTGAGGAGAATGGGAAAAATAAACAAGGAGGGAAATGAATTACAGTAGATGGGGTAGAGAGAGAAGATGGGAGGGGAGGGGAGGGGGGATAGTAGAGGATAAGAAAGGTAGCAGAATACAACAGTTACTAATATGGCATTATGTAAAAATGTGGATGTGTAACCGATGTGATTCTGCAATCTGTATTTGGGGTAAAAATGGGAGTTCATAACCCACTTGAATCTAATGTATGAAATATGATATGTCAAGAGCTTTGTAATGTTTTGAACAACCAATAAAAAAATAAAATAAAATATTTAATTTGACACTTCTAAATAAATAAATAAATAAATAAAACTCTCCAGGAAAGTCCAGAATGAACTTCAGTGTCCTAGATCCATGGAGCTGACAGGACCCTCCCTTGTTTTACAAACAGGCAAACTGAGGTAGCAAGGTCTCTAGCCACTTCTGGAGAAGAAGAGAAACCAGAAAAGGGACTCTATCTCCTAGAGCTCAGTGCCCCTTCCCCTGCTCTTGGCTGCCTTTGATGTGACCCTAAAGCCCCAAGTCCCTACCAAAGGACACATCTTCAGCTCTCACTCACCCTGTGCCCAGAGAGTGGCCCCAGAGACACACAGGAGTGGCACCACATCTTGCCTTGGTCCACTCATAGACACAAATAGCATCCGCAGTCAGTCCCTCCTCCGTGGGCTTCCCCGTTGAGTCCCCAAACCCTGGCAGCAAGCAAAGGCAAGCACAATATCACTATCCCCAAAACAAGCGATCATCAAAAAAGCCTCCTGCTTATTTGGGAATCTTTGAACACTGTTCTTAACACATACCTCTGTAGTCAACAGAGAGAACATGAAAGCCACCATCACTCAGCACCTGGGTAACAAAGAGCTGCCGTCACTTGAAACTGAAGGTGTAAACAGGAAAGGCTCCTTAATAGGTCCATGTCCCTGTTCGTGGTGGTTTAATAGGTGGGGGAAATTTGTACTTTTGAAATCTAGTGTATGTCTTCAAACCTGAGGAACTCAGACTCAGTGGGAAAGATGGAAAGCAACCTCGCAGAGCAAGGTCAGACTGTCAGGGTCACACCTACCAGCTGAGTGGCTTTGGCCAAGTTACTGAACTTTTAAGTGTAAAAACATTATTCTGAAAAGTAAAAAACATTACTTTTAGGATTATTGGAGAATTACATGGATGACATATTAAAATACCTGATTGCATGTTGTCTTTTTAAAGAACTCCCTTGAGAAATAAGGACTCTACACAGTTGTAGTAGAGGCAATCAAGCATTAAGAAGATATTTATATTAAATATGATCAGCTAAAGAATTAAATTCAATCAAAATTAGAGATCATGCGAACACATGAAACCACCACCAAGCCCCTCATAGGTCAAGAAGGAAAGAATGTGAAAAAAATAATTTTATATGAAGTGAAACACAATGACAAAGAGACATAAAAAGAATGAATTATTAATGTGCAGACAGTTTTTATTTAACCCTCATGACAGTAAGTTAGATATTATTCTCATTTTACAGATTTTTAGTAACTGAGAGCTGGGCACAGTGGCACATTCATGTAATCCCAGCAGCTCAGGAGGCTGAGGTGGGAAGATCACAAGTTCAAAGCCAGCCTCAGCAACTTAGCAAGTCCCTAGGCAACTTGACAAGACCATCTCAAAATAAAAAAATGAAAAACTCTGAGAATGTGTTTCAGTGGTTAAATGGGCTCAATCCCAGTACCATAAATTAATTAATTAATTAATTAATTAATTAATTAAAAAACTGAGCACTGGAGAGTTTCAGTAATTTGTTCTATCACCCAGTTTTCAGAGGCAGATCCAAGATTCTGCCTATGTCCAAGTACTGTGCTTCCCCTCCTTCAGCACAGATGTGAGCAGCTAAACCTCACTGAGGACATTTTAAATACAAGTTGAATTAATAATTAGAAATTAAATGGAACTTTTAAATATCAATTCAAATTACAATCCCTCAAGAAAAGCTAACACACGTGGCAGCTAAGCATTCAGAGAAATGGGAATAATCATGTGTTACTTATGGCACATGTATTTAAGGACCATTTGACAATACAACTCAAGGACAACAAGAGTAGCAAGTCCTTCTCCTAAGAATTTATCTCTAGGAAAATATGCCAAAAAAGAAGGAAAAAGGGATGGGGATATAGTGCCTGCATAACATGTGCAAAACTTTAGGTTTGATCCCCAGTCCCATAAAAAAAAAAAAGAAATTTAAAAAAATACATGCTTGAAGTTTTCTGTAGTAATACTATTTAAAATGAATTCAGAAAAAAAAATCTAACAGTAATGGAGGAGTTAAGTAAACAAAGTTTGTAAATAAATAGGAAGCTTTAAATTGGTTAATTATGATAACTAAAAGCATGGAAGGATATTTACAAAACAGTATTAAAAGAGCACAACATAAACTTGTATTAGATATATAGAGGCAATCATAGTGACATACTTCCTCTTCATATAAAAAGAGAAATAAAGATGGGGAAATACAAATAAATGTGAATAGCTGTACTAAGTGATTGAAGGAACAGAATCGAGGAAGGAAGCAAGCAAACAAGGAAGAATTTAATAAAGACTTGTTTTCTTCCAGGAGAGGTGGCACATGCCTGTAATCCTAGCAGCTTGGGAGAATGAGACAGGAGAATCGCAAGTTCAAAGCCATCCTCAGCAAAAGCGAGGTGCTAAGCAACTCAGTGAGACCCTGCCTCCAAATAAAATACAAAATAGGGCTGGGGATGTGGCTCAGGGGTTGCGTGTCCCTGAGTTCAATCCCAGATACAAAAAAAAAAAAAAAAGATTTGTTTTTTGAAAGAAAGAACCTATCCAAAGTAGAAAAGGGGAGGCTCTGGAAGCCTGGTCCTATTGGGCAATGGTGAAGGCAGCACTTGGTATACAAAAGGTGCCAGGGGAAAAGTCATACCAGCCACTGCCTTCCCCAGCCATCCTAACCATGACAGGGACTAGCCACCTTCTTTTCGTATCTACAACTCTTCTTTCTGGGAACACTGAGGTCATGCAATTCAGCTCTGAGTGGGAGGGGAAAAAAAAACCCTCAATTCTGATCATCATCTGCTTCACCATATCATAAGTACGAATAGCAAAGGGCCAATGTGGGATAGAAAGCAAACCCACAATGAATAGATATCCTCCTTCCTCTGAAAACTGGGTGACTGAACAAATTACTGAAACTCTCCAGTGCTCAGTTTTTAATCTCACCCAGCACAACCCATTGGCAAGGGTCACCTGTGAGATGCACTGATATGGGTGGAGGTCTGGAAAGGAGTGGAGTTTCCTGACTGCACAGGGAGGGCAGGTGAAGAAGTGCTAGAGATACTGAGGCTGGCAGGATTACACACCTAGATTACAGGACAGATTATAGGCCAGTTTATAGGCTGGAAAGAACTGAGGAGGAAGCCAGTGTGTGGGAGGAAAGACCAAGCCTCAGGGTCAATAATGGAATAGCAGCCCAGGCACCTGCAACAGAGATTACCTAACTGCAGAGGATCAACAGGCAGCTCGCTGGACCAGTTCTGAGACAGATATGGCTAAGTGGAGAGCCAGCCATGTTCCCACTTGGAAATGCAGGGACTGTCCCAACAAACTGGAGTGAGAAGTGAGGACAGCACAGCGCAGCCACCAGGCTACTCTACAAAACTTTATGTAGGACTAAAGCCAGGGTTTGATGGACTTTTAAAAGAAGACATTCGGAATTTTTGTTCTATACCACTTAAGAGATCCTTATACAAGAAGAAGAAATTTCCCATTTAATACACCTATCCCCTAACCTTCGGCAGGTGGGGGGGGGGGGTAGAAAAATCTAAGTGTCTTCAACTTTTTTTTTTTTTTTTGAGATGAAGGGAACCAGTGCATGAAAGTGTATGAGGTCCCAGACATCACAACTCACCCTGGGACCTCTCAGGAGATAGCCAGGCTAAGGACCTAAGGAGATCTTATGACTATAGCCCAGAAGAGAATCAATGGGGATATACAGAACTGATGTTTTGAGGCCTCTTCAGGACATGGGGATATAGCATAGTAGTAGAGCTCTGGCCTAGGATGAGCAAGGTCCTGGGTTCAATCCCCAGCACCACCAAGAAAGGAAGAAAGAAAGGAAGGAAGAAAGGAAGGAAGGAAGGAAGGAAGGAAGGAAGGAAGGAAGGAAGGAAGGAAGGAAGGAAGGAGCGAGCAAACAAACTTCTGTGAGGCCTCTTCAGACATACCTTTACCAGCTCAAGCCTGTGAGGGGCTGCCCTGTAAAAGGGGTTAGGGAAAAAAAATAAGAATTATGAATTACGATGATGAGTTCAATAAAAATCACTCAAATGCTGTTGGCATTTCATGTCATTCTTTTTTAGATTAGAGAAATAAACAACTGAGAGCAAGAGAACTGCTTCTTGGTAGCAGAGCCAGCTTAGATGTTTCAGGGAGAGTGATCAATGGCCCTGTTGCTGGACATTTCTCCACACAAAGCATTGGGCGCCCAAGTCTCTCTGAGGTGAGCATCTGATGAAGTACTGATAATCCATCTCCTTTAATTTCTATGCAACTAGACTTATCTCTAGGAATACTTTTAGAAGCTAAAGGGAAGTAAGTTCCAGAAAATTACTTTTCAGAACAAGGGATGATGGAGTCAAGTTGCACTAAATTATAATTTGCCTGTATCCCATCGCCTGTGTCATTGAACACAGATGAGGTGAAGGAGTGAGGCTCCCTGTCCTGCAAGGACAAAAGGTGTTTCTTCCATAAAATAACCATATTGATTATTCTCACACTAACAAAAATGAGTCAAAAGGCAGAGGATTCTTAAAAACCATTTTCTGGCAGCAAGCTGAGACTCTTGGGCAGAAGCCAAGAGGCAGGTGTGGCCAACCCCAGAACCAATGACTCTAGGACAACTGGGGGCAATTTCAGATTCACACAGAGGCACACATGTTCCCCATGATCATGTTCCCCATGATCCTTCAAATAAGCACACTGCAGCACCCTGCCCAAGTTTACACTGCACTGAACAATGTCGAAGACTGCCGAATTCCGCAGGAAACCTCAACAAATGTGATTCTGAAATGAACACATTAAGAAAGCCCCTTGAGGAAAGGCAAGTCATGAGAAAAAGACATCACCTGACAGAAAAAAAAGATAGGGAGAAAAAAGACACTCTTGGCAAGCTAGCCAAGAGGCAGATTCCAGGGCTTGTCACTTAGCTGGAAGTTCCCTCCAGAGATGAATGGAGACCAGTGGGCTTCAAGCCTCAGCGCCCCTCCCCAGACCAAAGAGGTGCAGTCATGGCTTATATCCATCACCTAAGGTAATAAGACAGGTCCAGGGACAGCTCTGACAGTACATCAAAGGACAGCCAGTCTTCCTGGAAACGTTCTTCCTTACAAAGCAAGGTAGGGACTAGAGAGTGAGGTGAGGCATGAATATTCTAGACTAGAATTAGTCAGATGGCCCCCAATTCCTGTGGTCAGAATTCCAGATGATTTCTCTTAGGAGTCATACTTTTAATTAACAGGGTTGATGCTAAATAAAGGACTCTCCACTGTAGTTTTCTGAAAAGTCCATTGATGTGGAAATTGATCTTCCTTTCCCTCAGAAAGCATGCCTGACCCCTTTCCAGTCATCCATGGGTTTGTCAACCTAAATAACAATCAGAGAGAGATTCTCCTAAGAATATTTGGAGAATATCCAGGAATAGCAGAGCCCTGCCATGGAACTATGTATGCCACAGTAAACTATGAATGTATTCAAAAAGAATGAGGCAAGGGGAAGTTCTTAAATGCAAAATCAGGAGGATTACGTAAGATATTTTGAAATGATAAGCCTCAGCTACAAGGATTAATAACAAGGGTAGCACCAGTCAGAGATTGAACAGATAGTTGCTGGGCAGATGTCCTTGCACAAGTATTTCTGTGTAAGGTTGAAGTGGGCTTTGTACCAGGCTGTGGTTTTGGCAGAGTGACCTGTGAATAATTCCTATTATCAGGTTATGGGACATAGATGCATGCAAATCTTCATAACCTTCTGGCTTTATTTATTGACTTTGTGGTTCAAACTTGACCAAAAGACTCCATTTTGACTCTGACAACAGGTTCAAGCTATCATTTTGGATATTCTTAAGGAGTAAAGGAACCACTGCCTTCTCTGAAATCAACATCCAGATTTTGGAAGAATCATTCTTTTCTCCATCCCAGTTAAGGATCCATATTATTCTTCTCATAAAACAATTTTCTAAAGAGAAGTCTTTAGCCAGAACACCCTTAGATTTCAAAAAAGGAAAAAAAATGTGTGAAGACATGCCAGCAGAGTTTAAAAACTGAATCCTGCTTCACTCTCCCACAGCAACACTGAGATGCTCTTAATCTCCTTAAAGAAAAAAAAATGCAAGCAGAGGCACTGACCTATGTTCTGCACTGCCATGAAGATAAACAATAATCGGGTTCCCATCGTGAAGGGATGCTTCATACCAGCAACAGTTCTTCCCCTTGGCATCTTCTCCCCGGCAGCTGGGGACTGTGTGCCTGAAGAGGAAGGAGGTTATCAAAAACATGTACAGAGGGAGGAATTCTCCATCCTTGCCAAAATCTGAGGCCCTCATTATGGGGCACCTGTGTGTGTGTGTGTGTGTGTTTATGTATTTATATTATTTATACATTCATATATTATATTTATATTCTATTCTAGAATATTTTTAAATTTTTACCTGAGTAATATATGCACCAATTAAAATTAAAATATAATACCACAAAACATCTTATAATGAAAATCTTACTGTCCTGACCCACTGGCCCATGAACAAAGGCAACACTTTTAACCATTTACTGTTTAAATTCTCCTGAGTCTTGTACCCATTAAGCTTTCAAGATTCCAGTTCTTAGGTGCAGTCCATTGAAATAACCAAAAACAAATAGAGACAAGTAAAAGATAATAGATACTTGCCATCTGCCATTAGTTTGGCTGAAGAGAAAAAGTTAGAGAGATTTTAAAGGAAAAATCAAGTTATGTAGGAAAGAGAACTTTAACATGAAGCCAAGCTATTCTATCCATGAAATCATGTGACCTTGTGATCATAAATACCTGTGTGGTCCTGTTCCTCCATCTTGCTAAACCAATGAAAGAACCCTAAAAATGCAAATGCTGACACATGACATGTCACAGGGGACTTGCAAAACAGGTCAAGAAATGGCAAAGCTTCTGTTCTCTTGATTATTAAGGGACAGGCACCACTGCCTAAGTGAGTTGGTTCTAATGAGGACAACCACCTCACCAAACTGAGGGCCAGAGGGGAAAAAGCAAATAACAGAAAAATTTCCAAATTCCAACACTGTTAGCTGACCTGTTCCCTGCAGGATAGGAAGAAACCATGTGCACCCATATTGATTCTCAAACATTCTATGATCAGAGGTTTAAACTCAGGAAGAAGCAATATAAAACAGAGCACTGGAAACTTGTCAGCCAAGAATAAGTAGTAGAACCAAACAAGAAAATACTGAGTTAAGCATAACAGAAAAAGGCAATAGAACGTTCCTGGCTTCATCTGACAAATATTTATTGCATGCCCTTCATGTACCAAGAATTAGGCTAATCGATCAGAGCCCACCACCAAAGTCTGTCTTCTCTGCAAGCTGTGGTCTTGTAAGGAAAACAGGCATTAACCAAATAATCACACAAACATTTATTTAATAATGAGGAAAAAAAAATGTCTTCATGGGCCAGACAAGCACAGGCGGCCACCAAAGCACATACTTAAAATGGGGGCTAAGGAAAGATTTTCCTTAAAATTGTCAGTTAAAGCAAAACCCAAAAAAGATGAGTAGACAATTAGCTATGCAAAAGGAGGGCCATGCAGGAAGATGAGACAGAATGACATGCTCAGACAAAGCATATCCTGGGGAACTGTGGCTTGATGTGCCTGGAGCAGAAGACATAACAAGGGTGGTGTGGAGTAAGAAGAGGTGCTGAGCCCACAAGCCAAGGGCAACATCTGACCTCACACTCTGAAGCAAAAAATTCCTGAGAAGCAGAATTAATCAGGTCAGATTTCACTGTAAGGAGAAGGTGTTATGGAACGATTCCCAAGGAGCACCAACCCCCACGCAGACAGGTAAGGCAGCATTGCTCCCCTTTGCCCTTCTAACAGGAAAACCTGGTCCATCAAGCATCTCAGTGTCCAATCCATGTACTCACCAGATTCCCAGCATCACTCGGGGTTCAACCCTTATGTAGAAGTTCACAGTGTGAGGAATCTTTGACTCTGGTTTGTTTAAATCCACAAGAAATGGAGCTTTGTCTGGAAAATAGAAATTATTGACTACCAGAATCAATCAAATTCCAACTCTTTTAATGATAACCAAAAAAAAAAAAAAAAAAACAGGAATGAGTCTTTGTAGGCAAACTGGTTTCTAGGTTGCAAGCCACTAAATGACTTGCAAAGAGTTTATCAACTAGGGCTAGCCAGCAGACTAGTTGCAAAAAGAAACAAAACCTAAAGCTAGATTTTATAATAGCACCAGCATGGTAGCCCACAATAGAGCAAGAGAGTTTGTCCAATCCTTATCTTTGGCTCTACCTAAAAGCAGAGGAAACCTCTGATAAGGTAAGAGGGCCCAGAAGGAAACAATGAATATTCTGCCACTGAAGTAAAACCTAATCATTAGCCTAAGTCCAGAAATGATTGAGGTATACCAGGGGGCTGGTCAGTAAGAGCTAGGATTGTTACACTGACTGAAAGTACCCAGAAGACCCTTCCTCTACCTGCTCTCTTCCTTCTCCTTTCCTCCCGCTTTTTCTTTTCTTCCCCCATCCCCTACTTCTCCAAGGCATTCTTATAAGAGAGAAAAGAGAAAAAACATAATTCCATGAGCAGTTAGGTATCCATGTCAACAGCTAATTTGAAGACTGAGCTCCCGAATTGAAACCCCAGTCACAAGGCCCAGTCACAAGTGTCTTTGCCTATTCCCAACAGCTTAAAGGATTTATGCTAGCCTCCAAAAATCAATACTGAAAATAGGTTTCAGACTGTTTAAATCTAGCCACAAATTTATAATTTACAAGTCTTTTTCATTATATTATAACATTAAGGACAGTGAGTTCTTTATTTGGGGAAAATTCATGGGAAGTATACACTTACAAAAATTAAAATAAATCAGCATGTCCATCAGAGGAGGGAAAATGTGTTCTTTTAATGGTTTACTAGTAAAGCTGTTGTACAGAGCAGCAATTTTTCCTCTGAGTGTTGAACAGGAGTGTGGAAGAGATCTGCAAAATATTGGGAAACACACAAGGTTTTCAAAATCAGTCCAAGTTTGACTTGTTTTGTTTTTTTCTCCCAAAGTTCAAATCAAACTTTAGAGACTAATATTGGGCATTCCAGGTAACTCAGCATTTAAGCAAAATCCTTCACACAACTTCACACACTGTCTAAGCTGGGCCCTGAAGAGGAACCCAGTGAGGAAGACAGAGCCCTGTCTAGTCCCTGAAAAGGCCAGGGCATGACAGGGAAGGAGGGCAAGAGCTGACAAATGCACCAGGGTCAGATTTGTCCTCCGTATTGCCCCATAGAAGGCCAAAACTAGACCCCAAAGTCATTAGTAAACAAGATGTAGCCAGCTTAATAGTTTCTGTGTTCAAAAATCACATCACAACGCAGCACTACACAGGTTAGCTGTTGTTCCTACTATATAAAGCAGTGAGTGACATCATTAGATCTTCTCTCTTCTGACTGAGTCTTAGGAGGAAAAAAAAATCCAATGAGAGAACACCCCCACTTCTGAGTGACATTCCTGGAGGAGAGGCACCTGTGAGGAGCAGGGTGGGGAGCAGGTGGGTGGGACCTGGAAGAAGTGGGATGAGACCATCGGCGTCTTGCGCATTCTACTGTCCTCTATGACACAAACCATCAATGTGATGATTTGTCCATGGGGGTCACTAATTCCACTCTGTCTTGAATCACATCTCTCATGAAGGTCAAGATGGCCTCCCATTTTTGACAGATGAGGGACACAGGAGGTTAATATTATTATCTGCTTCCAGTTTTTGTCCACATCATCTATTCAATAAATCCTTTTCCTATTGTGATCTACCAACATTAAGACTGCCCAATGTAGTCACATTGTAAGGTTGGAAAGATAGAAAGCACTCTGTTCAACTGCCCTGATTTTTCTGCTACCCCAGAGGCAGTTTAGAAGATAAGTGTTACCTCTGCTTCACAAATGAGGAGTCTACAAAGCTAAAAGTCCTTCCTAACCTTGCAGGCCAAGGAATGAGTCACACATCCCCAAGTCTGCCTGACCCCTGTGATAACTACAGTGAGCTGTCACTCTCCTGCTGAGTTCAACTTGCCCTTCAGGTAGGCAAAGTGAACCCCAGGAACAAGGCCAGCCTCTGGCATAGTTCTGTTCTTAGAGACTCTTATTTTAGGATCCCCTTCTCCACATCTGCACTCTTGTCCTTTCTTGGGTCCCTACTTCCTCCCACCTTCTTTCCTCCTTGCTGTTTCTGTGTTCTCAGGAGCCCTCTGATGACAAAGTCACCAAAGAAATACCCTCTAAAATATTAATTCTCCCTCAAGTACTGAAGGGAGAAGATGGATTCCCAGGAGTTCTGAAAGAGTGGAAAAGAAATGGGCTAAGGATAGTAGATGGCTCTTCAAACACATTGCACATGGGAAACTACCTACTCATAAAATCAGCAAGAAATAAATGAAGATGACTGTTTCATAACACTGTAAAATAACCCCCCTGAGGACAGCAGGAAAAAGAGGTCATTGTTCTGATTTTAGAGATAAGAAATCAAAACCTAGGGAGACCACTTTGAGCCACAGATCAAGGCAACATGGGCACAAGGGAACACAGGTTGGCAGAGTTGTGCCTGCTCCCAGTTTGGGCTGCCTCCTGCTTGCTCTTGCCAGATTCTCTGCACTCACTGCTACCCTGCCTGTTAGTCTCCCACTAAGTTATCTTTTGAAGGTAGGCAGGGCAGTCTCCCGCTAAGTTATCTTTTGAAGGTCTGCTTGGGAAGCAGAAGCAGTGGAGGGAAATGTATTTCTTTTTTAAAGGAATAATTCATACACGACCCTTCTCTCAAATAGCTCAAGGCACTTCTGTGAGAAGCACTGCGGGAAAAGAACAGAGTGACCAGATTCCTCAGAGCATCAATAATGCAAAGGCGCTTCTTTTAAGTAGGGGGTTGTCAATTTGACTTCCCCTAGATCAGTGGGGGATCAAAAGTCACCAGTGGCTAATAGACCTTATTTGAGCAGAGGATGCAGTTTCAGCTCAATCTCTGCTACCAGCCAGCCACATCAAAAAAGCTTGGTGCCTTGGTGTTCTTTGTTTGCCCTTTGATCAGTGGTGGCTATAACCGTGAAGTATCCCACAGAGGCACGGCACCTAGATGGATAATTCTTACTGGTGAAACCTGGTGGAATCCGAGCTGATAACATTCCTACTCAGAGGTGTCTGCAAACCAGCTTTTGGGAGCCCAAATCCAACCACATTTGGTCAAACAACTATTCCAAATATGAAGACGCTTTGTACATCCTTCCTACCTGCTGATTCATGCAGCCAGCATGTGTGGATCACTGAGTACCAAGATGCATCATCCAAACCAAATCCCACCCCTACCCCTTCACACACACTCAAGTGTATCTTCTTGGTGGAAGTCTCCCAAGACAGATCTTCCCACAGTGACCTTCCCTTTCTTTCCATCCCTCCCACTAATTATAATGGGGCCTCAGTTTGACCCTATCTTGTTTTCTGATAGTTTTCTCATTATTAGCCCATCTTCCCCTCACTGTGCCAGGCATGAACCATGTGGTATGTGTGCTTCTTTTACATCTCACCTGTGTAGCACAGAGCCAAGTTCACTAAATATCTGTTGAACCACAGGTTGAAGGCTGAAAGGTGTATTTCTTTCATGAGCCATGACTTTTAGAGTTTTGGGGGAGAAAGGGAGGACTTCATTCTTTTATTCTTTATTTTGAACTACAATTGAAAAGAGATCACTGAGAGTTCTAAAAGAACAGGGTTATTATTATTATTATTATTATTATTATTATTATCATTGTATTTCATTTGTTCCTTGAACCCAGGATATAGGAAAGAGCATCACAGATAGTAGATAACCTGTGAGAAGAATGACTAAATTTATCTGCATATTACTAAGCACCCTAGAATGGGACAACTTGGGTGACACAGGCAAATAAGGAAGAAAATAACCTTTGACCTATGCCATCTTCTTTCCTGGGAATGTTTTCCATTTTTTCCAATTTAAAGATCATTTGCAATGGAGACTTACTGTAAAGGACCAACCCACCTTAAGTAGCAACTATGTCAGATGAAATTTTTGAAAAGTAAATAAATAGACTACCACTGAAAATATAATATGATTAAATGTTCTCCTTAAGCCTCTGAAAATGTGACAATAGACCTAGCACTATAAGCAGGGCCAAGCACACAGCAAGTCCTCCATGAATATTTGCTGATTTAAACCTACTTGGCTCCAAGAAACTAAAAGGATTCCAGGTGCCAGAAACAGGTCTATGCCTCGGCCTTAACATGTTTTATGTTAAATCAATAATCTGTTTCGATTAAAAAAAAAAACCACTGGTACTTTATCCTTTTAGAGATCATCTCTTGAGAGTTATTTTTTATTAATTAGTAATATAAATCATGGGGTCCCTAACTCCCAACTTCCTACTCCATTACAACAAAAGTAGGTTGCTCTCTAAGAGAATGAAAATGCAGCTTTGAATCTCTACCTAATCAATGCTCTATTAGCATGGACATTAAGTAATCAGCCATTAAGTCTACAGAAAACACAAAAGGGAGAGGTGGCCGATGCCAGCTTTCCTAGAATAACCAAATGAGGTGGGGCAGGAAGCGGAGAGTCCTATGATTGTGAAATTTGAAAAGTACAGACAGAAAATTCCAAAGGTGTCCTGCTGAGGTATGGGTTCTGCATACCTCATCAGAGAGAGCCACTCTATGATAACTGCACTAAGCTAGGGAAGGAAGAGAAGAGAAGAGATCCCCAGTGGTCATCATCACATTCCAAAGTGAAGTCTCCTGTGTCTGGATATGATTCTGGGATTTTTTTGTCATCCACACAAATTAAAAAGGAATAGAAAGAAGAAATATAAACAAAAATGCCAATATCTTACCACATCAATAAAACAACAGGAAATATACAAGTCTTCCGTGTCCAGGTCTCCAGCCAATACCTGGTTTCCATGCGAACAAGACTGGTGGTATGTTGCTAATCAATTCCAGTAACTAAAATTATTATTCAACCCATGGGAAGAAGATATATATATATATATATATATATATATATATATATATATATATATATATCCCTCTGATATACAGACATTTCCAGATTTAATGTGAGAACTTGGCACAGGCAACACCACTTTGTGATTTCAATGTACTACATAGTTTTAGCATTTGTGGAGGTGTTCTTTAAATGCACACCTGATCATTCACATTGGGGAGCCAGGCAGCAACTTTCTGACCTTTTTCCATCTACACTGACAGTTCCTTGACCTAAGAAGACCAGCAAAGATAATTGCACACAGTATATTCTTATTACCACTACTGTTAGTAGTATCAAAATCCATTTTGTATATTAGTAAAATAGATAAAAGAGATTTTGGTATAGGAACCCAACTTCTATTTCAAATCTCAACTTCAACCCCCTCCCCTCCTAAAATTTTAAGTTCTGGAGGTCAATTCTGTGAGATTCACTGGCCCAGGTAGGGGGGTCAAGACTGAGCATAAGACCATGCCAAGGAGCCCTGGGAACTTGCAGGACTCTGAAAGCCACTGAAGCCCCCTAGTGCCGCAGTGCCTGGCCAGGGGTCCGCGAAGTGGGGCTAGGGTAGGGCTTCTGTGTCAGAACCGGCGGCACGCTCGCCCTGCGCGACCTCTGTCCTGCCATAGGGGCTCCTGTGTCGCTGGCGGGGCGTACTCACCGCAGGTTCCGCAGGACCATGTTCCACCAGGTGGCCACGTAGTCGCAGGCTGGGGGCCCAGGGGCCGCGTCCGCCTCGCAGTCCTGAGAGTTCATCGCGTGCTGTGCTGTGCCCCCAACTGTCGCCACCGCCACCGCCACCGCCACCGCCTCGGGAACTGCCACCCGGAGTCGCCGCTCAGGTCCGCCCCACCCCTGCGGCGCCCACGCCTGCCCTTCTTCGAGGCGCCAGGCGGACGGCGGCGCGGGGTGCTCTGCAGCTTGGTGCTGCGGGAGGTGCTGGACCCGCCGCAGGAGCCAGGGGCCGCCTGCGAGTGGGCTTCTGCCTGGCACAGCGTGCTCCCTGCTTCCCCCATACATACACAGATACATGTTCAATAGAAACAAAAGTATCCTAAGTGAAGCTATGCAGCATTTCATTTTTATTTGATTCCCATTATACCTCCATGTGCACCCAGGAGCAAGAGGCCTGCGTGAAGTAATATTATGGCAGAACTCAAACAAACATTTAATAGGCACAGAGTAAAAAGATCTTCATATCATTACTGTAGCAAGAATTTCTTTGGCATCCTTTGGTTGAGCAATGTTTGATCTGTCCATTGGGTTATGAACTACAGTTATTCCAGTATCCAAAGATGAAATCTTTTGGTTGTTTTGTTTATTTAGCATTATAAAACAGAACTCCATTTTTGTTCACACCTTGTAATGGTTGGCACCTGGTACAGACTTGCATTGCATAATTTTCTCCTAGAAGCTGGGATTATGAGTCTACCAGAACTGCTCCAGGGAAGCCACAGGGCGCAAGTGTGGAGATAAAAGGGAAGAAAAGGGATGCAATTTGATGCCAGCCAGCATCAAGGCTTTGTCTTGGATGAAGACGCATCCTTGGTGCAGCATCACCAGAGGTGAAGTGTAATTTTCTGTGGTGCCTGCTCTGTTTGGGCAGAGGACAGAGCAGGAGACTGCTAGCCCCCAGAAGGTGGGTGCATAGGGACCCATCTGCTAGAGGATAATTGGACAATGTGGAGGAAAAGACACAATTTTCAAGAAGTGTTCTTTTTGAGAACTAGACCATTTCATAGAACTGGCCAGACAGAAGGAGATTGTGTTCACTGCCTCTTACAACCCTTCGGGGAATGTTTGTTTCCTGATTCGCATCAAGACAGAACAAGATCCATGAAGAAGGACCAGTGGAATCTCAGCCTGATTGATGAGGCAGCTGCAAGTGAGTTTTCACAGGGCTACTCCCTGCATGATGAGAAAGGTTCAAGCAGATGTCTGATTCCACTCCAGGAGTTGGTTATAAAGATGGTCTGGAATCTCACAGAACTTGTTCAGGGAAGCTCTGGATAAGACTCTAGGCCTTTCTTGCCTTATGAAAATGAAGGGACCAGAGGTGGCTAGCAGAGGGAAAAGAGAAAAGCAGCCAGAATGGCCCCAGATTCTATTTCCATCTGTTTAGATTGAGAGAATAGAAGCCTGTCTGCTAATTGAGGCCACAAAGTTGTCAACATAAGCCCAATTTCTAGGGACACCTTGAAATGATCAACCAAATCTTGGAAGCTGAAAATCACTTTCTGCCATTTTTTATAACATCATGAGAATTAAGGATCAGGAAGAGGCTTTCCCACCATAGGTAGTTTCTTTGGGGTGGAAAAGGGAAAATCAGAGAGCAGTCTCCAACATGATTGGGCAGAATCTAAGAAAAAAAAAAGTTCATTCATTTATTAAGCACCTATAGACAGAGTGTCTTTTAAATGTCAGGTACCATATTGGACTCTCTAGGGGGATACACACCAGGATCCCATCTGTAGAGAGACTAACCTTAGAATGAAGCGTGAACTAGGTTTGATTCCACATGCCTGTAATCCCAGTCACTCTGGAAGCTGGGACAAGAGGATCACAAATTCAAGGCCAGCCTCAGCAACTTAGGGAGACTCTCAGCAACTTGGTGGGAGCCTGTCTCATGATAAAAAAGAAGGACTGGGGATGTGGCGCAGTGTCAAAAAACAAACAAACAAACAGGAGAAAAGTGCCCTAAGGAAATCCAATCAGGGATTGGAGATGGAAAAGGGGAGTTAACTACAATAGAGTATGCCAGAACATTTTAGGGTAATGGAAACTGTCTTAGGCTCTGCAGTGGTTACATGACTATAAATGCTCACTGAAATTCATGAAACTGGAAATTTTTCAAGGGTGAAATGGCTGAATATGAATTTTATATCAACAAACCTGACTTTGTTTTAGTGATGCTGGGGATCAAATGCTAGGGATTGAACCCAGATCCTCACACATGCTAGGTGAACACTCTACCACTGAACTGTACTTCCAGCCCACACCTGACATTTAGAAAAGTGACCTAAGAAACATACAGTTAAACCAGGTGCAGTGGCATACACCTATATTCCCAGTGACTTGAGAGGCTGAGGCAAGAGGATCCCAAGTTGAAAGTCAGCCTCAGCAACTTATGCCCTAAGCAACTTAGTGAGACCCTATCTCAAAATTAAAAAAAAATAAATATAAAGGATTGGTAATGTAGCTCAGTGGTTAAACATCCAAAACATCCATAGATTCAATCTCTGATACAAAAAAAAAGGAAAGAAAGAAAAGAAATACACAGATAAACTACATAAATGAGCGTATCCTATGCTACACTGTGTAAATGTTTAAACAAAGTCACTGGCACAAATATATCAGAAATCAAGAATTTAGCTGTTATTTGAACTAGTAGGAAAAAAAATCTCAATTGGAAATAGGTTAATTTTGCCACCTAAAATTATTCTGTAATAAAAGAAATGGAGGATAAGAGTGATGGTCTCTCAGCTGCCACACAGCTGTGGAGGTAAACAGCTGGTGACAAAGCATTTGGACTGAAGAACCAGAAAATGACAAATTGCTAATTTTCTGTTACTTGGAGAATAATAATAGAAAATTTCTATCTATCCCCCTTGCATTTTCTTTTCCTTTGAATTCAGTTTTGCTGAGACACAATTCACATACCAAAAAATTTATCCTTTTTTGAGTATAAAACTCAGTAGTTTTACTATATTCAGGGCTGTGCATCCATCATTGTATTTAATTTTAGAACGTTTTCATCACCACAAAAAAAAAAAAAAAACCAAAAACATGCCCATTAGCAGTTACTCACCATGATTCCCTTTTGTCTGCCCTGAGCAACCACTAATCTACCTTCTCTCTCTGTGGATTTGCCTATTCTGGATATTCTATATAAATGGAATCACACAATTTGTGGTCTTTCCTGTCTGAATTTTTTTTCCCTTAGCATATTTTCAAGGTTTAACCATGTGTAACACTCCAATCCTTTTATGACTGAATATGGCCATTTGGCTTACCCATTCACCTGCTGATGAACATTTGAGTTGTTTCTACATTTTGCCTATTATAATGCTGCTGTAAGTGTACAGGTTTTGTATGGACATACATTTTCATTTCTTTTGAACACATAACTAGTAGTGAAATTTCTGGTTCATACGGGCAAATTTGTGTTAAATTTTTGAGGAGTTGCTAAAATGTTTTCCAAAATGGCTGCACTGTTATACAGCCCCACCGTGTAACGTGTGAACTACTGTCTTGCCTTTCCCCTTGTTCTGCTTTTCACCCTATCTGAGCTTCCCATGCACAAATAGGAAAAGAAAAAAAGGATCTGATGCTGTTGAGATTATACTGAAACATTTAAAATAAGTTTAAGAATAGTCATAGAAGATAGAGAATGACTCATTCGGAACATTTCTTTTTCTGTGTTAAGTTTTTTATTGTCCTTGCCTATATCAGGCCAAATTAAGACTGTTTACTCTTTTTTTTTTTTTTGCATATAACTTTTTATTCTTGTACAACATGAAAAATCAATTTATTTTTTATTTGCTCTTATTAATTATACATGACAGTATAATGTATTTTGACATATGGAGTATAACTTCCCATTCTTCTGGTTGTACATGATGTGAAGACCATTCTACTCTAAGAAAGAATGTTAGATTATTCTTGTGTGCATTTGAGAATGTTAATATGGCTTCCTTTTAGCAAAAAAAAAAAAGTGATTTCTTTGAGAAGAACAAGTGATGAGATCATGGGTTTCTTTCAGTTAATACTGAAAGGGCTCAAAAGTCCTCTTTCTTCTGAAGAAGCCTCTACATTCCAAGGCATGGCCCATGGCTTCCCTTGCTATTCCTTGGTAACGGATGGGACTCAGTTTTTCTAATATCAGTAGAAGGACTGAGCCAGGATTAAAACCCAGGGTTACCATCTCCTCTTACCTTTCTAGTTGCTCTTTTTCAAAGGTCCTCCTGCTATTCCTTAGAAGTTAGTTATTCTGGGGCTGTGGTGTAGCTCAGGGGCACAGTGTGCCCTTAGCATGCACAAGGCCCTGGGGTCCGTCCTCAGCACATGCACATGTGTGTGTGTGCACACACACATATGCACACACACATACATACACACACTAGTTATTCTCCAGGGTTCCTTTCTAGCCCTGCCTCTTTTCTTGCATTATTTATACCAGGATTTCTAAAACCATGTTTATTCATTTGGGGTGTTGTGGGATGAATACAGTAAAATATGCTCCTTTGGCTAGGACTTCAGTCTCAAAATCTTCACTTACCTAGTATTCTTTGAGAATCACCAACAGGGAATTATAGAATGAAACATTTTTCTAAATTCTTTTTCTCTCCCTACTCCTCCAAATTTGTTCCATTTGCAGAATGCCCCATCTTGAAGAATAACTTCATCATACATAGAGTTTCCTAAACTAATAACTTGCTCTTCATCCTGATTCTTCTGTTTCCTATAAATCCAGCATTTCCTCTAGACAGAATTGCTATTATATCTTGATGTACTATTTCTTTGAAAAATATTTACCAAGCACTTTATACATAGTATCTAACTTGGAATCTCACACTCTAGTTGCACAGAAAGGACTTACAGATGTGAAAAGCTACACAACAACCTATGAGTTATCACTAGGTAATAAATAAACATGTTACAAATAATACATATTACCACAGGCTCAATAGGAAACACCTCTGAAGGCTGAAGAGGTCAGGTAAGGATCCCAGGAAGGAACCGTTCTGTTGCTTAGAAACAGCCTCAGAGATAGAAGATAATTCAAAATGGCTTTCCTAAGAGACCTACAGAATGTCAAAATTGGAAGATATACAAGCAATCATTTACTCTTGTCTTAACACAAAGGAAACTGAGACTCAAACCAACTGATGAAAGATGAGTCCCATTCATTCAGTACTTATTGAGTGCCCACTATATGCAAGGTTCAGCATGGGCTGCACTCATTCAGCAGAGCAAGCAAGATGAGACTGATCATCAAAGAGCATCAGAACCTGGCGCAAGAAAGTAACCTGCTGACAAAACATCCCCAAGAGCAGGACAATGACAGAATGGTGTGGGGCCCAACAGGTGATTGTAAACTGGGTTTCTAGTTCTTCAGCTTACCCTCAAAAATAGCAGGGCTGGGGTTGTAGTTCAGGAGGGGCTGGGGTTGTAGCACTTGCCCAGCATGTGTAAGGCACTGGGTTCGATTCTCAGCACAATATGTAAATAAATAAAATAAAGGTCCATCGACAACTAAAAAAAAAAAAAAAATAGGAAAAAAAAAGAGTCTACCTAGCTATTTAAAAAAATAGCAGAATTAAAATAGTTCCATCACAGGTTAGATAGGCACTAATTGTTTCTGCTTCCTGAATCATCAGGGAGGAAGAATTTACCACCACCTACGGTGTCCAGTCATATGGCACCTGGATATACAGATATCCAGGTAGGAAATTCTGAAGCAATCTTTGTAGTATTTGCTCTAGGGAAGGTGACGCATGCCTGGATTTTTGTGAGGTGGAACTTTGGAGTTGATTTTAGGACAATATGAACAGGGAGATAGGGAGAGTTGCACCATCAAGAATTATTATTATTTTTTTTTTACTTCTACTTGAATGTGTGTGTGTGTGTTATTTGTCTAATAAATCCAAAGTAAAGTCATTTCTGTAGTCTGCAGGCCAGCTTTAGAGTAAATAATGACCTGGGGCTTTTTACCCCAGAGGGAGTTAAACAGGAAAAGCTAAAATATTAGGTAAGGATATGAAAAAAAAATGTCTTCCTGAAAATGAAAGCACACACATGAAGAAATTGCAAAGACAGGAAAAAAGTCACAGCTGGGGATGAAGTAAACAGGAACTGGCTGTTCGGTCTCAGGAGACTAAAGGATTCCAGTTCTGAGCTTTCTGAATGCCTGACATCAGTTTGAATTAAGCTATTCCCCATTGTTTATAAAATCTCCAAAGACATTTCCAAAAGGGGCCTCACTCCCTTGGTTCCCCTGTTCATGCCTGAGTGTACATCCAACACAGCTTGAAATTCATGTATGTTTTCATCTTCGCCTTTAGTTTTTAAACAAGCAGGGAGAGACCCCAGGGGACTTCTACAGTGGACAGCCTGGGCCATGATGTCAGGTAGCCTGAGGCGGGTCTTCGATCTTCACCCCACTTAGCCTTGCTTGCATGAAACACCTGCCCCTAGAGAGCAGGTTTAAAATAATAATATGTTGTGTGAAATGCGATCGTAGATCTGAAAGCTCTTCTTTGAAGTTAAAAAAATTAGCTTACATATTATTTATTAATGAATATATTTGATACTGTCTTTGTCAGGCTCCTCCTAGGTATATTGGTATTCCTTCATTTAAAGGACAACCATCGACATATGGCTTGTAGACCAGCATGGAAGTCTAATTACTAATAAATACTAATATGAAAACATACCTGGGAGTTCATGCAATTATTTTCTTCTGCTTCACTCCTACCAAAAGGAATTAAAAATTGATATCACAGGAGACTCCCTTCCTTCCTTACACTGTGAGAGACAAAGGAATGTGTGGGGGTAGGGTAGAGGTGGAGGATGCTCTTCCCTCTCCTGCCTGCTAAATGTCAAAGAGGGTAAGAACTCTCCACGGAGTCCTCCCAACACAGCAATCAGAAATTATTTAGCAAACACCAGATCATTAATCCAGAGGGAAATGTTGAATAGCACTGTGAGGCGACTGGTTGAACAATGTGCAGGGGGTAAGGTACTGGGGATTGAAGCCAGGGGTGATTTACCACTAAGCTATGTCCCCATTCCTTTTTTATTTATTTTTTTTTTATTTTAAGACAGGGTCTCACTAAGTTGCCAAGGCTGGCCTTGAACTTTCAGTCCTTCTACCTCAGCCTCCAGAGTCTCTGGGATTGTAGGCTTATACTACTGTGCCCTGCTTAGTTAAACAAGTTTTAAGCAAAAGGGCTATAGTGGATCACATGCAATCCTATAGTCTTGCCCTATATAAGTTGGGATTCCTTTTTTGTGTTTTGTATTACTTACTAAGTTAGGAACAAAATTTCACACATCTAGTCCATGTGTATCCCCAGCACCTAGCATGATGTCTGGCACAAAGTAGGCACTGGGTAAATATTTTGTAAACTGAATGCATAATTGAAAAACTTGAATTTATCCAGCAGCCAGTCAGTACCACAAGTTCCTGTCTCATACATACATTCTGTACTGGTCTCTCTGTCCATCCTGTAGAATTCAGAACTACAAGATGAGAGCAAGGAAGAGCCCAGGCCTCACAGATGATCTGTAAGGTGTGCTGTGGAGGCTGGTTGTGAAGTTCACTGAGCCGTTCTCACTCCCACCCACCCAGAACCAAGTTCCACGTTCAGTGCAGCCATCCCACCCTGTGTAAATGAGGGATCTCTCCCTTCCCCGCCCTTTACCCACCTAAAGATGAGACAGATGCTCCTTCTCCAATGCAATGCTACTTAACAAGATGGGGGGATCTTTTATCATGCCAGGCACTAGAGAGGACAGAGGGAATATAAGACATGAGCCCTGATGTCAGGGAGACCATTCTTCATTCTTCATTTATTCTACAAACATAGATTCAGTGTATATGCTAAATATTGTTCTAAGTCCTGGGGTTTCAAAGTTGACCAAGACTTCCCTGCTCTTGTGATGCTGACATTTTAGAGAAGGTAGACAAAAAAAAAAAAAAAAAAAAACTACGCAAACCAATAATACTAAGTCAGGTGCTAAAAAAGCTAAATCAGATAATAGAGATACTGTTGTAACTGAGATCTTAAACAGGAGTTAAACAGGAAAAGCTAAAATATTAGGTAAGGATATGAAAAAAAAAATGTCTTGAGGGTAGAGAAGGAGCCAGAGAGAATAGGAAGGATTATGAATATGAAGTGTCCAAGACCCAGAAAGAAGGTTGGTGTGACCGAAGCTTTGGAACCCTTAGAAAGAGACAAAAGAGACAAGATCAGAGAAGTAGGCAGGGTCCATTCAAGGTCATGTCCTTGTACTCAGAGAGTGACCTGACTACCTCACAAAACTGCTAAGAAGGTGGAGAAGGAAAAAAAGAAGGAGAGATGTTCATTTTCTTTAAGCTGCTGTTATTCTGATTTCTTAGTTATTTATAGCTGAATTTAATTCTAATCCTCACTTTATGCTATATTATTTCTTTCAATAAAACTATACATGTCCCACAATCTTTGAGACTAATTGTGGGAGACCAACCTCACACGTGACCGAGTCACAATCCCCAGCTGCAGTGCTGAGGCGCTCAGTCACAGAAATGTAGCAGAGCTTTCCCCACCCTTCTTGGGTTCGAGGGATGGTGTCTGGGTGCATGGGTGTGTCTTGCTACAGCCCCATGGGTGAAGCTACGCTCACCTGTTCCTTTATAATATAACCCCTTGCCCTGTTTAGGATAGAATCTTCCATGGAAGTGCCTTGTGTGTGTCCCCTTCTCTTACTGTGCCCTTGGGGTGTGGCCTACCCAGGTGTCAGTCAACCTGTTGACAGTGGACATCATGAAGATAGACTCAGCCCCCTGAAACCTGACCCCTTGCCTCACTTGAATAGCTTCTCCTCAATAAAAGGGGTCAGAGGGTGTGTGTGCTCTCTTTCTCTCTCTTCCTGCAGACCATTAAGGTCAGAGGAGCCGTCACAGCGACCCCAAAGGAAAAGGTATTTGTGTCTCTTGTGTGGTTATTTTGCACAGCCCAGTCAGTCCAGTTTACCTGGAGTGACCTCTGAGCCTTTTAGTCGCGAGAACAGAAACCTGGCAACTAGTCAACAATCTAAGCAGGTAAACTATATCCTGTAGCTCCAAGTGCTTGTCCGAGTCCTGATCTTCCTCCCTCCTCACAGACACACAGCAATATAAGCAGCATGGTCCTGGATAGATGGGAGACTGGCCACAGCCAGGTTCATGGCAAAGAAAAAAGGCACAAGGCTAAAGATGGGTTTGGGCTCCAGGATGGCTGCTTCTGAGAGCACAGAGAGAAATGGACCTCCGAGCCTGAGTAGCCAAACTGGAACACTTAGGGGCACTGGCCCCTGCTCTGTAACTTCTAAAATTGTTCAACAACAACAGGGTCCCTGTGTTGTTGATGAGACTTCTACCTAGACTAATTAAGCTCTTCAAACAGGTTGCTATTCTTAGACGATGCCTATTGTTTACAAAGTTGAAGGACTGAACTGGGGTTATAGCTCAATGGTAGATCACTTGCTTAGCATGTGTGAGGCACTGGGTTCAATTCTCAGCATCACATATAAATAAATAAAATAAAGGTCTATCAACAATTAAAAAAGTATTTAAAAAAAAAAGTTGAAGGACTGACGAAGTGAATTCTTTCCAATAGGCAGTTTCATCATCATCCACCACTCCCAGAATCACCTCAAATAAACATACCACTGAAAATAGTAAGCTTAATGAAAATGTAACCTCAAGATATTCCCTTCAGCCCTGACATCTGGTCAGATAATTACCCTGAAGCTCCTCCTATGTAGAAATTCCTGAAACCCTGCTGTACAAATTCTCAGCTGCCTTTGCAGAGACATTGATAGATGCCTCATCTCCCAAGGATAAATGGCTATAGCTGCTCTTAACCTGGAATATTACTAGAAATTCAGAGAATACTTTGGTCAGGCCAATTTAAATAGCCCAGAAATACTGACTCACACTCAGTGTGTGTCCCATAATCCCTGCCTTACCTTCCAGGGTGATAAATTTGGTTTTGACCTAGTTCACAGGAGCCTGTGTGGGCACTGACTTTGACCAGACTTACTTTGATTTCTATGGTAGGAGGTGAAGCCTGAGCCCTCTCCCTAAGAGCAATTTTTGAACTGAACAGCAAGGACCAA
This sequence comes from Marmota flaviventris, assembly GCF_047511675.1. NCBI lineage: Eukaryota > Metazoa > Chordata > Mammalia > Rodentia > Sciuridae > Marmota > Marmota flaviventris. The sequence goes on along the minus strand of NC_092499.1, from coordinate 61,679,874 downwards.
TAAGATCCATAGAGAAACACTCAGACTTTAGCTTATGACTATGGGAGGTGCCAAACAAATGTAGAAGATTCTGGAGTGAGTATTGAGAACAGGTAACCATTTCCTCCATGCAGGTAACATTGAAGAGGAGACTCCTGCATCCTTTTTGCATAAGGGAGCAGGCCCCTTGATACATTCAGTACAGAGGCATTTTCCATATGCCACTGAAGATTACATTGATATTCTATTTGGTCCCCAGTTCTATGAAGCCAGAAGCAACTCACAGAAATTCATGGATGGTTAAGAAATAGAAAGATTTGGTGTTTAATAGAGACATCTATTTTCCATCAAAACTGAAGTTTAGTACGCTCACCAAAGTTACAGGTGAACACAAGGAGGTTGTGCTTTGATGAGTATTCAGGTCATGTATCAGAATTATTTCACATTGTAAACCCTTTATTCAAACTTTCAATCACCCTAAACATAAGATTTTAATTGAATGCTATAAAATAAAAATGTAAGGCATATGGTTTGTCAGGAATGGGGTATCGTTAGTAGAACTCACTTTGCTAGTATAATCATAACCACTATTTCTAAGGGTTAAACTTACCCTTTCAACAAAGGCACAATCAATTGGGCACAATAGAATGAGGTCTTCTAAAATGAAAGACTTACTGAAAATTTACCTGAATTATCAAGCTTTCACTAGCAAGCCAAAACACTGTTTTGATTCTATACTGTTTATTTTCATGGGAGCTAATAGACTGATGGGGGGCTTTGCACAATTAATTTGCAAAGCATAAAATTAAGGACGAATTCTGTGATTTTTCAGATCTGACACTTGGGGGCAGCAGTGAGCCAGTAAGGCACGTAGACAATAGTGATTCCATTGAGCGAGAAAGTTTGTATCTAGAAATTGAAATGATGGTTAGCTGTTCAAAATCATTTGTAACATTTTAAATTTTTTTAAATTAAATGTTAGAAGATTTCACTCTTCTAGCATGTGTTTTCTGCTCTGCATTAATGCTTAATTCCCAGATTTCACTGATTTTTTTTTTCTGTTGACAATTTTATTTTTTAATTCATTGTGCATTTTGATCTTTATAAAGCTGAGAAACTTCTTCCTGAGCAGTCCAACCTGAAGCTCAGGAAGCAGAAGTAGGATATTCCAACCCAGGGGCACAGAAAGCAAGCTCTGTGCAGCACAGTAGGTAACAACGACAGCCTTTGTGGAGAATCCACTTAATAGGTGCTGAGAAGATTGTTCCACAAGTCGGTCTCCCAGGGCTTCTTTTATAAAGTGAGGGAACACAGGGACACTCCCTCTTGCTCCCCAAAGACGGATCCGTTTCATTCCTGCCTATCTGAAAACTGCTTTTCTGGCTTAACACTGCAGATCTCCCACCTTGGAAGAAAAAGATGGGCCCATCCCTGGTTTTGCTTTCACTGCTGGCAAAGGTTTTATAAACAAAGGTACCACAGCCAATTAGTCATTAGATCCCAAAATGAGGCAGCAGCCAAGTCAGGGACAGAGGGATAGGGATGGAAGGGAGTGTTTACTGAGGGCTGCTGGGGAATGACACTCTGGAAGAAGGCTGGGAGGTTGGAGGTTCACTCTCCACGTGGCCCCAAAACAGCCCTGCTGGCTGCACCTGCTCCACAAGAGAGCCTTTGTGAGGTTGTCAGACTTGGTTTCATTTTTAGGCTCAGCCCCAGCTGCCCTCCTGCTTTAGACTTTCCTTTCACACAGCTGTTGCTGCTGCTTTCCAATGCTCCAGGGTACAGGTGCTGGGCTTCCCTTTGCCTTTGTCTGCCTGGACAAATAGGAAGAGAGAGGGGGTAGGGAGGATGTGTGGGACTGAGTTCTTCCTCAGCAACTGACAACTCCTAAGCACTGTTGCACCCTGCAGCAGGTCGCCCTGCAGCAGGTCCCTCTCTCCAGTTCCACCAAGGACCTCCAATCCAGATATTGAAAACCAGTTCAGAGCCCGCAGGATTGGTAGCTTTGTGGTATCAAGTGGGCATTTTACAGGGCACTGGCCCATTGAATGACCAGGAAGGAGGCTTAGAGCCCAGAGACACACTTCAATGCCATACCTCTACACCATAGACCCTCTCTGAAAAAAAAAAGGGGTTTCCTCCTATGTTATTTTAGGAAATTTCTTTCTTCAACTTAAGAAAAAAAAATTACTCTTTTATGGTAACATTTCCATCCAGTTTGACTCTCTAGACAAGTCTTGGAAAAATTTTACATTTCCAATTTTTTTTTTTTAAAGCACAGCAGGGCCCTTCCTGAATGTGTGACTTTAAAGCACCTCATGTATATTTTAAAATCTGCACTGAAGACAGGCACAGTGGCACACACCTGTACTCCTAGCAACTTGGGAGACTGAGCCAGAAGGATCTCAAGTTTGAGGCCAGCGTGGGCAAGGTAGCAAGACCCTGTCTCAGAATAAAGAATTAAAAGATCTGGATAGTAGCCCAGTGGTGGAATGCCCCTGGGTTCAATCTCCAGTACAACAAAAAATAAATAAGTAAATAAATAAAATAAAATCTGCACTGAAATGGAGGTTACCTGTAGGGAGTAGGACTGGGGGAATGAGGCAGTTTTGGTTTTTTTCTTTTCTACCTTTTTGTATTATTTAATCCTTTCTCAACAAATGAACATGTTTTAATAATGTGCAAAAGAAAGGAAAGGGGGCAGCTCTAACCAGTGAAAGCCACTGCCATATTGGACACACCTAAGACAGGACTCAATATAGCAGGTGGGGTTTTTTTTTTTGTCTTCTGTTCTTAATTTATTTAAATTAATCTTCCAACTGTTGTAGTTTCCAGGGCTAAAAGACTTTGAAATGGCCATGGTGTCCCCAGACTCAAGAATTATCCTGGAAAGGACTCTACAAACAGGACCACTCAGAGAAACAGTAAGATAGGTCCATACAATACCTTGAAAAGCCAATTGGCAGGCAAGTGAAAGAGAACTGGCTACTCTTTATTTTATTTATTTATTTTTGGTGCCACAGATTGACATGAGAGGCACTTAAAGACTGAGCCACGTCCCCCAGCCCTTTTTTTTTTTTTTTTTTTTTTTTGAGACAGGGTCATGCTAAGTTGCTTAGGGCCTCCTTAAGTTGCTAAGGCTGACTTTGAACTTCCAATGCTCCTTCCTCAGCCTCCCACCCCCACCCCCAGCTGCTGGGATAACAGGACTGCATCACCCAGCTACTCTTTATTTTTATTAACACTTTGTCCTTTGATCTGTGTTCTCTCTTTTTACTTAGCCTCGGCTACATAGTATTTGTGCTGTCCCCATCCCAAATTTTTACATTGAAATCCTAACTCCCAAGGTGGTGATGTTAGGAGGTAAGGCTTTCCAGAAAGTGAGTCCCTCGTGAAAGGGCTAGGAGCCCTTGTAGGAAAGAAAGGCTGGAGGGAGCTTGTTGTCCCCTCCTCCATGTGAGAACACAAAGAGATGGCACCATCTGTAAGAAACCCAGCCCGTACCTGACATTCACCTTGATCTTGGACTTTCCTGGCTCCAAGATTATGAGAAGTAAATTTCTGTTGTTTGTAAATCATCCCATTTATGTATTTTGTTACATCAGCCTGAATGAATTAAGACAAATAAGTGCCTTGTGCCTGGCTCCTGGCAGCTTTGGGATTACAAAGAAAATGAGGGAGGCACAGTCCCTGTCTGGAGGGACCACACATGCTTGTACCAGACACAGGTAAGCAATGAACTTGTGGAAAGATGATCTGGCAGGCTGTGGGTGATGGAGCCCAGAAAAGGCAGTCAGCCCAGCCCAGCCCAGCCCAGGTCACAGGAGGTTCTTGGGAGGACTAGATGCCTGCATCTTAAAGGGCCCATTAGCCAAGCAGAGAACAGGAAAAAGGCTCTTCCCCACAAAGGGAAATAGGAAGCAATATCAAGGCCCCTCTGCCAGTGGGATTTCTACACATCCCAGCTCTGCCCTGAACATTTCACACATGGCCTGCCACTTAATTCTCATGGCCCCATGGGACAGGTGCTTTTATTACTCCCGTTCTTGAAGCTGAGGTCCCTGAGGCACAAGGGTTCAGTGATGATTTCAAGGCCATGTAGTGAGCAGGTGGGGGAGCCAGGATTTGAATGGAGGTACTCTGGCTCCAGAGTCCTTGATTCTAACCCCAGATTATCCTGCAGTTTGGGTAACTCAGGAAGTATAGATGGCTGGAGCACAGAGTTGCAGGAGATGGTTAGAAAGGAATCTTCATGCTAAGGAGTCTAAATTTTATCCTGAAAACAGTGAGAGGTTTGAAAACAAAGGTGTGGTCTGATCAGATCTGGCTGCAGGATGGACGTGTGCCTTTGGAAGGATTTGTGGGGCTGATCTAGTACAGTGTAAGGAAGCCATTGTAGCGATTGTATCAAGAAAGGAGGCTGCAAAGACGGGTGAAGAGGAAGACGGATCTGAGCTTAGTTGAGATGAAGCTAGAGCCGTGACTCAGAAAAATCCAGACCCTGCTATAAGAATTGGCGTCAAAAGGCATAAGGAGCCATGACACCAAAAAAGTGGCAGTCAGAGCCCAGATTGCACAAAGTGCAATTTACTGGGGACTTTGAGACAGAAGTGTATCTTGGGCAGCAGTGAGACAGAAGGGTCCTTGTGCCCCAAAGCAGGAGGAAGTAGTCTGTAAAAGTTGCTAAGTTACATAAAACTGAGCCATGGACAACTGGAATGTACACGAGTTTTCTTAAAAACTATTAGCATGTCCAACATCAGTTAAGAACATCTGAACATCAGTGACTAGCACAGCATGCTCAGCTACCTTAATGACTTCGTCCTGTAAGGTTTGTAATATGTGCCAGGGTCACTTGGTGGGCAAGATGGCTGCAGTTGTGTCAGGTTGGATCCATCATTATAGACAGACTGTGGAGAGGGCAGCCTGATGCTTGGTGGCATCTGGAGTAGGTGACTGTGCAGAGGGTGGCTTTTCTCAGGTACACTGGGAACACTGGAATAAGAGCAGGTTTAGAAGAAAGGGGAGTACTCAATTCAGGTGCCTATGGGAACTCCCCATGGAGATAAAGACCTTAATTAGGTCAATGGAATTGAAAAGAAGAGGCAAGTGTCAGGTTATTTTAAAGCAGGTGTTCTTCACCTGGATAGACACAGGAGGTCTGTAAACTTGAATGGGAAAAATATTCTATCTCTGTTTTCACTTTCCTGCTACTAAAGCTTATCATTTCCTTACATTATTAATGTAAGAAAACTATAATAGTAATGTTAGCAATATCTATGACTTTACCATCAATAGAAACCACAGACTTTTCATGTTATTTTTCATATCATATTTCAGTTGTTGCAATTGTCTGCAAGTATCAATTGTGTTCATCGCTACTTTAAAATGCTGGCAATGAGATCTGGCACTCAATCTGAGCAGTTTCCTTCTTCGTTAGCACCTTACTACCTGTATCAACATAATTTTGAAAACTGTATTTTTTAAAATGGCATCCTTTGTAATCCTTTGTTTTATTTTATGAATTAAAAAGCATTATTCTGAAAAGCAGTACAAAGTCTTCATCAGACTGCTGAATGTTTTAATGATTTAAAAAAGGGATTAGACTGGAGTTGTAGCTCAGTGCTAGAGCACTTGCCTAGCATGTGCAAGGCACTGGATTCGATCCTCAGCATACATACATACTATATATGTATAAATAAATACATATATAGTACATACATACATACACAAAAAATCCAGATGCAGTGGTGCACACCTGTAACCCCAGCAGCTTGGGAGGCTGAGACAGGAGGATCGTGAGTTCAAAGCCAGCTTCAGCAATGGTGGGGCACTTAGCAACTCAGTAAAATACCAACTAGGGCTGGAGAGGTGGCTCAGTGGTTGAGTGCCCCTGAGTTCAATCCCTGGTACCGCCCCCCCCCCCAAAAAAAAGGTTAAGAACATCTGACTTAAGGTAAAATAAATTACACCTGTTGTTGATTGGAAATAAGGGGTAAGGGATCAAAAGGAGGAAAACTAGAAGACTCCAAGAACAGCTGGCTAAATGACATAGTGATTGATGGCAACAGGTTTCACCATAGAGAACAAAGAGGGAGCAGAAGTTTGGAGAGGATAGTGATGAGCTCATTTGTGGAGATGTCATGTATGAAGCTCACAGGACAAGCACTTGGAGCTCTCCAGTGGAATGCTGGCAGTGTGGCCACAAGCTGGGCGAGGAGCAACCACAAGCAGAGAAATCTCATTTCAGAGACATGGACTTGTTACAAAGTAAACAAGCATATCCAGGAAGAGCAATGCAAAGTGGGGTGAAGAAGAGAGAGCTAATCTGTGGGCACCTATCCAAGGAAACTTCCAGGGAGAGTTAGTGGCCAAAAGGACACCTATTAAGTCATCAGAGGGGAGGCAGGAGAGAGAGCAGAAGTGGCATCATGGAAACCAGGGACAGTATTGTCAACATTGTCAGATGCACACTAGAAAAAACAAATCAGAAGAGGACTATCTGAGACCCCAGAGTCGGCAGGCATGATTCTAGAGGACAGTCCCGCAAAGCTGTCAGAAAACAAATCCCAGTGAATTGAGTTAATTGGAAGAAAGAAAGTGCAGGCCTTGAGTATGGGCTACTCTTTTGAGATATATCATGGGTGGGAAAGGGTGGCATGTACAGTAGTGTCAGCTACTCCAGAGGCTGAGAAGATCACTTGAGCCCAGGAGCCTGAGACCAGGCTGGTGACACATACGGGGTGGGGGTAGGGGAGAGAAAGGGATACAGCATAAGAAACAATTGAAAAAAGATATAATGGTGGGAGAGTGGGAAGCAGATCAGGAAACCTCTAAAATGAAGTAGGCAGTAAGCCAGGAGGGCAGAATGAGGACTGGCCTTAGGGTCATGCTTATGATCCAACAGCCAGCCTGTGGTCAGTGGAAAGAGTCTTCCTAGAGAGAGCTGGTTGGGTGGGAAGGGGGCAGGAACCCCGAAGGCACAAGTGGAGAGAGGAATAGGGCCATCTATTCCTCTTTTGGGGAGGAACCAGGGATTGAGCCCAGGGACACTTAACAACAGAGCGACAACCCCAGCCCTTTTTATTTTATTTTATTTTAATGATTTTTAAAAATACCTTCATTTTTTATTTATTTATTTTTATGTGGTGCTAAGGATCGAACTCAGGGCCACACACATGCAAGGCCAGTGCTCTACCACTGAGCCACAACCTCAGTCCCCCTTCTTATTTTTTTACTTTGAAGATAGGGCCTTACTAAGTTGCTGAGGCTAGCATTGAAATTGCAATTCTGGAGGAGGTGGGGCAGGGGGTGAGTCTGGGGTTGTGGCTCAGCAGGTTGAGTGCTCATCTAGCACATGCGAGGTGCTGGGTTCGATCCTCAGCACCACATAAAAATAAATAAATAAAATAAAGGTATTGTGTCCAACTTCAACTAAAAATAAAGATTAAAAAAAGAGAAATTGTGATCCTCCTACCTCAGCCTCCAGAGTTGCTGGGATTATAGGAGTGCACCACCACACCCAGATGCCTGTTCCTCTTTGATAAGGGATTTTAGGTGGACTTGAACATGTAGTTAAGCTTAAATGAGAAGAAAAGAAACACAGGAGATCCTGCCTTGTTCTTGTTTCCTCCACACAGAGGGGAGTTAGCGCTTTGGGTCACGACATGTATGCTGTTTGGGAAGATGGCCTGTTTAAGAAAAAGAACACAAAATTAACCAAATCAAAATTAGGAACAAAGTATTTATTTAGAATTAGAAAGGGAACACACCAATAATATTTTTAAAGGCAGACAAATACCACAAACCTTATAACAGTCAGAAAATAATGTAAGATTTATATTTACAAATTGACATGCTTCTACATTATTTTGTTTTTCCTGCAGTTTTGACTGTCTAATCATTCCTTAATAACAATAATTTGTTAATATTTTTCTAATGAGAGACAAGAAAGCTAATTCAGTATTTCTTCCAATGTGATTGCTTGAAGTTTATTTTGAATATTGATGGCTGAGAGGCATTGAGCTTGCAGCTTCAAACACAAACCTTGCAAACCTTTCTGCTTGTAGTATGACACAGGTTTCTGCTCACACAGACATTACAATTCTATCTCATGTGATTCTCATTTTCAAAAAAACAGTAAAATGCTTATGATGCATATCTTAGCTGAAACTGCTGTAACAAAACACCACAGGACTGGTCGTTTGAACAACATATTTATTTCTCACAGTTCTGGAAGCTAGAAGATCTAGGGTCAGGATGGGGTTCTAGTGAGGGCTGTCTTCCTGGCTTGCATCAGGTACAGGTGCCTTCTTGCTGTTTTTTCCTATGGAGGGGAGACGGAGAAAGAAGGCCGTGGGGCACGAGCTCTCTGATCTCTTTTTAGTAAGGCAGAGGGGACACCTTATAACCTTTTCTAAACTTCATTACCTCCTAAAGGCAAATCACCCCCAAATTCCATCACAATGGGGGTTAGGATTTCAACTTATGAATGTGGAAGGTACACAGACATTCAGCACCTAACAATGCACTTATAATTGTTGTCAATGCTGCATTATCTGGTTTGTTCTTAAGAGGGAGAGACTTCTGCTTTGACTGTGGCCTGAGAACCACATCCTCCTCTTCTTTCAAACATCTGAGAACGTTTCTGCATGTTTCGAGACCTGCTTTCTCCTCTACCCTCACGCCTCTGCTGCCAGGCTCCACAGGACACAGTCGCATCCCTGTGTCTGACCCTGCACCTATGGCTCAGAGGGTGGTAGGAGTCCTGGGAACTGCTTCAACACCAGCATAACAAGAAGTAACTGAAAGGGAGATGAACAAAAAACTCGAACATTCCCTGCTAAACCCAAACTAAGTGTTTCCCCAACTTAACTTCCTCTTAGCTGGATTCCCAAATGCCCTCAGCATTAGCCAACACAAGGAAACAGATGGAAACAGATGGCATCTTAACCAATGTGATTAAAAGGTCTCACTTTTTTAAAGGTGACGAAAGCACCCTGTGAACACACTGGTAGGGGCTCTCTCAGGGCCTGGAAGGGGCTGGGCAAGTGGTGGGCTGCACCTTCGTGGTGAATCTCCCTCCACCTCTGGTGCTGGGCTGTGAATGTGGGGGCCTGATAAAGCTACTATATAGAATAAAGGAATTGAGAATTACAATAGGGCCTGCCAGGGGAAATGCTTTGTGTGTATTAAGTCATTTAATCCTTACAGCACCCCCGCTATGGTTTGAATATAGATTGTCCCTAAGGTTCATGTGCTAGAAATTTAGTCCCCAATGTAATGATATTGAGAGATGTTAAATCTTTTAGAAGTGAGGCCTGGTAGAAGGTGATTGGGGCATGATACCTCCATCCTCAGAATGAATTAATGTAGTTCTATAACCAGATTCCTTCCTGAGAGAGTGGTTGAATAAAAGAGTGAGCCTGGCCCCTGCCTAGATTCTGCCTTCTCACTCATACAGATGCCTCTTCTGCACATTGAGTTCCCATACCACTTCTCTACCGTGTTATCAAACAGCCAGGTGTCCTGATCAGATATCAGCACTATGCTCTTTGGACTTTGCAGCCACTAGATTTATCAGTAAAATAAACCTCTTTATAAATGACCCAGAGTCAGGTATTTTGTTACATCAACACAAAACAAACCCTATGATGTTGGTGCTATGATAATCTTTATTTCACATATAGTGAAGGTAAGGTGCTTAAGCAGGGATTAGAATCCAGGCAATCTGGTTCATGCATGCCCCTAGAACCAGCCCCCACAGCCTCTGCCTCCCCTCCAGACTCTGCACCTTCTATTATAGTACAGTTGTCCTCCAGTATCTTCAGGGGATAGTTTCCAGAAACGCCTATGGATACAAATATAAAAATCTGCAGATGTTCAAGTCCCTTATATAAATGGCATAGTATTTGCATAGAGCCTACACAAATCCTCCCATGTTCTTTGAAGTATCTCTAGATTACTCATAATACCATTGCAATGTAAATGCTACATAAAGAGTTGTATTGTGTAGGGGATGATGACATGAAAAATGTCTGTACATGTCTATTACAGATGCAATCATCATATGTTGAACTGCATAGTCCAGAATCCTTGGTTGGTTGAATCCATGGATGTGGAACCTGTGAATATGAGAGCCAACTGTGTGCAATTTGCTATTTTGCTTATTTTCCATGCCTTGTTTCCAATAATATAGACTCTGTGAGTACAGAGCTGTTTGTTTTGCTCACTGCTATGTTGCTAATGCCTGAAACAGTGCTTGGCACATAGTATGCCTTCTGTGATTATCTTGAATTATTTAATACTCCTCACAGGAAATAATCTATTTGGAAGACTGTATTTTAGTCAGCTTTTTTTTGCCACTGTGGTCAAAAGACCTGGCAAGAACAATTTTAGAGGAGGAAAAGTTTATTTGACCCTCCTGGTTTCAGAGTCTTAGTCCTTCAATGGTCAATTCCATATCTCAGCCCAAGGTGAGGCAGAACATAATGGCAGAGGAAAGCAGCTCAGGACACAGCAAGCACAGAATGAGTTCTGCTCACCAAGGACAGAATATAAACCCTAAAGGCCTGCCCACAGTAATCTATCTCCTCTAGCCACACCCTACCTGCCTAGAGTTACCAGGCAGTTAATCCATATTAGTGGATTAATCCACTGATTTGGTTAAGACTCTCATAACTCATTTATTTTATCTCTGAAAATTCTTGCATTATCTAACACATGAGCTTTTGGGGAACACCCATATCTAAACCATGACAGACTGCAAAAGAAAATGAAAGTAAGAGGGAGGAAACACACACACAAGTGGGGAAAATTTGGCTCATGTAATACTCAATAAAAGATGAACTTTTAAAACATTTCGATAAAATAGTTAGCTTCATCCTTAGTGTTGGTGACTTATAGTCCCATGTGTCTCAGACCAGGTAAATTGTTCAGAGAACCAACTAAGAATACTTAAAGAATTTCAGATGGTCTTGAAGTTCAACTAAAGTTTGAAATTCAAAATTCGAGTTAGCCTCTGACTACAGGATTGTGTGATTTTCTCCAGTAACATAACCCCAAGGAAAGCAGGAAGGTCAATGGATCCAAGGTTGAGGATCTATTGGTTGAGCAAGTCACAGAGGGTAAGGGCGTGCTTCTAATGATAAGACTGTCCTAAAAGTGTCCTTAAGGCCAAAAGCACCAGGGGCTATGACATGGGAAGGTTGAAGGTCAGATGCCTTGGAAAGATTGAAGATTTATAGGATGAAGTGCAGGGGGAAAGAGGGGTAGGGAGTTGAGCGCAGAGTGGAATTTCAAAGTTCAGCATTTCAGAGGTCAGTGAAGCAGTTCTAGGTGATGATGAGCTCTTGTAACAAGATAGGAGACATTGATAGCAAGAGAGCAGAATTAAGATAAGTCATGAGACAGGAGAAAACTTGATGGTATTTGAGATAGGCACTGATGCACAGGTTTAACAACTTAAATCTGCAAACTGTAAAGCTAGCTTTAAACACCATATGATTTAAAAAAGAATATTACCTTCTCCAATAGTCCAGTTCTGATGGAAAATGCTTTATTTTTGATAATTTTAAAATAGCAACCCTTCCAAAATTAACAAATCAAGATCCTGGCATCATCTCAATTCAGTAGGTTGATAAAGTTGGAAGCCAAGTTTTACTTGCTGAAGGTTTGATTCTGTTCAAAGAATCACTTGCAATTAAATACATATCAAAGAAGTGTTACTTTCTATCTCCAGACTAAAGTCCCCTTTGAGACAATACTTTATGTAGTGGGACGAAGATCATAAGAGATCTTTAGTCTCTAGAAGTTCATCATGTTCTAAGGCTACAAGACACTCAATAAATATAAAAATAAACATTAAACAATGATAGGCTAGAGAAAGCACTTTGCTTTCTCAGACACCCAATTCATGAAGTGCTTCAATTACAAATATAACCAACTGATTTTCGGAAAACAAAACAAAACAAAACAAAAAAACACTTACTAAGTATTATCTAGTAGCTTAAACAGAAAACATAATAGCTTGAAATTACATGTAATACCCAGTGAGGAGTAAGATTTCAACTTCTTTCACTGTCGAGTATAGTGGAATGATAGGGAAAGGGGAAAAAAAAGTTATTGTATTTTTTCCCCTTTTTTTCAAATTTTTTCATCTACTACTTAGCCTAAAACACTGGGGAAGAAAAAAAAAAGATAACAGAAATCCCAGACTAACTGTAGTCAGCAAGTAAGTTGATTATATTCTCCTTTAAGGAAATTCATAATAAAAGAACCTATTTGTGTGTTTCATTAAATTCACCTGAATTGATAAGAAGGCTTACAGAAGTCTTTTAGGACAGAGGCGTATAAAAGGCTTTCTGCTCTTTACTGCAGACCTTTTAAGCAGACAGTAACTAAGCAATGTCCCCTTTCCCTGCTTTGAAAAGCAGAAGCTTTTCAGGGGCAGTGGAAGGGTTAGGTGGGGGACAATACATCTGGTCTGGCAGATTGACAGACTCCTGGGTAGTGTTTTGGAAATTAGAGGTGAAGGAATGCATACACTAGATCTTACATGCGAAGTCGTTTTTAGACATTTTATGAAACTAGGGAAACAATTTTACCCTTTCCATTTTTCCCCTGCTGAGTTTTCTGTATCTCTAAGACAGATGGAGCACATGTAACAAAACCAACCAAATGCAGAGGATGCAATCTGGGATATTAAAAATAAAATCTTTTCCAAATCTTCACAAGCTCCTTTAAAAACACTTCCACCCAAGTGTTAGAGCTGTTAGAACAGAGGTGTCTAAAAAAGGAAAGAAGAAGAGGTGCCCCAAGGGTTCTTATTTCTAAACCAGCCAGAATTAATATTTATTTCTCAGAAAGGGTCCTTTATACAATGAGCAAATGTGACCAAATTTAGTCATAATGTGGGCTGAAAAATGAAGGCTCTCCATTAATAATCTTTAAATATAAAAAAGTTGGACTGTATCCAGAAACAATACAAATAAGTAAATGCAATTAATACCCAGGTTACTATATTACTATACTCCAAATAAACATTTGCTCCCATTAAGATTTTCAGAGAAATCTATGAAGAAAATACAGTTAGCTAGATTTTTAACATTGTATTCTCTATCCTTGCAACTATAAGCTCTTTACTATAGAAACATTATAGCTTATATTTTGCATTTTCATAATATTTAAATTTTATATTTTCATAATATTTAAAAATAGGAACCTATCAATAATGGCTCCTGAGTTTTTAATTTTCTATGTAAAACTAATTTATTCTGAACCATATGCAATTTCAGATTTTTCAAGGGGTAGATTAAACTCACAAAATTATGTTCAAATATCACTATTTCATTGCCATCATCCAAAGAACACATCAATATTCAATTAAATATAAATAAAATTAATGTTTTCTCCTTTTTTTTGCTTTTCCACTGGGACATATAAATAAATTGTTTGGAATACATTACTGAGGGAAATTAAATGTAAATTACTTCTGTCTTAACTTATGGAGTCTCTACACACTGGGAACTGATCTACGCGCTGGATACAGCCAGGAATGTGGTAAACAGGCCCGTTCAGTTTAATAGGGCAGATTGGCATCAAACCCACAAATAAGCCAACAATCAAATGACACAATTTCCAATGGTGATGAGTACAATTAAATCTGCTATTGGGATTGATGGTGGCCGAGAATGGATGGAGGAACAGTGGGACAGGGGACAGGGCAGTCAGGAAATTGGAAAAGGTGATGTTTGAATTAATACCCAAGAACAAGCCAAGCCCTGTGGTGCATGCCTGTAATCCCCAGAGATAGAGAATTGGTTGTTAGTGGGGAAAAACAAAACCCACACATTCTGGTGACCAGGAGTTTCCTGTGTTGATGTTGCATGTAGGGACAGTTTATTTCTTCTCTATACAGGCAAGAACAAGAAAGAAGCAGAGAGACAGCTAGGAGGCTGAAGGATAGGAGACTCTTAAATACATGTTGGCAGTGGCCATGGTAGTGATGATGAGAGATGTTCAGATCTGAAATACAGTTTAGACAGGTGCGGTGGTGATGGTGCACACCTATAATCCTAGTGAATTGGGAGCCTATGGCAGGAGGATCACAAGTTTGAGGCCAGCTTCAGCAACTTAGGAAGACTGTCTCAAAAAAATAAAAATAAAAAAGAGCTAGAGATGGGCTGGGATTGTAGCTCAGTGGTAGAGTGCTTGCCTAGCATGTGTGAGGCACTGGTTCAATTCTCAGCACTGCATACAAATAAATATAAATAAAGGTCCATCAACAACTAAAAACAAAAAAGTAAAAAGAAAAAAAAGGCTGGAGATGTAGCTCACTGGCAGAGCACCCCTGGGTTCAATTTGCAGTCAGTACTAATAATATCTTATGTAGATGAATATATATGTATGTATACACTTATTTATTTATTTACAGTCTACAGAACTTTAGCTGGTCGATTATGGTAGATTATTTCATTTTCCCCAAATATCATCTCTCATGAGCTACATTTCCAAAATTTTTCTGAGACAGTGTTAGATCCAAGCCCCTTGCCCTTACTTCTCTATTCATGCATATATCAACCCACTCCTTTTGTGTCTCAAAAAAAAAAAAAAAAAAAAAATGCCCAACTCTCTTAAATCACAGTTGGTCCAAATGGCTTTTCAGTTATCATTCCAGTGCTTTGAGTACATTCTAGCCAGCAGAGTGCCTTCAGAGCCCTGAAGTGACTCTCCAGCTAGCCTTTCCCAGGCCTTACACCCAGTAGACTCCTACAAACTCCTAGAAAAATCCATTTTGTATTTGTGCATGGCTCTTCCCGAGCCCAAGATTCCACAGTCTCTGAGGCTCTGTCGCAGTGACATTCAGGGGGTGATTATCAGGGTCTAGCTCAATACTAGGGTGTCTATGGGATTGATGTGCTTCACTCTTCTCAACTAGGACAGAACTATCAGCAATACCATCTCATGGTCAAGGAGATCAGTATGTGGACATGTTTTGTAAATTGTGAAATAACACACATCTAGGATTTAAGTTAGGTGGAGATTAACCAGGCTCTTAACCACCGGGCCCCACTGCAGCACCAACAACTACTCCAAGAATAATCCCTTTGCCCCCCACTTAATGAAGTGTCGCCACATTTCAGTTGATGACTTGGGGTAAGACTCTTAATCTTTCTGTGCCCATTTTCTCACCTGTAAAAGACAGGTAATGATAATGCCTGCCTTGTAAGGTGAGGACCAAGTATGTTACTATATACAAAGTGCTTTGAATGGCATATGGTACAGAGCACATGCTACCTGAGTATCTTCCTCCTGTCCTGATCACCGAATATCAGCCAAATGACCACTGAGCCATTTCCAAAAGCTCCCTAGGTAGGTGTCTGTGGAGTGGATGGCTCAGGGTATACATAGCAAAATCATTACCAAAAAGAAAAAAAAAAAAAAAACCGCAGCAGAATTTTGATGAAGCTGAGTGATGAGGTGTCAGAGATACTAAAGAGACACTTAATAAGTTGTGATTAATTTACTCTGAATAATTCATTGAAGTGAGGACATTTTCACAGCATTATTTGGATTAAATTACTTATTGTTCCAAGTCTCATCTCCCCAACCAGGAAATGTATGGCGTGGGCAGTTAGTAGTCTGCCCTTGACAGCCACCGTTTAGTCATTGGCCTGCACTGCCCCCAGCCAGCTCTCTGGCAATGAATCAAGGTTCTGCATCTCAAGCTCTTGCCTCCACTTCCCTGTTTTTAGTTACCACAGCTTTTAGGATGTCTATAGGTCAAAATAGACTAGATTCGTCTGTGTAACAACAACAACAACAAATTTCAGCAGTTTAAAATTATAAAATCTATTTCTTGTCCATGCCGCAAGCCCACTGGAGATGGGAAGGCCCCAGTCCTTGCAGTCATTTGAGGAACCAGGAGGCTGGCACCTCAGCTCATAGATGCCCGCCGAGGAAAGGAAGCATAACGAACCATATGTTGGCTCTGGAAGCTTTTTCCTGGCAACATGCTGCCCATGCTTTACTAGTCAAAGTAATGAAACCATGCCTGGCCTTCCAGGGGGGAGTATGTACGATCTTCCCAGGGGAAGCTCCTCAAATACTTGGGAACAATAAAACAGGCAACTATAAGAAGGAATTGATTAAAAATAGAAAACCCACCTAAAAGCAGCTTAAATAACCAAAGTATTATTTTCTCCAAAACAAGAAGTCCAGAGACAGATCAAGGCCCAAAGGTTGGTAAATTCAGTAGCTCAAGGATGTCTGCAGGGACCTACTTGATTTCTAATTTGCTATTCTTAGGATATCAGCCATGTTTCCCTTTCTGATTACAAAAGAGCTACAGCAGCACCAAACATCATATGTAGACCCACAACATCCAGTAAAGAATAATAGTGTTTCCTCCCGATAGTCTGTATTATTAAGAAAATCTTTCCTGGAGCCCTTAGCTTACTTCCCTTTGGTCCCCTTGGCCAGATTAAATATGTTCATGACTTTCTAATCACTGGCAAAAAGAATAAGACCACCTTCTGGAGTGAGAAAAGGCCTGTTTTTGCTTTATACAAATTCTGGTTTCTATAAGAAACATGGCACTGAACATAAACAATCAGGAAAATATAACCTGTTCTCACCAAAGATGGTAAGAGCCTTTGTTCAGAGTGTAGATAAAGAGGGACCATAATGTCCCTTCAAGAAAAGCTTTCATTTGTGCTTACGTAATTATTCACAGTGGAATAACTACGGGCAAATAAAGCAAGCAAAGCAGGCATTTAATAGGGAAGGATCATTTACCCAAGGGTCAGGGAAATAAGAAACTTCTTTGGGCTGATATTACATCCATCTCAAAAGAGTTGACCAAAAGAATTTCATTGCTCCCTTCTTTGTGACCCCCTCCCTTGTGGCCTAAACATTCTTCATCATTTCACCTTTGATTGTCTTTATCTGTATACCTGTCTGTCCCCACCTGCAAGACTGTAAGCTCCTTGAAAATAAAAACTGTTTCATCTTTTCATTCCTATGTGTGCCAGCAAATGGTAATGACTGCTATCAGTTGATCACTATGTGCCAAAACCCACTGTAAATTCTATATAACTTAACTCTTGTAATACTCACTAAACCCTACAGAGAATGTGTTTTTATTATCTATGGCTTATAGATAAAAAGACAAGGGGTCAAAATGTTGAATCACTTGACAAGTCAAGTGCAACTATTAAGTACAAGAGTTAGATTTCAGATAGCTTGGCTGTATTTTCCCAATAAATTGGTGAAATTAATATGCTTTAATATAAAACATGAAGTGATATTTTTTTGCTTACATGTAGAATCAAATCAAGTGTGATAGACCTATGTTCCATGAGTAAAAATCTAATCTGTTTGTTTTGTACAACATGGTATCTCCAGTTCTTGGCATAGTTGCTGGCACACAGTAGTCACTCAGGTACTCCTAGAAATAGAATAGAAATGCAGGGATGAGGCTGGCCACAGTGGCACATGCCTGTAACCCCAGCAGCTCAGGAGGCTGAGGTAGGAGGATCATGAGTTCAAAGTTAGCCTCAGCAAGAGCAAGGCACTAAGCAGCTCAGTGAGACCCTGTTTCTAATAAAATACAAATTAGGGCTGGGGATGTGGCTCAGTGGTCGAGTGCCCCTGAGTTCAATTCCTGGTACCTCCTCCCCCCAGAAAAGGGAAAAAGAAAAAGAAAGGGAGGAATGAATGGAAAGAGGAAGGAAAGGAAGAAGAAAGAAATCGAGTGAATAAACACAACTAATGCACTCTCTCTTGCTTCTTAGTTTCTCTACCCCCTCTTCTGTTATTTCTATTCTGAAATCTGCATCTCGCCTAAGACAGGAGGAAATGTTAGTTTCTAAGCATCAAGGGTTCCCCAGAAAGTTTAAATGTAACTTTGTTACAGAGTAGCAAGGCCTCTTAGCTGTCCTGTAACTCATTTGGCTTTTGAAACATTGTCTCGAGTTAAGTTTTTCCTCTATCTGAAAGATTTTTAAAAGAATTTGCCCTGCAATTATACTTTTTCTTCTAATTGTATGTGGTTTGAAATGTCAACACAATGTAGGGAAGCCAATTTCAACATGAACATATTGATTTTTTTTTTAATCAATGCAAGGTCATAAGTAAATGAACAGCAATAATTAAGGGCCAACCAACAGCCACTGCTGTGGATGGAAGTACTGTGTACATAGCCCTATCACAATCAGCATTTTATAAAAGCCTGTGGACGCTCCAAGTACTATTTTTCTTCTTGCTTTTATTGCCATTATCATAGGACTCTGCTTTCAGAGACAGCTCCAAACAGCCATACAGTTTCAACATATCAGGTCTAATACTTAGACCACATATCCCTTAGATTCATATCCCTAGACTTAGATTCATGTCCCTAGACTCCCCACCCTAGACTTGATCAGCAAAGTAAATCATGATGAAACTGAAGCATTCTGCTTTGTCATGAGTGAATTCTGAGTGCTGTTTTTCCTAAAGTGTATCCAAATTTTCTGTTGTTGATTTTATTGTTTTGATTCCTATCCAAAAAAGGACTTTTCTGAAATTTCTCATTTTAAAACACTTGGTCTAACCTTGAACTAGAACTTTATGAGTATCTGAACATCCTAAATTCTTTGGTGTGTTCTTCATTCTCAGATTACTTTCAGATTTCATTCAAATTATTTTGAGTTATTGGGGATTGATTTTTAGGTATCTCCTCCAAT
This sequence comes from Marmota flaviventris, assembly GCF_047511675.1. Classification (NCBI taxonomy): domain Eukaryota; kingdom Metazoa; phylum Chordata; class Mammalia; order Rodentia; family Sciuridae; genus Marmota; species Marmota flaviventris. Next base: position 61,661,170 of record NC_092499.1, on the reverse strand, counting down.
TTCAATATATCCCAAAATTATCTCCTTGACTTCTCTCCCTAGTCTGTCTTTTTCTTCTTGACTCTCTCTCCTTGGGGATGGCACCATCATTCACTCTCTGATTCAACCCAACACCTTAGCTATGTTTGATCTCTTTCATTTTTTTGCCACTTGCATCCAGTTAATTGAACTCTATTCAATATCCAGATTCATGTCCCTAAGTCAGTCCCTCATCATCCTCTCCTGGAGTGTTGTAATGGTGCCCCAACTAGCTTCTGCTATCTGTCTTTAATTCATCTTTTCTATTTTATGAGAGATCATATTTCTCTCCTGCTCAAAAACCTACAATGGCTCACTATCACCAATTTTTAAAAAACCCCAACTCTTTAGTGACATTTGAGACTCTTTTTCATTTAGTCCCAGCCTTCTCCAGCAGCTTCATTTCACTTGCATTTCATTGTTTCTTTTATTTTCTTTTAGTTGTAGATGGTCACAATACCTTTATTTTATTTATTTATTTTTATGTGATGCTGAGGATTAAACCCAGTGCTTTACACATGCTAGGCAAGTGCTCTGCTATGGAGACACAACCCTAGCCCTCTTTATTTCTTTATGTATACATTTCCCCAGATGTATTATGATATTTCTCAATTTCATCTGTCTGGTAAAATCCAAATTACCTTTCAAGATTTCCCTCAAACACCATTTCCTTTTATGGAAAATTCCTTGCTCTCCAGACAGAATTAATCATTCTTTCTATGCTTTGATGGCATTTTATTTGTATTCTTCTTGTGCCCTGTCTTAGGTCAGATTCTCAAAGACATGCTCTGACAGATGGATTTGTAGGAAAAGGTTTTGTTAAGCAAACACTCTCAGAAGAGATCAGCAAATGAACAAGGGAAGAAGGACAGGAAAGGGAGAGAGACTAAGGAAGGGCCTCAAAGTTTCAAGGGAGTAGCTTAGCCTGCTTCCATGGGGACATTCTGGATACTCATTCATATCCTTTTCTGAGGCATGGGACCATGCTTTCTCAAAAACTCCCACACTAAGCAGTCACTAGCTAGGGATTAATTCCCAAGCTCTTCCTGCTACCTATAATGTACACAGTAGTCCAAGGGCAGCCATGGAAGTAGAGTCACAGGTGCAGGCCAGTGGATATTACTGAAGTGCACAGAAATGATAAAAGGGATGCCAGAGTATTTGGGGGGAGTCGGACAGTGCCAGCCACATGCCTTAGTATAGCCTTCCTTGAGTCCACCTAATGAACCACAGTTATCCCCACCTCTGGCTAGTGGATGGTGAACCATTTGGGGGCAAGAACTGCATCTTAGTCACCTTTACATCTCTACAGCAGGTGGAATATCACTTTGTACCTGACAAGTTCTTAAACAGCATTTATTGATTCGAACTAAATATTCTCTTGCAACATTCTGCTGCTATTGATTATTTTGCCGAATTTCTCCTGCTAGTTGGTTTTAGCTGATAAATGGTATGTGGCTTCTGGGGTTCCAAGACCTAATGATCAACTATTCACCTTGCACTTCTCTTCCTCTGGCAACAATGTGCTCAGCACATCTCTTCCTAAATTCCAAGACAGGCTGCTTGCTCTGTTCAGTCAAGAATGCCAACCCAAGAAACATTTTTGAAAGATCACAGTCAGCGTCATTGCCAAAAGAAGAAGTTCTTGGCACACAAAGTACCTGGTTCAATATGAGATGCCAGATGGTGATTTCAACTTCAGCTAAATTCCTGCTGAAAAGTGTTTGAACTGCAGATGAGAAAAGCTTCTATGACAAATTTCCAAGTGTTAGAAGCTTCAGAGGAAAATGGCAAGTGTTGATATTCCCCCACCACCGCCGCCAAACACATGCACACATACCAGAGAACTACTACTTGCATCTGGCAGCCAAGAGTCCTACAAAGATTCCTTTGCTTTTGAAGAAGACTAAAGATCCTATTTGATTTTTACTAATTTTAAAGTATATTAACCGAATGCACTGAATTGAATACTATTCAATTAACATACGGTGCTTTTTCAAAGTGTGTGTCCCCTTAACATCATAGATAACACTTCCCCCTCCACCAATAGCTCCACTGTTAAGCGAATTGATAACCTATGTATCTCTCTCCTTAAATATATGCAAATTATGGGGAATATATGTAAAGTATAAATTAATCATGCTCTGCCCAGAGGCCCTTCTACTTTTGGTCTACATTCAATGTGCTTTGCTTTCTTCTTCTTTTCCTTCTACTCTTCTCCTTTTTGCAGTTCTGGCAATTGAACCCAGATACACTCTACCACGGAGCCACATCCTCATTCCTTTGTATTTTTTTATTTTGAGACAAGGTCTTCATAAGTTGCCCAGGCTGGCCTCCAACTTGGAATCCTCCTGCCTCAGCCTTCCTGGGATGGGATTACAGGGTGTGCCACCATATGAAGTCTGTGTTTTGCTTTCTAATGATTGGTTCCTGCAACCATCTTCAGAGGACTACTACTCTTGGACTACTGGAGTTTAATCTATTTCCACAGAGAGCTGGAAGTTCCTGAGAGTTTGCTGTGGCCCAGAGGTGCAAATAGCCAATGACATAGTGGTACAAGAGATTGAAAGCCTAGGTCCCCTGACTCAAGTCAGGGCAAACTTTGAAGTTAATTTATGCTCCACAGCTCCATTCAACATGAGGCTAATGCTGGGGCTTTGCCTGAAATAACACCCTTGCCTGGATTCTTCACTCCTTCTTTCTCTGTCATGCTCCTCCTCACTACCATACTCTCTTACAATTTCTCTTGGGAGTATATCTTTAACACTATTGCATATGAATACTTATCTCAGGGTTTGCTTCCAGAGAACAGACTTAATATGATTCTGGGCAATGGAAAAATTCAAGAAGTCTCATTTCAATAGAGAAAAAGGCATTTTTTTTCTAGAACAAGGAATGTGTGCATACTATCGATCAAGATTTCAGAAGAAAGTAGTGAATAAACTCCAACTAGGCATTTAGAGGATAGTTCATAATAAAGGTTCTATTTACAAAGTGTGGGCAGGTACAGAGAAACAAGGACAGTGCCTGCCTGACAGTTGGTTACAGAGGGTGCCCTTACCAACCTTAGACCTCACTGGTAAGAGGAGGACATGGCTTTGAGATCTGGTGACAGAGTTGTGTGGAGAGGACTATGTGATAGGAGCTAGTCTCTGCAGCCAGCCTATAGAGACCCTATAAGGAGCAAGTTGGGCAAATAAATACCCTGGTCTCATGTTCCTGCTTCCTCCAATTTTTTGCCAGTGACCCCCATCAAGCGAACCTAAAGGGATGCCAGGGCTTGGGGAAGCCTGTTGATGTAGTAACCTCTAGGTTATCCTCTTAGGGCACAGAGCAGGTATAAAAGGGCAGAGGGAGGATCTGAAAGGACAAACAGAGGCCATCCAGCATACTTCCTTTCTACACACACACACACACACACACACACACACATACACACACACTCACACCCCTGTTCTTGATATCACCTTGTTACTAGATACACATAATTAGACATGCCTTTTCCTCTCTACAGATCTTGTTTCCTTCTACCTCATTTGCACCTTGGGGGACCCAGAGATAGGCTACACAATGTGGGAGAAGGGAACCTTAATAATAAAGAATCAGACAAAGTACATTTTGATTAAATTCTGAGCTTGGCATCTGGCATTCTCCGCATTAGCTCCAATACATCAGCCTCTAAGATGGAATTTTATGTAGATTCAAAATGACTCACAGAGCTCACTGCCATAGAGATTTATTATCACTGTGGCCTCAGCATTTTGGTACAAAGTGATCTGAATTATATCCATAGAAAACCATACCCCTTCTCTTCTAATTGAAAACAAAATGCAAATCAAAGATCTTTATGCTGCTTTTTTGAAATATCTAATTGCTTTCTCATCAATCTAGGTGCAAAGATGCCTTCATTATTCGGTATACTCCCAGATGTCCTCATTACTGGAAGCAATGCTCTCTTCATATGGGTCTCATTTTCTGTGTTGGAAATGGTCATTTTTTCCCCTGTATTTCAGTTTCTTCTTAACTCAAAATATAAGGCATTGCAAAATGTGCATCCTAGAAGAAAAAAGGTCACTGTTATTTCAAGGCCTTTGAGATTAATCATGGAGAACAACATGGGTTCTCAGGATGCTGGCAGGAGCTCATGTGGGTGGTATGGAGGGCAGATGATGCATAATCCTCCCTCCCACCTTCCCTAGAGGACCAGCAGTGCACAGCAGCCACTGTCTTCCTGCTCTCAGCCTCCTCTCCGCTGGGTACCCCACAGACACTGATAAAGCTGAGCAGAAAACAGGTGGGGTACACTTTAACAAATGTTCTACCAAGTTGTCATTTCTAAATATTAAAATAGTATGTATTGGGCTATTTTCATCTGAAATTTTATTTTTAAAATTTCAAAGGCTTTTAGAAGGTGGTGATTTTTTTTTCAACACTGTGCTTTTATTCCAAGGTAGCTATTTAGGTCAGCCCTAAAATTTTCCAGGAGGTGAGTGTTGGAGGCCAGGCCCAGAATAAGGCCCAGGGGTCTGATATATCTACTGTGTGGTCTTGAACAAGGCATAAACACTTCTTAAGTGCAGGCTTCTTTTCAACATAAGAGAATTGGGTTAGACAAATTCAGAACCCTTTTTTGTTCTAACATTGTATTTATAAGGCAGCCATTAGTCCCATGTGGCTAGTCTGACCTGAGATGTGCTGCAAGTGAAAAATATGCACCAGGTTTCAAGACTTTATTCCAAAATAAATATAAAATATCTCATTAATTTTAACAGATGATACGTTGCAAAGATAATATTTGGGGTATACTGGGTTAATTAAAATATAAAAACTCATTTTATGTATTTGTTTTTATTTTTTAAACATATCTACTAGAAAATTTTGAGTTATACACGTGACTCACATTATTTTTCTACTGAATAGAACCATTTCTTTTGTGAGTACATCGAATTCTAGAAAACTCCAAGTAGTCTCACCTGGAAAAAGTAATGTTACATCATTTTTCAATTCAATTTCTTTTAAAAGAAAAAGTAAAGATTTTCATGTCACATTGACAGAGTTTAGGAAAAAGACCATCAATGTTTCTTTTTCTTTCTCCCTTTCTTTTTTCTTTTTTGTACCAGGAATGGAACCCAGGGGTGCTTAACCACTGAGCCACATCCCCCAACCTTCCTTTTTAAATTTTTTTAAATTTTGAGACAGGGTGTCACTAAGTTGCTCAGGCCCTTGTTAAGTTGCTGCGGCTGGTCTTGAACTCACAATCCTCCTACCTCAGCCTCCTAAGCCACTGAGATTACCGGCATGTACCACCACAACCAGCATCAATGTTTCTTTAGCTAAAATTTTATTTCCTTCTTCTCTGAATAAAACTTTAGTGAGAACCAAAAGGGAAAATCAGCCAGGCATGATGACACATGATCCTAGTGATTCAGGAGGCTGAGGCAGGAGGATTACAAGTTTGAGGTCAGCCTCAGCACTCAGCAACTCAGTAAGACCTTTGGCAACTTAGGGAGACCCTGTCTCAAAATGAAAAATAAAAAGGGCTGGGGATGTGGCTCAGTGGTTAAGCACCCCTGGTTCTAGCTTCAGTACAAAAAGGAAAAAAATCAGACCCCCTACCCTATGCACATACATATAACATCTCTTCTACATGGGAATGCCAAGATTTGAAAGCAACTAACTGCTTAATTTATCAGATCCAAAAGGCTCAAGTTTAGCTCACATCCTGCTGTTCTTTAACTTCTGGGCCAAATAAAGAACAGTGGATAGACATAAGGCATCAAATGTGTTTTAGGACTGACATTCTGGGAAGAAAGAAGAAGAGGGATGATTTGGAAGCACTTATGAACAGAGTGGAGGGGGTAGATTGCCTGCAGACATTGAAGATATGTACACTTTCAATGATTGGGCAGGACCTTGAATGCCAAGGAGACCTAGGGCTGAATGTCAAAGGCAACGGTCTGAGCGACCTGATAGAAGCATGTTAAGAGGAGTCCTTGGCCTCTTCGCTATCATGCAACAGTATGTGGATGTTCCTCACCTGGAGGACTTATTAGAATCCAAAGCTACCCACATTGTTTTCCTATTCTCTCATGCATACAAATTTTTGCTTCCCCCCAAAGAGAATGTTACATTCCTCTTTCTCTATGGCTAGAACCAAGGTTGATGTTTCTTTTGAACATCAAGACAGTGGTAGGCACAGAATAGGAGCTCAGTGCTTTTTAAAATGATGTACTGAATCTATTTCCTCTTCTTTTATATACTTCACAGGGGAAAATGAATAAAGAATCCTGGGGCTGGGGTAATGGCTCAGCGGTAGAGCACTTGCCTAGCACTTGCGAGGCCCTGGGTTCGATCCTCAGCACCACATAAAAATAAATAAAATAAAGGTATTGTGTCCAACCACTACTAAAAAAAAAAAAAGAATCCTAATTTCTAATGAGAGTCCCTGGGGGCAAAATGGAAATCAGTTTGACTCCTGTCCCCTTCCTCTCTCTGCACTGTCTCCCTTCTTCCTGGGTTTTTACCAGCAATGTCTTATTGCTGAAACTCCTAGTTCTTGACCTGCAGGTCTAGAATCCAAACTGTCCCCATCTTCCTTCCAACATTCAACCTCCTTAGGGCCTTATAAAAAGTATGATATATTTTTCTTTCACCTAAACATGGCTTGGGTTGAATTGTAACTGATCATCTGTTTTAACCAGTGGGCTCTCTCAACCCAGCTTCACAACTTACTTGACCATTGTTCTGCTGCGTTCAAATGGTCTAAGGAATCAAAAGACATCCATCACTGTTTCAAAGGTCTTGGAGTTGATACCAGAAAGACAGAAGAGTTTTTGGTTATTCTGTGAATAATAAATAATACCAAACTGTGACTTGGGAGAGGGTAGGTTGAATTTGGTTAGAGCTATAGCCCTTCCAGCACCAGGGGTGGGAGATCCCAGGAAATTTATGAAGCCTGAATTCATATTCTCTGTCTGTTTCTCTCTCAAATTTATTTTTGCTGTCCTGCCCTCTTAAACTGATAATTACAAAGTTACTTCAGGAAGAAACAAGGAGTATCATTCTCTTCCCAGGGTTTTTTTTTTTTTTTTTTTTAGTTAACTTTTAAAAAGTTTGAACCACCTGAGAAAGCCAGTCCTACACCATGAAATGTAGCAGAAAATCACTCAAAAATGTCATGTACAAGTACTTGAAGATAGGATCCATTAACAAGGCTCTATAAAATGAGAGTTAAAACCAGAAGTAGATAAACTTCAACAGATAAGAGTGAAATTTGGTTTGTGAAGGTATTACCTCTAGGCAAATATTGACATTTCTTTTCATTTTTCCTTATATTGCATATAATGTAAAATTGAAGGTGGCTGAAATTTCTGCTATTATTTGTGTTGTATTGTATTTTCATTTAATAGAGAAAAGTTCAAGTGATGTCCCTGCTTTTTTTTTTTTTTTTTTTTTTCCAGTGACTCTAGGCTGGGCTAAGAATAACCATTCACCCTGTGCAACCCAAGCCACAGACACCTTGTGTTAAAGAAAGGATCTGCCTTTGCAGGCTTGCTCTTGCCAACTGGTACCACTCAGCAGCCAAGCTGCAAGCTTCCCCTCCTCTAGCAAGGCTGGAGATGATCCCAGATCCCAGTCCCCCCCCCCCCCCACTAACTCCACCCAATTTGCTCCTCTCAAGAAAGTATGTCTTGTGTTTTTCTAATTACAACATCTTCCCCACCCCACCCCCAGCAATTCTGATCTCCCTCCACAAGGAGCCAATATCACCTCCAATTATCTCCTGGGCCCAAGAATCAGTGCTTTAAACTAATGAGCTATCTCATCCTTAGGGATTCTTGCAGGTTAAAAAGGGATGCTTGGAGAGAGATCCAGTAGGACAAGGCTGCCATGGCAGAGATTGAGCAAAACAAAGAAGCCACCTCTTCATCCTTACCTTCTAAGTCTGTTTGAGTGCCCAGTGAGCATTATTCTCTTATTTATAGGATGACATCTATGTAAGTATTCCGGTAACAGATTAATGGATGGTGTGTGTGTGTGTATGTTTGTGTGCGTGTGCATGCACATGTGTGTGCATGTTTGTTGTATAACTAAACAACTATGCTTACAATATATGATTATTTGTGTGTTTATCCAAGAGTGTTCAAAGAGATCCAAGAGCTTCCTCTTACTCCCCAGGCCCATTGTATTGAAGGAAGAGACACTGGGTTTTAAAATAACTGATCTGCTTCATATTTTTTAAATTTCAAGATAACTGTAGACTCACCTAAGTTGGAAGAAAAAATACAGAGATCCTCTAAGTACTTAACCCTATTTTTTTTCCAGTGGTAAAATTTTGTATAACTGTTATACAGTATCACAATGAGGAAATCAACATAAACAATCAGATCTTATTTAAATTTGACTGGTTTTACAGGCTCTCATTTGTGTATACTTTTAGTTCTCTGCATTTTTGTGTGATCTGCTTTTGAACGTCAGCTCTATTAAGTATTTTCTTTGTGATCACAGAAAAGCTCTTTTGACATCTGGGAGACCCAGTTTCCTCATATATTAAATGCTATAATGTCTGCCTCCTCAGGATTGTTGGTGGGAGGATTAGGTAAAAAAAAAAAAAATCTGTTGCGTCTTCAACACACTGGATTCTCAATAAATGCTGATTTCCTTCCTGTCTTGTTCTTGCTGCTGCTCTTTCCCTTAGTAGCAAAGGGTTTGCTCCCGTTTTCTTGCTGAAATAATCAGACTGTGGGAAGTAATAAGTCAGGCGGATCCTTCTCCAAGGGCAGCACTTTTAACCCTGCAGCTCAAGAACCATGGGTGCTGCTTGGGGCCCACAGCTACTGCCACCTCTAGCCTAGACTTGAGATCCTGTCTGCACTGAGATCAGAGGAGAGAATAGGTACGCGGAGAGTGCGAAAACCATTACTTTGGCGGGGCGTGTAGAGTACGGATGCAAGGGGGTGAGGCTCTGGGACCACCAACTCCAGAGTTTCTGTTCTGCTTGGTTGTGACCTAGGTTTGGGGCTGCACAGGCGGCAGAGGGGCTGCACAGGCGGCAGGAACCCATGAGGATGCCATGGGCAGGTGTTGATGCCATCTAGAGGTTCGTAGGATTCAGAGTCAAGCCCGGAGGTCTCTGCCTCCTAGACCCCTCTTCCCCTGATAGCGAGGGGCCTCCCCAGAGCTGGGAAAGCCAGGCCACTTGCGGGCAAAAGTGGCACCTGAATTCACAGTGTAAGGTCGCACAGGCTGCAGACGCTGTCTGCAGGGTGTCCTAGTCGCCGGGTGCGTGTGGGAACGTTTGGAAGGAAAGGGTGGCTGGCAGGCTGGAGGCGGAGAGGCGGACGTGCCAGCTCCTGGGCAACCTCCGCCCGCACCCTGAGCCCTGGCGTTTCCAAGTTCAAATCTCCGTGGCTGAGGCTCAGAAGGGTCACTCGTCCGCGAGGGCCCAGACAGCGCCACCCGCTCCTCCCTCGGCTGCAGGAGCCGCGCGGGCCGCGGAGGAGGAGCCGCGCCCGGGTCGGCGTCGCCCTGACTCCTCCTCCCCGCGCGGGCCCTGCTCTTCCTCCCGGGCGTCCAAAGCTCTGGGTGGCTGAGGCCGAGCCGGGAGCTGAGCGCGCTGGGCGCGGCCGTCCCGCTGCCGCCCTCGCCGAGCCCCGAGTGCGCCCGCGGCCATGCTCTCCGCGGTAGCGCCGGGAGCCTGAGCCCCGGGACGCGGTAAGCAAGGAGCCCAGCTCCAGAGTCCCCCGACCCCCCGGCCTGAGGGTGCGGGGAGGCCTTGCGCTGCCCGCGCGCCGTCGGCGAGGCCCTGAGCACCAGGGACAGAATGTGCACTGAAACCCCCTGGGGCTCCCCTTCTGAACCAGGGGTCAGGGCGCGCGCTGACCCCGCGGGCCTGGAGGAAGCGGGGACTGGACTGGCGGCCCCGGCCCAGGGGCTCCTTGGGACCAGGCGGGGAGGGGGCGGCTTTGGCGGCAGAGAGGAGGGGCCGTGCAGGAGGAGCGGGCTGCGCTCGCGGGGGGCGGGCCGGCGGGCGGGCCGGCGGGCGGGGAGGATGCGCGGCAGCCCGCGGCCCCCGATCGCAGCGCTTTTGTAAGAGCTGGCCCCTTACATATGGAAATGACGCTCGCGCGGGTCCCCATTCGCGTCCTTTTGAAGGACGCCCGTCCGGAACCGCGGCGCCGGCTGCGAAGTATTGTCCGGCTTCTTGAACCCTAACAAAGCGCCCTCCTTCGCTTTGCAGAGCACTGGAGGCAGGCAGCCGGGTGTGCGGGCGCTCCGGAGAGGCGGACAGAAGGTAGGCGAGGGCGGCGGGGGCCGAGAGAGCGTGCTGCCTGGTGACACAATGGAGTGTCTCAGGCTTCTGGTGGTGGCGATGGACAGGTGGGTCGGGGACGCGTTGCGGGTTGCCAGGGACCTAGGCGGCGCGCCTGCCCTCTGGCCGCACCTCAGCCTCCCAGACCTGCAGCGCCTCTGCCACCCTCTTGGCTCCAGCCGCAAGCCTGGAGCTGAAAGCTGCTACTGTCTATTGGTCCAGGCAGCAGATTTGAGTCCCAGAAGCAGCAGAAAGGGTTGCTGTTCTGTTGGTATGTGCCGCCCAGGCAGCCCTGTGATTGAGAAGCTGAAGAGAAAGCTGCGTGGGGTACTCCGAGATGTTAGCCTGTGCTGTTTGTGTAGCGCACAGCTATTTGGAGCCTTTAAAGTGGAGATTTTAGGTGTGTAGGATCAATACATGTAGAGACTTTCCCAATACAATTACTAGGAAAGGGGGAAACGACTACAGTGACAAGTCACCAGAGCAGAGAAATCGAAGTGTCTAATGAAAGTGAGGAACGTCAGGGGAGGAAGCTTCCAGGGTTCCAGCTGAACTCTACAGCTACTAAACCGGCCCCCACAAAAGGACAAAGCTGATGGAAAGAGTTACTGCTTAAAGCCCCCACCCCACCCCCCACCCCACCCCGAATTTGAAAGAGAGACTGAAAGGGGCAATTTTCCTAGTCTCTGACCTGATGAGCCATGGTTAAGGTGCGAATAAAATGGGAGCTGAAACTATTGTTCTACCTTATGTCATGTTTCTAGACAACTTAGTTATTATGAGGTCTTCAGCTCTCCACTTCACTGGGACAGATTCCCTCCTGGTGTTGGGGAATTACTGAGATGGGCTTGTCCTACAACTCAGTTCTTGAGTTTACTAATAATAAAAGCAGATTGATAGTTGTCTTTGTGAGTGTCAAGGTAGTTTTAGGATAAGAATCCTGATTAAAGTCCATAAGGGCACATAAGATAGGCTCCTAGGACCATGGAAGATTTCTTTTCAAATTCATACATGAATTTGTATGTGATTACATACTTCCTAAGGCTTAATGATCTACAGGAAATACATTTTGTTTTCTGCCAGCATAGTTTTATCTTGTTTCTTCTCTAGTTGTAGCATTTTACTCTTTTTATATTTATTTTTTAGTTGTAGATGGACACACATTCTTTATTTCATTTTTATGTGGTGCTGAGGACCGAACCCAGTGCCTCACATGTGCTAGGCTAGCATGCTACCACTGAGCCACAACCCCAGCCTGAGTTGTAGCATTTTATATTGGTGGCCTACCTGGAATATTGGTAGATCTTGCTCTGAATTGAAAGTAGCTGTGAAATTCCCAGGTTGTAAGAGTAACATTGCAGGATGACTGAAAATGAGTTTGTGTGTTTTCTTCAACTGTTGTCAGTGTTCCTCTTTGGGAGGTGATGAGAACTGCTGGGATGGAGGGTTGTTTGCAGACTTGTTTATTTTCACCTGTAATCTGGTGCTTCTTTAGAGGGAAGCATCCTGAACTGCAATGTAGATAAAGCAAATGAGTTGTACTTAAGCAAAGACCTTGCCAAGACAGGGAGAGGTTTTACTGGGGCAATAGAGAAGAAGCCTTCATCAGCATGGACTTTACATTAAAATGTCAAGGATCAGTCATTTTAATAGGCACTTGCCCAGAATGACATGGGCTTCTTTTTTCTTATTTTTTCATTTTAGATATGTAATGACCCTTAATATCAAAAGATGTTAACTCACACAGGGGGAGAATCTGGCTCCAATGAATTCTGAACAGCCAATCTTCATTTAATAGGCAATGTTCTTATCATGAATCAAATGTTGTTCAAATAAATTGTTTTAAATGTCACTGAAAATGATTTTCTAAACTAACATTTCACCAATCTTGATGCTTCCATTTTATGTTGGTAATGGAAATACATTTTATCGGTCTTACACTGATAAAGGCTTGGCAAGTTTAGCCAGAAGCATTTTAGAGGGATTCAGATAGCCCAGAGCCTTTTCAGAAGGCTTATTTTTGTAGATGCCAATTCATTTGTAAGCCAATAAATAATGCAGTTTGAATTCTGGCTATTGATCTTGCATCTGTTGGGCAGAAGCTTGTGGGGAGACTTACTGAACCTTGCAAAATGATATTTTTATCCCACTTACAAATAAGATAGAATTTTGAAAAGATTATGGGATTATACAAGTCAGCAACATTGAGATTAGTATTTTTATTATTATTATTTGTAGCAGCACTTATTCAAGCTTTTGGATGGAAAAAAAAATACTGCAAAGCCATCTGTACCTAAAAGCTCACTTAAAATACAAAGTTGGGAAAATATTATTTATGGATGTGAGAATAGAAGCACTTCACTTATACCCCAGGGAACTGTACTCATAGATTTAGGCATCCTAAATTAATTTGAGTAAATATGGCTCAAGAATTGAAAATTGTTATAAGCTTTCTCTTTTAGAAAAGAAGTAGTCAATGTGCAACTCTGTTTTCTGCTCCCATAATTTTACTTAGTAGTTGATTATAGGTTATTGGATCTACCTTGTGCTAAGCTGATGTTTTTTTCCCATCTACTGCCCTGAGTTAACTACTTGATTGGGTAATCCACCTGCTGTTAGATTTAACAAAAGCCTGGTTTGCTGTAACCTTCAGGGTGGTAAAATACTAAAGCTTGTTTATGATTTGGGATAAGTGCTAATAGGACACCCTTAGTTCAATAAAATTTTATAGTATATTTAGCACAGATTATTGTTTTCTTTCAGATTTATTTAAATGTTGCTTTTTCCTGTGTAGTGGCACTTACATTTTTATGGTATATTTTTATACCACAGTTTTATTCCTGGTAGCACCATGTTGCTTTTGGTAACCAGCCTGGTGTGAGGGGCTATTTGAGCAGAGAGGAGGCTGATTGTGATTGGTTTGCTGCTGAACAGCCATAGTTTTTGGACTGAAGGGTTCTCCTAATGAATATGCAAATAGGAGCGATAGCTTTTTTTGGTTGTTGTTGAGTTTTTTGCTAAACTTGAATTTATTCTCATCACTATTTCCTTTCATGCTGAAATTAGTCCAAAATAGTAAGCCTGGAAATCTTTGTAACAGATTAAAGAGTTTGCAGAAGAGAAAGAAACATTGCAATTTGATCATGGGCATTATTAGGCTGACTTGCCACAGGGTGAAAGCTAAAGGCCTAAATGAAAAGGCTCCCCAAGCAGTTTGTCTGTGTTCATCACTTCAGTCCCCAAGTAACTTAATTAGTCACTCGGTGGTCACTGCTCAGTCTGTGGACCCCCAACAGCTATGTCTGAACACAGGTCCGAAAGCATCTATTATGATGTCCTAGAAGGGAGAGCGGCTGAGCCGAGAGGGGCATCCAGACATTCCACAGAGCTGTTCAGCTGCTGGACCATCTGGAGGGGAAATCAAAGGCCTGGGCTAGGGGCTCTGGCATTGTGCTTATTTATTATTTGGGTTTCACTTGCTAGACTTTGTCTTCTTTTCACTCCCTCCAGCCCAGAACAGACGTCCCTGTTGGCTGGGGTACCATTCATTCAAGCTCCTTTCTGTACCTCAGATGCTGGAAAGTTCATAAGTTCACATAAGCACTTCATCCTGGCCTTGTGTCTGCACTCCATTATTCCTGCCACACCTCCACCTATTCCTTTTGCAGTCTCAGTTGGTCCTGTAATTCCATCAGCAAGGGCAGCCAAGTGGAGCACAACAATGCAGATCTGTAATGGACATCCCTGTCAGAGTCTGCAGAATTTTGGCAGCCTTATTTTGAATTATTTTGGAAGAAAGATGTTCTGAACAATTGTCGTTATAGCTGGTTATTGGGTGGTAAATGTTTTGATTAATGATTCTGTGCATCTGCCTCTTATTTAACTATCCCTAGTTAGAACTCCTAAATATTATCCACCCTGGCCCTTTTATTCCAAAAGAATCATAAAGGTCCCAAACCACATGATTGGGAAGGTCCTTGGTGAGGAAAGGCTTAGGTTTATGGCAGGTTTCATAAAATTGGAATTGTTCTTTGCAATTTGAAGGATTTACCACTCGAGCCCAACTTTTTAAATCTCTAAGATTCCTGCCACTGATGGATGCCAGTTAGGCTTTGGCTCTGGAGTGCACTAGATTGTATACTTAAGTATTTATTTGGGAAGATTAATTGAACAATTATCATTTCCTCAGCTATGCCCATATTGATGATGAGACTCTTTATGATCATTCTATATAAAAATGTATTTTTTCCATGCCCAAATCCCAAAGGTGCATTAGGAAAAAAGCATGCTTATTCTATCTATGTATCCCAAGAGCCTTGCAGCCTGTACTCATTCAGTAAAGGGTTCAAGGGAGGGAGCAGGTAAGGATTTCACTTCTTCCCATTCTAATTTGGAAAAATTTGTGGCCAGGGAGTATTCCATGGTGGCTTCTCATACTGAGTACTGTTCAGCTGGCTGACACATAAAGGTGGAGGTTAAGTTTGTCAGTGGTATCATTCCAAGTGTGGTCCCGTTCATGTGTTCTTTGTGCATTGGAGGATAATTTATTGCCATACCAGATTTTAAGTTCAGCTCTACCCCTATGTTAGTTCTGTATCCTTGAACAAATTGCTTAATTTTGCCAAGCCCCAAGTTTTAATACCTTAAATGGGGATTCTGCTTTGAAGAATGGGGGTGGTGGGGAGGGTATTAAATAAGATGATAAACTTGAAACGCTTAGCATAGGCCAGCTCATAGTGAATGCTCAGAGATTAATCACAGCAACAATAATTATAATAAATTCTTCTGAATTCTCAGCTACATTTCAGCCTCTCTGCTTTTATTTGATGTTAAATGATCAATAATCTTCCTTTGAAGATTGAGGAAGCATGAACATTACCTGCTGCCATTATCATTTAGAAATATAATGCTGTTTATATGCATAATACATTCAATGCCTGCTCTAAAGCTCTGTTCTATGACTTTCCACACTTCCTGCTTTGCTTCTTTGAAGGTAGATTTATGACTGATTGACTTAAGTTACTCACCTAAGTTTGTGCCTCCTTTGTGAGACTTGGGTGTTTTCTTGGTTGTTTTTCAGTTCCCCTCTTATATCACCTTTCTCTGGGATAAGCCATTCTCACTGCTTGCCATATTTAACCTTCAGAACAACCCTCCAGAGGGGTATTGTTATTCTCATTGGATAAATGAGAAGACCTGAGAAAGTGTTTTAGTACAGATTTTTCTCCAAAGTTTTATCCCATAACAACAACAAAATGTAGCTGCAGTTTGTGAATCCATTCGCTTAATTACTAACCCATTGAACTAAGCTTCAGATGGCTTTATATAGAGTGGTTTGGTAGTCACTGCTGACTCTGTACTTCTGCTTAGTATGTTCAAGACTAAAAATGCCCTTAAAAAAGAACTGGAAGAGGGAAGTGGAGGTGTATGTGTGGAAGAAATAGGTATTTCAAATTTTTCCTATGCTTGTTCCTACATCTCCCCATTCAGGGTAAGTCTCCTCTCAAGGAATGTCCATGTAGTAAGTCAGTACATGAGGTTGATCAAGTCCCTGGCCTGAAGAACAGTTTGAGGGAAGGCATAAAAGAAATAGAAGGTTTGGACCTTACTCTTAAGGAACTTTCTGCTAAGTGGGGAGGAAAACAAAAATTCTTGCACATGAAATTGCTGATGAACATTTGGAGAATAATATCAACCAGAAAAAAATACATTCTGTGCCAGATGAGTGCTTGCAGCTTGTCACCATGCATAGCAGCTCCTGGATGTTTTATTGTGAGCATTTGTTTCACAGGGGTGGGGCCTTCCCCCCCTTCAGTCCAAAGAATGTTTTCCTAAGCTTGGTATCTTAGGAAGGAGGGAGATGGAAACATAAGAAAGGAAGGCTGCTACAAAACAAAAGAAGTTCAATTTAGCAAAGTTCAGTGATCTCCCCAGAGTGGGGCATAATAGTTTATTAAATTCAAAGCAGCAGGCCAGTTGCATGCCTATAATCCCAGCAACTCTGGAGGCTGAGGCAGGAAGATTACAAGTTTGAGGTCAGCCTCAGTAGTTTGAGGCTCAGGCTAAGCAACTTAGTGAGACCCCTGTCTCAAGAAACAAAAAGAGATGGGATGTAACTCAGTGGTAAAGCTCCTCTGGTTTAATCCCATCTATTTCTATATAAGTATATCTATAACTATAGATGGGATTAAACTAGGAGAGCTTTTCTAATGAGTTACATCCCATTTCTCTATATAGAGATAGATATAGATATAGAAGTAGTGTGTGTGTGGGATTGAACTCAGGAGCACTTTACATCCCCAGCCCTACTTTGGATTTTATTTAGAGACGGGGTCTCACTGAGTTGCTTAGTGCCTCGATTTTGCTGAGGCTGGCTTTGAACTTGGCAATCCTCCTGCCTCAGCCTCCTGAGCCACTGGGATTACAGTCATGGGCCACCACACCTGGCTAATCCCCAGTATTAAAAAAGAAAAGAAAGAAAAATTCAAAGCAGCACATCAGATTAGGACTTTTCAGTGTATTGTGAGTTCTACTGCTCTCCTTCATTGACTTAGATGGATAAATTGCTGCACCTTAAAAATAATTTTAAAAAGAGGAAGTATTAGAACTTTTTTTTTTTCACTTTTGAGCTTTTAAATATTATGCAAAATCAAGCAAAGGTAGAATGTCTTTTCTGAAGGTGATCAGATTACAACCCAGGGGACTGTAAGCCTCAGACTGAGCCTGAGAGCCATAGCAACGCCAAAAATCCCAGAGCACTTTGGGGAATCTCAGCAAATCTTGGTTGACAATTAACTGGCAGACACTGAGTGAATCTCATTAGCCAAGCCTTGGCCTTGTCTAAATTCCTACCTCTTGTGACTTTGCATAACACCTTTGTGTTCCTTTTCTGATGCTTTGATGTTTATATAGCACTCTCAACTTATTTTGAAAATATTTGCATAGTGATTAGTTAACCCAACAGACCAACCCTGGGAAGACAGCCAGAGCCAACAGCACCTTAGTAATGGGAAACTGGTAATAGGAGAGGAGACCTCCTCAAGAACAGGGACTTGGACCCAAACCATGGCATGTTGTTTTAATGAGTGGTCCTCATAAAAATTGAGTTGTATGGCAGAGCTGATCAGGACTCTTCTTCTGAATCCACCTAATTTTGTTAAGGTCGTGGAACTATTTGGGCTTGTCATGTTGTAAAGTTGTTTATGAACACACAGCAGACACAGCTGAGAGAAGCACTGGTTTGCTACAGAAAGCTCTTTTATCTTCATTACTGGCTCTGTTCAACATGCTAGCTTACCTCTTCCCCAGGTAATAATGATTTTCTCTATGGAACATCACCTCTAATTCAGAGTATTTTCTGACCCAGTGCTTGGTTTAGTTGAAGATGCTGCCTTTGTTGTTGGAGATGGATAGCAGTGCTGGGGATTAAACCCAGGGCTAAACACACGTTCTACTGCTGAGTTATACCCCAACCCCTAGGCTGAGAGCTTGATGTCTGTGGCTGAGATCACTGTCTCAAGGGTATGTGTTGTATTTGGCATCCATTACATCATAGTGAAGTTTCCTCCAGATGTTCAGGCTTCAGGCTTGCATCAAAAGACCTAGCACATTAGAAATGAATAATTGCGCAAGAAAAAAAAAACCAACCTATTTTAAAGCATGAAGTTCTTAGAATTTTATGATGTATATTTTTAGCAAAAATATGACTCAGAGCTATTGATAACTCTAAGTATTTGACCAATCTTAGGGAAAGTGGCAAAATGGAAAGCCCTGGGGTTGGGGTGAGACAGAGATGCAAGACAGGTTAACCAGGCATAAAGGGGAGCTCCAGAGAGTTCTGGTTCCCTAAGAGTCTCTGATTCACAGAAGCCAGTCTGTGACTCCTTTCAAACCTTTCTGTCACAAGGGTTGGAGTGGTGTTTTCCCCTTTCTCTAGGCAACTAAGCATTACCTAAAGCTCCCTGGGACTATGGTGAGCTTCAGGGAATATTCTTCCTGTCACACTTCATGTAATTGCACCAACAAAGTTAATTGAGTTGCTTTGTGAAGCTCTCATGTAAAAGGCATCTGGTCTCATGTAAACAGGGACATGGTTTGGTAGCAAACATGTTCAGCCAGTGTCTCTTGTAACTATTATGGGCAGCATCTAGGCTGAACGAAGTGGAACTAATCAGCTTGGCCACACTGCCAGATCCTAGCATCTGGGCAGGTTGTGTGGAGCATGCAGACTTGTGTGGAGGCTCTGGCTTGCACAGTTGGGTGGTGCTAACAGTTGGCTCATTTCACTGGACTGGCTGTCAGAAGCGGCCTTTCACCTTCTTTAAGTCTTGACCAGATGAACTGATAGGGAGAGAACCACTCGTGGGTTTGAATTTGATAAACCGGACATCCACCTAAGGAGCAGGAAGGAGAAGAGGGTGTCTCTCTGCCTACATGACCTGCTCCTCCTGGTAATGTCACCCCCAGTGTGATCAAGAGGTACCCCTGGTGTGAGTGTGCATGGGAGCTTTAACGGCCAAAATGGGGTCCTGGACTTGCCATGGGTTGTGTCAGAAATAGAATGTCATACATAGAAGAGTGTTCCCAAGCAGCTAGTGGTGCCAGGAGAGATTGGTGCACCAAGGACTGACCTGCCCCAACCTGTCCTTGTCTCTGTCTTACACAGGTGAGCGCTGTGGGCTATGGGATGGATGAGGTGGAGCAGGACCAGCATGAGGCCCGACTCAAGGAGCTGTTTGACAGTTTTGACACGACAGGAACCGGGTCCCTTGGACAGGAAGAACTCACTGACCTTTGCCACATGCTAAGCTTGGAGGAGGTTGGCCCGGTACTGCAACAGACACTGCTTCAGGACAACCTCTTGGGCAGGGTAAGATGTGAGGAAGAACTATGAGTCTGTGGGAAGAGGGGTGCGGTTTCTGTCCGGGTGCTGGGGGTGGTGCAAGCCCCATATGTTGCAACTTAGCCGTTAACTCAGTTGAAAAGAAAAATGTAATGGCCATGAGCAGTGCAGTGTGCTTGGGTAACAAGAGTGTGCTTTAGTTTAGCTGTGGAATCATGTTGTGCACTGAGCGTCATAGATAGAAAAAAAAAATATTTCCCACTTTTTGTTGTTATTGTTCTTTGTGAATCATTTCATTGACTCCACATTCATCACTGGGACAGAAAGGAGGAGGCAAGATTTCCATGGAAGATAAAGAAAACACAGCAAGAAAACCGCCCATCACAGGAAGAGCAGATTTCTATTATGACTTTTGTTCCTGGTAAAACTATTTCTTGTGCGGATTGTTTCTGGGTGAAGTATTAATTAAACCTTCCACCCAGGAAGTAAGACAGGAGGGTAAGTAAATATAGTGTAGCTTCATTTAAAAACCAGCACGACTTGCTTCCAGCAGGGATGTGTGTGCGTTGCCAATGTTAACTTCTACAATTGACAACAAATAGTCACGCTTTCCCCATAGATCTGCTGCAGATGTGAGTGAGAGGAGAGAAGGGGATTCACATCCCCCACTCTTGTGCTGATAGTGGGAAGGACTTTTTATGTCAAGACCTGAGATTTTCTTCAATTTTCATAATTATAATTATTGGATCATTTACAATGTAATACAACATTTACATTGCTTTGGGTACTCTTTTTAAAAAAAAAAAAAAAAGTTGTAGATGACACAATGCCTTTGTTTCTTTCATTTATTTATTTTTAATGTGGTTCTGAGGATCAAACCCAGTGCTTCACACGTGCTAGGCAAGCGCTCTACCACTGAGCCACAACCTCAGCAGAATCTTTGCTGTTGGTTTTTGGAATGCATGAAAATAAAAGGTTTGAGCTTTGTTGTTATCATTGCTGCCCCTCTGTAGGCAGTAGTTTTTATCATGTGTAGATTGAGGAAGCAGTCATGAAGCTTAACTTTATTCTAGTGACTGAACTTTCTCTTCTTCATTTTATTTTCACTGTCTCTTGGCTGACAAGGTGGGTAAATAGCCTGAGATGCAATGTAGCGGTTGTCTATAACCTGAAAGAGACAAGAGCAGTGCTCATTTTGAGATTAATATAGAGGAAGTGACAGTCCCATGACTGTGGTGTCAAGAGCAATCCAAGTTCTTCACAAAACTGGGGACATTCTTGGCCACTTTGGGGGATTAACTGCTTGTGAATATATATGATTCCTAAAAAATGCCAAAAATCTTGCTTTGAAAGCAATAAAAGTGGATGCTTTGAATATTCAGCCATTTGCTCCCCATCATATGGTGCACTCAAATGTTTTTGAGTTCTGCCTCAATTTTAGACAAGGTGGGGAGCAAAAGCGTGGCATCCCCCAGTGCGGTCCTTGAAGATCTCAGGGATATCAAAGGACATATCTGTTTTAATGCTATGAAAGCAGGAGAAAACATGATATGCCTGATGATTTCCTTGAGAGGGTTCCTCAGAGTCAGCATTAATGTGGAATCCTCTGCTGCAAACAGACTGCACCTTGGCAGCAGATTAATAGTTTGCTCTCCAGATGTTGCACATATCTGCCCTCATTTGGTAGACTAAAACCAGGGAACAGCTATCGATTGATTTGTTAACAACTTGACACCACCAGCCTGCTTTTTATGTTTGATATTTGCCTGAATAATGAATACCTAAGTGGACTATAGTGTGATATTTACTTAGTGAGCCAGTGATAAAAGTTAAATAGATGTATGCATATTGATTTCATGTGGGAGGTCCCTGGTGATTGTCTTGAGAGCAGTGTTGGCATGAATTAACACACTACTGTTAAATTTGCATTTTTTATGGAACTGAATTATTCTCAGATGATCACATAAACTTGGCCATATGCTGTTAAGATATCCTATATGGTTTATGATTTTAAATGATAAAGAAAAAAATCCTTAGAATTCACTGGAGCAATCTAAGTGCTCTCACCTTCATGTATGTTGAGTATGGATCAGAGGAGTTGTTTTTAATTAATACAAAAATTTTTTAAGTGACGCATAGTAATTTTACATTACTTATGGGGTATAGTGTGGCATTTTAATACATGTATAAGATATATAATCATTAGATCAGGGTAATTGGCATATCTGTCACCGCAGGCATTGATCAATTCCTTTGTTAGGAGTATTCAGAATCCTTTCAGCTATTTTGAAATATTAAATTAATTGTTATCAGCCATAGTTATCATATAAGTTGTTTTTAATGCCAGTCATCTTTTTTCTCTTTGGAAGGTATTTGTAGAAAAGCTTTCAAGGGTTAGTAGCTTGGTTTAATAAAAAAGGGGAAAAGGTAGCATGACAAATCTGCATATGCTCATCTATTCGTAAATTCAGCAAATATGAATTGAGTGTGTCCTGCATGTCAGTCATTCCACTAGTCTCATGGTATTGGTACAGTTTATTTATGTTTATTATAGGCTGCAGTTCTCCATTAAATTAGCTTTTGAATGCATTAGGACCCATCAGCTTCCTGGATACTTATGACTTTAATTTTATGTTTTAAATCTTAATGAGCATACTTTTTAGATGCAATAAAACTTCCAAGTTTTATCTCTATTGGAATTAGGCAGAATTCTTGAAAAAGAAATAAGAAAGTAAAAAAGCATTTTCTCCCTCAACCAAGAATATGAGTACTGTCTATTTATTTTTGTATTTGACAGTCCATCTGCAATAATATTTTTTAAACCTAATGTTTCTTTTAATAAGTGTTAAGTAACTCAAATCCACTTGCAATTTTTATGCATAATAGGTCATTTCCTCCCAAATCATCTTTCAAATCATGTGTATTTCTTTATAATTTGAGTCCATATTCCCCTAAGCAAGGTGGTTACTTTACAAGTGTTTGAAATGCTTAATGCTTATCGATTTCTGATTGGAAGGAAAGGGGACATTACTGATTTGTGTTTCCTATTAGATAATCTGAAGAGTTCATCCATCTCTTTCTCATCAACCAAGCACCTGTCAGGTGGGTAAGGCCCTGACACAAGGGGCTTCTTAATGCCACTGAGGAATTTAAAGTCTAATTGGGTAGTGTAACTGGCAGGTGAATACTATAGGGAGAAAGTACTATAAAATTTTTAAGAAAGAGAATCATGTTAGCTCTCTCACTGGGCCAAAGTATCATTCAAGCAATTGATACTAAACTGTATGTACTTCCTGTTTCTTGTTCCTTTCAAACAATCCTCCCTCTCTTTTCCCCCTCCCCCTCTCTCCCCCACACCTCTCTCTCTCTCTCTCTCTCTCTCTCTCTCTCTCTCTCTCTCTCTCTCTCTCTCTCTCTCTCTCTCTTTAAGAAAATAGGACATAAGTTGGGCATGGTGGCACATACCTGTAATCCCAGTGGCTTGGGAGGCTTAAGACAGGAAGATCACAAGTTCAAAGCCAGCCTCTGCAACTTAGCAAGGCCCTAAGCAACTTGGCGAGACCCTGTCTCAATATAAAAAATAAAAAGGGCTGGGGAATGTAGCTCAGTAGATTAGCACTTCTGGGTTCAATCCTTAATACACCCCCCACATCACCCTTAACCCCCCCCCCCCAAAAAAAAAAAGAAAAGAAAATAGGCATAAAAAGAAGATAGTTTGCTTTGGTATTGTTGAAGCCCTTTATTATATTCAGTTTTAAAAATGCATTTCCTTTTCTTATTGTTACATACCTACTTTAAGAAAAAACAGCTCCCTGAAGTTCTAAAGTGTTTCATTGCTATGTCATTACTTTAATATGAATTTGAATGCTAAAATATCTCTCTGTCCTTATTCCCACTCTTTTGAATGGGAATAAGCCACTTGGCAGCAGAACTCACCATTGGCTTCCAAATAAGATGTGTGAACTTGGGCCATCAAAGGCACTTTGAAATTTTTAGTATTAAAATTTGATAGCTATACAAATATATAATTTAGCTCAGCTTTCTACCTTTCATTTCAAAGTGCTTGTGGTTCTTTTATAAATGTCATGATTAATTTCAAATGGTAGATTTACTTCTTTGTTTCCAGTTCATTAAGAGCATTTTAAGGTTTCTTTCTTTAATATATATTTAATCATTTGAAGAGTAAATCAGAAATAGAGAAGTGCTTTTAGGCAGTGATTATTTGGACTTGTTCTCTGTGTGCAAAATTATACTTCGTCATCAATCACCGCCTATTTTTTTTGTATCTATCCTGTGATCATGCTACTATATCATATTATTGATCTGAGACCTTTCGAACCTACTGCAGGGAATGGTAGAAATGTTCCTTGCTGCATTTCTCAAATGCCTGGCCCTTTGCCTTTTTCTTACTCTTAAACTACCACACTTTAACCTGTAGCAGTGAGGATTATATGTGTGATTCCTCCGTTGGTCTTGTGACTCCAGGTGAATTATCATTCTCCTTCTGAACAGGAGTCTCATTTGAGGTTGATCTGAACTCCTGTGGGTCTGTGGTTCTGCATTTATAGAAAAGACTTTCTAATGAGGGAGTTATTAGATTTGCGTCTATTTTATGTTAATGCTTTCTTGTCAAACTCATTGTGAAATTTACTTAGGTTTTGAGTACCTTAAGTTCTTAAGTCTCTGAGGTGTTTTATGTGACAGGAAGCAAGGGGGGAGGGGGAGCTATTGGGAAGGCCTTGAACTCTGTAAAAGCAGGAAGGGTCAAGCATTAGACGGCCATTGTCTTCAATCTACTTTATTTCAATAATGCCCATGTCAGAGAAGACATGGTCAGGAATGCTCTTTAGATTTCACCAATATTCCACTGATACTTTTATGGTTTGCTTCCTGTCTGCGTAATGTTCTTCAGTGTCAATCACAGATTTTACCTGACAGGGTTCATCTGTATGATGAAGAAACCCAGCACTTGGAGAGAATTGTTCAAGGTCAGACAATTCATTTGGGACAGTTCCATGTGGGATACTGGAGTTCCAAGACCCTGCTTTTAAATGTACATATTCAGTTTCCTCTAATTCCAGTATGCAAAAATAAGTCACATTCTTTGTTCCCCTCTAAATACTATCAGCACCACCACCACATGGAGACTCTGTTCTATTAGAGCATGGTCTTTGAGGTGAGACCTGGATTCAGGTACTGGCTCTTGCTGTTTTTTAGCCATGATGGCATGTCATCTTAAATACTCCGAGCCTCAGTTTCTTCATCTGTATAATGGAAATATAATATGTTCCTTGCAAGATTGCAGTGAAAGTTGGTTGAGATTGTGTGTGCATAATTTTATCATAGAGCCAGGAAAAATTGTTTACCCACCATATCTCACTGCACACTCCTCTTCTCCACCCACTACATGCCCAGAAGGGGTCCTCAATAAATAGTAACTTCAAAGTAATGTGTTTCTAAGAAAGCTTATTAGAATAGAAAATGAATTTGCTAGAAGTTGTCTTGGTTTGGTGGTGGTTTGTGTCCATTTCCATCTTTAGGCAGGGTTAGTCACGGAGAACAAATTCATATAGTTAGTTTTAAAAATCTACCTTTTAAAAAGGTCTTGGCCTCCCTACACTGTCTGCAATAAATGACTGCTGGGCTACAATAGCCCAAAGACTTCATTTAGAATAAAACATTTCATAACTGAATCTTTCACTGTAAAACTACATCTCTTCGTCAGTGTATGTTATTTCTCCTTGCATAATGCTATGAATATTATTTTCCTATACATTGACCTTCTGATAAGTCTATACTTCTATACCCATTTCCTAACAATGTTATGAATACTCTCTTGTTGATTTCCTTTTGTATTACTAGATATAAACCTACTAAATTTAATGACAATTGCCTGGACTTTGCCTTGTTTAATAAGCTCACTTCATTAAACTAAGTTCTCTCACTCTGGGTCTGTTTGAAGTACTGCCTATATACATGTGCAAACTGGGTGCATTTGATCTCCATGATTGCTCAAGGTGATTTTATGCAACGTTTGGTTCCTTATTCCACTTCCTATTGAAGGTTTCTTTGTGGTTTGAATTAGCATTTGCTTCTTGTGGGGCATTTAAACTTCTTTTTCCCCCCAGTAACGCAAATCTTATTTCTTAAAAAAGCATTCATACAAAATGTAGAGAGGAAAAATGATGAGGTAAATTCTATTAAGCAGTGGTGACACCTGACAAAAAAATATCAGACTTGACTAGTCTTCCTGTTAATTTAGTTTAAATGTCATGTGTGTTTTTAGTCAGTCCTGTAATTTTCCCATTGCTGCAAACTGCCCTTTGAGGCATACAAGATATGGAGATTCTTGTAAAATGAATGGCAGCAATTATTATTCAAATGAGGAGGTACAACCAGCATGTGCACAACCTTGAAGCTTGTTACCCTGTGAGATTTAATTGCCTTGTGTATTTGTGAAGATTTCTAAATTTTAACATAATACAATAGTAAAGCTCCCTGGGATAAGAAAAGTGTTACTTAAAAATTCTGGTTACTGAACATAGTCAGCCCACTCTTTATGTGATTCTTCACAATAGAGGGCATTTGTCAACATTTTGGTTCTGGGTTGTGCCCTGGGGGCTTTTTTGCCACATCAGTATTCATGAGCTTTGATGGAAAATAGCAATCACCTGCCTCTATTAGAGAACTATCTCCTTGAATCAAAGATGTGGCATTTACTGCTATTTAAAATCCAGGGGCCCAGTGTCCACATGCCCTTGTAAGAAAGAAATAAAGATCAATGTAAGACTTAAAGCTACTCCAATTATTTTTATCAGCTGCTGAATAGTATCTGGTCTTGGGGATTTTTTGTTATTATTGAGGAAGGAGGGGGACAGCTAGAAAAATGTTATTAGATTATGAAGAACCTCTGAGTTAATAACCACATAGATGCTTTTTCTTCTAAAATGAGGCTTATTTAACTATATCATTAGTCCATTTTGAAAACGTTTAACTCCATCTGTGAATATCTTAGAGCAGTCAAAACCTATCCCAATTTCCCTCCGTACTGGCCCAGTAGGACATGCTGAATTACCAGAGGCCTCTGCTGGCTTGTTTGTGTCTCTTTCAAGGCACTTACCAGATTCTTGTTTGTAATAATGAATGCACTTTTCTTTTTTCTTCTGCATGTCACTCTCCTATTTTTCTAGAATCTAGAGTGCAGCTGATAAACTTCCGAGGTTATGCATCTTTTTGATGACTGATCCCCTATTGCCATCTTACACCCAGCTGCTCTGTATGAAGGGTAGGGTTTGACTTGCAGCAGCAGGGGTTTTCCCAGAGAGGTCAGATCAGGAGGGAAGTGGGTCTGGGTCAGGCTGGACCTTGAAGAGGCCCACCAGAAGACCTAGCTTACTTAGGGTCTCCAAGCCACCCCATCACTTTCAAGACACATGGCCTCAAGCACGTGCCCTCTCTGCGCTACTTCTCTTAAATTTTAAGGGGGTAGGGGCACTCTCTGCTTTGACTATCTCACATGGATGTTGTGAAGTTGAAAGGACAAAATTTCTAGGAAATAATGAACTTTCAAAAATACCCCCATTCACTTGGTATTATTCAGGACTCATGTTAATAAAATGTTCTGGTTAACTGGAGATAACTGGACCTTTTACCCCATATAGTGACAGATGAGAGAGAGAGAGAGAGAGAGAGAGAGAGAGAGAGAGAGAGAGAGAGAGAACACACACAACATGTTGAGTACTGGAGATTTCTGAAGTTTTATCCTATCAAAGAATAATTAAACATAAATTAGATTGTCCTTGATCATAAAATCTTCTTGATCTATCAGCTTTTCTTTTATAATATAATAGAATGATACCCTGAGGATTCCTTCAGTAGCTTATTAATCTTTATCCCAACACTAATGACCACGACCTATTTTTGAGTGGACATGCCATTTTTTTTTTTTTTTTAATCAGTTCTGTAGATTTAAAAATGGTGGTTGGGGTTGTGGCTCAGTGGCTGAGTGCTCACCTAGCACATGAGAGGCACTGGGTTTGATCCTCAGCAACACATAAAATAAGTAAAATAAAAGTATTGTGTCCAACTATAGCTAAAAAACTTTTTTTTAAAAAATGGTTTTTAAAGCATAAAAATATTACACATCACTTTTGTTTGAAGGAAGATAGCTAATGTCTTTTCTCAATTCAAATATGTCAGTAGTTACTTCCTGGTCTTACCTTGGAATACCCCTTTCTTTTATTTGCTACTTCTGCTCTGTACTGGGTTAGGAAGCAGATAATGAAGTTTCTAAAAAATCTGGTAGTGTAAGAGTAAGGAGATCCTGTGTTGGTCCTGTGGCTGTTCCTAGGCAAGAGCTCAGGGCTCTACAGGGCCCTGCTTAGCCTTACACCTCCCTTGTAAGTTTCCTCATTTTCTGTTGGACTCTAGGTAGATGGAGTTACAGGATGAACAGCCTTCATATGCATGAAGTTTGTACCATCTCAAGCATTTTTGTGTTTGTTATGCCTTATTTTTTTTTCTTTTAAATTTTAGTTGTTGATGGACCTTTATTTTTCTCATTTATTGGTATGCGGTACAGAATCGAACCCAGTGCCTACCACTGAGCCACAACCCCAGACCCTGAGCCACAACCCCAGGCCTATTATACCTTATAAAAGGGAGATTTAGGCCTCATATAAAGTCTTGGAAGTACAAATTATGTGTGCATTGTCATTTGTCAGGGGAATAAAATTGAATTATGTAAACCCATGGGTGACCCTCACCACTGCCATCTACTGAATTGAACTGTGTCAGGACACAATTCAGAAGGGCTCTTTCCCGTTGCCCTGGCCAAAACTTAGACCATTGAAAGATCCTAGGGAGACCTACAGAGTCAGTATGAAGGATTTGAAACAGGAGCCTGCCATTCAGCTTGAAGCCAGGATAAGTTTAGGCTCGTTCAGGTTCCTCCATGAATATCTTAGAGCAAGAAACCAGAGTTGGGGGTCCCACACACAGCAGACCAGATCAGTTCCTCTGGTTCTGAGCAATTCTACAGGTCCTGGGGCTGGGAGAAGGTGGGCTCCCAAACTCCCTGCTCCATCCCACCCTTCCACTCATCTATCTCAACTGCTCCCACAGTCAGCTGCTTCGCTTCAAAATGTAGGCCCAGTTTGACTGTAATAGTGGTGGGAACAGTCACCCCCACTATTAGTAGTATTAACTACCACTTGTGGGATACTTAGGAAATTCTAGGGTGTTCTAGACATTTTACATGGTTTTCATTTTATCTCTCTAACACTGCTATTGTAATAGATTTGGAAACAAGAATGCCTTTGCTAAAATCTGTGACCTCCTGGGTCTACTGAGCCCTACAGGTTTTGTATCTGTCTTCTTTAAACTTTGGGTTGGGTCCCTGCTCAGCTTTGAACATAGGCATGTTCATCAACTAAGGAGTACTTATCTAAAACTAGTAATACAAGGTTTATTGGTCCTAAATTTAGCCAACATGTCTCATCACTCTTCAAGACTGAAGCCAAATTTGCAGGGAAGTCTATGGCATGCAGTTTCAGATCTCTGGAGTAGCACCTAGAAGTTTTAAATCCTGTCCTACACCTTCCAGGAACACCAGGAGCAGTCACTTCATGAGAACTGAGTTGCCACTTTCCAGGATCACAGGTCTGATGGATAAACATCCAGAACCACAAGTATAAATTGCCCCTCAGAGTGATAGTGGCTTCTCTGGTGCCACTTCATGGAACCAGAACTGAAAGAATGATCAACCAGACAAGTTTGACCAAATCTGTTTAATTATGCCTACCTCTTGACCCCCAATCCTTCCTGTTTGAACCTAAAGCACCCATCAGTGCCCCAAGACAGGGCTGAGATGCTGGATCTCACACTTTGCCTTCCCATTATGGCCATATTAACTAAAGCTCCCTTTGCTACATTTCACCATGACCTTTTCCGCTTGTTTTTTTTTTTGGGGGGGGGGCAGGTTGGTTGAGCCTGGTTAGTTAGGACCCCAGAGTCAGGGCTCTAAGTTAGAATGCTGGTAACATGATGAGGGAGGAGTTACTCTAAAAACCATAAAATTCATACAGTGCTGTTAGCATAGTACCTGCCTGACTCCTTTTGATATTTCCTGAGAGCGGAGTTCCATGAAGCCAAGTCTTTTGTCACTCTTGTTCTCTGCTGTATCACCAGGGCCTATTTAGATGAAACAGATGGGAACTCATTTCTTATCCTCACCAGTGATCTAGTTCTTCTTTGTACCTTCTGAAATGTTCCAGATTTGTGCCATGTATCTGACAGTGCTTGACATATAGCAGCTACTCAATAAATATTTGTTGATAGATATCCTCAGTTTGACAGATGAGCAAAGAATAGCTCAGAGAGGTTTAGCAGTTTCACAACAGGAAGTGATCAGTAGCACCAGAGTTAGAACCTGGACCTGCCTGACACCAGAGCCTCTGTGTGTCCTTCCAAACCCTCTGCTGCCTGCCCTGGGAATAGGAATACTTCTGCTAGGAATTAGGAGATGCCCGTTAAGTGGCCCGGATGGGAAAGCTCCTGGGTATGGGATGTTTATGAATGGCTGGTAGGGAAGATGGTGTTGCCATGTGAACTAGAGCTGGGGTACACTGTGCTTAAAGCCCATTCCTGAAACTAAGACCACAAATCCTCCCTCCCAGGGGTTTTGAAGTAATTTGTCAGTTGTGAATCCTGGTTAGCAGAGCTTGCATTTCTGCAACTGTTTAACTGTCCATGGGTTGTATCCTACTATCTCTTTAGCAGATGCCCTGCCTCCCATGACAGACTACTGTGGCTCCTTTGATTGTTGATTTTTCAAGACCATAAATCTAACTTGAAATTTGCCAAGAGTATATAGATCCTAAATGTCCTCATGACAACAAGCAGTTTTAAAAGTAATAAACCTATGAGATGATGGATATGTTAATTAGATTGGTTATGATGATTTTTTTACAGTATATAAATATATATCAAGCCACCAGGTTGTACACCTTAAATATATGCAATTAAACATTTTTAAAAATATGTAACGTTCAGTCTAAAAGAAATATGATTTGGGGAAGTAATTTTACTTAATTAAAATCATGTGGTTGGGAAGTCACATATTCCTTGGAAGTGTGTGGTAAATTGTAAGCAAACACAATTTTATGACATAAATGAAGATGGATTCTTCTCCTTTGCTTTGATTGCACAGGTAATATCTGATTTTCCCCCATTGTTTAGATAACTAATAAGGTTTCTTGCTTTTCCAAATTTAACTAGGAGGTGTTTTTTAATCTGTCACCTATGTTTAAGCCTCTAGGCAGTGTTTTTTAATGACATCCAGAAAAATCCACAGCAGCAAAGGTTGCAACATTTATCAAACTTTCATTTTGTATTTATCTATGGAGTAAATAGGTGCCACATTATCCAAGAAGCCTTATGATGAGAAAAACTACCATCTCTTCTTCCTGTCCCTTAAGTTGAAGTTATAGAAAAATCTAGCTGGCCAAAAAGAAAATTGTTTTATGTTTTTAAGCAAAATAATATCCCAGTTATGACTATTTCCTTAAATAAGACAGATTCTTTCACACTGCAGTCAAGGCATTTGTATTATTATGGATTCATGAAAATTATTCTCAAGATTCTCTTATCTCCTGATTTGCTATTGACTTATGCTTGTTTATAGACTCTTGGGCAACTGGGAGATAAATTATTATATTCCTGCCCCAGGAAAGACCATAGTCCAGTCATCCTCAAAAGAAAGCTTACCTCTTCTAGAATATCTTAAGAGCTAAAACTTTACTTGGGAAGTTTTTCCTAATATCTAACCTAACATTTTTCTTTTCTGTTCTTGTTTGAAAAAATAAAAGAAGCTAAGAGTTAAATACACACACACAAACATACACGTGTGTGTGTGTGTGTGTGTGTGTGATATATATATATATATATCTTTTAAGCTTTTTAGCTTTTAAGAGGGTTTTGCTGTACAGCTTTTTCCCTTGGGGGTTGAATAAATATCAATGTTGATATAATACTAATTTGTTTATGGCACTGAATATCAAAATGATCAGCCCATTGTCCCTTCTGTACTTTAGAGAAATGAAGAAAAAAGGGGACAAAGGTGGGCAATGACTCAATTCAAGGCTGTCAGGATGGGAACAAACTCTTCTGGTACCTCATAGATATCTTGGCACTGTGGAAATGATTTTAAATTTTTTATTTTTATTTTTTAGGTGCATTTTGACCAATTCAAAGAAGCATTAATACTAATCTTGTCTAGGACTTTGTCTAATGAGGAGCACTTTCAAGAACCAGGTAAGGGCACAGATGTTCCTCTTCTACATTCCCTTTGAAAGTTGTCCAGCGAGGCCTGGGATTGTGGCTCAGTGGTAGAGCACTCACCTAACACATGTGAGGCCCTGGGTTCAAGCCTCAGCATCACATAAAAATAAATAAATAAAATAAAGGTATTGTGTTCAACTACAACTAAAAAATAAATATTAAAAAAAAAAAAAGTTGTCCAGGGAAAAATGTGGGGACCTTGAAGCATGTGTGTGAAGGATTTGGTTACATCTGCCTTTCACAGATTGAGCAGTTATTTCCAGTGACTTCTTTCTTTCGATATTATCATAAAAGCCTTGCAGCTGTTGAACACTAAAATGAGACTTCTCCACTATAGCAGCGTATTATGGAAAAATAATTGGGTTGTTCCTAGGCAATATGT
Organism: Marmota flaviventris; assembly: GCF_047511675.1. Classification (NCBI taxonomy): domain Eukaryota; kingdom Metazoa; phylum Chordata; class Mammalia; order Rodentia; family Sciuridae; genus Marmota; species Marmota flaviventris. The sequence continues at coordinate 61,629,277 of NC_092499.1, read as the reverse complement.
CATATGGTATGGCAGTAACTCACTCCTGGAATGAATGGGGAGAAGCTAAATGGTGACCACCCTCATTCTTATTTCCTGTGTACATGGAAGCCTGTGATTTGGGGGACATTTTTCCTGAAGAAAGATTCTGACCTAGAGATAATTCTTTTTAGTCTCAGTGAGTGGCTAGGCCTTTGCTACAGACATTACCATAGGCATTTTTATTATTATTTATGTCTCCTCCTTTCAAATGTTAGCTCCTTGAGGGCTGTGTATTCATTTTTATGTTTCCAGTGTCTAGAAGAGTGCTCAGCACATAGTAAGTAGTCAATGAATGTTAAGAAATAAAAGACTTCACTGATTTTTTTTTTAAAGTACTGTACATTATGAGACGCATTGCTATTTCAGGTATTTCTTAAAATTTGTTGTCAGCTACTGTCACGTATATCTAAAAAGAATAAATTAAAAAAAATGTTTCCAGATAAATTAAGATGCCATTGATTTTGAAATATGACCTGATTTCAGTGTGCTCAATTCTGGTGTTGGAATCAATAAAATATGGTAAATATTTAAGAGGGAAGTCTAGACAGTACAGAAATTTGTATCAAAGTACAGTCTGGTTTATCAAATCAGTGGCTGTCATAGGCTAGATGGAGGGATTGATTAAAACTCCTACATGATGGAATTTTGGTTATGATAAAACTTTTATATCTCAATAGTAATGTTAGTTTACATGCTTATGTGAGCTTTTTCCAACCTGTAGATTGTGCATTAAAAGGATGAAATTTTCTCAAAGTAAATGTCATCACAATAAACCTGACTTAAAAAAAAAAAAGAGAACATCAAAAATACAATGAGGTTTGAGACCAAGGAGAAATCATTGACATTTTTGTGGCTACCAGTACATGTTCAGTGTGACCTATTTAGATGAAACAGATGGGAACTCATTTCTTATTCTCACCAGTGATCTAGTTCTTCTTTGTACCTTCTGAAATGTTCCAGATTTGTGCCAGGTATCTGAACTCTGCCTTCCACAGTGTCTTGGATTATGGACTGTGTCCCCGCTTTTGCTGATGCTCACCATCCCTAGGAAGGCTAGTCTCAACTCTGAGGCTTGCCAGCACTCTGCAGAAGCCCCCAGTGAGCCTGAGCAATAGGGTATTACACTCTTTGAGATTTTTCCAGACAGGTGGTAAAATTTCTGTAGGTGACTACTACTGGAATAAAGGATGTTTGTTAATTATGGGATGTCACATTTTGTTGGTATTTTTACTTTTTAAAGGTAAATTTTTTCATCTTTATAACAATTACACAAGATCTAGGAACTCTGATAGGACAATGGTGATATCACTGCTGGTGTACATTTCAGTTCATATGAACATAGGTAATAGAGACATAAATTCAGCCTTCTCTGGGCTGATAATGTGATTTTGTATGGATTTGGGAGGGGTAGACCTGCTCCTAGTCCACATGGTCCTTTCACCGCCTTTTCTTCAAAACCTGTGCTGTTACCTGCCAGAAAATTGTCATAATAAAGATAGAGATTTATGGTGATCACAGATGTGGAGGTTGCCCCCTAGACTTGTGCTGGGTTGTAATATAAGCAATAGACTGAGCTAGAACATGGCTATTTGAGCTTGGTCACAGCAGGAAGTAAAGCAGATACATCAAGCTGCTGATGGTGGTTTCATAGTTATGTGTGTATCTTGCTGCTGTGTGGGCAGAGGTTATGATTTGGACCAGTCTCCCAGGATAACACAGAAGAGATTTTTATAGTCTTGCCATGCGCCCTGTCCTTGGGGTAGACTGCAGCAAGCTTTGTGATAGAACTGCTCCTCCTCCCAAATCAGTGTAAAGCAGCAGCAAGACACCTTCTGATAGCATTTCAGCCAGGATTTAAATGACTTCCCTAACATTTGTTCTGCTAGGATAAAATCTAGAATTGAGTCTGTGCCTAAAGACTATTTTATCTAATAAGAGACATGAATCAGCCCTTCCTCCCACATTCCCGGCTTTGTTCTAAATATCTCTGCTTTGTTTTTGTCCATCTCTCCCTGGATTCACCAGTTGTTCATGAGGATCAAGCAGTTCTTTCCCTCAAGCATTCTTCTAACCACTCTCACTGACTGGTTTGGGTGGGCAGAGACAGAAAAGAGTAAGGACTCCAATGCAGTGCATCAGGAAGCCACCTGAGTTTCAGCTTTTCCTCTCCCTTTATAACAATAACTGTCCCTTAAATAACAGACCATTGCATTTTAGAACTGCAGAGATCTCTGCAGTTTTATCATAGAACAAATTGAAGCCTAAGGAGGAACAGAGCCTAATTGAAGTGTCACAGATAATAGCAGAGGAGAATGCTAATATTGCATCACCTGGGTACCAGGGACGTACTGGGTTTAGGTTAAAGATTTTTAACCTTCAAAGGATGAGTTGGTCCTCAGTCAGTGCAGCCTGGCCCAACAAGTCTGCCAAGTAGCCAGAGGCATCAAGAAGTGAATGAGAATGTGTTGCAGATGATGGTTGGTGACAGGGATACCTTTGTCCTTCATTGTTGGGTGCTCAGTACTCATGTTTTACCACAAGGGCCAGGACTGTTTTTGCCTTGGCTTTTAAAATCAGTGGTCCTGGTATACTTGAAGAGAAAAAGCTGCCCTTAAACAATAGAAGGAGACTGAAAAAATAAGAAGGCCATAGTGATAGCCCATTCATATTTTATAACACTTAGGATTTTTATGAGTTAAATTATCAGATGCCATACCAGGCTGTAATATAGAAAAGTCAACTTGATAAGACAGACAGAACCTTGAGCTAGGAGTTAGGAAACACTGACTCAGCCCCTCTGATCATGTGCCCTTACATGTCTCATCTCTGTGGTTTTCAATCAGCTCCTATCTAAAATTGGTCATATTAGAAAATACCTAAAATCCCTTTAAGCTCCAAGATTCAATTGTGTTGTCTTCTAATATCTAAATGACATTATCTAAATCTCTGAAAAAAGCTAGCTTTTGTGTTTCTATAAGATTTTACCTAACATAAATTGATACTCTAAAGTGCTTCTTCCTAAGAACGAATGCTCAGTATCTTTTACATTCCTCTAATAAAAGAAATTATTTATATAGAACAAAATCAAAGATCTAATGGGATTTCAAAGGCGATGAAATTAAGTGTTTATTTCCATAGTCTTTGGCTCTGCTATTTATTACTTCTCTGAGGTTTTAAAATGAGAAGTTGTGAACTAGATTACTTTCAACATCTTATAACTCTCTTATTTGTGATTTTAAGACTAATTTTCCCCCTAAAAAGCAATAACAATAATAACTCAATAAAAAATGCAAGATTCCAATAAGTTCAGAAGAATGGACTGCAAATGTGGGGGAGTCCTTTGTAAGTTTCAAACTGACCAGCATTGCCAGTGGCATAGTTCCCCTCATATCTACATGTACAATTTAATTTTTAAATTATTTTTCTGGAATAAGAGAGGTGCAACAACTTATTTATTACCTCTTCATTCAATTTGTGACGGCTCTGGATTATTGCATTTTGTAGTGGAAATGCTGCCACAAGCTCTCAGCTACATGGCATCAGCATGCTAGCTGAATCTAGTCCCCAGAGATTTTGCTCTTATTTGATGCATCTTGCATTAGATTTCTGTTTTATAGTAGATGTTAGCATAATGCAGGAAGCCCTTTCCCTGATATGGTTCGTTGAAAGTGTCTTTCCTTTGTTTATTGGAGGGAGAGAAACTCAGCTTTGGAAAAGCCAACTCATTAGAAAAGCAGGGCTGGGCAGTGTTGTGGTGAAGGTGATTGTTTTGTTTTGTTTTGTGACAGACCTTCCTAATTCCAAGAACTGCCCTACTCACAATTATTTTTCTTATACTTTGAAGAAGCCATCAATATAATAAACAGTTATCTTTTCATTCACTTAGTAAATGTACAGTGAAGCAGGTTCTATGGTAAGGCATTGGGTTCAATCTTGATTTGCAGCAATGGAAGATTTGTATTTGCAACTGTGTTCAGAGGCGTTGGGCCCACCTCTGAAGTCTGGCTAACATCTCTGTTTTGGGGAGGCATTACACACAGATAGCCCAAGAGACATGTTTTGTGTCCTCTGTTTGGCTAAGTAAGATAAGTGAGAACTTAATCCCTATTCTCCTGGTGTTGATGACATGCTAATTGTGAGGACCAGAAATTTTTTCCAAAAGTTAAGAGTGAAATAAACCATTACCACCAATTATAATACAATGAAAGAAGGTGTTAAGAATGTATTTTTTAATATTTATTTTTTGGTTGTACACAATACCTTTATTTTTTTTGTTTATTTTTATGTGGTGCTGAGGATCGAACCCAGGGCCTTGCACGTGCTAGGCGAGAGCTCTACCGTTGAGCCACAACCCCAGCCCAAGAGTGTGTTTTTAATATCATAAAATTGAAAACACTCATGCCTACTGCCGGTGGTCACATAAAGTGATAGAACCTTTCTAGAATTATAGAAGATAATAAATACCAAGAGCTGTAATAATGATTTTGGTTAATCAGTGCGACTCTCAGATTTTATGCAACATAAGTAATTATGGATATGTGTAAAGAGCTATGTATGAGTACTCATGTCAGTGTGTGCATGTGTCAAGAGAAAAAAATTGGCAGTGTATTAGTAGGCATATTGTGGTATATCTATATAATCAAAGACTGAGCAGCTATTAAACTTTGCCATAGAAGATTCCTTGTTATGGTAATTTTACTAAGGATAAAAAGCAGTCTTTTAAAATTATATGTATATGTGCTAGAGCTGTTCATGTTATTTAAAATTAAATAAATGGGACTGGTGAGAATTTTGATAATGAAGCAGATTACTTGGAAGTTGTGTCTATATTTTAATTTTAATATCAGCGAGTCTCTAAGGTTTCCAAACAGAGGATGGTGGTTTTCCACAGAGAAATTAGTGTGTCCCTTTGCATCAGCCCATCCCTCTTGCATCAGCCCAAATGAAGGGAAAGTAAACTAACAAGGAAGAGAAAATTAGGATAAGCACAAGATCAGGACCAGGACAGTTCCAGTTTCTGAGATGAGAAACTGCATAATGTCATTATACATTTGCCTTTGTTACAAAAAAATGAAATTGAGGAAATCGACTGTGAGGTTGAGGGCTGGGATATTCTTCCTGATTTTGCTCTTCCAGGCACCCACTGCTGGGTACCTGTCCCTGGCCTGTTGGCTTTGGGCTGCCACTGGCTCTGTAGAAATCTGAAAGAACTAGAGTGTGGCCAGAGCTCCCGGGACAGAAGCTGATAGACCAATTGGTGACCTTGCTCCATGTAGCTCCTGTTCTTTTTACTCCTTCCAGATGAGGAAACCAAGCCTTCCTGAGTTGAAGTATTCCTAACCCTGACAGCAGTTGAATATCTGGGTACAAGGCCCAGTCTCTTTCCACGAAGCCCTGCTGTCCTGGAAAGTGTAACAATTGTGGATTTTAAGACTCATTTTTTCCCCTAAAAAGCAATAACAATAATAACTCAATAAAAAATGCAAGATTCCAATAAGTTCAGAAGAATGGACTGCAGCCTTTCTCCACCCTTATTACCTTTGTATCCAAAAACCTGTGTTCTAGTAAGAAGTAAGATGAGTAAGCAATCTTTTTTTTCTTTTCTTTTTTTTTACTGGGGATTGAACCCAGGGGCACTTAACCACTGAGCCACATCCCCAGCCCTTTTTTTATATTTTACTTATAGACAGAGTCTCACTGAGCTGCTTAGGGCTTTGCTAAGTTCCTGAGGCTGGCTTTGAACTACCAATCCTCCTACTTCAGTCTCCTGACAGGCTGGGATTACAGGCGTGAGCCAGTACATCCAGCCCAGTAAGCAATCTTAACATGTAAAAAGTGCTTTTAGAAAAAATATGACCACAATCATTATTAAATTGGAAATGATAAACAATAAGAGTTACACCAAATGCATAGAAAAAAAGGTTCCAGTAGAGTTGTGCCAAGAAGTTACTTGAGAGAAATGAGTATTGGGTTGTGCCTTAAACAATGGGGAGGATTCAATTAGATGAAATATGACTCTGCTTTTTTCCTCCAAGTGTCTTCTGATGCAGGACCTCCTAACAGAGATCAGCCAATTGATCCTTCCATGCTGAGGCTGGGGAAGCAATCATAATCATTATCCACTCAAAGATCTTTTCCTGTTGACTGATTGTCAACTGCTGGAAGTCTGAGATAGACCAAGTAGTCACACTGATCAGTCCTGGGCACACCACACTCACCCACCACCTTCAGCAATTTTGGGGGCTGCTAACCTTCCTCTCAAAGCCTTTCTCCCTGGAGCCTTTCTCCACCCTTATTACCTTTGTATCCAAAAACCTGTGTTCTAGTAAGAAGCATCTTACCCATAAGAACTGATATGGAGACTGCTCCTAAAATTTTGTCACTGGGAGAACCTGAAAGACCCAATTGAACATCTGCACCTCATGTGGTGATTCCAGGAGAGGGGAGTAGATGGGGAGTGAGGTAGTGATGTCTCTGGACCCCCAGGCAGCTGTTTGGAAAGGCCTGCCAGCACACACAAGTATGGGGAGAAAAGGCTGCTTGGGATGATGTCTCCTGGGGACTGGGAGCACACTGGGAAGCAAAAGGAATGCCAGATAATGTCACAAGGCTTTTGCTAGTGTCTTTTTTGTGTTGTCCATTCTCTGTTGGCCTCTCTCCCCCTTCTTACTCCTCCCTACACCTTTCCACTGCCCCAACTCACCTAAACCCTCCTCCTTCGTCCCCCTCTCTGCTCTTCTCCTGCCTCTTGGTTTCCTTTCTTATTTTGTTTCTTTTTTCCCTCTTGCATTCCTCCTCAAGCCTTTAAGTTTGCCATCTCCTGTGCCCTCACCGCCTTCTCTCTCTCTCTCCTCTTTCTCTCAGTCTTTCTGCCTCTGTGTCAATCTCTGTCATTTGCTCTAAATATGTAAGTCTCTCTCCTAGTCTTGTTCTTGGTTTATCCTTTAATTCCTTGTCTTATTTAGAATCAGATGGGGGTTTGCAGTCCCTGTGTAATGGCACATTCATAACCGGTGAGGAGGTGGGGATGCTCATTTGCCACATGACTGCCTTTTCCCAAGAAAGCTTCTTGGGGGTGTTTGTCTGGAGGTTTGCACATGTTTCATTTTTTATCCTTTGTTAATGTCAAATGGATTTTAGGAATCCTGTGAGCTCAGGAGGCGTGCAGTATGACAGGCCTGGATTGGCACCCTCTCCGCTGAGGTTCTTTGGAAGGGGGCGGTGTCACTGGGAATGACTGCCTAGGCTAAGTGGGTCAGGAAGGCAAACAGAAAGCAAGAGTCTGCCGTAGCAATTCCAAAATAAGAATGGCTGCACCCTCATGGCCAGGCTTTCTTCTTCATCCTTGGAAATAGCATCAGGTTATATGGGAGATCCAAGAAGTTTGCTTCAGAAAATGATAAAATGTCCATGTTGTGTCTCAACAAGTATAACATAATGCCCTGCCCATGGCAGGTGTCCAGTAAATATGAGGTTAAGTGAACGTAACACTAGAGGGAAGCTTTGAAAACCTGCTTTAACTTCTCATGTGTGTGCTGTGGATGCCACTTTATCTGCGGTCCTAAGCTTGCACTTGTGCACAGAAAGCATTTGATTAAGTGGAGCCTCCCTTAGTGTCTTGTCATTATGCCTTTGGCCATCCATGGGGTGTTTTTAGGACACCTGAGCATTCCAAGCGGCCACCTGCATCATGTTGGTGGCCAGGGTCAGGTTTGGAAAGCTGTTCCTGCCATCAGCACTCCTGGGAAGAGTTGGAAGAGAAATGGGCATGCCACTGATGTTTGTTTCCCTGCCTGCAGTTGGCTCATCCACTTGGAGTATCTTTCTCCCTGATGCTGTGTTTCAATTTTCTTTTTATTGTAAGTTCGGGACCTTCTGGTCACAAGTCATACGTGTGTGTGGAGGTTCATCCTGATCTGGATGGGGAAAATTACCACAGCTCTGCAGCTTCTCTTCTTGGGACAACTAAGATGTGTAGTGAAGAATGAGCACCCAGCCTTTATTTCTAAGATTAAAAGGGATAGGGCTTTTTCCCCCCTTCATCTTTTGAATTTTAAATTAGATCTTTTACTCCACCTGCTTGTTAGAGATTATTGGTTTCTTCCACATTACTCCAGCATCTTAAGGGGATTAAACCAAGGTTTCTCTTTTGTCCCCTACTCATAAGCAATTGTTTGGTTTTGGGAATTAAACCTAGAGCATCTCAACTACCTTACCATAACCTCTCCCAGGATGGATCTGAGACTCCCCAAGGCAGGTTGGTGTGCATCCTTCAGAGCCTATCTTTATTTTTATGTAGTGATGCTAAATAGGAGAAATGAAAAAGGGGAGAAAGAGAAAAATGACTCAGAAGTGAGACTCAGGCAGAATCATAAATACACTTTCAAGGAATTAAAATACCAAAGACAGAGCAGTTCTACTTTGTTTAATTGGCATTTCACATTTCTTCTTGGAGCTCATGATCAGAGCATTCCTTACATCTATGTCAAAGGAAACTATGGGATGTAAATAATTTTATTTCTTAACAAACCAAATAACCCCATGTCCTCTGGCATGGGTACATTGTTCCAGAATAAAACCCTAAAAAACTTACATCTGAATACTCTCATAAATTAATAAACTAACTTTGCCCCAGTGCTTCAGTTTTGCTCCTACGCCTGGTAAGAAGGAACAAGGCATTCTTTTTCTTTTTTAAAATATATTAGTTGTAGATAGACACAATATCTTTATTTTATTTATCTTTATATGGTGCTGAGGATTGAACCCAGGGCCTCACTCATGCTAGGCAAGCTCTCAAGAGCTGAGCTACAACCCCAGCCCAAGGCATTCTTTAGTCTTAATATCCTGGCCATGGACTGACTGGTGGACTGCTGCTGTTGACTTCTGAAGCCCTGGTTGAGACTAAAAAGGAGAATGGTGGTTTTCGGATGCTTAACACAGCAGTGGCTGTTGACTATAAATGTTCTCCCTGGAATTCCTTATTCTTGTGGTCTCTCTTCTCTTCTTATCATATAATTTCAATGACATTAATGTTCTCAATAGAAATGTCTAAGTATAATTCTAAGAGATAACTATTTTTAAATGGTGTGTGGACTCTAATTCTCTTTTGGTCACACAGATGGTTTTGAAAATTCAGTGATGAGGAAATATTAATAATCTATTTTTCTTTTCTGTGTGCTAATATCTTTATTCTAAAAGATTATACAGTTTAATAGATCTCTTTAGAGTTTGACTATAATAGGTACATTCTGTAGAAGATATTAAAGTTTGCTTAAAATTGCTTATTATAATAGAATTTTAAAAATCTTAAGTTCCTGGCAATGCAAAAGTGAGTAGGTAAGCAAAGCACAACTTCGTGGGTCCCTAATGGTTCACAATCTATTGTCTTTTATTGCTTAGAGAAAGAGCTATTTGCAATGCACCACTGCTCCCTGAAGTAGGGGGTAGTTAGTAGTTATTAACCAAGGAATCATTTCATCCACAGGTAAGTTTAGGACTAGTCACAGTAGGATTTCTTAAGAATGTTGCTTTTCTCCTTTGGAAGCTTTTTTCCAGCCTGCAATTGAAGAGGTCCTTTGTCAATTCCATCCCTGGACGTGACTTTGTTCTCAAAGGTTTTAAGTTTTCCTTTTAATCTTTTCCAAGTCCCCCACTCCCTCGTCACTAATGGTGTATCTTGTTGTCTGCCACTAAAATTTAAGAATATCTAATAAATTAAGGATGGTTCTGCATTGCCTCTTATCTGACTAGCATCTGTGGGTGTCAGCTGCCAAGTAGCTCGGGTGTCTGTGCCGCTCCTGAATCCCCACAAGCTGACACACTCCCTTCTGAGAAAAGGTACCTTCAAATATGCATGCAATTTTCAATATAAATTTTGTATGTTTGAACACTGCCTGTAAGAGAATCGCTCGACCTAATAAAAATGACTTGACTGGGACTTTTTAAAAGCTGGATATAAATACCACTAGAGATTGTATAGCCAGCATAAATACTTCACTCTGAGCTTTGCTGAGCATTCTCAGAATGCTTCTGGCCACATTTGTGAGTCTCATGAAATCTGAGCTTGTGCCAGAGGAAGGGCAAGGGCTAGTCAAACAGGGTCATCGGCCCTCCCTGGAAAGCCATAAAGTGAGGGCTAACCTACCGAGGTTCAATGGTAGCAGAAGAAGGCTTTTGTTCTTTCAACTCTTATCTAATCAGCCACCCTCATTTTGATGCTATGATTACATACCTCACCTAAAAATCGACATGTCTTGAGTTCTGAGATATCTTGTGAGGACTGTCATGTTCAAACAGAACCCATATTGTGTTCTCCAGAGAGACAGTGTGTCTATAGACAAAAAGACAACAGAAATCAAAGCATTGCCAGTCTTTTATATTTTAATTGAATTGTTTATTCTCCTAATACTGCACAGGTACTTTATAAATCGTCAAGATGACATTCAAATAGAGTGAAGTATTTATTTATTTTGTTGCTTTAAAGCTGTTCATAGTAGAAAGAGGCTAGTCTGTCATTGTGGTGATGGTGTTGGTGGCTGTGATGATGGCAGCAGCGATGGTGGTGGTGGCAAAGGTGGAGTCAGTGAATGTTGAACCTTCCATGTCAAAATGTCAAAATGCTGAAGCCCTCCTTTAAGACCAAGAGATGGCCCTCCCCTTATTCACATTCCTTTTCATTTTGTACAACACTGAAGCTCATAAAGAGGAAAAAAAATGCAACACACCGTTTTTCTTAATAGAATTTTACATTTGCTGTTTTATTCCACAGCTTTTAATTTGATAATGAGATCTTGATGCCAGGCTTCATAGACGTGACTTGCTGTCATTAATTGATTAGATCCTGCTGTATCCATCTCTTTGCTTTACCTTCCTACTTGTCTGATAGACCATAAAGTAGAATAATTGACCAAGGAGTCGTTGAGGTAAGGGAGGGTGTTTCTAATTGATGTGGATGCTAACTTTACAGTGCTGGTGTGAGGTCTGTTGCATTACCATTTTCCAAGATTTCCTCCAAGATATCTGTTGGTTAGGTTTTTTTGTTTTGTTTTGTTTTCCTCTCTACCCACTTCTGCATCTCCAACCTGCAGAACATTAGCTTAGTAAACAGAAGAACAAATATGATCCCTCACCTTTTCCTGATCTTCTGTACTTTTGAGTTAAAATCCTTTGCTGTTACCATTGCATCTTTCCCACGATATGCAGATATCTACTCGGGCTGCTATAAATCATTCAGAATTAGAAGTTGTGCTCTGCATCTGACCCAGTAGCTCACATACGCCCACGGCCACCACAGCTGGCAAACAGTGGTGGTTTATTTCAGGGCTGGTATAAGAGGCTGTATCCAACGGCTGTGAATGTTAGCTCAGGGCTGAGATTCTCATGTAATGTGGCCTCAACTCTTGTCTCCTTGTCCAGACTGCTCCCTGGAAGCTCAGCCCAAATATGTTAGAGGTGGGAAGCGTTATGGACGAAGGTCCTTGCCTGAGTTTCAAGAATCTGTGGAGGAGTTTGCAGAGGTGACAGTAATTGAGCCACTAGATGAAGAAGCGCGACCTTCACACATCCCAGCTGGTGACTGCAATGAGGTAAGTAGTTGGAATAGCACATCTAGGATATGCTCCTCAGCATGGCATGGAGCTGGGAAAAGTAAGGGCACTTAAGACTGAATGCAGGCTTTTCTGAATTACCATCTTCTTATTAATCTTATTACTTGTCTTTTGGACATAGAGATTAATCTTTCTGTTTGAATATTTTCTCCTTGGTTTCAGCTTTCAGAGTGAGTGCAGACATTCTGTACATTTTTATGCTTTTATGTTTAGATTTCAGTTATGTTTATATTGTCAGGGGTCTTCTACTTCTAGCTCTTCCTGGGAATATATCTTATCCCAATGGTGCAGCTATTTTTTTATTTTTTTAGTAACTTAAAGATCTAGCAAAATCTTTCCCTTCCACCCACTCCAAACTATAAAACAGCATTCTGTTATAGGTAGAAAATGAAAGCTAAATTTTCAGGCAGTTTGAGAGCCTGCATCTTATCTTTTGTGATGTACTAAAGCAGCTCTAGTACTCCATTCTTGCCTCAGGATATCAAGCAGGGGCACTTTCCCTCTGCTCAGCAGTTGCCACTGTTCTTCCTACTGGTTCTGACACACCCAGGTCTGTCGCCCTCTGCAGCACTTCTCCCTCCCTTAGCTCCCTTCTGTTTACTTTGCATATTGCCATAATCTACCAATAAACAGTAACATTTTCTTTATTCTTTCTTTATGGCTCATTTACCAGCATCCCACTTACAGAATATGATTGAAAAATGCCATGCTGAGCAAGCTCTAAATATTTCTTGCAAATCCCAGCTCAGATTGGGGCTGCAGATATTTCAGATACTAATATAAACTGGGAAAGAGACAGCACCTCAGCTTCCTGAAAGTGGTCTATAGATTGCCGGCTGATTGTGTGTGTGTTCATGGCTGTCTAACACCCATGTTGAGCTTACTAAAATCTACAGGAAACATGCTCCCAATATGTCCCCAGCAATCAAACATCTGGTATGCTCAATGTTCCAGAATATGCACAAACCCAGAGTTAACTAGAAACCCAAGTATTGAGCAGAAATGAAACTGGCAATAAATTCTGAAGTTTACAAGAACACACAAGCAGTCTGCCAAACAGAAGAAGTTTGCATCATTTTTTAAAACAAAAGCCATTTGTCCTCACTCCAGAAGTGACAGAATTGTGAGTGGGAAGAGAAGAAAATCAAGTAGGAAAGGGGGGTGTGGTGAGACATGAAAGCTGAAAACAAGGAGAAGGGACACTTCCTGGGATATCATGGTCCCCTGGGTGGGTCAGTTGGGCAGGGGCTGCTTCCCATCTCAGGTACAGTTTTAGTGGTCTTCCCCTATCTCAGGTCCCTTTGAAAATCCAGATAGGGACCTTTCTCAGGAAAACACACATACTCACACGCACAAAACTTCACATATACAATTTTAGAGAGGCAAGTAATTTGCATACTTCAAGGAGTGCAGTGTTCATAACACTGTGTTTGTCTTGTATCAGGGAGGATATCATTTTATTACATAAAGTCCGTTTCATAACTCTGGGTAGTATGAAATAAATGAGATGCTTCTTGGGGTGGGGGGGGATGTTTAAAATGTTTCCAACACTTTAGTGGATATGTTTTATTTGGAAGCTACTTTTAAGTCTAATTTCCCAGTTCTCCAACTGTTTTCAAGAGATTATTATTTGGTGTTAAGAGATTAAGTGGTTACTTATTTTTTGATATGATATCCAATAAGTTCTTGGGCAAATCTGACCATTGCTGGTACTGCATTTCTTATATCCTTGTTATCTTATCTACTGGACTCTTAGTGAGATTTACTTAAAAAGTGAAAGTTTGGTTTCATGTATAAACAAAAAGAAGAGCCGAAGTTTAAGCCTGGGTACAATCTTTCTGCTTGTAAAGGATATATTGGGAGAGTCATTCCAGCCCCAACATCCTATAGCTTCCCTTTATCCTCCAGAAACCTCTTGGGTGTGACCTCTTGTGCTATATACAGAATCTGCAGTTTTCTCCATGTTCCTTCAGTAGAACTGCAGATAGAGGCCTGGAGAGGGTCATTTCTCTGGATTTCTGCTCTCAGCAATCCTGCTTTGATAGCGTGTTCAACCATTCTTGTCCTGTTCCCCACCCCACCTTTTTTTTTATTGCTAAAGGTGTGTTCAAACCAAAGCTCAACCACCTATTTCTTGCCTAAAAATCAAGTGTTTTATAAGTGGATCCTGTCATTTTTCAAAACAATTCATCTCTTTAAAAAAATGAATAGCTTCTCATGTAGCATTTTCAACATTCCCTTTGGCAGTCGAAAGGGCAAATCCCAGCCCTGTGCAGCAACCCTGGATGCAGATCACACTCATGCCATTGCTGATACACAACGCCTCACACTGTCCTTTTGTCAGTGTGTCAGTCCTGTTGCACGCCCTGTGTGAATGTGCAACCTCCTCCTGGCCGGTTACTGCATTAGCCTCAGCAATCGAGAGCCACTCAGTCAGCCAACAGAAGTTCACATGTTGGGAGGCACAGGCCCACTCTGAAAACCTGCCCTTCTACAGAAGCTGTCTAGGACAGCTTCCCCATTCTAGAGTGGCTTCCACTGGGGACTGTGGGGTGGAAGCAATTCTGAGTGACCTGTGGAGTTCATTTACTCTCACAAGGAGTCTGAACCTGTCAGGAGTTCTTCATTGTACAGTTGGCTTCTTTTTTCCTCCCATTTTGGTTGCCTGAGTCCCTCTTGTCTTCTGTCTGTGGAGGTACTAAGAATTTGTTCTTTGGGCTCAGACTTATGTCAGTGCTACCAGGCAATAATGAAGGAGGGTGTGGGCCTCGTTCTCCCAGATATAAATATTTTATAAGGAATAACCAGATGGGCAGCTAGAGACAGTTGTCTTAATTAAGTCCTGGGTTTCCTTTGATTCCTGGGCCCTGGCTTAGGTGAAGGTAAAATTCTTGGCTTGCCTTAGGCCTACAGTATCTGGAAGGAATTCCAGAGTTTCTGGATGAAGACAGTTCCAAAACCTGAACCTATTGTCAGAAATTAAAAGAGGGGAGGTCTATGCAATGAGAGACTAATTTAGAGGGAAGGGGGGTACTGGGGTTGAACTCAGGGGCACTCGACCACTGAGCCACATTCCCAGCTCTGTTTTGTATTTTATTTAGAGACAGGGTCTCATTGAGTTGCTTAGTGCCTTGCTTTTGCTGAGGCTGGCTTTGAACTCTTGATTCTCCTGCCTCAGCCTCCCAAACCACCGGGATTACAGGTGTGCATCACCACATCCAGCAACAAGAAACTAATTTTAGTCCATGTTGAATTTAATACTAGTTTTATTTACCTGAGGACTTGCAGAGGGTGGGCAGTAGGATGAAGCAGTGTTACAGCTGTCAAAAGCTGTCCCCATGTGGCTTGATTCCTGTTAGGAACTCATCCCATCAAAGTAAGTGAGCAATCATCTGAAAAGCAACACCTCCTCCTCCTTGCCCTCCAGGGCTAGTAAGGGAGGTTGCTATCAGTGACAGGAATTCGTTCCTGGGCTCCTGGATTAGTGATTCCCAGTGTTTTTCTGAATCCTTATTTGACAGACATTTTCCCACAAGAAAAACAAAATCAGTAATTCTTAGCAGTCATAATTCTCTGCAGTCTACCTATAACTCCACCCTTTCTCTCCCACTCAGGAAAACATATAGAAATGCAGATGAGCATGAGAGAGGCTATTATGGAGATTGCTTTGAAGCAACTATATTTATATTTAATGTAAGTCCCATGTGAAGCTTCAGGCTTCATTAGCTGCAAGCAACTCGGAGCTCATCTGGTGACTGTTCACCGTGCACCATTGTGATGTGCTGCTATGGGTGAGAACCCACATTGTTACTGTGGAGTAGCTCCCTCCCTGCACAGAGCATATGAAAACAAACCTTGTTACAAGGTGTTTTTGATCATGTTTGACTTTTGTTTCAGTATATCTATGTTAAAGCATTGACATAAAATGTAAACATTTTAATAGTCTCCATCCTGCCTCCTCTCCCTCCCCCAGTGCTTTTATCAGGCAATTTGATTCTTTCCTGCTGAAACTGAGACTATCTAACCTAGCTATTAAGCATGTCTCCCCTACCAAGTTTAGTTTACAAGGCAATAAAGCCCTCTGTAGGGAAAAGACTGTTGTAATCTAGCTAAATTTTCAACACTGAAGTGTGGTGTTTCAGAATTTCATTTGGAAACCCTGAAGCAGAATGCACTAATTCACAAGTGACAGGTAGGTCCCACTGGCAGGCTGCAACATGCATTTGCCTTCCAATTTAGTGTGTTTATGTGGCAAATGGATCCCTTGGGCATCTGACCTCTCTTCTGGGTAGTATTGAAAGAAAAGTGGTGATTTTTCTTTTTTCGTGACGTCATTTTCACCCAAGTCAATTCAACAGGACAATCTACTTTGAATTAACCCAACAAACAAAGGACACATTCTCGATTCCAAACTGAGGTGCGATTAATGAGAAGGTTTTGATAATCGCTGTTTGTGCTTTACTTCATTAAGAAACAGAAGTGAGATTTTTTTTTTTTTTTTAAGGTTTGGAAATGAACATTTTTTCTCCTTTTGTATGCAGGAGCTACTGAACTGACCTTGAATTTTATGCTCATGTTTCTTTTGAGGTAGATGGAAAGAAGGAAAAGAGAAAATGAATTCTCAATTATTCTATTCTGTATTCTTCAGACTTGGTAGGAAAGATTGTGCAATTAATACAATTGGGGCAGGGCCACTTTGCTTTCTGTCCTGGTTGAAAACAGGGGACACCTTGTTAACTGTTTTCCTCCACAGGGAATAGATCAGGTCTAATAAGATTCTTATCAAGAACAAGGGGCCATAAACAATGATTTCTTCAACTGTAGACAATAGTAGTGTAAGCTAAAACTGTTGGCTCACACACTGCAACTTAAGCAAGAATCTGGGAGAAAAAGTTAAAGCTGATTTCCACATTCGCCCAAGGATGGACAAGTGGATTCAGGTGTTGTGTTGGGACAAGGGTGAGAGGATAGGGGTGGAAGTTGTTGAAAAGCACCCACACCAAAACCAAAAGCTGACTTTGCTACCCTACAAAAAGTCAAACTTCTTTAAGAAGTGTGAAACTAACTTATCTTCCCCTTATGTTCATTTTCATATATGCATAACTTTGTAGTTAAACTTTATGAATTATTCATTTACATTGTATAGAGTCAATATTTAATTATGGAGCAAACCCTTCTTAACTGACAGAAGTTCTGCTGAGATCTTTTGTAGTGGAAGCACATCTATTTTCTCCTTATCCATGTTAACATTTTTTGTTCCAGTCTTTGACAAAGCAAGCAGTTTATTACTATGCCATCTACCCCATCAAATGCTGTGACATCCTCAGGATGTTTGTTTTATTTATTTGTTTGGTACCAGGAACTGAACTCAGGGGCACTTAACCACTGAAACTACATCCCCAGCCCTATTTATTTTTTTTTTATTTTGAGACAGGGTCTTGCTAAGTTGCTTAGGGCCTTGTTAAATTGCTGAGGCTGACTTGGAACTCCCAATCTTCCTGCCTAAGCCTCTGGAACCTCTGGGATTACAGGCATGTGCCACCACGCCCAGCTAGGATGGATGTTTTTATTACTGACATCCTAGTCCTTGTTTTTATGTTTCTTTAGTCTGATTAGATCATCTGGCTATTTCCAGAAATTAAACACTCATTCAAGATGCAATTGTAGATTACCTGAAAGTGATCTGAGAAGCTCTTTTGAAGCTTATAATAAGACCCCCCCCCCCCCCTCTCTCTCACACACACACACACACACACACACAAGACTTTAGGACTTCGGTGTCCCAGTGAGTCTTCCTGACTTGATCCCAGAAAGAATTCCCTTGGAATCTAGTCCCACTTTCTTCCAGAACAGTTAATTAATTAATTAATTTTTTGGTACCCGGCATTGAACTCAGGGGCACTCAACCACTGAGCCACATCCCCAGCCCTATTTTGTATTTTATTTAGAGACAGGGTCTCACAGAGTTGCTCAGGACCTCGCTAAGTTGCTGAGCCTGGCTTTGAACTCACAATCCTCCTGCCTCAGCTTCCCAAGCTGCTGGAATTATAGTCATGCACCCCCATACCTGGCCAGATCAACAATTTCTAATATTTATTTTCTATTAGATAACAAATCAAATTAATTTTAATAATAATTAAGCATTTTCCAACTCTCCCATTAATTATGCTCCACATAGAAAAATAGTGTTAATTAGCCATCGAGCAACTCTGATGAGCAGGAAAGATATAAAAATATCCCTTCCCTTTGAGGACTTTGAAATCCAATAAGCTAAAGCAGTCTCCCAACCTTGACAGCAGAAGAGGCTTACAGCTCAGACTCTTCGATTCTACATTTCCATACACCCGCAGTACTAAAGAATTTTTGGCAATGTAGTAGGATATGTATGCATTTAAAAATTGTGCATTCATTCCTGTTATCCCCAGCACTTACTTGTAGCATTTAATTGCTTTTAAAGATTAAGGCATTGATTTGCATTCTGGTTGTGACAGCCTGCCACTGAGCAGCTTGTCCTTGAGTTCAGAATAGAGACTGGGAGCTGAGCTGTCAGGCCCTCCTTTGCCTTTGCCTTCAAAGGCAGCAGAGTGGGAAATGAATCTCAGTCCCGGGAAAAGTGTGTCCTGTTGAAACAATAATAGCCAGCCCTCCTGGGCACACTTAGCTTCCAGTACCCAACTCAGACTTTATAAATATGTAGAACTATGAGTGAACCATGCCACTGACACTGTGTACTAAAAAGTCCTAAAATTTTCATTATAAGCATTCTCCCTAAACAGATTGTTGTTTTTTGACAGTGACTCATTTTGCTAAATGTGCTCCCCTTTTAAAAGGGATATTCCAGCTCAGTTTCTCTGGGGACCTTTGCTATTCTAGTAAGTTTCCTTCCTCTTCTCTTCAGGCTTGCAAGGCCCTCCCTGTTCAAAAAAGAATCTGCTTCATGCTCTGGGGCTGCTGAGATCAGCTAAGCAACCTCTGCCAGGAAAGAATAGCCCTGTGTGTGCCCCCATAATCATTTTAATTAGCCGTACATTCTGTGGGGCACAAAGGTCTGCACTAGAGCAGATGGCGTGTGGGGGGTGGCAACTTGGCTATTGTGGGTAAGGGCCACACCAGATCCAAAGCCTGCAGATGCTGGCCCGGCCTTGGGGCTGGAAGCCGGGGATCTGAGAAACTCAAGCCATCTGCTCTGCAGTCCACCAAAGCAGGTGTCCCTCTAAAAAAACATTCCTGAAATTGGTGTCGTCTATGTGACTGAAGTGTGCAGGGCACCTTCATCCAGCTGTAGACAACCCAAGAGCCAGCCACAATGACCAGCATGACACTGAGATGCACAGTGAGCGCAGGGGCTCCCTTTATCTTCCTGGGGGGTTGGGGACTGCTTTCTGAAGCAGACATTTTAGGGCTTGGCAACCTCTGACCCTTTCCCCTGTGTTTTCTCTCAATGGGGCTGTTGACCAGTACACTTGGCATGGTAATGAGGAAGCACAGGACAGTCCCTGCCAGCTGTGGCAGCCCAGGGGACATTGTCTGTAGGGGAAGGTCCCCAGGGGAGGCTCTGATCCTAAATTAAATCAAAGTTGATTGCTTCATCACAATCACCATGTCAAAAACTGTAGATTTTGGTTTGTTAAGGTAGAACTGATGAAACATACATAAATGTACATATTCTGTATGTTTATAATATATACATGATGTTTTAATATATGTGTACATTGTGAGATGATTAAATCAAATCAATCAACATATCAAAACAGTAGTTTTAAAGGTTCTCTTCTGAGTTATTCTTACAGCTGACTGTGGTCTGTCTGTTATTTCTTCTGCCCTTGTCCTACTTTTGAACATACCATTAGGATTCATATTTGTATTTCTTATTTACTTCACAAATGCTTAGTGCTTAAGTCATAGCAGGCACTCTTCCAAGTGCTTTCCAAAAATGCAGCCTAACTTTGGAGAAAGGTATTGCTACTTAGCATAAGGAAACTGAGGCACACAGAGATTAAGTAGCTTGCCCAAGGTCACCCTGGCAGTAAAGGTCAAAGGTGAAAATGAACCCAAGGAGTACAGCTCTGAAGTCCAAATGCCTAACCACATCATGGTTCCAGCTGAAACGATAATGATAGCTGATTTTCCTAAGTGCCAAGCACATGCCTCCATGTCCCTAAGTATGTAAGAGTGTCATCCCACTTGGCAGATGAAGTACTGGAGGGGTCTCAGGAAGTGGTTAAGCCAGACCAGTCTCTCTGCCAAGCCCCTGTGCTTATCCATTCTGCAAAAACTTTGCCCACAGAGTTGGGAGGGGCTGAAGTCCTACAGAATAATGTTTAAGTGCCTTAATAGCCATTCTTTCTCCAGTGAGAGGCTACCTAGGATTTCAAGAGGAAGAAATGGAAAATCCTTCCTCATGAATGCATCCAGCAACTGTCCCTCCCTTCAGCCTGGCTCATCCAAAGATTTTCATGATTATATCCCTTCCAGTGCTTCTGGCAGATCAGTGTCTAGAGGCCACCTGCCAGCTTTCACTATGCTGGGGAAACCATCAGCAATTAAAGGACCCTGTTCCAGAATGATGCCTCCTTTTATTGGTGCTGTTCAGTAGCTGAATGATCTAATCCCCCAACCTTTTAACCTGCTCTCCCCTCCTTCCCCAGTTTTTTAATGGGAATAACTGGCTCCAGGCAATGAGAATGAAAATAAATGAGCTGTGAATGAATTGGATCTCCCCCCTATACACACCCCACCTCCTGAAATTACAATTTAATAACAAACTTCCAGCCGCCATGTGCTTACCTCCCTCTTGTTAAAGGAGAAGACCTTCAGTGGAGACTGGGGAGAAGCATAGCATATATCATATCTGAGTAATAAATTTCGTCTCCAGCTGAGGTGGTCTTGGAATGAAAATGTGGCCATTAACATAAGCTTGCTTCTCCTAGCAGGATGGTTTCTGTTTCTTACAAAGGGCTGTGGGAGAAGTGCTTGGGAAACTATTTCCCCTAGACTTCAGAATATATTTAAATGACCCCTTACCTCACCACTCCCAATTGCCTCAAGAGTTTATGCGAGACTTTTTAAGTGAAGGTGCTGCCTGGGGTTCAAAACCTGTACCATACTTTGGATTGGGCTATTTCAAAGGGGATAGTCTCAGTCCCCCCAGACAAGTCTCAGGCGAGTGTCTCAGATCTTTCCAACTGCCACTAAGCTTAGGGGGCACTGGCATTAGTAGCCTTTGCATTCAGGCTCTCACCAATACTTCTCCATCTGTCACAAGACAGGATGGCATTGCAGGTGTTGCAGAATGGGACTTACCAAAGGGAGGGAACTTCCTTCCTCCATCCCCATCCCTAAGTCACAAGAGTTAATTTATTTAGTGAGAACTTGAGGGCAGTTGGGCAAAAGAAAGAATGAAAGTCGTGCCTATTTATATTGCATCAACAGCATTTATAACAGTAGAAGAGTAGAAAATTGTCTCCCATGGTTCCTCAACCAAAATGTATCTATTTTTTCTTTGGGGTGCTGTATACAAAGGATTGAACTCAGGGGCATTAGGCCACTGAGTCACATCCCCAGCCCTATTTTGTATTTTATTTAGAGACAGGGTCTCACTGAATAGCTTCCACCTCGCTTTTGTGGAGGCTGGCATTGAACTCACGATCCTCCTCCAAGCTCCTGAAATTATAGGTGTGTGCCAACGTGCCCGGCCCAAAATGTTATCTATTTTTATTATCTCTATTTCCTTCCAGTCTTTGTCTGTTTGTGTAAATAGTTTTGCCAGCTGTAACCATAGGGTAGATGGCATTTTTGTTATGCTCTTTCATTTGTTAGGATTTTTTTTCATGTTCCTACAGTTTCTTAATTATTCTTTTAATGACTACATTATGATGTATCATTATATTTTATGCCCCTATTGTTGAATATTTAGGCTGTTTTCAATATTGTTACAAAAAGTGCTACGATACACATATTTATGCCTATGGCTTTTTGCTTTCTATCTCTGATTATATTTCCTTTGGATAGTAAGTAAATTTATTGCGTCAAAGAGTATGAATATTTTTATTGCTTTTGACACATAATGCCATTTTCATTAATAAAGGAATAATACCCATTTACATTGCTACAAGTAATATACAAACAAATCTATTGTTTACATTCTTTTTTAATATATTTTTTATTGGTTCTAATTAGTTTTACATGACAGTAGAATATATTTTGACATATTATATATAAATGGAGTATAACTTCTCATTCCTCTGGCTGCACATGATATAGAGTTACACAGGTCATGTAATAATATATGCACATAGGGTAATAATGTTTGATTCATTCTACTGTCATTCCTACCCTCATGTTCCTTCCCCTTCCTTCACTCCCCTCTGTCCAATCCAAATTACTTCTATTCTTTCTCCCACCTTATTATGAATTAGCATCTGCATATCACAAAAATTTAGCCTTTGGTTCCTTGGGGTTGTCTTATTTTGTTTAGCATAACATTCTCCAGTTCCAGCCATTTCCCTGCAAATGCCATAATTTCATTCTTCTTAAGAGCTGAGTAATATTTTATTGTGTATATGTACCACAGTTTCTTTATGCATTCATCTTAAACAGGACTATTTTAAACTATAATAGTTGTAATAGGAGTTGTATCTTAAACTTATCTTTTGCTAATTTAGTACAAACTATTATGATTTCTTGGTTTAAATTTATACTACTTTGATTGGTACTGAGATAAACCTTTCCCCAAATTTATTTAATTTTGTTGCCTCTTATGTGAATGGTCAATATTCTTTGCACCTCTGCTGGAGGCTTGACTTTTTTCTTATAAATTTATATGAATAGGGGAATACGTCCTCAGGCCTGCCTAAAAGACTACTTTAAGTTTTTGGTTTTTTTCTAATATGTTTTAGTTGTCAATAGACCTTTATTTTATTTATTTTTATGTGGTGCTGAGGATCAAACCCAGTGCCTCACACATGCTAAGCAAGCATTCTACCACTGAACCACAACCCCAGGCCCTACTTTAAGTTTAAACATAGTAATGAAAAATATTTCTACAAATATAAATTTCATGTCTATTATGCGCACACCTGGCCAATAAAATAAAAATTTTACATTGCACAGGCACAATTCTAATCCCTTTCCCCTTACCTCTGTGAAATCTGTACTATACTACTTTATTCCCATTTTGTAGATAGGTCAAGAAACTTGACTAAGGTCAACCTGATAGGTAAGTCAGGATTTGATGCCAGGCAGTCTGACTCCTAGATCTATGCTGTGATCTCCACACTTAATCTCTTATTAGTTGGGAGTGAGAATTGAAGAAAAAAACCATCAAGCATGCACTGTCCCTGTCAACCTGAAATATGCACACAGTCCCATAGATGGTGATACGTTGGAAAACAGTATATTAGAAATTCTATGCACCTTAGTTCTTTTAACTCAATTTTAAAATGAATTAAGATGTGAATGAACAAAGTTAGTAAATCAACTTTTGTGTAACAACACATAGTTCATTGCTTTAGAAGGTGTTACCAAGGATTCCTTGCAGGTTTGCATGTTTCTAAGTAGGAATCCCAGCTGGAGCTCTCTTTCTGGTTTGGGTTCAGAGATAACATATCTCCTAGCATTTCTCCCATCAGTGTCTGCTATTAAAAATCATCTCATTTGTGGTTTGAGAGGTTTTATTTTGACCTACACTTCTTAGATCATAAACCGTATTTGATTTGTTGTAGGTTGGTTTAATGGATTTAGTTCTAGAGTGTTTAAATGTTGAATAATGAATTTTCATAATTGGGGATACCACAGCAGAGTGAGTATTTAAATAATTTGCTCTGTTGAATAAGGAAATAAATATGGAGGGACAGCAGGCAAGATACTTTTACTAGTGGGGCTTTATTGATTTAAATTTCATATATAAAATACAGTTGAATTCTGACTAGCAATAAGTAAAGAAATCCATGGAGGACTGTTGACTCTGCCACTCACCCCTTGTTCCCACCCTGCCTTGCACACCACCTGCCTTTATCACCGTGAGCTGATAAAACTGTAGTTGTGAAAAAAATCAAGGTCACACTGTGCCTACTGATTCATCATCATCCCCTTTGTATGCTAGTGACTTTCAATTGTAACCTGAATGAGCCATGGTGAACATATTCATTTGGAGTTATGGCCTTTTGGTGCCTTCTGTGTGACAAGAATACTCTGTCTGAGCATTGTCAGTTTGAGGTTTACATTTAGGCCAGCTCCTGAATCTGTGCTATTTCCAGTGTTTTTGTAAGTGAAATAAGGAGCTATGAAATCATGGTAGCTACTTGACCCTCATTTAAGAGAACTACAGGGAGTGTGGAGAATGAAGTACATGTGCTTAGGTGGCCCAAAAGAAGAACCTCAGCTCAGGCCAATTTGAACAAACTGCTGAAAGACAGTGTTTAATCCAAGGATTTTTCAGGTGGCACTCCATCTGCCATGAGGAATCCAGGTCTGGAGACAGGTGGCAACAAGGCCTGTTTTTGCTGCTCAGTTTATTTCAGGATTCAAAGAAATTAATTCATCTTAGATAGTTTGGCCTCCCCAGAGAATGGGCTGGTTTTTTGTTATCAAAGTCACCTACCTTGACAGAGTTATATTTTTGCCAGTGGTCACAAAACCTCTCAGTAGAAGTGGGAGCACTGGGCAGCTGGCTGGAAAGGCCAAAGCCACTGAAGACCTATGTTTGCAGCTGGTTGGAAGAAGATCTGTAAAGTGGGCAATGGTGGATTTTGGTCCTGACTTGTGCCCTTGGCTCGGTGGTTTTGCCAGTACATAAACTACGTGCTGTGACCCTGGGGAAGACTCACTAAAAAGTAGAAACATAGCATGATAAGATGGCTAAATGGTCTAATTCAGATAAGTTTTACTACTTTTACTGAAATTTACTGGTAATATATATTTTATTTAGCTCAAGCTTTCTAGCCTCCCATTTTTTGGTTTGCATTTCTCTGCTCACTGTGCCACAGGCACACAAAGCTTATTCGTACCTGCTTGCTTCAGAAGAAAACAATAACTGCCCCTTTTTTTTCACTCTCTCTAGTTCATCCTTGGGGGTCTCAGCTTAGACCTTGCTTCTTCTAGGAAATCTACCCTGTCTAGTGAGTCTGAAGTGTCTCATGTAGGCATCATCACAGCATCCTGAAATTCCCTATCACAGCACTTAAAACATCCTCCCGTGTACTTCCTGTTTTCTTGTCAGCTTGTCCTCATTAGCATATGCACTTTGTGAGGCAGGAAATGTGTTGGCTCTCTTTATGACTGCATTACTAGGACCTAGCATAAAAATAAGCATTCAATACACATTTATTGAACAAGAAGTTCATAAATGCGTGCATACAAAATCTTGTTTTCTTAATGGATTCCGAATATTTACTTCAGCTTAATTTAATGGGTTTTGATAGGTTTTGCTGTTGAATAAGTGACCTCCCAGATGAGAAGGACAAATCCTTATAACAGTCTGCAGAAGACCATATTCAGTGTCATAGGAATCATCTGGTTAACTGAAGAGAACCCTCCTGGATAGAAGCATTGGCAGGCCCTAAAATCATGTGGCCCACCCAGATGATGATTTCAGAGCCAGAATGTAATCTGGTTTAGGAAAAGCTAGGATTTCTTTTTGAATAATTTCAAAAGCACACTAATCATCTCTTGTCCTCCGTAGCACTGGAAGACGCAACGCGGTGAGGAGTATGAAGCAGAAGGTAAGAGCTGAGCATGTGGGGACCTGCTGGGGAGGGGAGGGCTGGGCTGCCATTCATAGAGCACTTCCCATACCCTACCTCCCGCATCTTATGCTGGAGGCTAGTTGAGAATAAACATTAGGAACAGAAGCCACAGAAAATTCAATTGCAGTTGATAGCTCATAGTTTTAAACTCCTGGCTTTTAACATCATGAAAAAGATGGCAACTACAATGTGACTAATTTCTCTTGATACAAACCTTTTAATTAATTGTTAACAGCCATAACCTAAATATTAACCTAACCTAAATAGCATTTTAATATGCATCCCTTGCAATTTCAAATGTATATAAAAAGCATTGGAACACAATTGATCCTCTGACCACCAGGTGGCACTGAGGTCCAGCTGACAAGCTCTCAAGCCACTTCACTACCTATCTGGGATTAACTGTGCTTAAATGTATTTACAACACGTTCTCTCTAGATCTCCGTTCTTCCCGCACACAAAATTGTGCCAGTAATTATCTCATGTTTAAGTGACAACTTTAAAGACTCTCTAATATGTAAGTGGACAATTTAGAAGTAGAGATTTTTTAATAGAGGATAAATATTCTTGATATTTAAATAAGTAGTTTGATCTCTGTCTTCAAATAGAAATTACCCTTCATATTACCAATAATAGGAACTTGAAACTTGCAACCTGTAGTTCTTTGAAGTTGGATTGTTTGTTTTCTATAGGTCAGAATATTCTTATGTGCAGACTTTGGAAAGAGGCAAATCTTGAGATGATCATCATGAATTTTTTTTTTTTTTTCTTAGTAAAAGATGCTCTAGTATTTAGATAATAGAAATAAAACTGGAACCTGTAGTTGTTCAGGGCCTGGAACACGTTAGGGTGGCTCTCGACCAGCCTTCTCATGTGATCAGATGACCACCTAAGCTTCTGATGTTATTAGTTGGGATAAACCAGTATGAGTGGTACTGCACAGGAAGGATGTTCTTTACTCAGTTTGACTGCCATGGAGCAAAAAATTATCTATTGGTTCTAAAAAAAAAAAAAAAGTTTATGTTGGAACATCAGGACCAAATAAGAAGGGGGTCAACATTTCTTATAATATTCAACTTTTTTAATATAATATTTATTTTCAAAAGTACTTTTTTTTTTTTTTTGAGAATAGGCATTCACTCTTTCTTTGTACTTCCTTTGGAGACAATACTGTGTGCACTCTGATTTCAGGCCAGCTACGGTTTTGGAACCCAGATGACTTGAGTGCCTCACAGAGTGGGTCTTCCCCTCCCCAAGACTGGATAGAGGAGAAACTGCAGGAGGTTTGTGATGATCTGGGGATCACCCGGGATGGTCACCTGAACCGGAAGAAGCTGGTCTCCATCTGCGAGCAGTATGGTTTGCAGAATGTTAATGGGGAGGTAAGCATTGTAGTGTTTTGATTCGGGAACAATAATGATGATAAGCTCCTAGCTGGCCACAGGCAGGGACAGCCATACCATAGCTTCCTGCAGCTTGTTAGAGACTATTTTCTTTCCTCCTAAGAAGTCATTCTTGAAGATATTGTCTTTTGAGGGATTCATATTGTTTTATGAGAAAGAAAAACTGATACTTTGTGCATACTGTGTGCCCCTTACAGTGCTAAGCCTGTTACCCTGTATGAGACTACCAGACCCTAGCTCTTTGAGCTATGATGTTAGGAGATGTCAATCACAAAGGAACACATGGGAAAGCATGGAGGAAAAATTAAGCAGGGAGTTTCACACATTTAAGTTGGGGGACTATTTTGAAAGCCAGGCTATTAAGTTTAGGTTTTTAGACAGAATATCTCAATGCCATCCCTGGATCCTTAAGCAGATTGAGCAATATATGGGAAAAGTTTTTATGACTTGTTCTAAACCACAGAGGAGCTGGGAGTTAAGGATGGTCTCGGCTGCCTTTGCCTATTGTATGAGAAGAGCTTTGGGTTAGCTGTCACAACCAGGGGTCATTACCATTTTCTGGTCATGAGGAAATGGAAAAGGGTAAGTTGGTTGTTTGAAAGTACAGAGTCTTAAAAGAGCCACCCAAAGAGTCTCACTTGGTAACATTTCAAACTTTACATTTTCTGAAAAAATAAGAAGGGCTCTGTAGGACTAAATGCATGAATAGCTGTGAAACATAAGAATGTAAGTAATTCCAAGAGATGTTTTTCAAAAAGCTAAAAATAAAGATTAGGGAGTTAGAGGTTAGGGCTACAGTGGTAGCTTTGGGGTCTTTGATTATAATGATATTTGAAACCCTGCTATCTGCTCACTCCATAAGTGGTAGTATTTTCCTATCCCCTCTCCCAAAGAAATTTATAATCAAAAACTTCCCAGTATCCTGGTTTGCAGAAAATTTATTATTTTATTTTTAATGTTTTCTTCCTCACTTGTATATGTAGTCATTGTACACTACTTGACTGCTTTTTTAAAATTTATATATGACATCAGAATGCATTGTAATTCTTATTATACATATAGAGCACAATTTTCATATCTCCAGTTGTATACAAAGTATATTGACACCAATTCATGTCTTCATACCTATACTTTGGATAATAATGATCATCACATTCCACCATCATTAATAACCCCATGCCCCCTCACATCCCCTCCAACCCCTCTGCCCTATCTAGAGTTGTCTATTCCTCCTATGCTCCCCCCCTCCCTACCCCACTATGAATCAGCCTCCTTATATCAAAGAAAACATTCAGCATTTGGTTTTTTGGGATTGATTAACTTCACTTAGCATTATCTTCTCTAACTCCATCCATTTACCTGCAAATGCCATGATTTTATTCTCTTTTACTGCTGAGTAATATTCCATTGTGTATACATGCCACATTTTTTTAATCCATTCATCTATTGAAGGGCATCTAAGTTCCACAGTTTAGTTATTGTGAATCGTGCTGCTATAAACATTGATGTGGCTGTGTCCCTGAATTATGCTGTTTTTAAATCCTTTGGGTATAGACCAAGGAGAGAGATAGCTGGGTCAAATGGTGGTTCCATTACCAATTTTCCAAGAAATCTCCATACTGCTTTCCATATTGGCTACACCAATTTGCAGTCCCACCAACAGTGTACTAGTGTACCTTTTTCCCCACATCCTCAACAATACTTATTGTTATTTGTCTTCATAATAGCTGCCATTCTGAGTGGAGTGAGATGAAATCTTAGAGTGGTTTTGATTTGCATTTCTCTAATTGCTAGTGATGTTGAACATTTTTTCATGTATATAGTGGTGATTTATTTTTCAATGGTGGCTTTTAAAAAAATATTATTTTAGTTGTTGATGGGCCTTTTTTTTATTCATTTATTTTTATGTGGTGCTGAGAATTGAACCCAGTGCCTCACACATGCGAGGCAAGCGCTCTACCACTGAGCCATAACCCCAGCCCTCAATGGTGACTCTGAGTCATAAAATTCAATCATCCTCCTAATTTATAAACTAGTGCAGTACCCAGAACCTGGGGTTGTTTTTGCCAAGAAATATTGCACAAACTTGGATTATTTATCCAAAAACAATTCTTGGAATAAACCGTAGTCATTATATAAGAGTAGTAGAGTTCCCAAAACCTGGGAGAAGAAATAAAGATTTTTTCCTCTGGTTTGAGTATGAATAAAGGATTGCTTATTAAACACAACTTTTATTTAGCGGTTTCTTTCTTTTTTTTTTTCTCCTAAAGAAAAACTGTGTGATTCTGTAGTGTTTTTTATGATTTGCTCTAAGCCACAGAGGAGCTGGGAGTTAAGGATGATGTTGTTAACATGCCACTTGGAATCCTAGATTTTACAACTGAAAGCCATTTGAGCTTTAGTCACCCCTTCATTGTATAGATAAAGACAGTAAGGTCACTGCTGCCCGCTGTTGTCTTGAGGGGGAATTGGAGCCCCTCTCTTACAGCTCTAACTAGCACTTTGCTTTCCAGAAGGGAGGACAACTAAGGGGTAGAGATGGCAAACCAGCATCCCAGATGCCACATCTAATCCCAAAGTCATTTTCTTTGGCTGGCTCAAGGTTTTAAAAATTGAACTGTGTGGTACACTTTAAGTTTGGGAGATTTTCCTTTAAAAATCCAAAGATCTTGCCCACTTCTGCAGGCCGTGAGATGTAGTAGGCTCCTTGGGAAGGACATGTGGTCAGGTGTCCAGTGAGTTCTCACCACTTTCCAATGTCTTAAAACCACCCTCTCCATTGTCTCCATCATCTTCTGGGCTCTGCTCATATTTGGGTTTTTGATCTCTATCCTGATACATTATTTCCTAACTCACACATTGGAAAATCAACTATTTAAAGATCTGGCTAGTGCATCATGGGGAGCAAAAATGTCCTTGCAGTTCTAGATGTGGGTCTAAGGTAAAATGTGCCTTGCTAGCTTCAGCCAGGGCGCCTGGATTTCATCATAACTTTTGGTTTGGTGGTTCTGAAAGCCTCCTCCTCCTCCTTCTCCTCCTACAGGAGAGTGTTCTTAAAAATAAATAAATAAATACACACACATATATATTTTTTATTGGCACATATTAATCATACAGAACAATGGTTTTCATTGTGGCATATTTGTTTATGCATTTGATCAATTTTAGTCCCCGGGACTTTCTCTTGCCCTCCCCTTCTTCTTCCCCCTGATCCTCTTCCTCTTCCTTTCATTTTCATGAGATACCCTTTATTCCCTCCAGATTCCACATGTCATATTTCATATGTAGTAACTTGTCTTTCTGAGCCTAGCTTATTTTGCCTAACATGATATTCACCAGTTTCATCCATTTTCCTGCAAATGGCTGACTAAAACTCCATTCACTATATATACATTTTCTTTATCCATTCATCTGTTGAAGGACACTTAGGCTGATTCTGTAGCTTGTCTATGATGAATTGTGCTGCTTTAAACATGGGAATGCATGTGTCACTATAGTATGCTGACTTTGACACTTTTGGATAATGCTGAGGTGTGGTGTAGTTGGATCATAGGGTAGTTCTGTTTTTAGTTTTTGGAGGATCCTCCATACTGATATCGGAGAGTGTTCTTTTGGTTGATGAAAATGAGACCAAAAAGCTAAGGGATGTTGGCAGCCTCTGCAGCTTGTCCTAAATGCCTTTCCATGGATTTGATTACTAGATTCTCTGTTAGAAACTGTTACTTGTTCCAAAGATTTCCACCCTTTAGAATAGTTTCCTTGTTTCAGAGTCCTCTCCAGAATGGAGACAGATGTTTCCTATTTGGTGTGAGGGGTGTGGGGGGGAGCATTGATAAAAGAGATGCCTCCAGCACTTACATAAAGAACAACATCAATCATGAGATGACACAAATCATAGCAATAGTTCAGATTTAAGAAATGAATGTTAAAAAATTTGAGGATGTGTCACAGAGAATTTAAACCTATGTTAGAATGGACTTAGTTATAAGTTTTAAGGCCACAAGAATAAATTTGTTATTTATTGAATCTTGCTACTCAGTGACCTGGGCTTCCCCCAGGAGCTTGTTCGAAATGCAGAATTTCAGGCCCCTCCCTCAGACTTACTATAGCAAACTCTGCATTTTAATAAGAACCCCATGTGATTTCTATTTTGTTCATGGGAGGTGTTTTCCTTTAGAAAAAAAAAAAAAAAACCTACCCCATAAAATAAAGGGACACTGACTTCCAATAGGAGATCTTTGCCTTTAAACCGTTTCTTGGGGCTGCAATGATGCACACTGCTCTGTTCCCCTTTCTGTGAGGCTAAGGAACAGACCATCTCCAAGGCAAGCCTCTGAATGGGGCTGGGGTCCTTGTTATATGATGAGGACCACTTGATTATTCTCAGAGGGTGTAAGAGTCAGTTGAAGCTTCCTTGTCTTTTATCTCTTGGAACACACACAAAATCTGTCTCACCAAATCTTTGTCTCTTCTGGGCTAAAACAAAATTCCAGCACATACAGTGTTGTTCCAAGTAAGGTTCTAACCTCCAAGTATGGGTTTCAGACCCAAACTCTTTAAGTCATTACGATCTCTCCCAGACCAAATTATGCTGTGCTAGTGAGCCAATTTCAAATTTTTATGTAAGCCAAACGTCACTTAGAGTCACCACAGTTTGCAGGTGTGAAGAATGACCTATTAATTTCTACTATTATAATGCTGGAAAGCTAAATCTTTATTTTTTAAGCAAAATTTTAATTTGCAAGTACATGGCATCATTAAAGATTGCCTACTCTAGGAGTAAAGAAAGTTAATTGCTACATTCTATTAAATTATGGAGATGTTGAAAATGGAATTTTATTTAGTTTGTGTGAGGGAGAAGGTATATCAATACTGGAAAGGAAAGTGCATTTAGTTCAAATGAGAGTAAAGGGACATAATTATATTTCTGGAGTCTTAGAATCAACAGTGGTGTTGATTTCTGTTGGCCAGAAGTAGATCCTGGGCCTTATGTTATTTTCAGTGAAGCATCTAAAATATGTGATGACTCTCTTTCAGATGCTTGAAGAAGTATTTCATAATCTTGATCCCAATGGCACAATGAGTGTAGAAGATTTTTTCTATGGCTTGTTTAAAAATGGAAAATCCCTTACACCGTCAGCCTCTACTCCTTACAGACAACTGAAAAGGCACCTCTCCATGCAGGTAAGCTTTTTCTTTGTAAGTGAAAGCTAGAACCCACTTAGTAATTTCTAATTAATTAATCTGTTGTCTGAAGTAAAATGCCAAAGAGAGAGCGCAAAGCAAAAGGAGAATAAGAAAGACTAACCTGTCAGGAAGAAAACTTGGGTTTGAGAAATGACCATAAATTACAGAGTGGGAAGGCCACTAATTATGTCTCTTGATGTCAACTCGGGGTCAGAGAAACCTGGTGTTAAATAGAGAGCCAGCCCATCTATGTCAAAAATAGTTGTTTTTGATAAGCTTTGTAGTCTTGGCTCACCTGGGAACAGAGATCAAAGGCACTGCATGAAGTATTTTTTCCTAGCAGCACAAATTAAATTCTGCTCTCTGTGGTCAGCACTGACCAGTTTCAGTCTTGACCAGCATCTAGTTGAAATGCCTGGAGTCCAGCTGAGCTTGCTGAAGTCTCTCTTTTCTAGTCCTTTGATGAGAGTGGACGTCGTACCACAACCCCATCGGCGATGACGAGTACCATTGGCTTTCGGGTCTTCTCCTGCCTGGATGATGGGATGGGCCATGCATCTGTAGAGAGAATACTAGACACCTGGCAGGAAGAGGGCATTGAGAACAGCCAGGAGATCCTAAAGGTGTGGCAGTTAAAATGGGAGGAAAAATAGCAAATCTTGGAAACTTTCAATTTTTTTTGAAACTCTTGATTCATTGTGATTTATCTTTAATGATTATTCTGTTCACAAGCTCTCAGATAAGAGGTAACTTTTCTACCCCCTGTTGCTAACTACTTCCCATAATTTTAACCCCAGAGTTTTTGACATGAGAAATATGCTTAACTGATCTCTAGCTGGTAAAGATGAGAGCTCTATTATTTGTGTTTATTTATAGTATCAGTATTTTTTAAAGAGAAACAAATAAACATGTTATATTTTCTTTAGGAAAAAACTGTTCTGTTCTGGATTGAAGATTATTCTGAAGTAGTCTCTAAAGAAATATAATTGCCCAATATCTAAGCTGTATTCAGTTCTCCAAGTTTATGTAACCTTTACATTTTTTGCTTTCAGAAGGTAGATCTATGGTTTGTCTTGAAATTGTGCTATGTTCTGATTTCCAGGCCTTGGATTTCAGCCTTGATGGAAATGTCAACTTGACAGAATTGACACTAGCTCTTGAAAATGAACTTTTGGTCACCAAGAACAGCATTCACCAGGCAGCTCTGGCCAGCTTTAAGGCTGAGATCCGGCATTTGTTGTAAGTCAAGTTCTCCTGTTCCGTTCCCTTTCCCACCTGTCCAACAAGTCCGGTAAACAGTTTTACATTCTGTGTGCATAATGTGACTAGTCCTCCATATCTATTGCACAGATCTTCCTTAAACTGTAGGAAAATGAGGTGGAACTTAGTCTGGCATGTAGGCTTTTGAAGGGAACTATGGAAAAGCTTTATGTTTGGGGTGGGGTTTGGTTGTCTTGGTTTTGTTTTTGTATTAAGCAAGCCAGATAAGAGCTCTTCGGGGTCTACTTGTTGCTTAGAAATAGTTTTCTGTTAACTCAGTGTATTTCTGATTCTAGGGAACGAGTTGATCAAGTGGTCAGAGAAAAAGAGAAACTACGGTCAGACCTGGACAAGGCTGAGAAACTTAAGTCACTAATGGCTTCAGAAGTGGATGATCACCATGCGGCCATAGAGCGGCGGAATGAGTACAACCTTAGGTGCGAATGGTTGGGCAAGGGCCAGATCCTTTCCCACCTGCCAGGCATAGGGCCAGAACAGAGCAAGGGATGCTTTGCCTGCCTGCCTGCCTGCCTGTTGGGCCACATCTGGCTGCAGAGATTTAGATGTGGTCAAGCCTCAAGGAAAACAAGACACATTAGACATTTTCTCAAAAGTGCTTCCAATCTCATTAACTCTGTTTCCAATGTTGATAGATCCACGTAGGGAACTCCAGGGGATCTGATGGATGCTTGTCAATTTTTCCTCCTTACAGAAAACTAGATGAAGAGTACAAGGAACGTATAGCAGCCTTAAAAAATGAACTCCGAAGAGAGAGGGAGCAGATCCTGCAGCAGGTGGGCAAGCAGCGCTTGGAACTCGAACAGGAAATCGAAAAGGCAAAAACAGAGGAGAACTACATTCGGGACCGCCTTGCCCTCTCTTTAAAGGTAATCTCTTTAAAGGCTGGGATCCCTTCTGCATTTGCCACATGCAAAGCTTTAGCTCTGAGAGGGCTAGTCCACACAGGGCTCACTCTGATACATTTGCCCCACCATGTCATGATCCAGACATGGCAGGGACCCTGCTAGGACCTGGATTTCAGGGTTATGCAGGCTTCTGGTGTGCTGATAGTGTTGTATTGGGTCCTCAGGGATGTTGGGCACTTAACTGACACCCTCATTCCAGTATCTGGTCCTCCTAGCCTATCTGTATCTTCAGGTCCTACTTCCCCTTCTCTGCCCACCTACCTTGTTCTCTGCAGTAAACTTACCTCTTGCCACACAGAGGCCTCTGAGTTTCTGTTTAGCTTCCATATGTGCCTCTTCTCTCATTTGTCTTCCCTGCTTTCCTCTCTCTTGGTGGAGGAGTGGACATTCCTTCTCTTTATTGGACTCACACAGAAAATATGATGCAGGAGCTCTAGAGTCAGACGGCATGGCTCAAACATGGGTGTCAGCGTATACTTAGCTGAAATTACTCAAACTGTTTCCTAATGTACAGATGGGCACCATAATAACATTTACCCTTTGAAGTGGGGGTTATATCCGATGATATGTGTATGGTATCTGGAAAATAAGTACTTTGGAAATGCTACCGCTGCTGTTATGAAATGTTCCTGAAACTCCGTACATCAAAAACTGAGCCAATTATGACTCCTAATCATGCAGTTCTTTCAACTCCTGAATTTTCTCCCTAATCAATGTCATCACCATGCACTATAAGTTCCAGGAGTTAAAATTCTCAGTCATCATCACTCATCAGTTTCTAAGTTGTGTTGATGCTCTGAAATACCTCTCAGATTTATCTCCTTCCTCTGCATTTCCCTAGCCTCTGATTAGACTCTGAATTCATCATGATTTCTTAGCTGATTATATGGGCCCTAACAGTTCTTTCCCCATCTCTCCTACCTTCATATGGCCATCAGTTACCGTAAAGATCAGTTATAATCAAGCTGATAGTCTTTGTCAAAAGAAAAAAAAAAGTGCTCATATTTGAGGCCACTGAAAGAGTTCCCATCCTCATACCTTTCTAGCCTCAGCTCCTGCCAGCAACTCCCAGAACCATGCCCCTACCCCACTGCACTCAGAGACAGAACACTTTTATGCTCCTTCACTGTTTTCCCTGATACTGTGGGCTGTACCTTTTCATTCCCATTACCTTTACTCTTGTGTCTTCATAGTGCAATTAACTCTTGCATCATAGTTGTATCCACATCTGCTTCTCTTCCTGAGCTCCTGATTGTTCCCTGTAGTCAGTATCTGTCTGATTGGGCATCTTTCAGAGTACCGGAACAGTGCCTGATACGTAAAGATTGTTCCTTATTATTTTAGCATCATAAGTTTAGGTACACTTTGAAAGGCTAGAGTATAGAACTGGCATTTTTAGGGGAAGGTAGTATTTTTTTTTAAATGCTTCAAGTACATTTTTTTCTTTACTCCATATTGCTATGTGAGGGTGTGAACAAGAATATGTTAAAAATATACTGGCTCCATATTCTTTTGGCAAAATGTGCTTTGGAAATAACATTCTTCCAATCAGTCTTTACCATTGGAGAAGAAAATATGTCAAATAGCATGTCTGGTGGTTTTTTTTTTTCAATGTGAGTAGAAATCTTTCTAAAAAGTACTTTATGTACAGATCCTTTTAAATTAATTAAAACTTTTTGTGAGTTTTGGTTGATGTTATCTTATTATAACTTAAAAAAATGTATAAATATGAACCACTTAAATGTATAGCTTTTACATCCTTAAACCAAAATTAATTTATAAATCAAACTATAATACCAGTAAATGAAAATTGATTTTAGAGTTACCCTACTTTTTATAGCTTTTCTGAGTTCTCTTTTGTTGGTGGCTGGACAAATTACTTTGTAACAAGTTTTCCTTCATTGGACAATACATTGAGAATATTTCATTTAATTTACTAAGTTTCACTACAAGTGAAACCCACTTATTTAATTCATATGCATTAATAAGTATAATACACATCCTCAAAAAATACTCTAGTGCAGTGCTGTTCAGTAGAAATAGAATACAAGCCAGATATGTAATTTCAAATTTACAATGGCCACATTAAAAGGTAAAATTCATTTCAAATCATTTCATTTAGTCCAATATCTCGAAGGCATTGTTTTAAATTGCAATCAGTATACAAAAAAATTACTGACCTATTTTATATATTTGTGCTCTGCAAAATCTAGTGTATATATTACACTTACGACTCATCTTTGTACATATTTCAAGCACTCAGTATTTACATGTGACTGTTATTGGCTAACATATTGGACACCGTGTTCTATGAGATTTCTTTTAAAAAGGGCAGACGTTTGGGCTGTGATTTAGATATCAACTTCTTTGTGTTTATTTTCATTTCCATTCAAGATGGGCAAATTTTCTTAATTGAGAACACTGACTTATGCTTCATATAAAATGATACAACAGTTTGCTTATTTCTTAATCTGTGCCATATTTAATTTCCCTAAATTTCTTCAGGAAAACAGTCGCCTGGAAAATGAGCTTCTGGAAAATGCAGAGAAGTTGGCAGAGTATGAGAATCTGACAAACAAACTTCAGCGAAATTTGGACAATGTGTTAGCTGAAAAGGTAAATCAGTCTAAATCTGATTTCCTGATGGGCTGCCCAATGTGTCTGTCTTTATTCAAAGGAGCAGAAGCAATGCCAAGAACATTTTTATTAGGGAATTATTTGGGTACCTAAAGGAAGTTGTAACTTTGCAGGGATATAATTTAGTGAGTGGTTATGAAGGAAAACATTGCCTGCCACCAAGAAGTCATCCCTGCCTGAGTTGAACACATTGTTCTCGTATGTTCTCCCTGTCTTCTGGTTGATGATGTTTCTGCTTAAATACTGCATTCCTCTCATGCTCAAGAGCCTGGGTGACACAGAAACTGGTATGTGATAGGTATGTGATAGGTCAAAGAAGGGCATTTGGGGAAAATGACAGTTTTGCCCTTTCACCTTCTAGTTTGGTGACCTAGATCCCAGCAGTGCTGAATTCTTTCTGCAAGAAGAAAGGCTGACTCAGATGAGAAATGAGTATGAGCAGCAGTGCAGGGTGAGTGGCTGGAGAGAACACGTGAGTGCAGGAGGGGGGCATGCATGCAAATCCCAGCTCACCGCTTCTTGGCTATATGACCATGAATAGGTCACTTCAACCTGTGGGTGCCTCACCTTCTCCTCTAGAGGGCTGTGAAAACAAGAGTACCTACCTACTCATCAGGTGGTTGTGAAGATTCAACGAGCCAATGTGCAGAGCACTTACATGGAAGTTGGCTATTAATATTGTTAGTCAGTGTTCAGCCAGAGGAATGAGAAGTTGTGCTCCATTTGTATACAATGAGTCAAATGCATTATACTGTCATGTAAAACTAATTAGAACAAATTAAAAAAAAAATATATATATATATATATATATATATATATATATATATATATATATATGGTTAGTCAATATCCTGCATCAGGGAATCTGCAAACTGCATTTAGGTCTGCTTTATCTAGATCAAAAGTTACTAGTGCTTAGAGGAAAATATAATTTTAAGCCGAGTGGAGGAATATGATATTGCCATGTTGATGTGCTTTTTCCAAAGTTAGCCTTTCCTGATTGATCATTGCAGCCTAATGTGGCGTAATTTAGTTTTGTCCTGTTTTTTTTCTTTTTTTTTTTTTAATTTTTGAATAAGTTCCTTTTTTACAAAACAAATGAAGCAGAAACCATTCAAGTGTTTCTATAATAAACCATT
Organism: Marmota flaviventris; assembly: GCF_047511675.1. Lineage (NCBI taxonomy): Eukaryota > Metazoa > Chordata > Mammalia > Rodentia > Sciuridae > Marmota > Marmota flaviventris. The sequence continues at coordinate 61,591,353 of NC_092499.1, read as the reverse complement.
CCCAATACCTACCAGGAGAGATAAAAACACTCTTTTAGAGGAATCTCTTTTTATTTTCCTAAATTAACTTCCATAAGCTTAGGAATTTGGGATTTTTTCCCCCCTTAAACCAGAAATACTAGTCTATTTTAACAAGGTTAACTGAGTTCTACCTGCTTTAGATAAAAATTACACTTGAGCGGAGGTGGGGAAAGCAGATCCCTCCTGATGAGCTTGTTTCTGGGCTGCCTTCTCAGGAGGTGCACGTGCACTTTTGAGAAAAGAAACATTTCTTCTGCTTTTATAATTAAGTTACAGCTCTTGGTCCTAATCAAATGGACTGTTTGCTTTCAATGTCTTTAAATGTAATGAATTCATCAATAAAATTCATCCCAGTCCATTCACTTTTTAAAACAACTTTACATACCATATATTTCACCCATCTAAAATGTACAAATCAATGTCTTTTATTATATCCACACAATTGGGCAACCATCACCACAGTCAATTTTAGAATATTTTCCTCGCCCCAAGAAGAAATCCCTGATCTACCTAGCCACAGTCACTCCCATGATCACTAGCCCTAGACCATTACTTTTCTACTTTCTGTAGATTTGCCTAATCTTTGCTTTTCACAAAAAATGAAATCAGATAATGTGTGTACCTTTGTGATTGGCTCCCTTTACTTAGCATGATGTTTCCGTGGTTCATTCATGTTGTTAAGTGTTTCAGTACTTTATTCCTTTTAATGTTGGAATAACATTCTATCATATGGATATATTGTGTTTTGTTTATCTATCATTGGTTAATGAACATTTGAGTTTTGGGGGGCTTTATGAATAATGCTACTATGAAAATCTGTGTGCCCATTTTTATGAAGACATAGATTTTCATTTCTCTTGGGCATATACATAAGAGTGGAACTGCTGAGTCATATGGTAACTCTGTGTTTAACCTTTTGAGAAACTGGCAAATCTCTTCCATCTTGCATTCCCACCAGTATGAGAGTTCCAGTTTCTCTGTATCTTGGTTAACAGTTATTATTCTGCATCTTTTTTATTTTGGCTATCCTTGTGGGCATGAAGTGACATCCCCTCATTGTTTTTATTTGCATTTCTCTAATAGTTTAATGATTTTGTGGATCTTTTTACATACTTACTGATTGTTTATTTTCTTGGGGGAAGTATCTTAAGAAATTTCTTAAGATATCTTAAAGGATCCTATGTCCTTTGCCCATTTCTTATATTTATATTCTTATATTGAGTTCCTTATATTTATTATTGAGTTGTAATAGTCTTTATATATTCTAGTTACAAGTACCTTATCAGATATGAAATTAACAAAACTGTTCTCCCATTCTGTGGGTTGTCTACTTTTTTGATGGTGCTTGTTGAAGCACAAAAGTGTCTATTTTGATGATGTCCTATTCATCTGTTTTTTGTTGTTGTTGTTGTTGTTGCTTGTATTTTGGTGTCACTTCTAAGACCTGTGTGGGTTTTTAAACCCCAGGTATTACAAGACCAAGTGGATGAACTCCAGTCCGAGCTAGAAGAGTATCGTGCACAAGGCAAAGCATTCAGGCTTCCCTTGAAGAACTCGCTGTCAGAAGAACTTGATGTTAATAGTGGCGGCATTGAGCCTGACCAGGGTAAACACATTCAGACATTATCTTTTCAGAGTCTTTGCATTTAATCTTTGCAAGAACTGTGACTGAATGTGAAATTGCAAAACTGGCAATCTGAAGGGAAAAAAGCCTTTGTCAATTCTCATTTTGAGCTATTTCACTTGCGGTCAGGTTTTCACTTATCGTTGAAGTCTGTATGAGAATATGTCCATCTGATTTTTATATGTATCAACAAAGGAATGAAAAAAATCAAAACACTAAAGTATTTGCTTTGTTTAAAACAAACAAACTGACTGCAAATCTAAGAACCCATGCCTTTGGAGTGTTAGAATTCAGACACAGAGCCATTGCTGAATCCTTTCTCTGAGAGTGCCTGGCTGGTATGAAGATGGTTTTGGAGGGTGAGCCAACCGCAAACCACAGAATCTGTAACTGGTTTTCTTATGCTGGCTATGCTAAATGCCTCTGTTGCTTCTGCAGAACAACAAATAAGATAAATAAGGGTTGGTCGCCTGTGCCTTTGAGGAAAATTTCCAGGGGCAAGGTTGGAAGTCAGAGTTGTTTGGGAACCATCCGACCTTCACTCCTGGCTCTTTCCCCCATCTTGATAGCCTGCCTTTTTGCTCAGATGCATTGAGTTCAGATTTCAGAAACGGCTCAAAATCAGTTCTTTTGTTATAAATAGCTTTCCTCTCTGCTACTTGGGTGAAAGTACTTTTCTCACAAAATGGTTCATTCCTTCCCTCACCTACTTAGTGTAGAATCAGCAGGGGGTAGAGGAGGGGAGTGGAAGAGGTCTTCAGCCCTTTTCTCTGAATTTTGGCCTATATACTCTAGTCAAGGGTGGTTATATGATACATTTCAGCAGCTTTTCCATCCAGCTGTTGGGTTGTGCTCTTCACAGGTGGCCATCTTTGGGTGGTTTATATCCATGTGTTGATTCTCAGCTGGGGATATGCCATATGATTGGAAGCCCAGGTTAAGACTGTCAATCCTAGCTGTGAGGTCTCAACCCAAGAGGGGTCCCTTTCTCCCATCTGCCTATATATTCCCACATGAAAAACTATCTTGGGCTTCCCTGCCTTAAGGGATTGCTACCTAATAGTAGACTTTGTTTTGTAGACACACAGTGTTTTGGCACTAGCTCAGCCTTCGACTTAGTCTTTACCTTCTCGATGTTCTCATCAGTCATCATGGGCAGTTTCAGAGGTACAGTCACACGGTGGAGTTGTGAATCCCCACCCTCACCATCCCCCCCCCCCAAAAAAAAAACCCCTGCCTATATCCAGGTTCCAAATTATGTCCTATTTTTCAGCCAATAATTTTAGCGGGGGATCAACAGGAAATTCAGTGACACCAAGTATTCCTTTTTATTGAGTGATGAGCTGAACATCCTGACTCAAGAAGTCTACTCCTCAAAGCCTGGCAGCAAGTATGCTGGCCACTCACCCCCCAGCCACATTGCCCTTGTGCCAGTTTGTCATTCAGTAGTTGTTGGATGGATAGAAAGCTGGTTGGCCAAACTTCTCCTGCTATTTCCTCACCACATACCATTTTTATTAGGAGGAGGTCATGTTTAAGCAGTAATTTCCACACCTATGTCTACCTACTGTTTAAAAACGTATATTCTACTAAGGTTGGTACATTGCCAATACATGAAAGAATCTGTTCATCTTAGTGTCTTATTTGCCCTAATGTTTGAAAAGAGAAGAGACTTCTCTTGGCTTCTCTTATTTTCCAGTAGCTCACATCTGGGGAAATTTAGGCTGAAAGTTATGCCTTAGGTAAATTGGGGGTCCCTCCTCAGATGCCAGATTGTGTCACTGAAAGAACCTGCCACAGGATCAGAGGGTCCCCTCTGTTTTTAGGACTGGGTTCTGAAGAATGTAATCCACTCAATATGAGCATCGAGGCTGAGCTGGTCATTGAACAGATGAAAGAACAACATCACAGGGACTTGTGTCACGTAAGACTGGAGCTTGAAGACAAGGTAAGTTTCTCTTACCAACCCAGATCCCTAATTTCTTTGATCTCTGACAACCATTTTCATGTGGGGCTTTCCCAAGTCTTTCTCACACAACAGGACTTTCTGTGCATTTCTCCCTATGTCTGGTGGCTACCAGAAGCCTACTTCCTCAGGCTGAGGGCAAGCCCTTTTCCTCCTGAGAGAGTTTATCTAAAATATAATATACTCATTCCTGCAAGCATGGAACATGAAGCTCAGAGGCTATTGTGTTATTTCAACTTGTTAAAAAAAAACTTCAACATCTTAATAAAACAACAAAAAAACCCTTTGATGTAGCATTATGTACTAAATTAAGTATAGGTTATGATCCTTGGCCTCCCAACAGGTCACCTTGGGACTTCCATTTACATTCCCAGTCTTCTCTGTTACCATGCAAGTTCTTATCCCCTAGCCAAACTAGGTGATTTGTGGTTCTCCATTAAACTCTGTCCCCTTTAGCTCACACTATTACAAACTGTGCTGTTATTACTGCTTTTTGCCTCTTGAAAGTCTACTTACCCTCCAGAGTTTGCATCAAATATTGCCTCTTAGAGGAAGTCATTCCAGAATTTTCTAAGCAAATTTGATTTTTCTCTTTTTCTAACTCCCCATGCTACATTGTAGTTCTTTTTTCTAGGATTTTTATATTTGATGTTCTGACTTGTAAACTTGTTTTATCCATGTCCAGACTAGTTTCTCTTCAATGGCAGGAACTATGTCTTAGTCGATTTTATGTTGCCTTGAGGCTTGCAGGGTACCTTGTAGTACCAATAAATATTTGAATTAGTTAAATATTAAATAAATTATTAATTAATAATTAATTAAATATTAAATTTGAATTAATTAAATATTAATATTAAAAATATTAATTAAATATTTTAAGACCTTAAGTTTCAGTTGGAAAGGACTCATGGGAAGACAAAGAGTATCTATGTGTGAGGGTCTTCCCAGTTCTTAATAGAGTTGCTCAGAAACTAGTATAATTTAACCAAGTTTTTTTTTTTAAAAAAAAAAACAAATTATGCCAGACTTAGATATCTTATTTAAGGTGTTTGAAATAAGTTATTTTCAAAGTGTGAAAATTCAGAAATGATTACAGAACAAAACACTTGCTGCCCCCATCACATTCCTTTCCATGGCCTTGAGCTGAACAATCTTGTGGTGGTTTCCTGTCTTGCTTGTAGGTGCGCCATTATGAAAAGCAGTTGGAAGAGACCAGGCTCACCTGTGAAAAGGAGCAGGAGACCATGAAGCAGAAGTACGAGCATGGCATGCACACCTTGGAAAAACAAATAAATGACCTTCAAAGTGAAATTGCAGAACTCCAGGGGCAGGTCATGGCACTGAAGGAGGCGCACCGGGAGACCTGCTGCCAGCATGAGGAGGAGAAGAGGCAACTGCAGGTGACGTGGGATGAGGAGAAGGCTCGCCTGAGGGAGGAGCTCAGGCTGGAGCACGAGCTGGAGCACGAGCTGGAGCTCAAGGCCCGACTGCAGCAGGCGGAGGAAGGCTTTAGCCAAGAGAGGGAAGGACTCATCCAGAGTAGCACCTGGACGGAGGAGAAGGTGAGGGGCTTGACTCAGGACCTAGAGCAGTCTCACCAGGAGCAGCTGACAAGCCTGGTGGAGAAGCACACTCTTGAGAAAGAGGAGTTGAGGAGAGAGCTCTTGGAGAAGCATCAAAGAGAACTTCAAGAGGGAAGGTAAGGATGTGAGGGGAGCCAAGCAACCCAGGCGCATCCCCTCAGGGCGTCAGAAGCTCCAGTCAGTGAAGGAGGCCTGGAAAAAACAGAGGGCAGAGTAGCCCAGGGGTTGTATAGATTCTTCTTAAAATTTTCAACTGATTTGCCCTTGTAAGCTTAACTTGGAGAGTATTGGAACTATTTGTTTTTTTTTAAAACAGGAAAGTGGTTCTGGTATTAAAATCTATCTTCTAAGGCTCCAGATGAAGATAAGATGATCCAAAATGTGGTCTCTTCCTACTTTGGTTCGGTTGCTTTCTAAGAAAGGCTGTTTATAACCTTACATTTCTTCCCAGAGTTACGAAATGACAATTTGTGCTCACCTTCCTTCTGTGAAATCCCAGTTCATTTGAGGGCTTTGGTGCTTCACTCCCTGACATACTGCTATTTTATTAAATAAGAAACAAACCCAAAATGAATTTGTTAATATGTATGATTTAAGTGACTAATATCCTGCAATGCATGTTTAATTAAAATGAAGCAGTGTTATATATTTCCCAAGTTAGGGGTTAGGTCAATACATATTTCATCATTTCATATGAAATACCAGTTTAAGACTTTGGTTTAAAAATCTGTGAGTACATCCAGGTCTATGCCAAAGAATTTGGTTTCATAAATATTCTCCTAACTTCAGAGAGAGCTGTCTTCCAAATTAATTGTAGTTGCCACTCTTAACTTTTAGAAATGTGATTCCTCCCAGTACACATGAAACATGGAGGAATAAGTTAAGAACATTTTTAGAAAGAATTTTAACTGTTTGCTTGGCAGCCTCCTCTATGCATGGAAAAATGTATTTTGTTTGTTTCTGGAGTTGGTGGCAATTTCAGTAATACTGTATGTTGACCACATTTAGGGAAAAAATGGAAACAGAGTATAATAGAAGAACTTCTCATATAGAAGCCCAGTTTCAGGCTGACTGTCAGAAAGTCACTGAGAGATGTGAAAATGCTCTGCAAAGCCTAGAGGGGCGCTACAGCAAAGAGCTGAGGGACCTTCTAGAACAGCAACTGGAGGAGAAATCTCAGTGGCAGTTTGAGAAGGATGAGCTCACCCAAGAGTATGCAGAAGCCCAGGAGCAGCTTAAGAAGACTCTTCAGAGGGAGAAAGCAACTTCTTTGGTCCTGTCCCAGGAGAGAGAGATGCTGGAGAAGACATACAAAGAACATTTAAACAGCATGGTCCTAGAGAGAGAGCAACTGCTCCAGGACCTGGAAGACCTACGGAATGTATCTGAAAGTCAGCAAAATCTACTGTCTGATCAGATACTTGAGCTGAAGAGCAGTCACGAAAAAGAACTGAGAGACCGAGAGCAGGTCCTCTGCCAGGCAGGGGCCTCAGAACAGCTGGCCAGCCAACAGCTTGAACAGTTACAAATGGAACGTGAACAGGAAAGGCAGGAGATGGTGGCCAAGCTTCTGGCCATGGAGACCATCCACAGAGTGACCTGTGAGAAAGCAGATCAAGAGAGGGCTGAGATGAGCACAGAAATCTCCAGACTGCAAAATAAAATTAAGGACATGCAGCAGGCAGCAAATCCTCTCTCCAGGCTTCAGGGTAGCTGTCAAACAACAGGAGAAGATGAGGAGGAAGGAAATGGGACCATGTCCCTGCTTCAGCAAGGGGAACAGCTGTTGGAAGAAAACGGAGATGTCCTTGTAAGCTTGCAGAGAGCTCATGAACGCGCAGTGAAGGAAAATGTGAAAATGGCTTCTGAGATTTCCAGATTGCAGCAGAGGCTGCAAAGACTAGAGCCAGGGTCGGTGATGTCATCTTGTTTAGAGGAGCCAACTACTGAGTTTTTTGGAAATTCTATGGAACAGACAGAATCATTTTCATCCCCAAACCAAATGAAGCAAGAAAAAGGTGAAACTGCACCATGCAGGCTAAGTGACTTGCAAGATGATGAGGTCCAGGACCTGGGGAGTACTGCGACAAGCTCTGTTCAGAGACAGGAGGTCAAAATTGAGGAGTCTGAAGCTTCTATAGAGAGTTTTTCTGAGCTAGAAAACAGTGTAGAGACCAGGACCGAATCCTGGGACCTGAAGAATCAGATTAGTCAGCTTCGGGAGCAACTAATGATCTTACGCGCAGATTGTGACCGAGCTTCTGAAAAGAAACAGGACCTGCTTTTTGATGTTTCTGTGCTAAAAAAGAAACTAAAAATGCTTGAGAGAATCCCTGAGGCTTCTCCCAAGTATAAGCTGCTATATGAAGATGCAAGCAGAGAAAATGACTGCCTCCAGGAAGAGCTGAGAGTGATGGAGACACGCTACGAGGAGGCTCTGGAGAACAACAAAGAGCTCACTGTGGAGGTTTTCAGGTTGCAGGATGAGCTAAAGAAAGTGGAAGAAGTGACTGAAACATTCCTTAGCCTGGAGAAGAGTTATGATGAGGTCAAAACAGAAAACGAGGAGCTAAACGTTCTGGTTTTGAAGCTTCAAGGGAAGATTAAAAAACTGCAGGAAAGAGCAGCCTTGCAGTGTGGCTCCTTCTCCTTGTGGGAAGACTGTTCAGACAACTTGAAGGTCGAGTGTGATGAGAAGGTACTTGAACTCAATCAGATGCTGGAAGAGTGTGTGCCTGAGGTTTTGAGGGCATGCCATATTTTAGAAGAATGCAACCAAGAAAACCAGGGCCTTGAGCAGGGCAGAACGCGAATCTCCAAAAAAATAAAAGCACATGAAATCCCTCAGGTGTATGGAACAGTTCAGACATATCAAGAAAATTCCAGAGGTGGGACTCAAGTTATACTGGAGGAAAGCCCTGTTCTCCTAGGCCTTCAAGATAAACATGTTCAGCGTCAGGCCACAATAGCAGAGTTAGAACTGGAGAAACAGAAGCTACAGGAGCTGACTAGAAAGTTAAGGGAGAGAGTCACTACCTTAGTTAAGCAGAAAGATGTACCTTCTCAGGGAGAGAAGGAGGAAGAGCTGAAGGCAATGATGCATGACTTGCAAATCACATGCAGTGAGATGCAGCAGAAAGTTGAACTTCTGAGGTAACGTATGTACATTCTAGACTTCACGGAATCCCACAGAGCACCTGATCGAATCTAACTTGCACTGCTTTCCGTACATAGAGAAACTAACCTGTTAGTCTTCAAGAAAAGAGCAGTACCCTAGACTTCCTTCTGCTTCTGTGTCATATTAACAAATAACCTTGCCTTGGAGGCATTCTCTTCCTTGTAGCAAATAAATGTGTTCATATGGAGTGTGAAAGTTCAAAATGGCGAGTGTTTGCTGTTTAACCACATGCATCACCACTGTACAACTTTACCTCTTTTCTAGCACTTACTTTATTTGGATGGATAGCTATTATTTTGCTCAATGTCAATTACTTTCCTAATTTTGATGAAACACGTTATATAAGCATGAATGGCTTTTGTGTATTATTAACTCTCTTGGTAGATTAAAAATTCTTATACTAATATAGGAAAGATGTTTTGTAGCTTATAGTTTTTCACTTAGATAACTTGAAGTTCATGTTGATATTCAAAAAACAATAGAAATTTATCTTAGAGCATATACTTACCAAGGAGCTCCTAGTTTCTAATAAATATGCTTAAAGAGTAGCAACAAAGATAGAACTAATGTAAACTATTGCCCACTTGATTTTATGAAATATGAATCTTCTAGCAAAATTGGTATCTAAAAACATCTTGTAAAATATTACATCATGTTTAAAATATCTTAATGGTATAAAACAAAACAATCCTGAGATAGTTTCTCCTTCCTCAGGCCATTTTTAGTTCAAAACATCAGCATATAATGAGATGAATAGAATCTCAAAGTAAACAGTATACGTATTTCAGTGTGGCCCTTTGATTAATGTAGTAAAATTTCTTTCTGTAGATCCCTGTGGGCATAAAACTAAAACTCTTACAGCTTAGTAATTTGGTTTATGTCTATTCAGAGCAGGGAGGCCTTGAGACTGAGATAAATAAAGCCATTTGTTCAAAGCAATATGCCTGCCATTGAGAAAATCAACCACCAGATTGATATTGAATCTCAATGCCCATCTCCATGCTCAAGTTTTTTTTTAGCCACACTCCCCTGATGTCTTTTAGTGAAATTCTTACTTCCCAAAAGAAGTAAATCGTTATGTCAAAACTTGATTTCCAAGGACCAAGAGACCACTAATTTAGACTTTTCTTTTTAACTGGCATGCAATACTTACTTTATTGGAAGTTACTAAAAAATATTTTCCAAAGATGCCAGATGACTGCCTTATAACTTTTTAAAAAAATCTCTGTACTTCAGATATGAATCTGAAAAGCTTCAAGAGGAGAATTCTATTTTGAGAAATGAAATTACTACTTTAAATGAAGAAGATAGCATTTCTAGCCTGAAATTAGGAAAATTAAGTGGATCTCAGGAAGAACTGTGGTAAGACAGAGTATATTTGAATTTTCTTAAGACATTTTGTAAGGACTAAAAAACTATTTAACTTCAACTTTTAAAGCCTAGCCCCCAAATTAAATTTTCATTTTTCCTTTAGGCAAAAAATAGAAACTGTAAAACAGGAAAAAGCTGAAGTTCAGAAGGTGGTTGAAAATTTAAAAAAACAGGTAAGGAAACAGTATTTCCCAATGTTTCTTGATTCTGAAATTTCCTTTTTTTATTTGAAATTTACAAATTTATAGTAATTAAATATATTCCTAGAATAGTACATTGCTAATGATAGTAAAGTTGTAAATTCTGAGTTTAAAAATGGAAACTCACCTCTCATTGACTCTAAACTGGGTTTCTGTTTAGAAAATAATGTAGATATTGTTTCTAGATCCTGTGTGCTTAATGCAAGCTTTATAACCAGCAGGAGTTGGGATACCTCTAAAGTACACCTAGAATACTAGCTCTAGCCCTTGTGCAGCTTCAGTCAATGTTAGTTCCTTTCTTTTTCCTCATCATGATTAAAAGCAGAAAGATAAGGACAGAATTTCACAGATATGGAATGCCAGCTAATCAGCATATCATTTCACAGAATCATAATTTATTCAGATAGCTTGTGCCATTCAATGTTCATTTTATATAATCTTGTAACATGTAGTTGAGCACGTGAAGAACATTTAAGATTATGTCTGAAATAGTCAAAAGACGAGAACATTCTGGGAAAAGAGTATTATCAGCACTTGAAATGTACAGGGTTTTAACATCCAAAATGTATTTTGTACTCTTACAAAAATGGTAAAGCAGGGCTGGGAATATAGCTCAGTTGGTAGAGTGCTGGCCTTGCATGCACAAGACTCTGGGTTCAATCCCAAGCACCACAAAAAAAAAAAAAAAAAAAAGAAAAAAAAGGTAGAAAAATGGTAAAGCCCAGTTGAAAAATAGGTAATCAGTTTGAATGCTCTAATTATACAAAAATAATACAACACATAAAAGATGGGTATCCTCAAAATAACGAGGGAAGTATAAATTAGTTTCTTTTTTTCTCAATTGAACTAGCAAAAATTAAAAGTTGATATCATCTAGGATTCAAAAGGTTGTGAGGAAACGAGAAATACATTGCCAATAGGATTGTAAATTGGTAGCACTCTGAAGAACAGATTTGGGAGACATCTATCAAAACAACAATGTTTATGTATACCTTCTAACCCAACAACGCTGCTTCTAAAAGATATTATCCTAAATGTAAAATGATACCAGATATAGATGGGTTGTTTCCTCATAATTAAAGGAAATAATTATAACAAACCTATATGTCTATCAGTGCAGAATGGCTAAATACATTATGGAAAATCTTGCTACTTGGGATATCCTATAACCATAAGAAGAAACACATAATTTCCAAACACTCATGGAAAGCATAAGCATCTGTAAGATATTATAAGTGGAAAAAGCAGGCTATCCAAACATGAAATGATCTAATTTTTTGCTTAAAAAAGAGAAAAGAATCTCTATGTGTATGTGGGTTTTATATATTCATAGAAATGTGTATTCATAGAAAATGATCTAGTGGTTTACATATCCTGTTGCAAACAATAGATCATCCTAAAGGATGGGATTAAGCTGTGTCTCATACACTTCTGAATGACCGAATTTGTAATAATGGGTACATATTTTTTCTGTTATTATTTATACTTACTTTTAAACTTTATATAGAAAGGAAAAAAGAATTAGTTTCTAAGTCTGTTTTTTAGCAGAAGCAGGGTAACAAGTTTTAAAAATGTATTTCAATTTTAATTAGATTTCAGATTTAAAAATCAAAAACCAACAGTTGGATTTGGAAAATGCAGAGCTTAGCCAAAAGAACTCTCAAAACCAGGAAGAATTGCAAGAACTTAATCAACGTCTGGCAGCAATGCTATGCCAGAAGGAAAAAGAGCCAGGAAATAGTAAATTCAAGGAATGGGAACAAGAAAAGTCTGATCTGAAAGAAGAACTAGAACACTGTAAAGTGCAGGTATGATCTGCAGCCACCCTACAACTTCTCTCTCTCTCTCTCTCTCTCTCTCTCTCTCTCTCTCTCTCTCTCTCTCTCTTTTTCCTTTTTTTAAGGAAATCTCAAGAACTAGAAGAAATGCTTGTATTAAATTTTTTATGCATAAATATAATAATTAAAACAGTGTGGTACTGGAACATTAATCCCTATCCCAGACAGATAAATGGACTAGAAAGTCTTGAATTTGATACAAATACTAATGGATACCTAGTATGGTCAGTCTTCTAATATATGGTTTCTACATCCATAGATTCAACCTCTGACCAAAACTGTTTTTTAAAATTGCATCTGAACTGAACAGAGTTCTTTTTCTTCTTCTTATTCCCTAAACAATACATTATAACAACTATTTACATAGCATTTATACTTTACTAGGTATTATAAGTAATTTAGAGATGAGTTAAAATACACAGGAGAATGTGAATAGGTATACGTAAATACTATGCCATTTTACATAAGGGACTTGGTTATCTGGGGGCTTGGGTATTTGTGGAGAGTACTGGAGCCAGTCTCCCACACATGCCAAGAAATAACAGTAGGTGACAAAGGTGGCTTCTCAAACTGCTGGAGTAAAGATGGATCATCTTCTTCTTCTTCTTCTTCTTCTTCTTCTTCTTCTTCTTCTTCTTCTTCTTCTTTATTTTAATAAGTGATGTTTGACCAACTGCATAGACATTTGGAAATAGATAAAATTAGATCCATGTTTCATAACATATATAAGGATACATTCTAATTGTATTAGAAGTCTAAATATAAAAAAAAAAAACAGTACAAGTACTAAAAGAAAACATGATGGGTGAATTTGCCTTTAACTATCATTTTAAAAAAGGCCAACTATGACTCTAAAACAGGGCAATACAAGAAAAAAAATTTTGCATGGCAAAAAAAAATTATATAAAGTCAAAAGACAACTGACGAAGTAGGAGAAAATATTTACAACATAACTACAGAGAGAAGAGCTCATACCTCTACGGGTAAAGAACTCTTAAAAATTAAGGATATAAAATCTGATAGCAAAATTGGAAAGAGATATGAACAAACAATTCACAAAAGAGATAAAAATGGTCTTCAAATCTATGAAAAAGTGTTCAAAATCAGTCATAATTAGTTAAGTGCAAATTAAACAACACTAATGTGAAATTTATCACCTAAAAGACCAGCAGTAATTTTTAAATATGACAACATATTCTGTTGGCAAAAGCTGTGGAAAAACAAACATTTTCATACATTGCTGGTGAGAATGCAAAATTATATCATCAGTGCACAGGTAAATTTGGCAATAAATAACAAACTTTTGCCTAGCAATCTCACTTCTAGGAATATAACCTAAAGGTATACTTGCAACAATATCAAAGGTCATATACACAGGGTTAGTCATTGCTGCATTGTTTGTAATTGCAAAATAGTGCCAACAACCTAGATGCTCCTACACAGTGGAGTGGTGGAGGAAATGTGGTGGGTACATCCATACCACATTAGTACTGTTCGAGAAAAAAATAAGAAAGCTCTCTATGTGAAATAATTTCCAGAACACAATGTTACGTGAAAAAAATATTCAAGAGTATCTCTATGTGCCTCCACATATGTGAGAAAGGAGACATTAGAAAATACCCATGTACCTACTCATTTTCATGAAGCTGCTCATCCCCAGCACTGTTTTACATCTTCCAGTACTCTCACAAGAAAAGCATAAGTGAATCCATTCAAGATGTGGGGATGGGGAGGGTACCAAAATGGAACATAAACGCTACAGGAGCCCAACAGCATGCAGGATGTAGCCACACTGGGGAAGAAAAGAATTCAGTGAGGGGCTGGGGCTGTAGCTCAGAGTTAGAGCACTTGCCCCTCATGAATGAGGTACTGGGTTCAATCCTCACTACCACATAAAAATAAATAAATAAAGATATTGTGTCCATTTATAACTAGAAACATATTTTAGGAAAAAAAGAATTAAGTCATCTACAAAATAGATATATAATAGAATAAAGTAAACACAGACTATAATAAATACCTGAGTCCATATTAACATAAAAATTGATTAAATAGGGAGAATTTACAGAATTCATTTCAGAATGATAATTAAAAAATGTAGAAAGACAAAAACAGAAAATCATCCCTAGGCAAAACACCCAAGTAATAATTATTGTAGCCAAAATCCACTAATCAGACATTAATAAAGCAGAAAATTGGAAAACAGAAATTTCATAATCTCAAAAGCTTTTCTTTTTTCTTTTTTTTTTTAAACTTGAAAGATTTTTTTTTCTTTTATTTACCCATTTTTTTAAGAAAGAGAGAGAGAGAATTTTTTTAATATTTATTTTTTAGTTATCGGCGGACACAACATCTTTGTTTGTATGTGGTGCTGAGGATCGAACCCGGGCCGCACGCGAGCACGCTACTGCTTGAGCCACATCCCCAGCCCTCAAAAGCTTTTCTGACAAGAAAAAGTAACCCCATAGTGGAGAAATGTACAAAAACTGCCTTAGGAATCCTATTCATGTTATTTAAGAGGAAAGCCTTTTAAGATGGCTTTAGTGAGTTCCTTTAAAAACAAGGACAAAGTTCATAAAGCAGCCTGTGGTTGAATTGGTGTCGTTGTTTCCTTCATACTTACTGCCCTCTGTGAACCTGGTCTGTCTCCCCAGCCTGAGTGAATGTATCTATTATCTGAGTTTTTATTTTTCTCTTAGTCCTCTACTTTAGTGTCTTCTTTGGAAGCAGAACTTTCTGAAGTTAAAATACAGACTCATATTGTGGAACAGGAGAACCTCCTTCTCAAAGATGAACTGGAGAAAATGAAACAAGTAAGGCTGCATACCACTAGAGGGGCTGAGGGAGCAGACTGTGCCCCCCTAGTCTGGTGTTTCTAGCACCAAACATCCTTTGCACTCAGTCCCCTCAACTAGCTTATTGCTTGGTAAAGCTGAGGACTTAAAGGACAAGTCCATTCGCAAGAGCTCTTATTGGTAATTATCCATATTTCCTTCTAGTTAAGGTTGTAGACTCCAAAATTCTATTACTGTAAATGAAGCCCAACCATTTCAACCCAAGGAATTGGTTGTTCTACTTTCTCCTGGCCAGGGAGAAAAAAAGTAGCATTAGTTTGTTTAAAAAGAAGGTGACTTCTGCTCTTAACTTTCCTTACTCTGTTTACTCTGATTTGTGAGGATACAGGTGAAGGTGGTGCCTCTGAGCGTCCTTCCTTGTAATTATTTCGTCAGGCGCCAGACCCCTGAGTAAGGGAAGGTCAGCCCATTGTCATTGCCTACAGCTCAGACCTAGAAAGCATGTGCCATTGTATGTGATATCATGGATCATAGCTTGCAAGCACTTCTATGCCTTCTACCTATTGCACTGAAAAGAAACACAAATAGCATCCGCAGAAATCACATGTCAGTCTGTAGACATCCAAAATGATAATAAGCTTTCTGGGAATTTGCAAGGTCCTGGGTGAAGGAGAAGGCTCTTCATTAGACCAATATATCCTTCTGGCCTATTCTTCCAAAGTATGTTAGATTTGTTGCCAATTGAAGACAAGATTCAACCAGTAAAATCTATTTGTCATAACTATTTCTAAAGCGAAATGTAAAACAACTTCAAGCAGGACATAGAAAGATGGCCCTGTCGGAATGATACTAAAGAACTGAAAAATGTGAAAGTCAAGTGCAAGGGTGGAAAATTAAACATTTATAAAATGTGGGGAAGGGTTAAGAGGTGTAAGAAACAAGTGGCCTCTTTAAATCCATGATTATCAACAGGATTAGATGGGGGGCTTGTTCCCTGACCCTGGCACATTTAGCAATGTCTAGGATCTTCTGGTTTTCACAAATGGGGATACAGTATCTAGTGAGTAAAGCTGGAGATGCTGTAAAACAACCTACAGTGTACAGGACAGTTTCCCTCCCCCCAACCTCCCACCCTTGCCGCCAAAAGAATTAATTCAGCCCAAAGTGTCAATAATACCAACATTGATGCTGCAAAGAAACAGCCTGGTTTGTAACATGGAGAGGAAGAAGGCCCAGCATTCACGTTAGCAACACTCTACTGGGAAGTCAACTTAGGCATCCTCCAAAGGAAAGGGCACATGAAACAAGCTAGAAAACACAGATTGTTATATTCTTAAACAACCCTTGTGTTGATACCTTGTATTTGGTTCATGCTGATGCTATATTCTTGACCTACGTTTTTTGAAAAAAGATTTTTTTCTAGTTGAAAAAGCATGAGGACAATATAATGTGTCACTGTGCACAAGTTAGATGGATGGCAGAATGGCAGTACAGTTATTTTACCCTGAAGGTGAAATTGAAAGCTGGGATCATTATTTAACAATGTCTGTCTGAGTCCATCTGAGCAGACATTGCAGCACTGAACTGGGGAGTGAAAGAGAAGCCAGCAGGGAACAGTTTGTTAAAGTTAATTATAGTCTGCAAGAGTTTATATGTCCTCTGAAATATCTACAGATAGGGAAATCTCAGCAGTCATGAAAATGCCCTGTTTATAAATACCTCTTTCTGAACACAGCCAGGAGATGATGGTGGGGCTCATTTGTTTATCTCTTACAGCTGCACAGATGTCCTGATCTCTCTGACTTCCAGCAAAAAATTTCTAGTGTTCTAAGCTACAATGAACAACTGCTGAAAGAAAAAGAAGCTCTGAGTGAAGAATTAAATAGCTACGTGGATAAGGTAGTAAAAACAATAAGATTTTACCACATCATGGAATGTGTTCCCTAAAGAGCATTTCTCTGGGGGTACTCAACCACGGGCCTCCCATGTTCCAGAGTTTCCTGGAACAGCATTTCAGCTGGTCTTACATTACCTTAGATCTCATGAAGCCAAGATTGTGACTTTGTCTCATTTTAGTATATCGGGATACTGCTTAAATATATAATATCTACATACAATAATGCTACTGTTCTATATGCTATAACTGATACATTGTTTTTAATAATCTGAAATCTATTTCATAGACAATTTTTTCTATTAGTTTCCTTAGCAGATCTAAAACCTCTGCTTTCTTTCTCCCTACCTGCCTTATTCTGTGTTTTCCTGTTACAGTACACTCCTGAGATTTCTAATTGCCTTCCAGCCCAACATTTCCTACCATCAAAATATGAGGCATGGGACTAGGGCTGTAGCTCAGCGGCAGAGCGCTTGCCTAGCACTGGGTTCGATCCTCAGCACCACATAAAAATAAACAAATAACATAAAGGCATTCTGTCCATCTACAACTACCAAAAAAAAAGAGGCAGTGAGGGGAAAAAAAAAAAAAATGGGAAAACCCAAAAATGAAAAGACTCAAAATTAGAAGTAGAACAGAGTCAGGAAAACTTCTACTTTATTTTTCCTTTCCCTGATCTCCCATGTAGATGGTACTTGTTCTTGACAGTGTAAGCAAAGGCTGATAAATTGAGGCTAGGTATGTTTGCAAAAATGCCTTCTTAACCTGCTTCTCTTCCTGAAACAGGTGGCAAAATCAAGACGTTTAGAGCACAGAATTGCTACAATGAAGCAAGAACAAAAGTCTTGGGAGCACCAGAGTGAGAGCTTGAAGTCACAGCTGGTAGCTTCACAGGAAAAGGTATGTGGACAATTCCTGTTTCATCACCACATGAATATTTTCCTATGTCTTCCAGTAGAAATCCCAGTGGAAAGAATACTCCAGGTGGGCTCAGAATGATCACATAGTATCCAATTTTACATATACGTTATATAGTATGTCCATATAATGCAAACAACATTTCCTTCAAAGTTCTTTAATTATGAGATTACTTATTATGAAACCTTGAGAATAGTATATTGAAATCAGTGTTTGTTCCCAATTTAGAAATAGGATTTCTGAAGCAGGTCCATGCCCTATTAAAGATCTCTATCAACATTCCTTTTACAAAATTTGAAGTTTTAATGGAAATATATATATGAGATATCAGTGCAAAATAGGATTCTACAAGCATATATTATTATTTTCAATGAAGAGATCATTTACAAACCAATACCACAGGCTGAAATGCAGTTTCTCCAGGACACAGTGAAGCCACCTTTTGTGATGCCAGTCGGCACTCTTTTGTCAGCTATCACTTGGCGATCTACCAGGTGACTATCAGCACTACCTTGCTCCAGGCACAGTTTACCATTTTCCTAAACATAATTTAGCATCTTGTAAACCTACATAATATCCTGGGTTTCCACCAAACTACTGAAAAGAGAACTGGATATAGTAAGCAGAAGCAGGAGCCTTGGAGTTCTCTAGTCCCTGTTTATTCATTCCTGGACATGGTGGCAGTAAGACCGTGAGGTTTGGGTAGCAGTGTAAGCTTATTCTTTTCATGCAGGTTCAGAATTTAGAGGAAACCCTGCAGAATGTGAATCTTCAAATGTCTCGGATTAAATCTGACCTCCGAGTGACTCAGCAGGAAAAGGAAGCTTTGAAACAGGAAGTGATGTCTTTACACAAACAACTTCAGAATGTGGGTGACAAGGTAATTTTTTTTATTGAGGCACACCTTTTTCTTCTATAATGTGGTCATATAGATATATATAATTTTACATATAGTTGTATTTTTGTGAATGTGTTTGTGTAACTACCACTAGTCAAAATATAGAACATTTCTGGCACCCAGCTGGCTCTTGTGTCCGCTTGAGTTGATAATACTGATACCCACTTGTTTTATAAAGAGAAGTTCCTTTGAAATACTTTTTTTATTAGTTCTTATTACTTATGTGGATTTCATTGTGACATATTTGTAAATGCATATAACATACTTTTGTGCATTTCTACCCACCCATTACCCCCGGTAGCTCAGTTGTAGAGCGCTTGCCTTGCATGCGTGAGGCACTAGGTTCGATCCTCAGCACCACATAAATAAATAAATAAATAAATAGATAAATAAATAAAGATACTGTGTCCATCTAAAAAAAAAACCCTATTAGAAATTACCTCTACAGGTCTACTAACCAAAGAGAGGAAATAATATAGAATAAGCTACACTAGGACATATTAATTAAAGTAAAATTAGTACTAAAATATTGAAAAGTGGGGAGGGGAGGGAAAAGAGAAGAAGAAGAAAGAAAAGAGGAAATAAAAATGAGAAGGAAAGAAAAAATCCAATTAAATAATTTTTTAAAATTTAATTTAAAATTAGATAAAAGTATAAAATGAGGGAAAACAAAACAACATAGAACATAATGAAGGCAGAAACAAAAAGAGGCTAAGATTCCTTTTGTCCAAAGTATTTTAAGTGGATATACTTTTTTCTGGGATTTCTAATTTTGGAATCCACCAGGTATGGGGGGGGGGGCGAGGTTGCAGGCTGCAGCTTCAGTCCTGTGTGTTCGTCCTCAGCTCCAACACAAAGGGGCCAAACCAGTTAGGGCAGTCTGTAGGCTGAGCTCCACCCTTCCTTGCCCACTAGCTTGTGCTAGGGCAAAGTTATCCACAGTTCAACTACATTCACTCCCAATGCCTCTTTTTTTGTACTTGGAAGGTGGAACATGGCCACCCACCAAGCCTGTGGATCTATCTGGATCCCCCAGTCGATGTGCTCAGGGATATGGCAAGTGTCCAAACTACAGCAGTTGAAGCCTCTGAATTCCTCTAAACTTGCAGGAGGTGACCAACCCAAAGGGAGCTGGGGTGGCAAGCTGAGGGACTCCAAGCATTCCACCAGTCCCAGCCCCTTCATGAATCCACACACAGCTAGTCTCACTCCTTATTACAAAGGGCAAACTTACACTTTTGAATGGAAGCACTTTCTGCTTCCCTCTGCCAAGCAGATTGCTCTTCCCACTGCCTAAAGTTCTCAGCAAATATGTTTCACAGTCACTCTTCTGGGGCCAAACTGACTTTCCATGTGGGTGCCCACTGAACCAGTGAGAGGAGAGGCTCTTGGGAAGGGACGGATTTATGTACCTTGTGTCACCATAGGTCAGAGATGCTTGTTTCTGAACGTCATATAAGTGAAAATATAAAGTATATCAAAAGGTAATTTTTTGGTATTGAACAAGTCAAAACACCATAGCTGAGTTGAGTTTTGTAGTAATGAAATTAAAACACTTCCAAACTTTGATATGTAAGAGCATCCTATTTTTTAATGTGACTAAAAAAATTAAGTCAAGAAAAACATTATAAGAAATTAATCAAGAAACACACACAAGGGCTGCAAGAAAAGTAAGCTTTTCCTGAGAAGGAAAACTATTGCATAAAACAACAATGGTGAATTTCAGGAGATAATTCATTGCCACCTAATGGGTTTCACCTATGGTACCAGGAAGACCAGGAAGAGCTGGTTAAAGCCTTAGCTGGCACATTACAGTGTTGTTAGAAAGTGGCTGGGGTTGTGGCTCAGTTGTACAGCACTTGCCTAGCATGGGTGAGGCACTGGGTTCAATCCTCAGCACCACATAAAAATAAATAAACAAAATAAAGGTCTGTCAACAACTTAAAAAAAAAAGTATCTCATCTTAAACTATCACAAATGCTAATCAATCTGTATACAAGTAAATTAAGAATTTTGTAGATGCTAGTCTTTAGGTGGATGTTAAGATTTTGTCTATAGTGAAAGTAGTCACTAATTCAGTTATTTTTATCTCTTGGTGGTACTTTTTAAAAATAATGTAGTTTGTATTGTAAAAATTACTTTTGAGCTGACTCTTTTTCTAAATGAGATTCTACCTTTTTTATTTTTCATATTTAGCTTAAAAGGCAGGAGACTGACTTAGTTGTATTGCTTTTTTGTTTTTGTTTTTTAAAATTATTTTTAGTTCAAAAAAATATATCACTCTGGTAATTTAAAGCACATTTCTGAATCCAAGCCTCAATTACATGGACAATATGTATTTTGGGATTCTAAAAAGGGATATGATTTCATATGTGAAAACGAAAAAGTTTGGCTGGTGAAAGGTTTCAGGTTGGCAGTGCCTTTCAGAGTTCCTTTTGTGTTTTCTGTTAATCAAAATAGTATAATCTGGTCTACGGCCATACCACCCTGAACACGCCCGATCTCGTCTGATCTCGGAAAATAGTATAATCTGGGTTCAGGAGCTGGGGCTAGGGCTCAGTATTAGAGCACTAGCCTAGCATATGGTAGGCACTGGGGTTGATCCTTGGCACCACATTAAATAAATAAATAAATAAAGCCATTGTGTCCATTTGTATATATCTATACAAATATATGTATATTTTTTGAAAAAGAGTATTATACAGGTTCAAAGATAACTTCCTAAGAATAAGGCAATTTTCATGCCACCAACTTCCATATACTTGGATCCTATTAGTAACTGGGATTTGCTCTGTAATCCTATTTGCTATTGAACCTGACTGGCCAGTTTTCCCAAAGGCCATTTTGAACAGAGAATTTCCAAACCTGATTTTTAAAATCAAATTCCAAGAATATAGTTTTATTCATATCTATATTCATATCATATCTATATTCTAAGAATATAGTTTATTCATATCTATACACATTAGGCACACAAAAAAGGTTGAAAGGTGCTTAATGAGTATTGATGTCATTAGGTAAATAGGATACAATTCTTAAAACAGAAATGACCCATCAGGGTCATTTTAAGGCTTACCTCTGCTATTCTCTCTTAAGAACTGGGACCCAGAAAAAGCCACCCATCCATCAGGGCTCCATAGCCAGCAGAAAAGGCTGTCTTGGGACAAGTTGGATCATCTGATAAATGAGGAACAACAGCTGCTTTGGCAAGAGAATGAGAGACTCCAGACTGTGGTACAGAACACCAAAGCAGAACTCACACACTCCCGGGAAAAGGTAACTCCAAAGGCTGGCACATCATGACATATGTCTGAAAAGGATTAGTTTGATATGAAAATGAATGTGTGATATGATTGAAGTGGTTCTAGGGTACAGATTTGAGTAGCCTGTGAAAGAAGACTTATTTTAAGAGTGTATCATTTATCATTTACTTACATATAATTTTATCCAAGTATGTTTAGAAAATATTTTTTTCATTTTGTATAAGGAGTTCTATATTAAAATAAATCTGTGATTTTAATCCTGATATAAAAAATATAGACTCGTAGAAATTATGTCAACCATATAGTTCTTATTCCAATTGGATAGCTGCCCAGACCAGAAGTTACAAAAATGACAAAATTAGACTCAGATCTTATGGGTCTAGCTCCTTATAAGGAGTTAGTTAGAGTCAGCATTTCAAGGTTAAAGTGATTTTTAAAGATCTTTTTCAACCAACAAACTATGCTTGAATTCCTTACTTCTGCTCTTAAGTTCACTGTTTATATTTAATCTGTGCTTCAGCACCTCTACTGAGGAGAAACTAGAGCACAGATTTTCCTTTAGAAACTGTTGTCACTGAAGCCATGGTGGGGGACAAGAAAGACATGGTCCCTGTCCTCGTGGAACTTAATAGTGCGAATGTACTGTTTCAGGTACAAGCAGTCTGATACAGAATAGATGGGACTGTTCACTTGTGAAAGTTATACTCATGCCAGAGCTGCAGGGACTAGGACTGCTATGTCTGTGATCTTGATAATCACATCACAATTTGACTCTTGGAGTCTTGATAGATCCCTTCTACCTTGTCCGATACTTACAATGTTAGGTTTATAGACCCAGCCAGATTTACCTAGAAAGGATCATTGGAAATCCATAAAAGTAAGCTTCAACAATTGGCAAGCTAAGCCAGGTGCGATGGCGCATGCCTGTGATCCCAGCCTGTCAGGAGGCTGAGGCCAAAGGATCACAAGTTCAAAGCCAGCCTCAGCAACTTAGTGAGGCCCTAAGCAACTTAGCAAGACCCTGACTCTAAATAAAATATTTTAAAAGGGTTAGGGATGTGGCTCAGTGATTAAACACCCCTAGCTTCAATCCCTGGTACCAAAAAAAAAAAAAAAAAATTGGCAAGCTAGACTGAAAAATATTTTTTATTGCTCTCATTTTTGGTTTCTGATATGTGGTCAAGTTTGCTATCTTGCCTAGCTAGACTGATCTCCAACTCCTAGGCTCAAATGATTTCCCACCTCAGACTCCCTAAAGCTAGGAATACAGGCACCCTGCTAAGAAAAGACTTTTAATGACACAGAACCCAAGTACTGAATTAAAACTTTACTTGCACGTTTATTTTTTTTTTTAATATTTTTTAGTTGTTGATGGACCTTTATTTTATTCATTTATTGTTATGAGGTGCTGAGAATTGAATCCAGGGCCTCACACATGCTAGGCAAGCACTTTACCACTGAGCCGCAACCCCAGCCCCATATGTTTATTTTTTATTTTTTTCTGGCTACATGATTACATAACCATTTTTTCCTCTTAACATTTGTTTTTGCTAGGTTCGTCAGTTGGAATCCAACCTTCTTCCCTCCAAGCACCAAAAACATCTAAACCCATCAGGTACTGTGAAACCCACAGAGCAAGAAAAGTTGAACTTAAAGAGAGAATGTGATCAGTTTCAGAAAGAACAATCTCCTACTAATAAGAAGGTGAGT
Organism: Marmota flaviventris; assembly: GCF_047511675.1. NCBI lineage: Eukaryota > Metazoa > Chordata > Mammalia > Rodentia > Sciuridae > Marmota > Marmota flaviventris. Next base: position 61,568,094 of record NC_092499.1, on the reverse strand, counting down.
TTGGAGAGGTATACACTATGTGTATACCTGGGTTATTTCTTTTTCTTTTTAATTTTTCTTTTAGTTGTAGATGAACAAAATGACTTTATTTTATTTATTTATTTTTATGTGGTGCTGAGGATCGAACCCAGTGCCTCACACCTGCTAAGTGAGCCCTCTACTGCTGAGCCACAACCCCAGCCCAAATGTGGCAGCTGATTTCTTCTTGAGGTGATAATAAGAGACACACGGCACCAAAAGACCAAGAGAGAAGCTATACTGCCTTTCATAACATAATCTTGGAAGTGGCATACCATCACTTTTGCTGTTGTCTGTACATACCCAGATTAGTCCTGATGTGGTCTGAGAGAAGTCTACATGACAGATTCAGACTGTGAGGTGGGAACCATTGGGTGCCATCTTGGAGGCTGGCTACCACATGGACAAACTTTTGTAGCCCAGCTCCAGTTGCTTTCTATACTTTTCTCATGGAGTTAAGGTTCTAGATCATGTTATTCTCATGATTTCTGTTGTTACTTGTTTTTCTTTTCCTAAACTTAAACTCAGTTTTCTCTAATATCCTCCTCTTCTTAAAAACCATTTAAGGGGTTGGTGTTGTGGCTCAGTGGTAAAGTGCTTACCTTGCACATGTGAGGCACTGGGTTCAAACCCCAGCACCACATAAAAATAAATGAATAAAATAAAGGTATATTTTAAAAAAAAAGAGCCAATGGAACAGATGCCTATTTTTTAAAAAATTTGCTTAAAATTATGGGAAGAATGAGCAATATTTTGTTATATTCATATTTTTTTACTTGTGAAAGTATAACAATTTGTAGTAAGAAAATTGGTATGCTAAGTTGAAATATCAGTTGAAATTACAGTTACTTTTAAGTAAAGTTGTCAGAAAAAGAGTAAGTTTCATCTATAATCTCACCAAGTGAAAAGTCTTAAGATGGGTTTTAAAATAACAATGAATATTAAATGGACCTAGAAATGTTAGCTGCTGTCCTTGGCTCTTTTTAATAGAAGCAAAAATCATCTAGAATAGTGTCATGTTTTCTACTTAGCAATCCTCTGAATCCCAGTGTCCTGTAGCTTATTAGATTCTATTGTAATAAAGAGAATTCCAAAAGTAGATACCCATAAAATCTTCTAATTTCATCTTTAAAATCGAAAAAGGAGTTATATAAACCAAAATTTATATACTCTCAAAACAGTGATTTCCCCATTGCAGATCTATAGTAGAGGATCAGTAAATCAACTGAGTTAAAATCAGCATTTTTTTATTAATGAAATATACTGGGAAATATCAGTATAGGGATCCTGGTAAGGATAATTACTACCTAATAAACATTTTCTTTTTGTGACATGTACTAGTAACTGTGCGCACACACACATACAGTGTGGGTTTGGGGTTATAGAATAAAACATTTCTTACAGTGGATGACACAGAGGTTAAAAGTCAACTGCCTTAAAGAATCTGTTACATGCAAGAAGTAATGATTAAACGTACATTACTGGTGCTACAATTGTAGCTCAGTGGTAGTGCACATGCCTAGCATGTGTGAGGCACCGGGTTTAATCTCAGCATCACATAAAAATAAATAAATAAATAAAAGTATTGTGCCCATCTACAACTAAAAATATATTTTTAAAGATATCTACATTACTTAAATTTTAGTTTAACCCAGATGACTTAAATATCAGCATTGAACTGAATTGCATTGTTGTTTTTCTTTGTTGAATTATCTTGATTTTCTTCCAAGAATCAAGATTTCTGACTAATACAAATTTACCAAAATGAAATAGAGCGATTCATGTTTGTTTATTTTCTCTTATTAAAGAATTTTATTTTTTAACAGGTTAATCAGGTGAATTCCCTTGAACGAGAATTAGAAACAATTCATTTGGAAAACGAAGGCCTGAAAAAGAAACAAGTGAAACTGGATGAGCAGCTACTGGAGGTAAGTTTTTAAGCAAATGTCCTTAACTATGAAGAATATTTTAATCCATGAATGAGCCATTTGTTGGAAGAAACTAGACCTGACATTGAATTCCTGTCCTGAAAATCTGAGTATACTTCCAGGCTGCATTCTTTGATCTATCTTAGCAAGTTTAATAGACATTTTTGCTTAATTACATGATCAGGTAATTCCATACTGCTTTTCAGAAGAGGAAATAATATCCTAAAATGCCAAGACCTGTACCTCAACAAATTCAGTGGCAGGAACTTCTACCTGATATTGGCCAAGGGGCCTAGAGCTCTCAGCATAGGTGTGTATTTAACAGTGTCCTGATACTCCTGTATTTCACTAACAACCTCTTCAGTTAGGAAATCTATCCAGGGAATCTGAGAGCATTTGCATTTTTAAGTTCATTTTCAAGAACTGCCATTGTAGGACTGGGGGTGTAGCTCAGTGACAGAGCACTTTCCTAGTATGTGCAAGGCCCTAGGTTCACTCCCAAGCCCTGGGGGCGGGGGGAAGAATTGCCTTTGTTCATTACTGCACTTATACCACAGCACTGCCTTTTGGAAGGTACATCTGATAAATGTAAAAATGTTTGGAAAACTTGTCAGCTTGGACATTGAATTCCAGTCAGTTTACCTTGTGATACTACTGAATACCATTGAAGATTAGAAAACAACTTATATACAAGCCCTCCTTAATAAGTAAAACTTAATAAGTAAAACTGAGATATTTTGCATTGGGTAGATAAAAGTATTTTAATTACTTCAACATTTAGTTAACTGTAAATTTTATATAAGGTAGAGAAGTATGCATAGAAAATATCTTTTATGCTCTTAAAAATTGTATAGAAATATTTTTAAGCCAGAATAATGAGACAGAAGAGATATTTAAATATTTTTTATAAGGCTGAATACATGCTAGCTGACTTTAAAAATTAATGCTTAGTTTTATAACGTGAGAAATAAGGGCAAACATATCACATTGACATTTAAATGACCACGGAGGTTTCTGGCAATTTTATGTTCTCCGATTTATTCACTAATAGGGAGATTAGTGAAATTATAAATAGTGAAACCCAAACCATGTATTCTGACAGCATATAATAAATGCACTCAGAATCTTGAGTTGCAGGCTACACTTAGATGTAGGTATTTTTTTCTGACAAAATAATTATATATTCCAATGAATAAGATATCTGAAGCTAAGCCCAATGTGTCTGGTAATTAACTCAAAAGTAACAGGGTATACTTACTATGGTGATTACACCTTTGGATGTTTTCCAAATGCTCTGCCAAGAGGCTGATTCTCCGCCTGTTCCCCAAGCCTGGGAAGCCCCCTTATCTCTCAGTCCCACTTTATATTATTAGCCATCATAAGCAATTTCCTATCATTTTTTCCCTTGATCAGTAGTAAATATTTGCTAGTAAATAAGGAAAATTGAGTATTCTTGGCACTGGAACTGAATAAGGAAAAAGCATGAATGTTCTATTCAAACACTAAAGAGAACATTTCGTACACTCTTCTAATGAAACTTCCATTAGGAAATAAGAACTGTTAACTCTAGATTTATACAGATTGGATTTTTTAACAACTCTGTTGAGCTATAAATTCACATATGGTGTTCACATGTTTAAAGTAAACAGTTAAATGGTTTGGGGTATATTACCTTATTAATTTTTTAAACTGTGGTAAATACATAACATAAAATTTGCTGTTTTAACCAATTTTAAGTTTAAAATTCAATGGCATTAATTACATTCACAATGTTATACAACCATTTCCAAAACCTTTTTATCACTCTAAACAGAATAACCATTAAGCGTTAACCATTCCCACTTCTGGCCTTATAAATTGGATTATTAGAGTACAGTATTTATACATTAAGCGAGTTTGGAGATGTGCCATGGCTTTCACATCATCTTTTTTTTTTTTAAGCTTACCTGAGGGATCTGTGTAGTCCTTCCTCTCTGGCAGAGATTCTCACCTGGTGAGGTTAGGGGTGGTGAGCAGACAAAGAGATGTGTCTACATCAGAGATACATCTGTGGTTTCAGGGAATTTGAGTAAAGCTTTCTAGGCAGTTCTGATCTGATCTGATGTACAAGTTCCCTTGAGGGGAAGCCTCTCTTCCTCTCTATATATAAGTTGGAAAGTCTCTGATGTAATCCAATACATATCCTACTCCAGTGTAATGAAAGTGTGCAAATTACCAGAGTAGGAGATTCTAGACTAATTCTAGTCAAATTAGGGCTAGAATTTGACTTCCACTCCAGGGATTTAACTAGATGAGGCAGCATTCAATAAACAATTCAGTTTGAACATTGAAAAAAGAAGAGGGAGGTGGTACAGACCATCTCAGCAGTTCTCAAGTGTGCTATACGCCACTGTAAGAGCCAACAACTTAGACAGTGAAACATAATGTTTTAGTTTAAATTCTAGGGCTGGAGTGGTGGCTCAGTGGTAAAGTGCCTGCCTAGCATGTGCAAGGCACTGGGTTCAATTCTCAGCACCGCATATAAATAAATAAAATATAGTTCCATTGACAACTAAAAAAAATATTTAATAAATAAATTCTGCATCTCCAGTGGCAAGGGTTTTAACATCAGATCCATTCCATACTAGACCTGGAATTTTTTAAGTAATTATAGTGGGATGAGTACCCCATGGTCTCTCTCTCCTCTCTCTCTCTCACACACACACAAAATCAACCAAATTATAACAATGAGGATGCAGTTGCAAAAGTAAAGCTATTAAGACATTTTAATGTTTATTAAATTTATGTATAGAAAAATGTAAATGTTAGCTCTTCATATGCTCTTATTCATGAATATAACATAACCAAATGATACTGTTCCTTCTCTTTTATAACTCTTACTTTTCTTCCTCTTTTTCTAACTCCTGTGATTTTCTTTTGTTTGTTTTTGTCTATGGCTAACCTGTATCTAGAACTCAGTGGTTGGAAGTGGCAGAGAAGGGTGCAGTGCTCTGCCTGAGATAGTGTGTGAAGGTAGAACATTCTCTTTCAATGAATTTTCATAGCATGGGGCCATCTCATTAAACTCTTTGTTCTTGTAATCATTTCTGATGACTATACCAGTGAATAAATACTTCTGGTAAGAGCCAGTATTCATTTTTATTTTGTTTTAACTCTAGAATACGTTTCTGCATTTACATTAGGATTTTCATCAGTATTAAAAGCATTATATGAAGAAAATTATCCCACGGGTATAAAATCATGGGATCATAGTTCTCCATATTTTTTATTCATAAAAATAAAGTGGTAGCTTTTCTGAATCAACTAGAAGTATTTCAAAATGGGTAATGGTGCACCTCAGAAATTTAAAGAAATGGATAGTGGCTCTGAAGTTTCATCATAGCATTTAATTGTGTTTGAGTTTTAGAAGTTCTTTTTCCCCCACTCAAGCCTGGAGGTGCTTCTTCTCATGCTGTTGCATGCCTTCCCTTGAGCCCTGTGTCTGTTGCGTGTGTTGACAGATGTGAGGTGGCGTGCTCCATTGGCCAAAATGCAGTCTCCCCCTTTTTCTTTCCCTAAATTTGATTCTCATGTTGACATACCATTTCCTCATTGTCTTGTCCTCCAGTTCCCAGATGTTCTAGGATATGGCCTTATACCCCAGAATTGCCTGTCTTGTGCTATTAAAGGGTTTCACTATCTATTGATAAACCAATGATGGGTTAAAATAATTTTAAGTTCAGGAAAAGATTCTTTAAAAATTTGTTTACTTGGGTTTGGAAAATAAGAATCTTTACGAATGGTAAGTAAAGTAGCACAAGCCTAAAACATAATCACTTACTCCCCTTATTTCCCTAGTCTAACTTCAGTTTTTTTTTTTTTTTTAAAGGAGGGTTATCAAACATTCTAGCATAAGAAAAAATGAGATGGAATTCAGATATACTATATATTGTGCCCCAGACTCCCACAGTCACTCAAGATGAGGAAGTGCTGTTTTTTAAAGTCTAATAATCTTGAGAAAGCCTGCTCTTGATTATATTATGTCCTAAGCAAAATGGCTCTTCTCATTTACATCTCTCTCGGGCTCATGTGCTGTCCTGTTTCCAAGCTATGGGTGGGTGTGGGGCCATTAGCAAATTTATAGGCTTCACTATTGCTTGACACATTCAAGGGCAGCTCTGTGACAGAAGGCACTGCTGCTGACTAGGCTTTTGCCCTTGTCCTTCAGATGCAGCACCTGAAGTCCACTGTGATGCTTAGCTCATCCCCTCACTGGGATCTGCAGCTGCTCCAGCAGCAAGCCTGTCCGATGGTGCCCAGGGAGCACTTTCTGCAGCTTCAACACCAGCTACTACAGGCAGAAAGGAGAAATGAGCACCTACAGGAGGAACTTGACAACAGGACCTCCGAAACCAACACACCACAGGTATGAAGCGTTTTTTTCCTCTAGTAATAAATTCAGATTGCCTAATTAATTTTACTTTTATTTGAAAGTTCAAATAAAACCAATTCAAATGTGGGGACAACAAACCTAAATCTACTCTTAGAGAGTGACAACTTCCCTGTATCACAAATCCAGAGTTCTGCAGTGCTGGTTTTTGTTTTGTTTTTGCAGCACTACTTTCCAGCTCTTCACTTCTAAGATGTTCTGGGTCTCCTTTGCACACTTGTAGTAGAAGACAAAGCATCAGAATCACTTGAGCATAGTGTACAATTGGCCATCATTCTCATCTCATGTCAAAAATACTACAAAATACAAGTGCAGCTCTAGGATTTACATTAGGAACAAAACATCCTTAACTGCACCAGACGGGTGGGGCCCACCAACATCCATGGAATTTACAGGTGGAGTGTTTCACAATTAAGGTAGAAGAAAGTGTAGTTGGTGACATATTTCTTAGTGGATATGATCATTAAGCTCAATTGTTTTATAATCTAGTTTGAAAAATGATTTTTAGGAAAATAAAGATCTTCCCATTGGCTTTGAATTAGCCTTATTCTGGGTCACTACCAAATACCATCTTATATTACCTAAGTTTTCAAACAGTTATTTCTCTTTGGTGCTTCATTCATAATCATCCTTTTTCAGAAGTTCATAACTCTTTGGTCTTGCCCATGTAGTTAATTCATAATTAGGAATAAAAAGAACAAATACTTTTTTGTGGAATTCTAAATTCCTTCTGCTTTAGATGCACTTCTGTTTCTATACACCTTACCTCTCCAACAACGTTTGATAAGGAATTTCCCAACTCTTTCTTTTTCTTTTTTTTTTTTTTAAGAGAGAGAGAGAGAGAATTTTTTAATATTTATTTTTTAGTTTTCGGCGGACACAACATCTTTTGTTTGTATGTGGTGTTGAGGATTGAACCCGGGCCGCACGCATGCCAGGCGAGCGCGCTACCACTTGAGCCACATCCCCAGCCCCCCCAACTCTTTCTTAATCCCTTCAGAGTAGCTTGGCAAAGTTACGTGAGCACTGTAATTATCCATAGGAACAGTTGTTTTTCTCTACTACTAGTATATATCTGGGCTTTGTTAGTATTTTTTTTTTTTTTTTTTTTTTGGTACTCCTGCTATCTATTCTTCCTAACAAAACTTTGAAGTTTGTGCTTTCAACTTCCCAGTATTAAAATTAAATTTGCAAATTAAAATTGCAATGGTCAATGCTTCAACTCTTCATTATATCATTGACCATACAACCTTAACTTCCGTTTCTAATGGACTGTCTAAACTAAATGATTTGACTAAGATTCTATTCATTGACTTCCCATAAACACTATTTTCAAAGCATGCTCTTCCCAACCCACCCACCCACCCGTATTTAAGAATTAAAAACATCCTTTTACTCCATTTGCTTCAGGATTAGACCAAAACTTAAAATTTTCATACAAAAAAAAAGACAAACCCAGCCAGAGCAAAGGGTGCTTACTCCGACTAGATCACCACTTCAGACTCTCCCATTCCTGATTGCCCAGCTGACACTAATTCTAAGAATACAAAATATTATTGGAATCTGCACGTTGTCTGTGTGGAGTGATGTAATGTCTTCTGCCTTTGTGTTGCTTTGCTTGCGTGTGTAATGTAGTGTAGTGTTAATGTGTGTGCTTTGAAAAATTGCATCATAAATGTGTGAATTTAGACTCCCTAAAAATACATAATCTTGACATCAGGGTGAAGTATACCACTTGCCTTCTTTCTCTAGGCCTTGCTACCGGAGCAGCGAGCAGTGCATGCAGATTCCTACAGAAGGATTGGGCACCTGTGAAAACTGGGCTGCTATTGATGGCATTTGTTACTATGGCAGACTCTCAAATGCACACACCCACACACACACATAAACCACACTAACAGAGGCATAAGCTGAGACATGAAATAAGTGCTCTTTAAAATTATTCTATTATGATTTTTACTATTAAGCCTTTGCAGTATTATTTATTTATGTAGAAATGACAGATCTTGTGAATCAAATTCACAAATTTCTGCTTGTTACAAATCATTTTATTTATACCATTTAAAGAGTGTGGATTTAAGATTCTTGAAAGGATGTATTCTATATATTTTCTCATTCCATAAGTTGTAATTATTTTTAACAAAAGGTTCTACTTTTATATATGGAATTTGAAGAGAATCAGGGTTATTTATACTGTTTTGTATAAGATGTATAATACTTTTTGCCAGAAAAAAGGAAATTTTTGATGAAACAATAAAATAAATTTTAAATATATGCCTGCCTTTGTTTTTCCTCTTTTCCCCCACTCTTTTGCTGTACTCTGTATACTATGAATTTTCTGTAACTGTGGTTTTATATTTTGATTTTTTTTATGCAAGTGGAAATCAAACATTTTTATTTGTATTTGAACTTTAAAAAGCCATATGTCTTTTAAAATAAATAGAACTTTTTAAAAGTTGTTGTTGGGCCTAGATGTTCAAGGCCCAATTTATTGAAATTCAGTTTTTTGCATTAGACTTTTGCCTCCTACAACTTTTATCTTCAAATTAGTCACATGAGTTAATTATTTCTTTTATAATTAAATGCTAATTATTTAATATCCAAGCAAACTTTGGCTTTAACACATTTGGTCATTCTGAGTACTTTTTAAAGTATGCCTTTTTAAGAATATTTAAGAGCAGCCAGTGTGGCGTGGCACACCCTTGTAATCCCAGCAACTGGCTGAAGCAGGAGGTGGAAAGTTCAAGGACAACCTGGGCAACTTAGGGAGGTCCTGTCTCAAAAGAAAATATAAAGGGTTGGGGATGTAGCTCAGTGGTACAGCACCCCTAGGTTCAATCCCCAATACTTTAAAAAATAATTTTTAAAAAAAGGAATATTTAAGTTCCATCAGCCATTAACACCTGAACTACAAGATTTGAAGCACCTTTTGAAATGTGAACTTCTTTCTCTGGAAATTTTGAGGGGTTGGAGGCCAGCTGAGGAGAGGGACAATCAGTCAGACTCTAATCTCTGTTTACATCACTCTGCTTCCAGAAACCCACACACCTAGCCCTGTTGTGTGAGGAGAGGGAGAAAGTTAGGGCCCCTTCCTGCCCAGTGGCTTTATCTAGGAGTTGTCTGTGGAGAGAGGCTTCTTAATTTTCAATTTACTCTGATGATAAATCCATCCTCCAATCCAGATGTTTGCTTCACATTGACAAGTCAACAGATGACTAGAAAAACTGGCAGGAAGATATGATTACTATGAAGAAAAAAACCCTAACACCCTCAAAAAAGTAATCAGTTATTTCTGAAGAAAAACAGACGTGTGTTGCAAGCTGAATGGAAACATTAAGCAACCCTGAATAAACTCAGTGTTTGTTTTGTTGTCGAGAGACCCACAGTATTATAAATACCCAAATCAGGATGGGAGTTGATCACCCTCTTTTAATTTACTTTGGATACCCATTTTACTATATATGAAGTGCACACAGATATTCAACTATGGGTTTTAAGAATTTTTCTTTTTATCAGGGGACAATGGTATACCACAGGTAAGATTCTTTGTTTTCTCTTTGATTCTTTCTCTGATAGGACTACTTTTCTGACATGTGCAATCAATGCAGTGCTCAGAACTCCCCCATTTCATCAGAAATCCATCCTTCCTGTTTAAAAGGCGAAACATTGGCTGTACTTCCTCTAGGCATCTTGTGGGGAGAATAAACAACTAGTGTTTTAGATGTAGCATGATTTTCAAATGATGATATACTTTTTTTCTTCCCTTCAGGGAAGCCAGGAACAGCTGGTAACTGTCATGGAGGAACGAATGATAGAAGTTGAACAGAAACTGAAACTGGTGAAAAGGCTTCTTCAAGAGAAAGTGAATCAGCTCAAAGAACAAGTGAGCCTCCCCAGACACATCTTCCACCCACCCCACATTCCAGTTTTAACATTCCTTTCTTGCCATTAACTTGCTAACTTGTGTTGTCTAATAAAGGCAAATTCTATAGATGTCTAGAAGAACTTAGGATTCACTCACCCTCACATGCCCACAAAAGGTAAATTCTATATTCTATATTTTTCCAAAACTCTTCTAGGTATATGTTTGTCCACCCCAAGTTTAAAAAATAAATATCTGCTAACAGTGGTTAACATGGATCTGAAGCATTCCTGATGAGGTTCAGTGGCTCAAAATGAATACTTAACAGATCTTTTTCTGTCCAACATAAGCAATATGCCATTTAAACAAAACAGAAAAATGATATTGGTGGATAATGACTGGAGAGTTAGCTTTCCTGTTTCCAACAGCTATGGCAAGCTCAAAAAGTATCTCATTGCCCTAAAAGGATGTGCCTTGTATAAAGTCTGGACCCCAAATGCCAGACCACTAAGAAGCCATATCCTTTCCACCTGCTGGTGGCAGAAGTGACTTCAGTGGTTAGAGGTTAGTTGTGCATCTTCCAAAGAGCTACACAAGGAGGCAAGGAGGGAGCTAGGAACTCGTGGCAAACGCCTATAATCCCAGCAACTTGGGAGGCTGAGGCAGGAGGATCAGGAGTTCAAAGCCAACCTCAGTAAAAGCGAGGCACTTAGCAACTCAATGAGACCATGTCTCTAAATAAAATACAAAATGGGGCTGGGGATGTGGTTCAGTGGTCGAGTGCCCCTGAGTTCAATCCCCAAAATTCCTCCCCAAGAAAAAAAGCTATGCAAAGAGAACCACCTCCTAGGAAAGTATTATCAGCTTCTCTGGAAACCAAGATTGAGACAGACTGGGGCAGGGGAAATTGCCCAACTTGTTTTTCTAGATAAATAAAACCTGAGAATGATAACCCCAAGAGAGGGTCTGGAAATAGGTGTAGACAGGAATGTTCCTTGCCCTATATCTTAATGAACAGGAGAAAGAGAAAGTCCTATCAGTGAGCATTTTCCCATTCAATCCTTTAAGTACTCATTTGTTCAACACATAGTTACTTTGGGCCATGTCCTATATGGGGCACTAGAGATGCAGCAGTGAACAAAATTACATCCCTGCCCATATAGAAGGTGAATTCTATCACACCTACAAGGTACCAAGCATTCCACCAAATGATAGGTTCAAAAATATATAAAATAGGGTCAGCCCTGTTTCAATAAATGGCACACAGAGAAGAGACACTTGATAAAACCCAGAGATTTAAAGAAAGCTTCCTGAAGGTCTCTTAAATAAAATCTTGAGGGTTGAGTGAGATTTGAACAAGTGAATAACTGTGGGAAGGGCATTCTAGGCTATGAGAGCATCATGAAGTTAGGTCACCATGTGGGGTGTGGATATCTATTAGATACATGGATATTGCCAGTTCCTACTGTCCTGGGAGAAAAGACGGGAAAGGACCGAAAGAGAGGGCCTTGCTTGGTATCCCAAAAGGGAATTTTATTCTGTAGGTCATGAGGAACCATTGTATTGTTTCCTAAGTGAAAGAAGGGAGGGAAAAAGGAAACAAGACAGGTGGTATTTCAAAAGAGAGTAGGTTCTAAAATGCTAGTATGTTATACCTGCCAGTCATCTAAATTATCATTGACCTTTGAAATGCTAATAATTTAGCCACTTTGTAGTTGGTCTTTATTCCCTTAAACATTTATTCTTTAAGATGCCCTGCTTGAAATTGGGAGTCGAGTGAAGAGTTAACATGGGAAAGGAGATTGAAGATATTAAAGGAGCAAGAATAAAAGTATTCCATGTCTGCTAAAAAGTTTTCCCACGCCAACCTATATGATATGTTCTAACCATAAGGATTAGTATATACCTTCTAGGCAAGGCCCCATGCAAAAAGGGAGAAGCTGACGAAAAACAACTGCTCACATCTCATCTCTTTGTTGTAATTTGTGAGCTCATTTTTGAAATGAATAATAGGTTGTAGTTACGAATGGAAAGCTTCAGGCTCTACTGTTAAGAATGGAGTTTAATACAATTCACTCCTTACACCTCAAAAATTAAAGTTACAAAAATATTTGTGATGTTTTAAAAAAATAAAGGAATACATCTAGTTTAATTAGGTGGGAAATAAAGTCTTTCATTTTGGAGTCTTCAAACAGCAATCTATTCTTTCTATTAGTAACTTCTGGGCTGGGGATGTGGCTCAAGTGGTAGTGCGCTCGCTTGGCATTCGTGCGGCCCGGGTTCCATCCTCAGCACCACATACAAACAAAGATGTTGTGTCTGCCGAAAACTAAAAAATAAATATTAAAATTCTTAAAAAAAAATATTAGTAACTTCTACAAACATGCAAAGAGCTTGGAAAAAGTGGGTTTGTTCTTGTTTCCCTGATGCTGAATCTGATGTTAAAGCTGTACTGTAAAAGATAAGAATGTAACTGGTAGGCATGATTTGCCTTTATAATGCATCTATCCTGATATCTTTCCTTAAATTTAAAAGATTAATTACAGAAATGGAGTCACAGTGTTTCTGGTTCTGTTTCTAGCTCTGCAAGAATACTAAAGCCGATGCAATGGTGAAGGATTTGTATGTTGAAAATGCCCAGTTGCTGAAAGCTCTGGAAATGACCGAACAGCGACAGAAAACAGCAGAGAAGAAAAATTACCTCCTAGAAGAGAAGATTGCTAGCCTCAGTAATATAGTCAGGAACCTGACACCAGCACCATTGACTTCTATGCCTCCCTTGAGGTCATAGCCACACCAAAGGATGCACTCATTTTTGTGCACTTTACTGAAAGAGAAGGAACATTTCAGTAGTATCTTAACCCTGTTAAAAAAAAAAAAAACTTTCAATGGCTTAAAATTAAGCCAACCTAAATTTTGGAGTCTATTCATTGTAACAATTTGACTGTTAAAATTTAACACTTACAAATAATTTATTTTTTAAGTATTCTAGTAGGTACCAAGAAAATTAATATATGAAAACAATTTAAGAAACTTTAAATCCCAGTTTTCAATGTGTTTTTAAAGCGCCATTGTATGCCAATATGTATACATATAAATTCCATATATTTAAGTTTGAGACCTTACTAAAATGGTTATTAGGGACTTTATTTAAAAACAAATTTAGGTATTGCACATTTAAATACTGAAAAATCATTCTGCTTTTAATAGTTTTGGTTCTTTGATAGGAGGGCTGGGCTCAGTAATTGAGACCAGAAAAACCCAAGTCCATAGAGCTCTACCTTCTTCCACTTACTATTACTACTCTTGCTATGTGAGAGGTTTAGAACTGATTTACTCAACTGCACTCTTAACTAATGATGAAGCTTTACTTTTCTTTAAACAGTCTTTTTCTTCCTCCTCTTAGAAGTTTCATTTGGTCCCTCATTTTCTAAAAAATGGATAAAGCCACATTCTTAAAGCATTTGAACTGTAGGAAAAGCACTGAACAAACCACTTTGGACTACACACTCACTCTTGGAGAAGGGATATGCGGTCCATGTGAGTTTTCCTATCTCAAAAGTCTTGGAGGTCATGGACTTATCTGTGAGGTTGCCTCAAGAACTCAGGGAACATTTCTTTAAACTGTCTTCCTGAACTACTGCCAGGCCTCTCTAAGAATTTGAGATGTATAAACCATGTGACCTTATTTATTTGTCTTATATATTTCCAGCCATAGGGTTTTCATGTACATTTTAGTGCATTTAAGTGTTTGAAAAAGGCCTTGATTTTAGAGTTAAAAACTTTTTCCAACTTATAGGAGAGTTGTTATTGTTTGTTAAATATAGGTCAAAATTGTCCATGCTTCTTACTCTGCTATACCTCAAATCTGATCCTAAGAATTCCTTACTGTGGTAAGTACTGGCATGCCATCTGAAGCAAAGGAATGTCATCAGGACTTCCCATTCTTTCTCAAGATCAGGAATCATGGAACAGTAAACATTTTAAACTGGATAACACCCCCACCACCTCCAGTTTAATTCTTTGCTTCTAACCTACTTCCTCCAGTGGATGGCGGAAGACTTACAAGGTGCAGAATGCTACCAAAGCTCATCACAGCCACCTACTTGTCTTCATGGGAGAGTAATGAGATCAGAAATTTTTACTTTGATCTATTTCAGGAGGTTCTTTCTATTTATAAAGAGTATAACAGAAATCAAACACTGCTTTATAGGCAGAAACACAAGATAAAGCCAGCTGCCTAAGAAGTCATATAATGCCAGAAAATCAATCTCAACAAAATAATTTCCATCAAGGAACTTCAGAGATCCTAACAGGCTAACCACTTGTCAGTCCAGGAGTCCTCACTACCAGGCCCTTGAAAAGGCACTGCTACTCACGGGACTAGGAGTCCACACTGGTGAAGCAGAACTTTCAGGATTTGCATAGCTCTTATTGGAAAGCTCTGATTTCCCCCTGGAAAAAGAATTTTAATCCTTCCCTATAATATGCTTCCAAACATTTGCCATCTACTATCATGCCTTCCCTAAATCTTTTCTGTCCTGTGCAGATATTCTCAGCAAACTCAAGTACTTGTATGGCACTAGCTTTAACAGAAAACTTTTCACTTAAAACTGTGGTTTGGCCTAGGCTGAGGTCAACAATAAACTAAGCATCTGTAGTGTGTTTATGTGACATGCTTCAAGTTACCCAAGGAACCACTGGAACCAGACACCACGCATATTTCTCAGTCAACTTAGCATATGGTCACATTTGTATTTTTTATTTTTATTTTTTACATTATGAAAAGTGTAGGTTAATTTGTTTCCTATGAATTTGTATTATGTGTATATAAAATGTTGTATGATTAATGTAAATATGGCTTTGGGGAAAGTTTTAGACTGCACATAGAATCCCTTTATCCAAAATACAAATACAAAATAATACTTAATCCAAAATCAGATGCAAGTAAATTTAGCCACATATCGGAACTTAATTTCCTGCTTTTCCACCACAAAATTGGAAAAAAGATGAATATAAGAAACATCAGGGATACCTTAAATTTATACATTTTTGTGACAGTTTATTTTTGAGAAAGTTTAGAGTGGGAGTTTTAAGAGATCATTTATGATATAACTTAGAGTTTAAACAGAATTTCAAAGAGATTAAATGTAAACTTCAAATTATGTTTAGCTTTTGTTTACAGATTTGTTGTTGTTGTTATTTGGAACTTGGGATTTAAGCCAGGGGGCACTTCACTACTCAGCTAATGCACAGCTTTTTTTATTTTTAGAAGAGTCTCACTGAGTTGCTTAGGGTCTTGCTAAGTTACTGAGGCTGGCCTCAAACGTGTGATCCTCCTTGCCTCTCAAGCCATTACAGATGTTACCAACTGTGCCCATCTGCTTTTAGACTTCTTAATGGCACTCTTCATAATCACAAGTTATGTATTTTATAGACATTCAGCTGCTTTTTTATTAAAAGCACTGGTTTTTAAACTTTATTTTTATCTAAGTACAGTTATTTAAAATAGTCTTACAAGACTAGATCTTCATTTTAAAGAAAAATCAAGTTTACCTTGGGGATAATACATTACATAAGAAAAGGAAACTGTGGGCAGTAAAGCCTTTATTATCCTATTTTGCTTTCTTCTACTATTTAAAAGTTTGAATCCAAGCTCAGATCCATGAAGGAAGAAAAGTGGAGGAGAGGGGTAGAACCAACCACAGCATTTTGTTTTATTTATTTTTCTAAGACTCTTACTAAATCTAGGCTTTGAAAGTTGTTTTAAATATGAATCCATCCCTTAAGTATCAGTGTACTATTGATATATTCATCAGTGCATTTTACATAAATAGATCATGAAATAATAGGCTTTTGAGGCATAGAAAGAGATCTTACGGGTCTAGTATTTTAATAATGCACCAGTACCTAGAACAGGTATTGTTTTGAGGGGAAAAATTTTAATGAAATGAATAAGGTTTTGTGACAGATTTAGGCTTTTTAACACATGGAAAATGAATTTGTGATTTCTCTTTTTATTTTGTTAAATGAAGAAAAGGAAACATTCAGCTATTGTCAACATCTTTGAAGGTATTCCAAATCAAGGCAAGTCTAAGTGCTTTGCAATACTGTAATATTAAGCAAGTCATGTTTTGAATGGATTACCTGTAATGAATGATTCATTTGAATAATGTAATTATATAAGTAATGCCCAAACCAAGTCAAAGCCTAACAACCAAAGTACTCATGTTTAAAATATATTCATTATATCTTGTTTGGACCTCTTTAAACATCTCAGCACTGTAAAACAATTTTGGTTTTATGGCATAATTTTTTATGGATAACTATTCAACAAGTCAAAGCTTTTTGTCTCTCAACTTTTTTAAATGATACAAATTCGATCTATTCTCATTGAGGAGACACACTATCACAGCGTGGTTTAAGAAAACACTGGTTTTGTAAAAGAAAACCTGAATTCATCTAAAATCCATAGAACTTTCTTCCAATAAAGATAAGTGTATGTGTTTATATCAGCTTTGTATATTTCATCTTAGCCATTCTATCCTACAAAGATTTTAATGTGAGCTTAAAATGTAAATAAATAATTTTACAAATATACTTCTTGTTTTATATCTACCCTGAACTTTTATAAACAGTTTCAATGTGTTTATCCTTGGTTTTGAGCAAGAACGCATCAAAATATCACACTAAACACTTTCTACAAATGCCAAAATTCAGGCCCTGCTCCAGATGTGCTAAACTAGAATCTTTGTTTTAATGTGATCCCCAAGTGATGTGTTTGTGATTTAGAGCATTGGGATTCTGTTACTGTCCAAGAAGAGATGGCAGTTTGGGGTCCCTCACAATGTGGTAGTGTATATTCCCCAGAAGAATTCTGACTTGACCTCAGGCCAGGGCCTACTTGGGATTTTGGATGTTTCAGAGGTGGCTTTATTTCACTTTTCCATCATTATGGGTGGATGGTTTGGACTTTGTTAATTTGGCTGCTCATGAGTGATGAGATAGATTTAATTATAGATACAAAAGTTAACCTGAGGGGCTGGGGCTGTAGCTCGGTGGCAGCGCACTTGCCTCAAAAGTGTGAGGCACAGGGTTCAATCCTCAGCACCACATAAATATAAACAAATAAAATAAAGGTATGCTGTCCATCTACAACTACAAGAAAGAATTTTTTTAAATGTTGAAGGCATATTATTAATAGGCTGACTGCTGATGTGAAATGAAAATGTCAGCCAAACTAGACTCATTTTAGGAACTTTGCTTTGTTTTCAAAGATTTTATGTCAACCTTACACTGCTTTTATGAGGCAGGAACTATGATCCTCACTTTACAGATGAGAAAACTGAAGCTTAGCATAGTTGTAGTTTCCTGAAAGCCACAGTGCTAGCTAAGTAATGGACTCAGGACTCGTCCAGGTTTGTCTGTTAATGTGCTGCAACATTTGGATCAACTCCTATTTCTGGAAGAACATTTAATTGATGTTGATTCATGTACAGTGTGCTCTTAAGAAAAACATAAAACATTCCTGGGAGTAGAGGGGACAATCCAAGGTGGTAAAATAGATGTGCCTAGCACTCATCTCCTCCTCCACAAAGGAGAACTAAAGTTAAAAAGTATGTAGCTACATTTCAAGGTGAATGACCATGGGAGAACACGAAGTCAGCAAGAAAAGAGACCAGAACCTTCTAAGATTCAGAGATCTGGGATAACAGTATAGAAAGAAACAAAATATCCCAGCATCTGCCACCTTGCTCCACAGCCAGGGGAGGGGAATCTCCTCTTCACAGGGATAAGGGTGAAAGAGAATTCCAGAAAACTCCATTGACGCAGATGTTGGCAATTTTAGATAACCAGAAAGTTACACAATCCTCACAGGCTGGCAGCCCACTTAGATAAGTAACGTGAAAACTGCACAATAGCCTTGCTTTGGAAAAGGACCTCACATCATCTGTCAGTGGCCCGGAGTAATCTTGAAAAGTAAGCTACTGAGTTTAGACTGTTGTAGGGGTCAGAAACTCCCACATATTCCATCTCTGTGACTTCATAGACATTCCACAACACTGGCTTGACTATTGCCTGCTTTGTGAACCTAACTTGATCTAGGTGACCTAAGCCATCTGGGTGACCTGCAATGTAGGGCTGGTATTTTGATGCAAAGGGGAATGGAAAGCACCACCCTTGAGAACAAGGTCTGGTTCATTGAGACCAGTGCTAGGACTGAAGGCAGACACCCACATAGTTCCTGCCACCCCTCTCCCTGCACCTCGCTCAGGTTTCTCTTACTGACAGGACAGGGAGGGAACACAGTGGTTTCCACTGCCCTGCCCACAGGAGCATGCTTGGGGAGACTTGAGGAACTCTCATGGCTCCAGCTGCCAACCTGCCCCCAGATACAAGCTACTGCTGCAGTAGTGTGAAGAAGGAGCCCCAGCTTCAGCCATCCCTCAGCCCTGGCAATGTGGTCAGAGGGCCAAGAGGATTTTGCCTATTAACAGCCACTGTCCAACTCCTGGTCATTCACTGCCACCAGCAGAGAGGAACATCATAGCTCCTGCTGACACCCCACCTATGTGGTTTGCTCAAAGAACAATGCTTCAGGTCCCCCACCACTGCTGGAACTGGCAATAGTGCCAGAAGCCCTTAGTAGTAGCAGAGTTAACATCAGTGGTGCCTGAGGAAATCAGAGGTAACTGTGGACCTTATGGGGCTACCACTTCTGTTGTCAAAGTAGTCACACAATGAGTACCCCATACCCACTGCTATCTGTAGCATACCTGCCTGAATGGCTAGAGTGTCCCCACCTTTGTGTAGCTGCAAGGACAGTAGATCTTACTCCACCATAGTACACATCATGCCCAAAGTCATTAATCATAGCCAAAGAAGCTATAGGGAGACTACACTATGGCACCTGGCTAAAAATAAAGCCAAATTGCATAACAAACCAATACCCCCAGACATGTTTCCAAGAAAAATCCGCTTGCTAAGGCCACCTCACAAAAGTGGTAGAAATACCTGATCTACCAGATGTGAAAATCTCAACACAAGAACACAAGAAATAGGAAAAAAACAAGGTAATATCATGCCTCCAAAAGAACATAATAATTAACAACAGATTCCCAGAGAGATCAATATGGATAAATGTCTGATCAAGAATTTAAAAGAATTATTTAAAAAAAACTCAAGGAAACCAAATAGAATACAGATAAACAGTTAAAGAAAACTATACAATGCAGGATATAAAAAAGAAATTCAGCAAAGAGAGATTTGAAAAAGAATCAAATAGAAATCTTAGAAATGAAAATATCAATAATTCAAAAAGTACAGTTGAAAGCCTTAACAACAGACCAGATCAAGTGGAAGAAAGAACTTAAAGACAAGTCTTTTGAAATATTCCAGTCATACACGTTAACTGAATAAATATCAACATTTCTAGAATACCCAAAGGTGAGGAGAAAAAAAGTTAATGGCATAGAAAACCCATTCAATGAAACAGTAGCATAAAACTTCCCTAATCTTGGGAAAGATACAGACATCCATGTAGAGTAGGCTTACAGGATTCCATGTTAAACGGTGAAAAGTATGACAAAGAAAAAATCTAAAATCTGCAATAGACAAGCTCCAAGTCACATTTAAGGGTATCCTCATTAGACTAATAGTAGATCTCTCAGCAGAAATTGTACAGGCCAGGAGGGAATGGAATTCCATATTTCAAGTCCTGAAACAAAATTGCTGCCAACCAAGAATACTATACCCAGCAAGGCTACCCTTCAGAAATAAAGTTTTCCCAAGAGAAGCAAAAACAGGTAATTCAAGGTCACCAGACCAACTTCACAAAAGGTGTTTGAGGAAGTCTTACATCTAACAGTGAAAGAAAGATAGCTACAATCATGAAAGCATGTGAAAGTACATTCCCATTAGATTAGATAAACAAATAGAAAATAATCAAAACCCATCAATGCAGTGAACCATCAAAACACAAATATGAACAAGAGAGAAAGAAAAGATCAAATAATATTTAAAACAACTAGAAGAAAATAAAATAGCAAGAGTAAATCCTTATCTATCAATAATAACCTTGAACATAAACAGACTAAATTCTCTAATTAACAGGCTGGCAAGGCAGAGATGTTCACTGTATAATGATCAAGGGAACAATTCAACACAAAGATAGAATAAATGTAAATCTATATGCTCCCAATGACAGAGCACCCAATTTTATAAAATCAAACACTACATGAAGTGATAGGCTCCAATACAATAATAGTGAGTGAAAGAAAAGTGGCGCAGGATTGATCACACACCTGGGATAAGAAGCAGGTGTATTGTCAGGAGCCTGACAAGGCTGCCCTGCACAAAGAGTGGGACAGCAGCAGCAAGGAGGGAGAGCATCAGCAACTCCCCTCTTGAATGTTACCTTTTATAGGCCAGAATCATCCCTGAGCACTAGGGGCGGGTTTAGTGACTGATATACTAAGCATCCCCTAATCTTGTGGAAGCCAAGTTTGTTTCTTGGGAACAGAGACAGGCAGTTTTCCTATCTTTCAGAAAGGGGAACAAGGAAATAGGCGTGTCCTTTTATCTTTTCAAGGAGAGAACAGGGAAACCAGTATATCCCCATCTCAGGGGCCTGTAAGTTGTCTCCTATCTCTCAATGAGGTAACAGGGAGAGACCAGCACGTCTCCAGGCAGGTAGGTTTTATCTTGGTCTATTTCTTGGGAATAAGAAAGTATTCATAAAGTGGGGGTGGGGGAAAGCTACAGTATGCTAACAGTGGGGGCTTTTAATACCCCATCTTCATCAAGGAACAGAAAATGAAGACAAAATAAAATCAACAAAGAAACTATGTTATAAATCAAATGAATTTAGACATTTACAGAACATGCCAACAGCTTCAGACTACACATCCTTAAACATGAAACATTCTTTAGAATAGATCATTTATTAGGATATAGAACAAGTCTAAACAAATTTGAAAAATTAAAATAGTTTCCTGTATCTTTTATGATCTCAATGAAATAAAACTAGAAGTCAAAAACTAAAGAAATTTTTGAAATTATACTAATATATAAAGACTGGACAACACTTTTGAATGAAAAAAGGGTCATTAAAGGAATCAAAAAGAAAATTTTAAACCATCTCAAGACAAATAAAAATGGACATACAACATACCAAAACTTAAGGGATACAGCAAAAGCAGTAATAAGATGGAAATTTATGGCAATAAGTGCCTGCATTAAAAAAACAGATTTCAAATAAACTGATAAGGCATATCAAGGATTTAGAAAAGAAAGAAAAAGCCAACCCCAAAATCAGTAGAAGAAAGATTAGAGCAGAAATATATAAACTAAAAACTACATATATATGAAAGATCAGCATAACAAAGAGTTTTGTTTTTTTTAAAGACAAACAAAAATCAACAAACTTTTAGATAGACCAATATCCCTGATGAACATAGATATACATGTTCTCAACCAAATACTAACAAATTAAATTCCACAGCACATCAAAAATACCATTCACCATAATCAAGTGGGTTACTTTTCAGGAATGC
The DNA here is from genome assembly GCF_047511675.1 of Marmota flaviventris. NCBI lineage: Eukaryota > Metazoa > Chordata > Mammalia > Rodentia > Sciuridae > Marmota > Marmota flaviventris. The sequence continues at coordinate 61,546,302 of NC_092499.1, read as the reverse complement.
AAGGTATGTTTAAAGGATACAAGGATGTTTAAATATACACAAATCAGTATCCCATTTAAAAATGAAGGATAAAAATCATAGGATCATCAATAAATGCAGAAAAGCATTCAATGAAATTCAACATTTCTTCATTAAAAAAATTCTGAGCAAATAGAAGTTTCAGACCTCAACATAATAAAGGCTGTATGTATATGGCAAACCCACAGAAAACACCAAACTGGGAAAAACTGAAAGTATTTCCTCTAAGATCAGAAACAAGACCAGGATGTCAACTCTCATTGCTGTTATTCAATATAGTACTAGAAGTTTCAGCCAGAGCAAATAAGACATATAGCTAGGGAGGAAGTCAAACTATCCCCGTAGATTATATGATTCCATATGTAGAAAAACCTAAAGATTCCATACAAAAAATAATATTAGAACTGATAAACAAATTCAGCGAAGTGGCAGAACACAAAAATGAACATACAGAAATAAGTAGCTTTTGTATACAATAATAATTAATTCATGGAGAAAGAAATTCACTCACAAGAGCTACTACTACTACTACTACTACTCACACAAAGAAAATCAAAGAGGAGTTTCAAATGGTAGAATAGAGGAGGTTCACTTTTCTGGCTTCTCTATGGTATGAAACCAAGAAAGCAGATGGGCAGTTTCTCAGCAACGTGGGTGAATAAAAGGGGAGCAGTGTTGGGAATTAACAGTGGACATTCAAAATGATCAACAAATTGGGGACTCAGAAGGTCGGATATAATAAGAAAAAAATCCTCAGTGCCAATGCTTCCCCTAACAGTGGTGGTGCCCGCTAGAGTGGTTCCCCAGTGAGAAAAGGGAATGGATAAGGAAATTAAAGGAGCATGCATTTTTAGGAGGCCTGTGATTTATCTGGGTATGGACTAACCTGAAAGGCATGCTGCAAAATATCCTAGTGCAGGAAAGAAACCACATCACTCCCAGCTACCTATGGAGGACAGAGGAAATAGCCATTTTGCAGCTGCAGCTCGGGGACAGCAGGTGGGAGAGCCAAATTCCTGGCAAACCAAAAGTGGAGCCAAAATACAGTCCTGAAAAACCCACACTACATGCCATAGACAGTGCCTAAGTGACCAGGAGAAAATCAAACATGGAGAGGGGTTTACACAGAGGAATATAAATCATGGAAACCCACCCAGGACTCCCAACCCCTTGAGTCCAGTGGCTTGCAGGACCAACTGGGAGAGATGTGTCTGGCCAGGAATTCAAAAGGGCAGGGGTGGGAGTGATTCAGTCTGGAGACTGAACCCAAGAGACCAGGAAACATGGGGGTCAGTGAATGATGGAGAAGACAAAGGATTGGCACCTCCACCACATGAGTGGAACCCAGGGGAGATTCCTGAGGTGTAATCTCCTAGTGTGGACCAGCAACTGCTCAGCCCTGCTAGTGTATTGACTTAAAATCTTCAAAAAAAAAAAAAAAAATTCCCTTAAATGAAGGATCTGGAGCCTACCTAAGCAAAAAACCCAGCACCAGGAAGCCAGCTAACAGGATTTCCTCTCACACTTTAGCAACCCCACCCTTTAGGAGAAGCAGATATCACACTCTGTCCACCCCACCTAACAATGCTGAGAAAGGAAGCTGAGAATTTTCTGAACTCCAAAGGAAGCATTAAATTTTTAATCACAATTTTTTTTCTCTGTTTAATTGTGACCTGAATGGTTCATGAACACTTATGCATACTTGTTTCTATTTTCCCATTTCTAGAATTTCTGAAGGCAGTTATTTTTTTATGAATCAGTATTTTGAGGACTAGAATGTTTAAATAGTATATTTTGGTTCTATTTTATATTTATATTTATTTTTATTTTTTGAATTTATATATATATATATATATATATATATATATATATATATATATATATATATATATTCTTATTTATCTGTTTCCCTAGATTCTTTTTTTATTCTGCTAACATCCAAACATTATTGTTCTCTTTCATTCTTCCTTTAATTTTTACTTATATTTTCTCTCTAATCCCTCATAATCATCACATCTTACATCTCTTCTGTTCTCTCCCTTCCCTGTTCAACATTTGAAAGTATAAACACTTTTGCAAACTTATTGTTATTACTGTGCACAATAACTAATCACATCATTTTGTTTATTATGACAAATAACATTGCAGATGTCATAGCCAGAACTATTTGGCTTAATGCTGTGTATGATTTGTATTGGCTGTTTATCTGCCCCCAAACAGTGAGGTACTAGAAACCTTCAGAGACATTATAAGTACACAGGATAGAAACTCTGCTGCCTCAGATCCATAGTGAAAGATGGGTACAAACACAAAAAGCATGAAAAAACAAGGGGAAAAATCACCCCAGATAAACCAAGATACTTCAATAACAGAATCCATGGGCACCACAGTGGAAGAAATGCCAGAGAAGGAGTTTAGAATGTACATAGTTAAACTAATCTGCAAGTTAAAGGATAATGTAAGGAATAAAATCAGAAAGAAAATACAGGAAGTAAATGATCACTTCAATAAAGAGAGAGATTCTGGAAAAAAAATCAAACAGAAATCCTTGAATGAAGGAATCAATAAACTAAATTAAAAATTAAATGGAAAGTGTCACCAGCAGACTAGACCACTTGGAAATAGAGTTTCAAGCAAAGAAGACAAAATAAATAATCTTGAAAATATAGTTAATTGTGGAGAAAAGATGTTAAAAACCATGAACAGAACTTCCAAGAATTATGGGAAAACATGAAAAGACCAAACTTAGGAGTTATTAGGATAGATGAAGGAACCAAAATACAAACCAAAGGAATGCACACTATTTTCAATGATATAATATCAAAAATTATTCCAAACCTACAGAATGAAATGGAAAATCAAATACAGCAGACTTATAGGACTGCAAATATCTAAAATTACAACAGACCCACACAAAGGCAAATTATTACAAAAATGACTAACATACAGAATAAAGATAAAATTTTAAAGACTGCCAGAGAAAAATAACTGATCACATTTAGAGGGAAACCAATCCAGATCTCAGCTAATTTCTCAATCAACAGATCTTTAAAACTAGGAGGTCATGGGCTGGGATTGTGGCTCAGCAGTAGAGTGCTCGCTTAGCACCGGTGGGACCCAGGTTCGATTCTCAGCACCACATTAAAAAAAATAAAGGCATTGTGTTGTGTCCATCTACAAAAAAAAAAAAAAAAAAGATATTCTCTCTCTCTCTCTCTCTCTCTCTCTCTCTCTCTCTCTCTCTTAAAAAAAAAACTAGGAGGTCTTGGAATAATATATACCAAGTTCTGAAAGACAATGGAGACCAGCCAAGAATACTACACCCACCAAATTAAGCTTCAGAACTGATGATTAAATAAAAACTTTCCACAATATGTAAAGCTTTAGAGAATTCACGACTGCTCTCCAAAACATACCCAATAAGATATCTCACAAAGAAGAAATGAAAAATAAAAATGAAAACCAGAAAGGAAAAAAACTACACTAGATTCATTTCAAGCAATAAAATTGAAGATGTTATCAAATCTACCAACAAAGAAAATCCTAGGATCAGAGAGATTCTTAGCTGAGTTCTACCAGACCTTTAAGGAAGAACTAACACCAATTCTCCTCAAATTATTGCATGAAATAATAAAGAAGGGAAACTTTCCAAACTCATTTTATTAAGCTAGCATCACCCTGATACCAAAACCAGATACTGATACACCAAAGAAAGAAAATTTCAGACCAATATCCCAAGTGAACATAGATGCAAAAATTCTTAATACTGGCAAGTTACATGCAAAAACATATTAAAAAATTAGTGAACTGTGATCACATGGGGTTAATTTCAGGCATGCAATATTGGTTCAACATATGGAAATCAATAAGTAAAATTCATCATATCAATACACTTCCAGACAAGAATCACATGTTTATCTCAGTAGATACAGAAAAAGCATTTTACAAAATACAGCATCTATTCATGTTTAAAACACTAGAAAAATTATGGATATTAGGAACATATCTCAACATTGTAAAAACTAGGGATATAGAAATATACCTCAACATTGTAAAAATTATATATGCTAAGCCCAAGGCCAATATCATTCTAACTGGAGAAAAATTAAAAATATTCCCTTTAAAAACTGGAACAATACAGAGATGCCCTCTTTCACCACTTCTAATCAACATAGTCTTTGAAACTCTAGTCAGAGCAATTAGACAGATGAAAGAAATTAAAGAAATATGAATAGGAAATGGAAAGTCTTGCACAAGTTGCCTGTGGGCCAGGGAATGGGTTCTGATTAGAGGGATGGGCTGGCTGTAAAATAAAAGCTCTGGAAGAACCACAAAATAGACACAAAAGACCAGAAATATATTTTGTAGAGCAGGTGCAGTTATGGGTTAAGCCAACCAGAGGGGTGCAGCATCTAATAAAGATGGAGCTTGAGCTTGTTTTATTAATAACAGAACAGATCAAAGGGGATTGGTAGGCATAAGGTTTCAGTGTAGGAGGAATCTTGACTCCACGCTTGCTTCTTCACAAAGAACAGGATGTGGGCAGGGGTAAGCAGACTATATGGCTCTTAGCAGGTCATGCCCACCTCCAGTGCTATGCTAGAACTTGAGTGGTGAGTTAGGCAGGATACCACATGAACCAAGCATTCTCAAACCAGTGAGTTTCTCCTGGGAGTTCCTGATACCAGGCTTCCTGTGCAATGGCTTGAACATCGCTTTAGTTCACATACAGTTCATGAATGGCTTCCCACAGAAGAGCTCAAATTATCCCTATTTGCCAATGACATGATTCTATACTTAGAAGACCCCAAAACTCCACCAGAAAATTTCTAGAACTCATAAATTAATTCAGCAAAGTAGCAGGATATAAAATCAACACCCATATAACAATTACGTTTCTATATATTAGTGATGAATCAACAGAAGGAGAAATTAAGAAAACTATCCTATTCAAAATAGCCAAAAATAGGTAGGAATCAATCTAACAAAAGAGGTGAAAGATTTCTACAAATGAAAACTATAGAACACTAAAGAAAGAAATTAAAGAAGACCTTAGAAGATGGAAAGGTCTCCCATGTTTTTGAAGAGGCAGAATTCACATTGTCAAAATGGTCATACTACCAAAAGCACCATAGAGATATAATACAATTCCTATTAATGTTACAATGACATTCTTCATAGAAATAGAAAAAGAAATCATGAAATTCATTTGGAAAAATAACAGGCCCAGAATACCCAAAGAAATCCTCAGTGAGAAAAATGACAGAGGAATCTTCACAATACCAGATCTTAAATTGTACAAAGAGCTATAGTAATAAAATGAGCTGCCGCAGTCTGGCTGGGCACAAACAACTGAGCCGCCACAAAGCCTTATAGGTTCAAACAGCAACTCTTTATTCCCCAACTCTCACCGGCACTATACACACACTACTCGGGAACACACTCCTTGCACCAGGCTCCGGGTGTCCAATCTCTCCGAACCCCCACGAGAACTGCACAGGAACTCCAAAGTAGCGGGCACCCGAGGCAGATTCTTGGAGCCTCCCTATTCCCCAGGAGCAGGGTCCATATACAACTCAATCAATCCAGCATCACAGCAGTTATATACAGCTTAACTCAAATCATCATCTCAATGGTTTGCTGGCATCACCTTTCAACCATTCCCTCTGGCAATATGCCAGGCATCATTCTGAGTCGGCTGTGGCTCTCAACATTTCCCCCCTTCTGTTTAATTAAACAACGAGCATGTGGCTTAGGGACCATGCCTGTCTTAGATTGTCCAAATCTACATATGGTTCTTACCCATCATCAGATGAGCTGACCTCAAGGCATCAGCCTCTTGTCTTAGGTTGGTACCATTGCAATTGGATCTTACCTGTCATTGACTACCGGTCCAGCATACAACCATACTTGTGGATAGGCCTTTGCACCAGTGGGGGGTGAGGTTCTTTGCCTCACCTCTGTTGGCCCCCAAATTATAGACCATCACAAGCAGAAGGGAGGAGGATGCAAAATGCCACGACACCAAGCCAAATGATGGTTCCTTTTGGAAAGATTGTACCACCAATGACACCATGAGCAAAGATGCCCCAGCACTACCACAATTTGCTGCACCAACAGATAGTTCACAATGCATACAAGTGATACATAGTCCAGGCAAGTTCTGCAAGCAGTTCAAAGCAGAGGAATCCATCAATATGTCCATTTCCTCCCAAAGTAAATCGACTCCTTGATTGAGCATCACTTGTTGAGTTATTATTCATTGATGCATCAGTTTATACAGTTTGTTGTAATAGCTATAGTAGAAGCTGTAGTTTGGTTTTATCTTTGTCTTCACTGGCACTGGGATGAAGATAGGAATTCTGGCAATGATGGCTAAAAAAAAAAATTATGTAACATTCCAGCAGGCACTAAGAAAACAATTTTCTGAACAATTTACATTATCCTGAACAGAATTATTAAATATAATGAAAAGGAAAGGTGAAAGTAAACAAGCAGATCTGTTAACCTCCATTTTTGTTCACATATTAAAAAAATCCTCAACAGCTGTTTCCCCAATTTAAATTAAACCATTTAAATCACGTGAATAAAAAAATATTTTTTTCATGAGCGCTCCTCATATATGATATATGACATACGCATATACAGACATACAACACAAAACACAAGTGTGCACACATAACATACAACACATAACATAATAGTAAAGGCCTTGTAGGTTTTCACAGGTGAAATCTCCATTGCAATGTTTAAAAACTCCACAGTCAAAAAGTAGAACTGATCAGAAAAACATTAACCTAGGTCTGTATGAGCTCAAAAAACAAAATAAAACTTTATGATGTGGGAAAAGGCAATAATAAAATAGATATTTAAAAAAAGCATCCTGGTTACCACCTGGGTTTGACGTATTTTTTTTTATTTTTTATTTTTTTTGTTATCCCATCCTTCTTCCTATAACTTGCATATGGGTCTGAAGGTATTCCCACAAGCAAGCCCCAAGGTTTTTTACATTTGAAATAGGCCTTAATGGTGTTCATTATTCATTATCCTCCAGGTGTGGGAGAATCACTGTCTCAGATGTAAGAATAGCCAAGCTGGAGTTCTGGATATCAGCTGTTATGGATTTGAGTCAAATCATCTTCTTTTTGGTCTGTAGAAATCGCTTTGGTTAGTCTCTCTGGAATCCAAATCGGCTGCTGTTCTCCCTGTGGAAACACACAAACAGATCCCCAACTCCAGACAATCACTGGGTCAGGACCTTTCCATTGTCCTGTTAGAATATCCTTCCAAAGTACCTTAGGCTTATGTACATTTTTTGGACATATATGCCTTTCCGCAGCAATAAGCCCTGATGAATCCAAATTTAAAAAGTTTAGAGTAAAAAGGGTTATTTTAAGTTTATCTTTGGGGGATATATACCCCTTTCCAATTCCCTCTTTTTGCTTTAATAAGTACATTTTAATAGTTTGATGAGCTCTTTCAACTATGCCTTGTCCCTGTGGATTGTATGAGATTCCTGTTATATGAGTAATGCCAAATGATGAGCAAAATTGTTCAAAAGAGGTAGAGGTATAGCCAGGGGCATTATCTGTTTTTAACTGTTTTGGAACGCCCACAGTGGCAAAATTTTGTAAGCAATGAGCTATAATATCTTTAGTTTTTTCTCTGGCATGAAGGGAGCCCAGCAAAAATCCGGAAGAAGTATAAACTGTTAACATGCAAATATTTTAATTTTCCAAATTCTGGCAAGTGTGTGACGTCCATCTGCCAAATATGGTTAGGTATCAGTCCTCTAGGATTGATTCCAAGATTAACTTGTGGTAAAAAGGTCACAAAATTTTGACATTGTTTTATTATTTGTCTAGCTTTTTCCTTAGTTATTTTAAAATGCTTTTGTAAAGTATTAGCATTGACATAGAAACTTTTATGAAAATTTGTAGCTTCTTCTAGTGTAGAGAAAATATGTATGTCATGTGTAGTTTTATCTGCTAAATCATTGCCCAAACTAAGGGCTCCAGGCAATCCTGTATGTGCCCTGATATGTCCTATAAAGAATGAATCTTTTCTGTCCCAGATTAGACTTTGTATAGTGGAAAACAAAGAGAAAACAGTAGAGGAAGGGGAAATCCTACCAGCATCTTCAAGGGATACTATAGCATTAACTATATACTGACTATCAGAAAATAAATTAAATACAGAATTTTTAAAAATCACAAAAGCTTGTAATACTGCATTAAGCTCTACCTTTTGAGCTGATTGTTTGGGTGCTAAAAATGTAAAAGTTTGATCAGGGTAACTACTGCTGCTGTACCATTATTTGACCCATCAGTAAATATATTTGGAGCATTCATGATAGGTGTTTTTCTTGTCATTTTTGGAAAAACTACAGGATGCGAAGACCAAAAAGACAATAAAGGATTAGATGGTAAGTGATTATCAAATGAAACATTAGATTTACACATGATTATTGCCTAAGAATTTAACTCATTAGCTAACTCATCAATTTGATCCATAGTATATGGAGTAATAATTTTATTGGGAGAAATTCCAAACACTCCTTTTGGTGCTTTTATTCCTTTGAGTATTAATTGTCTTACAACCTCAGGATACCTAGTAAGAATAGTGTTAGGAGAATAAGATAAATGTATCCACAATAATGGACCTTCTTGCCAAAATACTCCCGTAGGAATATTTTTTGTTGGTATTACAATAACTAATAAAGGCAAACTTATATCAATTCTATCCAAATGCATATTTTCCATATATGTTTCAATAATTTTTAATGCCTTTCTTGCTTCAGACGTTAACATTTGGGGTGAATTTGGATCTGATGAACCTTTTAGGATATCAAATAAAGGTCCCAACTTTCCTGTTGGTACGCCTAGATAAGGCCTTATCCAATTTATGTCTCCTAATAACTTTTGAAAGTTGTTAAGTGATTTGAGTTGATCTACTCGTATTTGAATTTTTGGTGGACGGACTATGGTTGAGGATAATAGAACTCCTAAATAATTAATTGGAAAATTTAATTCTACTTTATCTATTGCTATCTTTAGATTATAATTTTTTAATAAATTTGTAAGTGTGGCATAACATTCTAGCAATGTGTTTTTATCTTTGTGTGCTAATAATACATCATCCATAAAGTGAAATTGTAGTTCAGGATTTTGATTTCTAAGTGGCTGGATTGCTTTGTTAACATAAATTTGACACATAGTTGGGCTGTTAGCCATCCCTTGAGGGAGTACTTTCCATTCATATCTCTGATCGGGACCTTCATGATTCAGTTCAGGGATAGTAAATGCAAAACATGGACTATCCTCAGGATGAATTGGAATTGAAAAAAAAAAATCTTTAATATCTATAGCTAAAACATACCAGGTTTTTGGCAAAGCAGACAATTGAGGAATCCCTGATTGAGCAGGTCCCATAATAACCATCTCATTATTAATGGCTCTTAAATCTTGCAATAATCTCCATTTACCAGATTTCTTTTTAATGACAAAAATGGGAGTATTATGGGGAGATACAGAAGGCTGTATATGTCCCTCCGCTAATTGTTGTTTGGCCAGGTCATGGGCTGCTTGTATCTTTTCTTTAGTCAGGGGCCACTGAGGAACCCATACTGGTCTTTCTGATTTCCAAGTAATTTTTATTGTCTCAGTGACCCCTTCTGAAAACCCAATCCGTGTCTATTTATTCCTTGATCTATTTAAATTGGTGCTGCTATACCTTGTTCTTGTTCTCCTAATCTTTTTTCTTTCCTAAAACCTTGTCTAGCCCTAATAGTGGGTGCATTTAGATTGATGTTATTTGTTAATGTCACACCTAATTGATCTAGGACATCTCATCCCCATAAAATTTATAGGAAGATGATCCAATACATATGGCTGTATGGTTCCTTCACATCCTTCAGGATCCTTCCAATCTAATACCATTGCACTTCTATGGGGATTAGTTGCCACTCCTAGGCCTCAAAGCGTTTGAGTGGTCTGTTGTAATGGCCAATGTTTCAGCCATTTTTGACGAGAGATGATGCTAAGGTCTGCACCTGTATCCAGTAGCCCATTAAATTCATATCCTTGAATATTTAGTTTTAGCATGGGGCGAGAATCTAAATTTAAAGACAGCATAGCCCAATCTACACCTGTGGAGCCTAATCCCCTGGAACCTCTTTCTATACTACTACTGGAAAATTTATCATGCTGGCTGGGTATTATTAATAACTGTGCTATTCTATCTCCTGGTGAAATTACTGAGATACTCTTTGGAGAACTAGCTATAATTTTTATTTCACCTTCATAATCAGGATCAATTACCCCAGGACTTATCATAAGTCTTTTTAGAGTAGAAGAACTGTGTCCCAACAATAAGCCTACTGTTCCTTGGGGAAGAGGTCCTTTTACTCCTGTGGGAATGATTTGAACTCCCATCTCTGGAGTTAGTACTGCTCTGGTGGAGGCACAGATGTCCAACCCTGCGCTCCCTCTGGTTCGTCTGATGAGAGATCTGATGGATAATGTGTCCTGGGCACTACCCTGATGGTGTTGCTGGGTTCCTCCATGGTGTTGCTGGGTTCCTCCAGTGCCCTGTATATTTGTGGTTGTGGGCCCTGGAGCATTGGGCCCCCCTGTCCGTTTTTTGGCAATGGAGCCCGATGCTTTTCTCCACGATATTGTGGGTAAACACATGTTCCTTGTCCATTTTTTGATAACGGAGTACCCTCTATGGTGGTTTGAGAACGGCATTCATTAGCCCAATGTCTCCCTCTACAGCATCATGGGCAAATACCCAGTATTCTACTCCTTTGATACCTAGCTTTGTTAAACCCTCCTCCTATGGGGCAACTCCTTTTAAAATGTCCTGTTTTTTCACAATTGTAGCATGTTTTTGGCCTGGCATCTAAAGCCTGTTGTACTGTAGCTGCCAAGACTTGCCCTTGTTCATTAATGTCTCTACATAATTTAATATATGTGTTTAAATCTTCATGTCTCCATGGTCTAATGACCTCTCTGCAGCAAAGATTTGCTTGGTCATAAGCCAGTTGTTTTATAAATGGCATTGCCTGTTCTGTATCCCCAAAAACTCTGGTAGCTGTTTGAATAAGCCTATCTACAAATTCAGCATAAGGTTCATTAGCTCCTTGTATTACCTTAGATAATTGACCTTGTAAATCTCCATGTCCTTGTAAAGTCTTCCATGCCCTAACAGCATCTGCAGCAATTTGTGAATATATGGCAGGATCATATGTAATTTGTTGCAGCTGACCCTCATAAGGTCCTTTTCCTAACAACATATCTAGATTTCTCTGAGGATAACTGACTGCCTCATTTCGCCTAGCCGTCTCAGTGCAAAATTCCTCATTGGCAACCTTCCATAACAAATATTGCCCTCCATTTAGCACAGCTTTACACATACTAGCCCAATCTGCTGGCGTCATGTCCAAGTTGGTAATGGATTCGACCATGCTTACAGTGAAGGGTGCTTGGGGACCATAGGTTGTCACAGCCTCCTTTAACTGCTTCACTGTTTTAAAATCTAGAGCATGGTGAATCCACTGCCCTCCTGCCTGCTCAAGTACAGGGCATGCTAATCTTTGAGGTCCTGTCTCAGGATCCCATCTATCAACTACAGGGGTTGAGGGCCACTCAGCTGTCTCCATAGATGGAGCTGTTGGTTGAATTACGCCCTCTGGTGATAGAACGGTGTTAGTAGCAGCCTCCTGTTGTAGCTTCCCTCCTGATAGCTGTTTCTCCTCTAAGCTTTCTTCCTTTAAATTTTCTTCCTCTGTCTGACTAGCTCGAGAGACCTTCTCTTTTGCTTGATCTAACATGTTTTCTATCATAGTCTGAATCTCTAACAATTTACTTAACACTCTTTCGGTTTGTTTTTTACTAATTTCTGATTCCATATTTCTACTATAAAAATAACACAAAACAAAAAAGAAACAGAATGAAACCAAAACAGAACAAAAATGCATTGTATCAAATTTCCTATTTTCTTGAAATGTATATTTGTGGTCTATTTCTATTTCTATCTCAGGGGCGAACAACTTCAAACCTTGAGCCAACCATTTTCCCCAGTTTGCCTGAGAAAGTTCTAGGGACAGGCAACTTGAAATAAAAACAAAATAAATCAAAACAAGAACACATTGTTTTTTGAAGTGGTCACCCATTCTCTCACTCTTCCTCAGGGGCGAGCAATTTCACTTACCTCCAAGCTTCAGGCATTCCCTGCACGGGCCACCAAATGCCGCAGTCTGGCTGGGCACAAATAACCGAGCCGCCACAAGCCTTGTAGGTTCAAACAGCAACTCTTTATTCCCCAACTCTCACCGGCACTGCACACACACTACTCGGGAACACACTCCTTGTACCAGGCTCCGCGCCCCCAATCTCTCCAAACCCCCGCGAGAACTGCACAGGAACTCCAAAGTAGCGGGCCCCCAAGGCAGATGCCCAGAGCCGCCCTATTCCCCAGGAGCAGGGTCCACATACAACTCAATCAATCCAGCATCACAGCAGTTATATACAGCTTAACTCAATGGTTAACTTAACTCATACATCATCTCAATGGTTCGCTGGTGTTACCTTTCAACCATTCCCTCTGGCAATATGCCAGGTGTCATTCTGACTCGGCTGTGGCTCTCAACAATGAGCATGGTATTGGCACAAAAACAGACATGAAGACCAATGAAACAGAATAGAAGACGTGAAGACAAACCCACATAAATAGTTATCTTATACTAGACAAAGGTTCCATAAACATCCTCTGGAGAAAAGATTAGCCTCTTCAACAAATGGTGCTGGGAAAACTAGAAATCAATATGCAGCAAAATGAAATTGAACCCCTATCTCTCATCCTGCACAAAACTCAACTCAAAGTGGACCAAGGACCTAAGCATTAGACCAGAGACCCTGTATCTAGTAGAAGAAAAAGTGGGCCCAATCATCCATCATGTTGGCTTAGGAACCAAATTCCTCAACAAGATTTTCAAAGCAGAAGAAGGAAAAGCAAAAATCAATGGATGGGATTATAACAAAAGCTTCTTTACAGCAAAGGAAACAATCAAGAACTTGAATAGAGAGCCTAGAGAATGGGATAAAATCTTTGCCACCTTCACCTCAGACATAACATTAATCTACAGGATATATAAAGAACTCAAAAAACTTGACACCAAAAAATAATAATAATAATAACCCAATCAATAAATGGGCAAAGGAACCAAACAGACACTTCACAGAAGAAGAAATATGAATGGTCAACACATATATGAAAAAATGTTCAACATCACTAGCATTTAGAGAAATGCAAAATCAAACTACACTGAGATTTTATCTTACTCTAGTCAGAATGTAAATTACTAAGAATACAAGTGACAATATTTTTGGCGAGGATGTGGGGGAAAATGTACACTCATACATTGCTAGTGGCAATGAAAATTAGTGCAACCATTCTGGAAAGCAATACAGCAATTCTTTAGAACACTTGGAACCACCTTTTGTCCCAGTTATTCCACTCCTCAGCAAATACCCATGTCGTGGCTCGCACAACCTGTATTCAGTTTTCCCAAACCGAGGCTGATGAGGGGATTGGAAATAAGACAAACAGACACAAATATAGAGAAATCAGGACTCAGTGGACCAGCCAAACTCCTGATGGGAGAATCCTGCTGGGAGAAGACTGGCCAAGAGAGGCTCTGCATGTTTATTATATAGGTTTCAACATCAAAAAGATTAACTGTGAGAAAGCTTCTTCAAGATAAACAAAACAAAGCTATGAGCAAAACAGCCTAATTGGGACTTTTCAACTTTTGTCCGTATCTCTTCTACCTTCAGGTAACTGGCATTTGAACTCAAGGATATGAACCAATAAATTCTGGGAGCTGCACAGAATCCCCTTTGAACAGGTGTCAACAGTGACTAAACAAATTTGATCAGCACTTTTCCACCAAGAGTTCTCAGAGGGATATCAATTCTACCTTGGGGCATTTCAAAAAAACTTATAATTTATTCGCTGCTCCTGACATACCTAAAGGACTGAAAAACAGCACATTTCAGTGACACAGCCACATCAAAGTTTATAGCAGCTCAATTCACAATAGCTAAGCTATGGAACCAACCTAGGTGCCCTTCAACAGATCAATGAATAAGAATATATATATATCAGTCAAAAAGAAGAATAAAATTATGGCATTTGCCGGGAAATAGATGGAACAGGAAACTATCATGGTTAAGTAAAATAAGCCAATCCCAAAAAACCAAAGGCCGAATGTTCTCTCCGATATGCAGATGTTGACTCACTGTAGGTGGGGGGATTAAGGAGAAGAGGTTCACCAGATTAGTCAGGGGGGGGGGGAATGGAGGAAGGGAGGAGGGATAGGAATGGGAAAGACAGTAGAATGAATAAGATATAACTTTCCTATTTTCATATATGAATATACAACCAGTGTAATTCCATGTACAACTATAAGAATGGGAAGTTATACAGCATGTATGTACGATATGCCAAAATACATCTACTGTCATGTATAACTAAAAAGAACAAATAAAAATTTTTTAAAAATCAAAATCTAACAACTCTTGAAAATTAACAGAACAAATTCATAACCCAGACAAATTATTTGTAAAGGCAATGTAACAGGATAAACTTTTTCTAAATAAAATGACAAAATTCTAGTGTATTTTCTTTTTCATGGAACCTATGCTAAAATTTTAGTGATTTCTCCTCCAGACATAACCTATGTCTACAGATATACATACACACACATTGATGCGTATTCAGTTTTTTTAATAAATGACAGGACACACGTGTATGTGTACATATGTTAGGACACACGTGGTTTATTCACAACTTTCATGTAAGAAATAACATTATTTTTCTTTTTTATTTATTATTATGTTATTTTACACAAATGGAACACAACTTTTCATTTCTCTGGTTGTACATAATGCAGAGTCATACACATACATAGGGTAATAATATCCATATCATTCCACCATCCTTCCCAACTCCCACCTTCCCTCCCTTCATTCCCCTCTGCCCAATTCAAAGTTCCTCCATTCTTCCCTTGCCACCTTTCCCCCATAATAGAACATCATCTACTTATCAGAGAAAATATTTGGCCTTTGGGGGGTTGGCTTACCTTGCTTAGCATGATATTCTTCAACTCCATCCATTTACCTGCAAATTCCATAATTTCATTCTTCTTTAAGGCTGAGTAATATCCTATTGTGTGTATATACCACAGTTTCTTTTTCCATTATTCTATTGAGGGGCATCTAGGTTCATCTCCCATTCTATAGGCTTCTTTTCATGTTATTGATTGTTTCCTTTGCTGAGAAGAAGCTTTTTAGCTTAGCTATTGTGAATTGAGCTGCTATAAACATTGATGTATCTGTATCACTGTAGAATTCTAATTTTAAGTCCTTTGGGTATAATCTGAGAAGTGTAATAGCTGGGTCAAATGGTGGTTCCATTCCAAGTTTTCTAATGAATCTTCATAGTGCTTTCCAGAGTGGTTGCACCAATTTGCAGTCCTACCAGCAATGAATGAGTGTACTTTTTTCTCCACATCCTTGCCAACACTTATTGTTGCTTGTATTCTTGATAATTGCCATTCTGACTAAAATGAGATGAAATTTTAAGAGTAGTTTTGATTTGCATTTGATTTGATTTGCATTGTTAGAGATGTCGAACAATTTTTTATATATTTATTGATAGATTGTATATCTTCTTCTGGGAAGTGTCTGCTCAATTCATTAGCCCATTTATTGATTGGGTTATTTATTTATTTTTTTTGGTGTTAAGTTCTTTATATACCTTCTAGATTAGTGTTCTGTCTGAGGTGAAGGTGGCAAAGACTTTCTCCCATTCTGTAGGCTCTCTCTTCATTTTATTGATTGTTTCCTTTGTTGAGAAGAAGTTTTTAGTTTGAGTCCATCCCATTTATTGATTCTTTATTTCTTGTACTTTTGGAGTCTTGTTAATAAAGTCAAGTCTTAAGCAGACATGATGAAGACTTGAGCCTACTTTTTCTTCTATTAGGTGCTTTCTTCTTCTGGTCTAATTCCTAGGTTCTTGATCCACTTTGAGTTGAGCTTTATGCATGATGAGAGATAGGGGTTTAGTTTCATTTTACTGCATATGGATTTCTAGTTTTCCTAGCACAGTTTGTTGAAGAGGCTATCTTTTCTCCAATGTATGTTTTTGGTGCCTTTGTCTAGCATGAGATAACTGTATTTATGTGGGTTTTTCTCTATGTCCTCTATTCCATTGGTCTAA